>NC_052625.1:50278212-50964731 GCF_016161935.1 Mauremys reevesii
GCCTCCTACCTTATATGTCTTTAGGGAGAGAGGCGACTGGAGTTGTCACACGGCTGTTGAGGATTGACGGTGTTTTCCAAGGCATGCTGTATGGAAAACGCTCATCGCCTCTTTGAAAAACTCTGCCCTGCATGGGCTTCGGGTTCCTGGCACAGGCCAAACTTGAACCCAGGCTGTTGCATTTGTGATGAACATTTTCCACAGCTGTAACTGTGAGGCAGAATCCTGGAAGCAAACTAACTCGGGCCCTTCTGAGCTGGTGGCTTAACTACGTCTCTAGGGTGTCACTGATTTTATCAGATCTCTTTATTACCCTTTTGCAACATTGGGTCAATCGCTCCCTAACCACAGCTTTCAGTGTCTCCATACCCCATTCGGGCAATACCAAGTGCCAGCATCTGGAATTGCACAAACAGTAAGTGCAACACTTTATACAGCAACACCAGGAAAAGACAGGCAGGGGATCTCTTGTAAATATTTCATTAAACAGTGAAACACAGAAAGATGTTGTCTGAACACAGATTCATTTTTCTGAACAGACAATAAGGTAGGGAAATAGTCATCTTAATCCCCAGTAATTATTGCTGTGATAGAATGTCCCCAAAACACACTTTCTCCATGTAGCCCTTTGAAAAAGAAGTTTCTGCAACATGGGGGGTGGGGAAAGATAGGTGGTTGGGGCCAACTTCTGCCCTCAGATGCATGCACATAGCTCCCACTGATCACATGTCTGTCGGATGGGAAAATTTGGCTCTTAGAAAGCTATGGTTTGAGCATTGGCTTGCTAAACTCAGGGTTGTGAGTTCAATCCTTGAGGGGGCCATTTGGGGATTTAGTTGGGGATTGGTCCTGCTTTGAGCAGGGGATTGGACTAGATGATCTCCTGAGTCCCTTCCAACCCTGATATTCTATGATTCTAGTCTGTCATCTGAGTGAGATAGGTCTAGTGCTTTATAACATGAGGCGAAGCATGAGAATTTTCAGGCCAAGTGTTTTTGAGGTTCTTTCTAAAGTTATAAGGCAAAAATCAGGCTTAGGCTAGACTATTGGTTAATCATAGGCCCTGATTTTGTAATGTGATGGACATGGGTGGAGCTCTCTGCACCTACATGGCACCCTGCTGAATTGGACTCTGTGTGGTTGCTACTGTCTGCTCACATGCATTCCACAGCAGGGATCTCATGCATCTTTGAGAACTCCTTCTACTTGTGTATATTAATTCCTACCCTGAGGAGACCCATCATCTCAATGGGAGTACTCACAGTAGCAAGCACCACATCTAGTAGAAAGTGTTTGCCTTGCTGTGTCTATAGCTATGGAGCGATGGCTCCATAATACATTGTTTTTCTGTAAATCTGTGGCCCTGGGAAATCTGGAAATTCCATATCCCTGCTAGCTGGCTGTTTGATTTAACCATGGAATTAGACCAACATTCAGAAAACAAATGGGTTAGACAGAGCTCAGTTCTCTCGCCACTTCATGCATGACACTCCCATTGAAGAGTATGGTTTTTATTGGTAGGTTTCTGAAGAGAAAAAAAAAAGGAACAACTAGAATGGCTCCCAAGGAGGGTGTCTTGTGGGAGTTTCATGCGCAGAGCAGCTACAGAATCAGGCCATTAGCTGATGGTTTGTTTGTTTGTTTTTTAAACTATGAACAACCCTTCATCGATATCCTATTTCTCTGAGAGCTTTCAGCACTGGTTCTGACAAAACACAGAAATTCATGCGCCTTTCAATGCATGTATAATTTGC
Organism: Mauremys reevesii; assembly: GCF_016161935.1. Lineage (NCBI taxonomy): Eukaryota > Metazoa > Chordata > Testudines > Geoemydidae > Mauremys > Mauremys reevesii. Next base: position 50,279,967 of record NC_052625.1, read on the forward strand.
ATATGAATTCTCATACAGAGACTTTACCCATAAGTACCTGGGTAAAATTTCATGATGAGATTTATCTCCATTAAGACAATTGCTGTTGTTCTCCCCACCCCCACCCCAAAGCCCCTTTCTCTGCTAATTATATCTTATAAGTCCCTCACTATCTAAATCCAGACATTAACATTTTGTTACCTACATTCTGTAGTCAGACGTTGCAAAGATATCTAACACATGTTATAAAAGTTATTACTATGGTACTATATATAAACAGCTTTGCATAAGAGAATAAAAGTCTGCCATATTTAGAAAATGCAGGTGCTATGTAAGCCCCTTTTTGAAAGAAAGAACTTAGCTCAGTTTCCTTTGAAGAACCAGAGACTTGAAACTGAAAACTTTATTAATGCCATTGTCTCCTTGTATCAGCAGGTTCCAGAGAGATTCCTGGAAGTGGCTCAGATCACGTTACGAGAGTTTTTCAATGCCATTATCGCAGGCAAAGATGTTGATCCTTCCTGGAAGAAGGCCATATACAAGGTCATCTGTAAGCTGGACAGTGAGGTCCCTGAGATTTTCAAATCCCCAAACTGCCTACAAGAGCTTCTTCATGAGTAGAGATTTCAAAAACTATTTATGAATGTATGAGAAGTAGCAGTCCCCTTTTGATGCCCAAGTTGTGTGTGTCTTTATTTTAATTTCCTATATAGGTATATCATATACATATGTATGTGTATGAAATCAGACTATAGGGGGCTTTTTTTTTTCCGGTCAGTTACAAGGGGGAATAGTTATTTTACTTCACCCTTCAGTTTACTTTTGCCCAAGACCCTTAACATTTGGAGAATAAATGGGGTTAATTTTCAGGGAGAAGAATTTTGAAGTGTGTAAAAGCCTGTCTTAGCAAGTTAGGGCATTATGTTTAAAAATGCTTTGTCAGATTTATTTGCTTGCTGCAAAGTGGCATTTTGTCTGAGTGAGACTCATGTCACGGCACAATATTACAAACAATGAAGTTTATATTATGTTTATACTGCTAAAGGTCTGAACTCTGTGAAGTTACTTCATAAGCTTAGAGCATTATTTTATTTTATTTTACTTTGCTTTTTAACACATAAGGTAGATTTTGTTGCATATGTTTAAAAACTACAAACATCCATTTTAGGTTCTCACTCCAAAAAGTGATACCCCAAAAAGGCAAACCCTATTCTTCAAGCTTTCCCTTACAGGAATAACATGTACCCTGCCCCAGTAATTAACATGCCAGGTAATTTTTTTTTTATTGAGGCAAAGCAATTTTGCACAAAACAGATACTATTCTTGCAGGGGGAAGCCAGTAATTCATGCACAATATTGTATCAACCACACTAATTTTATAATATGGTCAGCTTACTAAACCGGAAGCATTTCACTCTCCATAAAGTAAAAACAAAACCTTTCATCATGCTATATTGCTGTGTGTTGGTCATATTTTAATTGGCTCTTAGCTCTTAACATTTATTCTTTGCTCAGTTTTTTTTTCCAGGCATAAAAAGATTGCTGCCTATATTTAATAGTTAGTATTTTGCCCTGAAAAGCAATTTTTTGAATTACCTTTATATAGCAAAAGAAAGCATTTTAGCCCAAAAGCTCTGAGGCCCTTTGTTTGTAGCTGTAAAATATAATCAATCTTTACCTAGTCACAAGCATAAAAAAAACATTTTTATAAAAATCCAGTAAACCATACACAAAATTTACAGCAGAGTTAAGACGGCCAAATTTAATCTTTGCATTACTGTTAAATGCATCATCAAAACCAAATCTGTCTGATCAGAGTGCCACATTTGTGTTCTAAAGCGGAAGACGGTGTTGACCAAAATATGAGTACAGTGTAAAGTATATGAAAGTTTTGGATTCATCTGAATGATGTGTCACAATGTGTGAACATAATGCAAGAAAGCTAGCTGCTAGTTTTTATGCTTTCTTCAATGGTTCTCATTTTTATTTTCACATTTTCAAAAAGGTATAGTGTCCAATAGTTTGGGGGGGGTTTTAAAGATTCTATGGCACTGTGTATTTGTTATTTTCTCTCTCATCTTTTGCACAGATGCAGTAAGAATTTATTGTTATTTTGAATTGTATTTTCCCCTTAGGTAATTAGATACAAATCTAGAGAAAGTTACAGAATAGCCAGTAATATTTAGACCATCTAGGACATCAATATTTTGTGTCTTTAACTTTATTTTAAAATTGCATTTTGACTTTGGAGAGTGAAAGTTTACCCATGTGACTAAAGAGCTGACCTGATCATTGCAATTTCACTTCATTTACAAATACTGCTGATAGACAGAAATGTATGAAAGCAATTATTGTCAGCACAAAGCCTTAAAAACCTGCTGACTTCAAATTAAACAGCACAATCCTGCGATGCCCTGTCATTATTTTCAAGTACTGGCAGTATCTGTGGAGTATAGGCAATGCAGACAATAGCATGGGATGAAGTGCCAACATTTTCACTATGCATTAAAAGCAAAACAAATCTTCTTGATCTTAAACTCCCTGTGAGTACCTAATACTGTAGGCATCCATAGAGTAGACAGCATGCGTCATTCTTTTATTTTGTGCATGATTTGGTAACTATTACACTTAATAAAGATGTAAATCCAATCAATTCCAAGTAAGAAAGAAGGAAAATTGTGTTCATGCACTTTTTTTTTTCTTTTTTATTGTTATGAGAGGAAGGGGCATAAAATGCTCAAGTTCTAATACGATTAGTTCGTCACTGGCAACCCATCAAATACAAAGTATAACACTGCATTGCCTCCTTGGACATCATAAAGTAAAGCCATACTTTAGTCATACTACATGGACACATTACTAGATACCATCTTGATCTGTGATATAACCATTACTTTTATTATATTATATTCTTATTCTTATTATTATATTATTTGGCTGCAATGTGATTCTAATAATCTAAATAAGTGAAACTGTGTACTCAACACTAGATGTTGTTCCATTTATTTATTTATTTATAAATAGCATAATCTCAATAGTAAATGAGGCATAGGAATTAAGAGTAGAAATTTAATTTTAAAGAGAAAAAAAATCAGTTTTTTGACCTGGAAAAAAAAATGGGATCATTGCAGTTATGGTGATTTTACTGCATTATAGCCATATTGCCTTTGTGCCTCCCAATGCATTTAAAAATATAAATATACGGCATAACTCTTACTAAATTGTAAATAGAAATCAGAATCTTTCAAACAATCTCAATACTGTTTACTTAAAAACAATGGCTAAAAGGCAGGAGGCTACTTTTATTGTAACGAAAAAAGTTTACGTAGGGAAAGAATTTAAAAATCCATGTAGAAATCCCTTGTTGCCATTCATTTACTGCTAATTCAGATTTATTTCTGCATATGAACTTGAGGTTGTAGTCTGTGCCTAGACCTTAAATGCACCAGCGGAAGGATTAAAAAAATCCTTCAAAATACCAGTTTTTTCCCCACAAGTACAATTGTTCTTGTGCCTTCTGTGGCTTACAATTTTCATCTTTTAAACATTTTTTTTTCAATTACTACAGCTGCAATAAACACTAGATTTTTTTTTCCGGCTGTTTGACATAATGTTGATAGCTATGCATATTTTGTGTCTTTTTAAAAAATTAAAAAAAAACAAAACAAAGCAGGAGAATACGTTTTTGAAGAAGAGAATTTTTAGAACAGTTTGATAATGCAAATTATTTTTTTCTCAATTGTTTGAGCAGCATTCAAGTTTTGAAAATTCTTGTAGAAGCCAATTTTTTGTAACTGTGGTGCAAATCTTGTGTTTTCTTAGCATATTGAAAAGTAGTATAGAAGCAATATTTCATACGCAATATCTATGTGTATACATATACACACACATATACATACATGTAGACATTACATAGATATGTTTTTATGTATATACACACATAAAATATGCGTATGAAGTGAAAAGCTTACCTTTTTCCTATCTAGATTAAGAACCTATTTTAGACATTTGTTATGTTTTGTGAAAAGAATGTTCTATTTGAAATTACAAAACATTTAATTCTTACTGTATCTCTGGTTGTTTAATGGGAATGTTTCACACTAAATGGTAAACATGTGGAAGATGTTAGAATGTAGTAATTATTTAAGGAAGTGTTCACCCATGTATTCCTGAGGTTTGCTTTGTGCCTCTGAGTATTATTTAATTAAAAGTGTTTTAAGTTTGCAGAATCTTTGTTACTGTACCAGGTATGTGGGTGAACATCGAAAACTGAGGGGAACTTTTATAAAGCAATGTAAATATTCAATCTTATGGTTGTTCTTACATAAAGACATAAGATTTTAATAACTACATTCTGAAAACATCTGCTGAAATTTATAAGAAACACTACAGTAACTGTATAGATAGTTGAAAGCATTCTTGAAAATCCAGCTCTCTACTTTTAAATGATAAGTCTCTTTCATCAGATGTCAAGGGCATAGGTGATACAGTTTCTGTACAATTACACAATTTTTTTCTATGTACATGAAGTCATTTAATAGCAAAATGTTTTTTCCACAAGTTAATATTAACTAAGAAATAAGGGTGAAGATTTTGTGGCTTTAAAGATAGGATTTTCACCAGCAGCATTGAAAGATATATATATATATAGAAAAAAATGGAAAGTGGTTTACAAAACCCCCAAAATGAGCACTGTACATGAGAAGTGAAAGCAAAAACTATATTTGCCATGTGTATTATATAGAAATCATTGGTGTTAATAGTGCAAATGTTTCCTTCTGGTACCAACTATGTGTTTGAAAATTCCAATAAGCATTGTTTTCAAAAAGCTCCCCTTAAGGAATGTAACTGGTTTATATGAGTAAGCAGTTACTGTATTGCACTTAAATGTTCTGTTGAAGGAAATGCAATTTTGTTTTCTGTAGAACTGTTGGTTGTAAACCATCTATAAACTGAAGCTGAAAATGCTCATATTTAGAGCTGGGATGAAAACTGGTATTTAACCTTTGCATCTTCTTAGGAATATCATTTTTAATGTATGAAAGGTGGTGGCATTGTGACTTTTTAGTCTCTTCATCTGAGCCACAATCACCTCTCTCCCCTAAGCAGCCACCTTCAAAAATGCACAATTGTACTAGGATACGTAGAAGCAAATCTAGAAGAAACAACAAGCTTATATTTTACCTAAAACCCATCCTTGCTGCAAATTTTAAAATGCATTAAAGTACTGCTCAAGTGGGGAAAAAACCCAACAACAAACACTATAACAAGAATTTGTTATTTTCATGTAATATGAAATCAGGAGTCAGAAAAATGCATCTTAAATTGGTTTTACTGCTGCCCAGAAGAGTCAAAGGTTAAGGTTTAAACTGATATTGTCCCAGCCATTACTCATATGTATATAGTTACAAAAGTGACAAAACACTGCCTTTATATTATTTAGCAATATGTTGTAAATAGCATTATTAAGCTCTTTTTTGTAATAAAGACCCTTTAATTTGAAGATAGAACAATAACTGAACTGATAAAGTCAATTTTTGATTTTTTTTTATTTTATTTTTTAGCTAGAGGCAATTTCAACTGTGGATTTTTTGTTGTTGTTGTCTATTGTTCTGAAGACTTTGCATAATTTATTGGTTTAATTTATCCTAATTTATTTGATGAAGGTGTACAATTTTGTATTACCAAGGATGTACTGTAATATTAATTGATGATATGATAAAAACAATGACTCCCCTGTCCATATGGAAAAAAAAGTGCAGTAGACAATTGATTGAAAAAAAAGTTACAATTCTAGCTTGGCAGCTACTAAATTAAAAAGAAAAGAAACAGGAAAAAAAATTGGGGGGAGGGGGATTTTATTTTGTGTGTTTTAAGCTTTTGTATACTCTCCAGACTTTTACCTTTTTGCTTTGTACCACTTAAAGGATACAGTAGTTCAATTGCCTTGTGTGCCTTCCATCTTCTCTAAACTGAATGTATGTGCAGTATATATGCAAGCTTGTGCAAAATAAAATATAAATTACAAGCTCATTGCCATTGTTTCTATTTCTTTCTAAAAATATTTCTGCATTGAGTCCCACATCACTGGAATCAATTTACTGTGAGAGATTGCAATCCCACTTATGGTTACTTCCCCCTACTCCCCACTTTGGAATTATTTGTTAATGAAACCTATCTTACAAAACTAATATATATTTCCTATGGCATTTGGGATGCCTACAGTAAACAGCTGTATTCTGCTCCTACAACTTGCTGCTGTTATAATGGCACCTTAGGCTCGGATCCTGTAAACACTTATGCACATGCTTAACTTTAAGCACATAAGTGGTATTCATGTACTTAAATGCAAAGAAACCCTATAAAGTCTCCATCCCGCAAATACTTATGCACCTGTTTACCTTTAAATTCGCCATTATAATTAAAAACATAAACACAGTAATTGTCATACTGGCTCAAACCAACGATCCATCTAGTCCAATATCCTATTGGCCAAGATGTAAAACCTCCATAATGCATGTAATTTTGCCATTTATCACACAATTTTTTTTCCTGCCTGCCTGATGAGCAGGTCATGTCCTAAAGCATTAGAACTGACAGTCCTTTAGACCAGTTTTAGCTAGAATAATCTCAGAAGCTAGTTTTATTCATGATAGCATTTAATCATTTCCCCAGTATATTTGCTTCATCAGTGTCCTGTGACAGTGAGTTCCACAAGTTAGTTAGATGTTGCATAAAGAAGTATTTCCTTTGACATGTTTTATGTTTGCACCTTTTATTTCATCAACTTTCCCCTTGTTTTTATACCATCATAAAAGAAGCAGCACCCACATGGCAGCATCTATCATTTTATCATTTTAAATACATCTATTAGGGATCCTCCTTTCCAAACTAACTAGTCCTCAGCATGTGATGCTGTCCTTATGCAAATCAATTCCTTACATGCTATACCTCCAATAATTTGAATTGTTCTTCTCTACACCTTGACTATTTCTGAAGTTGGTTTTGATTAGTTGGTTGTTTTGTTTTTTTAAGATGAGAAAAACAATGTAGCAATCAAGGTAGGAATGTATCATTGGTTTACATTAAAATACTTCTGTATTCTTTTCTTTCCCTGTCTTAAGTGAGTCGAGCACCTGATTAGCCTTGAACTGATATACATGGGCTTTTATAGGGTACTTTATTTTCAGCACGCAGTTGTTGAAGATGTTTGGTTTTTTTTTAAAGGAGAAGTGTCTTGTAAATCTGTTTTCATCTAAGATCATTTCTTCTCAGATTTTTGAGTGATGCAGCCTTTAGAGACCACAGCAATGATCTGAGGGCAGTATATAGCCTTTAGCTTGCATTCAAACTACCAAATGAGTACTTATGTCTCCACCCGTGATTAAAACTGTGGGTCTTTGAAAGCTCTGTGGTTCAGTGTAATCATACTATGGGTGAAAACCATACCTGGGATAATGTCCATTAAAGGCAATGGAATTACATCCCTAAGGCCAACAGTGATTTCAGTCTGAGATGTTCTCCTTTGACCTGTATCACAAATAAATTCACTGGTGGTTCTCTTTTCACTCCCCACTTAGACACATTACAAACCCACCACACCACTGGTCAGGAATCCTGCTCCTCAGGACTATTTCTTAAGAAACTGGCGGACACATGGGAATTCGCTAATTTTCTGGGTTATCTGGGGGGCTGTCAACATGAATGATGGAGTCTGACAAGATTAACAGGAGGGCTGTGCTGAGACGCTAACCTCAGCCACTCCAGAAAGCCTTACCTTCAAACCTGTGCTCCTATGGCTTCAGAACGGCCATAAAGTCCAGGAGAAAGCTGTTATGGGACCCCAAAATGGCTAAATGCTGGGAGGGGTAGCTAATGAATAAGAGCAGGCAAGCAAGGCGAGAGAGGCTAGCCATTTGTTCAGCTAAGGGCAGAGCAGGGGGTTATGGAAGAAATGAAAATTATGTGGGACAGCTTGTTTTGAAGAGGGGGAAAAAGGGCGTTTACTAGCTCAAAGAGAGTGGCATGTCTTGTGTTGAGGCTGGCATTTGGGGGAGATAGCCCTCAGGTACCAAGAGAGGGTACCTCAGGGTCCCAAGTGCTAAGGTGCGTTGGCAGAGCTGTATGCATAGTAGCTACCACCATTCAGCCTGTCTGTAGACAGTGCAATTAGCCCCTCAAAAAGTCTGTCATGACATTTCCCCCCAAAAATAAATCTATTCTTTGAAATACAAAACACTGTTTCTCATTTTACCCTGCATTTGGAAGTGCAAAGAGGTTCAAACTCAGAGCACTGGGTACCCCAGAGCATTGGGGAGGTTCAGATCTAGACTGGAACTTTGCAACTAGCCCCTATCTTTATAAGCAGCCAAGCCAAACTCCCCTGGCGCCAAATGCCCTGGACATTTGGAGAAGTTCAGTGCCACGCTTTGCAGCTCTATTTGGAAGTTCCTCCGTGCTGCTATGTGGAATTTTCCAACTAGGTCAATCTCTCTGTCATTGATAATAACACTGAGACTTAATAGGTCTTCCCCCATCACTAGTTTCTACAAGACCAAATGCAGAATGTTGCACTTTGGTTTGTGCATGCAGGGGTTAATTGCTCTCATTCTCTTGGTCTCTACCCCTATTTATGCCCAGTCTAGGCTGTGCCAATACAATTTCCATGGAGATGATCATTCTGAGTCTTCCTTCTCTGTTATGAATTGACTGTTGAGTTGCTAATCTATTACCATCTTTTGGACATGAAGGGAAATAAATGTCACGCCTCGGGATGCATTGCAGCATTTCCCCCAAACAAAAGGAGCTGATTCTATGCAGGATTACCTTTCTTTTAAAAAAAAAGCTCAAAGGATGTACCATATATAAGAATACAGCACAGACCAAAAGAGAAAATAAGATACGTGCTTAAACATATTGTTTAGTAGCTGTGGAAAACATACTTTGTGGTACCATAATTCTTAAAGTCATCTTAAATAAACTAGATGGGGCATGTTTTTGTTTTCCCCCTTGGTCTGAGAGAGTATGTCTACACAGCATTTTGGAGCCTCCCAGCCCAGGTTAACACTCTAAAAATAGCTGCATTGTCAGTGGTTTGACATTGTGGCTTAGCCTGGAGCCTGAGCTCTGAAACTTCCCCCTCTCCTCCCAGACTTCAGACCCAAGACAACATCAAAACACTGTCTACACAGCTATTTGTAGAGCACTAGAGCAGTGATTCTCAAACTTTTGTACTGGTGACCCCTTTCACACAGCAAACCTCTGAGTGCGCCCTCCCCCGCCCCCCTTTATAAATTAAAAACACTTTTTAATATATTTAATACCATTATAAATGCTGGAGGCAAAGTGGGGCTTGGGGTGGAGGCTGACAAATCACGCTCGCCATGTAATAACCTCGTGACCTGCTGAGGGGTCCCCCCCCCCCAGTTTGAGAACCCTTGCACTAGGGACAACCTGTCCACCTTGTCAGGGTGTGGAGACATACTTGACAAGTCCGAGTCGTGATTTTCAGGGCATATTGCAAGGTCTATCTGTTTTCCCAGGATTTCAAGAAAGGGAAGAGAGAGAGAGTGGTTTAAAAATTGGTGGGGGCGGAAAGTCCATAATTTATGGTTTATTTTTGAGGGTTTTTGTAATGTACCCAGAAGAGGTGAAAGGAGAGGTGCAGACTTTTGTAGCAGTCCAAATCAATCCAGTTTGGCTCAGGTTAGCCTGGCTCCTTCTAGACCTGCAGTGCATAGTGAAACACTGACTCCCATGCAAAGCATGGAATTCCCCACCGCCACCCTCTGCCCAGAGGCCGGGAGAATGGGACTGCATTTTTATGACTAAATCCTAGTCAAATGAATAGTGGTACTTTCCTATTTACTGGGAAGTCAGTGTTAAAACAAGCTATTTGCTTCATAACAAAACGCATGACAATGAGCTGCTATTTGGGCTCAAAGGAAGTTAATTGCATGCACAGTTTAATTTTATTCTTTAAAGTTAAGCTATGTTTGGGTCTACAGCTTGGCAACAGAAAGGCACACTAGTAGTTAAAGAAACACTACCAGTTCTCCGATCTCCGTTTGCAAGAGACACGCCAGTTGGGCAGCTGTGGGAAGTGACAGGGGAGAACGCATGTTGGAGAAAGTCTTGTGGCAACAGTGGCCAGTTTCATTATGGCCACTGCCAGACTGTGAAACAACTCTTGGGGCTTGAAAGCCTATTGCCTATTAAAACTGGGCATGACAGTTCTTTTTTATGCTTCACCAACCAGAGATAGAGCTGGGTCCTAGGGGAAATAAGGAAAAATATTTATTACAAGTGTTTAACACCTTTTAGTACAAAACAACCCTACTATGCAGCACTCAAGGATAATTCATGCCAGTCCATGTAAAACCAAGGGAAATCGCTGATAAACTCAATAATTTGGGCTACGCTTTCAAAGGAAGAGATGACACGCCCCCCCCCCAATCAAAATCCCGAGTCCAAACTCCCTGCATTTAGTGCTTTAGATCCTTTTTCATAATGGTTACTGTCCCTAGTTCAGTAATTTGCTAAAACCCTGGATTCTGACAACCTTCCAAAATTGGGGTCTGACCGAACCCTGGCTTTAGATTGAAGAGACACCATTTAAAATGGAGATTTATCCACATTAGAGGCCTGGCTACTGCGGTGAGCATATTTAGTAGAAGTGGGCCGTGTCACAAAACTCGGATCTGGCTCTTGAACATCTCTGTGCAGGCTTTGGTTCTTTATGAAAACAATTAAGTGTCATTATCCCCATGTTACAGATGGGAAAACTGAGGCACCGGTTGGTGATGTGACTTGCCCAAGGTCATAAAGTAAGTCAGTTGCAGAGCCAGGAATAGCCCCAAGCTCCCTGGACCCCCCCACTTTCATGTTTAGTACACTGCCAATCTTCTGTGTTACTTATTAACATTTACTGTTACTTGTTAACAGTCTGGACAAGGTCTTCATGGCCAGCCCTTGAAAAGCCCCCATTTTAAATTGTGCAATCTGCATGCTGTTACTGTTCCAGTTTTATTTCCTAATATAAGTGCTGCAGTCTGCCATCCTTTGCGTCCTGTGATCTACCGGCGTCAATATTTTTAAATATTGTTTACCCAGTGATATGCTTTCCCAGAATTAAGGAGAGTCAGAGATATTGGTGGTTCTCATCCACATGCTACTGTCACTGTTTGGCGATGTTCTCATGCCTGTTTTTCCTCCACCTTCTGGAGCATGGGGAAGGGGCTAACGACTGTACAGCATTCTGCCTAACTAGAAATCTCCAGACCCCTCAGCGATTCTGCACCACCACCACAAGACCCCATCACAGATAGGGACAGGCTGCTGCTGGCCTTAACATGGTGCTTCTGTGCAGGGGACTAAGGATCTGCTTATGTTATGCTCCACCCCTAAGTCATTGCCTGGGCTGCCCAGATCACAAAACCCAGGCACGGGCTCTGCAGGGTCACTGCTCCTTGGCTCAAATCAAGCTGGGGGTGGGGGAGAAGGGGCAGTGGCTAACCTTAGCTCCACCTCCATCCATGCACTGAGCCAGTGCACAAGGAGACATAAGCTTCACCCTGTAAAGGGCTGGACCTACAGTTCTCTTCCTGGGCTTCTCCTGGAGCAGCACGGCTACACACCACTTCTCACTTGGGGCTTTAAAAAGCTCAGAAGCTCTTCAGAGCAGGGTCCTTCTTTCCTTACATAGCTATGACATGCCATGCAGCAATGCCCTACACACAACAGATATCATAATGAAAGTGCAAACCCAGAGCCAATGTCCAGGAATGGATCCTCCCTGTGTAACAGGACAAAGTAACATCTCAGTCCTGGACACCCTCAAACTTCGCTTTGCAGCTTGAGCTCCCATTTTGTGGGGGAAGGATAGGGCTCCTTCTGCCCTCATGATCTGACACCATAAAGATGCTGAGCCCATATTAGTGCTGACTGAACTCTTTATTCCATATTGAAAAACAAAGAGGCCACCTCGATATTATAAGCACGTAGAGCACAGGGATTGATTTCACAGCACACTGTATCAGAACTACATAAACATAGTCTGCTCATGCTGGAACTCCTGATGCTTCCCCCACATCCGCCGTTGCCAGCGCACACTCTAGGATTGGGGCAACAGGCGGATGGGACGCTAGTCCCAGAAATTATATTATAGAGCCAGGTAGGCAGATCATCAACATGACCAGAATCGCAGCTTTATTCTAGTCTCACATTGAGGAGAGTATTTTGGGCAATGACAAGAAAATGGTGGCAGTGACAGTAAATAGCAACGTCTGATGCTCCCAGCATAAAGCACTCAAATGCTCCGTGGCTGTGTGTTTAGTTCAGAATGGCTGGTTGAAGTCAGGTTTTCCCCCCCTTTCCCCTCCCAGGATTTGATATTTGTGTAAAATGAGGAGTTCACTGTGCTTTGTAAATAGATAAATATATCATTTCTGATGTTATTTACGCTATTTGTCATTATGAACCACAAGGAACGCTTTTCTTCAGTCAATATAACTGACATCGCTTTTACCCTTAAACTGACTGACTTCTGAAGAGAAACCCAGAACAGTGCAAGGTTGTTGTATAACAGGGAAGAAGGGGGGAGGAGGGAGTAGAGAGAGAGAGAGTTGACTGTAAAAGGAAGAAAATTATCCCAATTCTAGCACTGCTGGAAAAATCTGAAAGTTATTGTGGCACAAAGAACCTCTTGAACTGCTCTGCCTTCCAAAATTTCTACTGCACTCTCTGCAGTTACTTGTGTATGGCAGAAGCAGCATCTTTGTATTATATGAACAGTCTGCTTCATAATCAAATACCATCTGTCGCTACATCTGAACTTGTTTTCAACATCTGTGCGTTCTGGTCTTAACAAAGCTTTAAAAACTAATTCAAAAACTTTCACAGATCACTGACTAAATATGGACATTTACCATCTTTCATATTGGTTTAAAATATTTCTTCTATCTCTGCATTCCCTTGACTGGGAATAGTTAAGATGTATACACTTAGTTGCTTTATTAAGCTTATTTTCTAATGGCCTTGGGTAGCCAAGTGCAAAAGAGGGACACTTGCTCAGGCACCGAGAGGACCCATCATATTCTTTCTTGGTGCCAATACAGTCCCTTTCTGCCAATGAGAAACCTGAAAGTTGATCAGCTACCATACCCCAATTACTCAAAATGACACTACAGATAAAACGGCAACCAAGGGGAGAATCAACTGTATGGCTTATATGCTGCTAAAGTGTGTCTGAACAAATGGTGAAGTAAAATCATGAGAGCTCTCAGGAGGATAAGGACGATGTTACTTTGCACATGCTTCAGAAATGTGAAGTACATCTTTACCGAACTTTTGGCCAACCCACTGGCAGATGTTGACCAGTTTTGCTTATGTCTACATCAGTTGCAGAACACTAAAACAGAGATTGGAAATTTTAATTTAGTCAAGGCAGTTGGGCTAAAATGATGGCTTTTGTTGAAGCCATTAAACAGAGCTGCCTAATGAAGTACAGTACAGTACTGGCAACGGGAGCCCTGATGAGCTGCTGCAGATTCCAAACTGCCACCCTGCAAGGGGAAGAAGGAAGCGTTCAAGTCTTTAACTACAGTGGAATGGCGACAGCCCTTGTAAAGCTGCACTTGATTTTTGTGTTTGAGGGCAGGACGCACTTGTACATTATTACCCTGACATTTTAACCATTAGTTGGAAATGTACCGTTGCAGTGTCTGCCATAGATTTCTCATTCCTATTTGTTAGAAAGTGAACTAATAGAGAGTGTGATGAAATGATCATAAATTCACTTCCAAAGGTCATTTGGGTTCAGAGCCTAAAGATTGAATATGGCAAATTCCTAGGCACAGAGAAGAAGGTGGGGGCGTGAGGGTCATTCTCTCTGATGGGTTCAATGATTGATTCCACTATGCAACTATGTTTGCCCTTTACTTGTCTGTTTAACACACAATAGCTATTATAGGTTCCTGGTCCATTATTCCTCTTCTTCCTAGGGTCAGTTTGTCGGGGAAGGAAAATACAACCTTGATGGCGATAAAATAAACTTTTAAATGATCAGGTGCTTGAAAACTGGAAGGTCTCTAATTGCTTTAGAAAGGCCATTACCCCCACACACGCACTCGAAGGTTGATCATGTAATCAGGAGTGCTCCCTTGGACAAATTTCTCTTATTTTTTTATTGCCCTTTTTTTGCCTATTTAATATTGTTCTATGTGCATTCATACAATCCTGCAATGTCTGTTATTACTCTGTATCTTTATAAGATCCCACATACATTATACTGTCTTTTGAATGCAATTAGTAACAACAAAACAAAATTTGCTTTGAAAGCGTAAAATTATTTGACGTATAAGATCAAATGAGTATTTTAGCACAAGGCAGAGCCAAAAATATTTTCAACCATTAGGGAAGACGTTCCATTTCATTGTTTGACGTGCGATAGAGCATAGAGCAAGTGTGGCTGTAGCTAAGGGTTTGTCAGCATTTGCCTTGTAAATCCAGGTTTTCCAGAGGCTTGCTAGAATTTGCCAATTTCAAATCCCACGGGGCTGACGCTCACTATACGCGTTGTCAGCTCAAATGCAAATTTCTGTTGTTGCTATTACCAAGTGAAGCTGCTGGTTTTTAGTTCATGGCAAGAGATAATGGCTGGGTGAGGTGGTCAGCGGTCTGGGGGGCGGGGTTGCTATTGCTGTTGGTTTGGATGTTGTTGTTGTTGTTGCCACGGTCTGATGAGAATGGGTTCATTTAAAAAAAGGAATCTTGATGGTGGATTAGGGTGGAGATATTTTTTACATGCAGACACACAAAAAAGGAGCCTGATCCTGAGCCTGCAAGCCTTACTCACATTAGTAAACCTTACTCACATGAGTAGTCCCATTGAATTCTGCCCTACATGCCTTCAAGTGCAGTGAAGGTCCATTCTGCAGCTGAATTCTCCAGGGGGAATTCTGGCTGACTCAGGTGAAACAACTCCTGGGGACTTCTGGGCAACATCATACTGTTGTTCATTCAGCATATGACCAGCTCTGCAGGCCAGTCAATGCACAAGATGGCAGTCACGTCCCCATCCTCATCCCACAGCCTTTCAGGTGCCTATTTCCTATCAGAGTACTAGGATGAAACAGGGCCTGTGTTCCCGTGTGGGATTCTGACCAGCCCCTGCTCGAGGATCCAAGAGGGGTAAGGAATCTCCTTATTCCCTCCCCACACTCGCACACTCACACTGGGATGGCTCATATCTGACCCCAAGTAAGTCTTTATGGACAGAGACCATACTATGCATTTGTGGTCAGTATAGCTCATTATCATCAATGTTCCACACCCTGGGTGGCAGAAATCATGAGTGCTGACAACTACAGCCTCCCCCTGCCCCAGAACCAGATGGGTCCCTTGGAAATTTTGACTCTGACCCTGGCAACTAATGAGCACTCTCAACTCTCATTGAAATCACTAGGGGTTAAGGAAGCATGGCACTTCCAGAGATCCTTAAAGGGACCAATTCTGTGGACAGGGGAAAATAAAATGATAGTTGCCACTTGGATTGAAACGGTTCTGAGCCACTCAGTGAGAAGAGAGGGCAGAGAAGGGGTTCTCAGTAGCTGAGGAACATTCACTACACTTGCAGTATGTTTGTTTTGTTTCTTTTTCATGTATAAAAATCCCCTTATAACCTTGAAAAATGAGAGAGAAAGTTCTGTCCTTACTGATTGTGTCTGTCACCATGAGACAATCTCTCATGTTTGTCCAGAACAGAAGGAGCGATCAGGCTGCTTTGGTTTTATTTCTCTTTGTGGAGAAAACCTACCACTGTGCAGACAGCAAGCACAAGGCCCATGCAAACCCAAAGGCCTACTTAAGCCCCCAGGACATTTAAGTGCTCTGCAGAGGGGGGGATATTCACCCTGTGTCTGTAGGCATTGCATGGCATCGCTAATGATATCAGGGAAAATGTTCCTGTCTCTGGGTGCCCAGCTACCAAGCTACGCACTGCTAAGATCTAGAAGCATCACTTCCTACCAACAAGAGCTTAATGCGGGGGCTGAAGCCAACAAGATGCATTCTGGACCAAATTCTGATTACACTAACATCACTGTAACTCTAGGATATCAGCAGGTTTACACCAGCGTAGCTGAGAGTAGACCTGTGTATGGTTACCCTAAGTGAAGAAAATATACCACAAGTAAAGGGATTGCAACCATTAACTATTTATTTCCAGATTTTCACACTTCAAAGGTGTTTTTTGCATAAGAAATGTGAAGTTCCCTTTTGGGCCAGCTGTTACTAAATCTACAAGAGGGAAGGACAAAAAGGTGGCAATATAACAACGCAGCTACCTAAAGAAATCCATGCATGAGAAATTGTTCAGAATGCTTAGCAGTTGCTCATAGGCTACAAGCTCAGATTCTGCTGTGATGAGCACAGTATAAGACCCTGAACAGAATAGAATAGGGTGTCACAATTCTTTTAGGCCAGATCCTTCACTAGTTCAAGGCAGTTCCACGGACTTGAAGGAAGCTTTGTCAATTTCCATAGCTGAGGTTCTGGCCTGGTTTGTTTATACCGCAACTCACACAGCCATCTCCAGATACACAGTAGTTGGAGTCATGGATACCACCGTTTTATATAAATCAAGGCCCCTGTTCAGCAAGGTATTTAAGCCTGTGCCTAACCTGAAGTCAAGGCCGGCTCCAGGCACCAGCGCAGCAAGCAGGTGCTTGTGGCGGCCAATGGAGAGGAGCAGCACATCCGGCTCTTCAGCGGCAATTCGGCGGCGGGTCCCTCAGTCCCTCTCAGGTTTTTTTTTTGCCGCTTGGAGTGGTAAAAACGCTGGAGCTGGCCCTGCCTGAAGTCAATGGGACTACTCACATGCTTAATGTTAGGCATGAGCTTAACTATCTTGCTGAGTGGGGGCTCAAATTTCCAGTTTCTTGAGGCGTCTCACCACAAAATTCAAACTTTAGGATCATAAGCTCCTTGCTAGAGGTGAAGATTTTGCCATAGCAAAGAGAAACTGGATTTGCCCTATATGAAAATACACATAGCAGATACCACCAAAAATACCTTATCTCCTCCCATGACTTCCTGGTCAGAAGCAGCAGCCATATATATTTAGATATCAATTGATTTCTTTATATAAAAGTAAAGAATTTCTGAAACCAGACCTTGTTGTTGCTTCTATTTGAGTTTAATTCATCCAATCCTGGATTTGTCTGGGAACTACCTATAATAAAATATTAATAAAACTTTGCACTTCTATAGCACCTTCTATCCAAGGCTACCTCAATATGCTTCATAAACATTATATTATTATGCTCCCATACATTCCTTTACTGTCTTCTACTCTTCATCTGTAACGTTTGTACTATTAACACAGCAAGAATAGCCTTACAAATAAACCAAGGAAAGGTTTTATTTAAAAGGACTGCAAAAAGGATTAGGTAAGGTTATTTGAGAAATGTGAAAGAAATTCAGTCTGCTTAGGTTGGCATATGTTCATTTTTCTAACATGTTATATGCTGAGTTAATAATAAAGGAAAATCCATGCTTTCTGCTAGGTCTGCTGTTATTTCTTGTATTAAAGAAGCATAATTCAGCTCAGACCACTCAACTTGTTGTGTGTCAAAGACACAAAGGAAGGGCACAAAAAATTGTGGTGAAGAAAATTTGGACGGGGGGGGTTGTTTTTTATTATAAATAATATTTTCTAAAAGCTCAGCCTCACAATCAGATATTTCTAATTGGAAAGAAACAGGTAATAGGAGGATGGGGCTGTGATTTTAGACTTCTTGGGGTAGCGGCAGTATCTTCATATATGTTTATACAACATCTAGCACACTGGGGCACTGATCCTAATTGGGGCCTCTAGGCATTATTGCAATACAAATTTTAAATAAATACTAATATTAATAAATAATAACATCTTGGGGCTATTTCCTCCAGATACCTGGCTGGGACTTTGGAACAACCAAAGAAGAGACTGCTTGCCCCTAGGGAATCCTTCCCAGGTTTATTAGAAGAACTCAGTTTAATCTGTCCTGGGTGGATAATCATTGAGGGTAAACTTTACCTCTGTGCACAGGGCCAGTGTGAAGTATATACCCCAATAACGTCCTTCCCAACATAGCACTTAAGTCAGACTTTAGCAGTGAACAGGTTTGAAGTCGGCCCCCAGCACGGGGCTGAAGTTCACTGCACTGCAGAAATGAATCATCACAGTTGGTGGTAATGGACCTCTCTAACAAGTCTCGGTGCTTTGATTCAAGCAGAATGCAGGCATCTGGAAAAGGAGACACGAGGGGTTAAAATCAGGGAAACGTACCCCTGAGAATGGACAGTTGAAATAAATGGCTAAATGAATACAGAAAGGGGCAATGTGACACGCTGCACTCTAGCTAACTAGCCATGCATAGGACTCCCAATCACCACAGCATCTGAGGGCCTCACACGTCACATATAACATTGGGCTGGGAGCGCTTTGGGTAAGGAACCCCATCTGTCTTGTTATATGCCTAGCTCACTTTGTAGGCATTGTAACAACAATACTAATCAATAAGCCCATGCTTGAGAGCCTTAAACATGAGTCAAAAACATCATGAGGAAACTGCTAAGGGCCATGCTGAACAACAAATGGAACCAGGGCTCTGTGCACGCTCAGACGTGCATACGTTCAAACCCCAGTTTTGTGTCTGAAACCTGGGAAGCTGCTCGCACAACTGGCATTTGCAAATGCAAAGGTGGGTGCATGTAACAGGCTTTTTTCCCCTTCACAGGCAACTCAGCATCAATGTTCCTAAATGGTACCGTAAAGGTACAAGTGCACTATTGGCCTGGTGGATTCCCCATCTCCCAGTGTGTGTGGCAGAGGCAGTGTGCTCCAGTGGCTAAGGCTAGCACGGGGCTGATAATCAAGAGACTTATCCTCAGCTCTGCCACCAGAGAAGTTTTGGGTAAGTCACTTCTGCTGTCTGTGCCTCAATTTCCCCTTTTGTGAAACAGATAATGGTAGCTGCCCTCCTTTGTAAAGGACTTTGAGAGCCTCAGATTAAAGACTCTCTATGTAAGTGCTAAATATCAGCAGCAGCAATTTCCTCTTCACTAAATCTATACTTCCCCTCCCCCCCCTTTCTAATGATCACAATGACTGTCGCACTAGCCCACTAAATTTGAGAGTCACTTGCCTCAAATTCCCTGGTATTTAATTTTTCATATAATTCTCAGAACCTATCACAGATTTGTTTTGATTTATACAATATTGATCTCTTCTCTGACTTTCGAGCAGCTATCACCTTCCCCGCCTGTTCCCAGAGAATCTGCCAAGCCAGCAATTTGTGATTTTGTCATAATACATGTGTTTAGTTCTCTGAGTGGCTGTCATGATCTCACAAATGTTACATTTCATTTTTATTCACACAGTCTATATATTGTATGTGGAAGAAGGTCAGTTTTCCTGATGCTAAGAATCAAGGCTTTTTACATCAATTTTTAGAGGTGCTGGTTGTTACCTTGCTAATTTTCTAATGGAGGAGGAGGAGACGTTTGATTGTTGTAGCATTTGAATAAATCCTTCTCAAAACACAGTGGATAGGAAAAAATTGAAGTCTTCTAGGCATCAGAAACTAAAACCTAGGTAGGGCAACATTTCCAACGGTGCCTAAGTGACTTGGGAGGCTTAGAATCATTTTCAAAAGTGACTCTTTCAATGAGATTTAACTACATCTCTTTTGAAAATAGGAGTTAGGTACCAAAGTCACTTGGGCGCTTTTGAAAATTGTACCCCTTGTCCATTCTTTGTTAGTTGTTTGAATCATGGCAGGTATGTGGCTGTAGCTGCCATGTCAAAATGGCAACATGCCACTAGTCAAGGGATTGCAGAATAGGGGTGACATTGTCCAGTAAGGAATTGGCCCTTGTCAAAAGGGAAGAGAACACTAACGTGCTTCAAACAGTGATGTGTAAATACAAGGAACAAACTCTTCCAGGGATCCCTGCATTCAGGGCCAAATTTCAATCACCTCCTAGATACTGGTGAGCAATTAGCCCCATGAAGAAGAGTTCCACTGGGGGACTACTCAGTGTGAGTACAGGGGACAGAATCTGTCCCGATTTGCTGAGTGCCAACATTGCGTTTGGTGCTGTACAATGAATAAAAAAATAAAGATAGCTCCTGCCGCAAAGAGCTTACAGTGCAAAAGATGGAAGCACTGAAGATGGGCTGCTCTGGGAAATTGAGAGATGGGGATGACTTAGTGTAGTTTCTTTTCCAACATATAGCAAAGGTTTAGCTGCATTTCCATTTTTGCTGCTGCGTCCAGTGTCAGTAGGGAACTGTTCAGCATAAACACCTCCTGAGGAACTGTTCCAGAGCTTAATGCCAACCTGGGACAGCTGCTAATGCTGAACAACCTCATCAAGGGCCCACTGTCCCTTCCTGCCACTCCTCCTCCTCCACCACCACTGAAAGAACTGTGAAAAGACCAAAAGCTGGTGTACAGCCAACAAGAACTAAAGATCTTGCAGCTGGTTGTACCACCTGTGCCTTGTGAAATTCCAGCCAAAAACAACCTCCCTTCCCCTCCCCCAGATAACCCCTCTATTAAAGAGAAGGGCATAAAATCTGACAACTTTATAATCAGGGGAAGAGAGTGAAAGGGTGGCTCTGACTCAAGCACTGAGTTGGTTATGGACGAGGATTGTTCTTACTGGTGCCAATGGATGTGGACAACTGACCATCTCTGTGGGTGTGCACAGCCATTGTGGGTGATTTAACTAGTGAGTTCAAATTCAGACACAGTGTGCAAGCCACAGTGTGCCAAATATACATAGCTGTTCAATGCCACCCTGCTGAGCCAATGCCAGAAGAGGTCACGTGATGTTTGCATTATTTGGGTTAATTTGCGGGGGATGTACAGAATCCATGAGGGAAAAACACTGATATACACTGCGCTGAGACTACAAGCAGAAATCTTCTCTGAGATCCAGGCAGCAGCTCCCAGATCTGATGTTCTGGATGCCTCATTGATGTCCATGGTGCTACATATATGTAGTGAGAGCAAATTATCTGAATCTGACATCCACCAGGCAGATCTGAGAACAGAAATTTGCTCTAAGGATGTTAGAAACAAGGTTAAAATCATTGACTTCCAAAGTGGTAAAAAATTAAACTTACTAGTTTGTATTTTCTATTAGTAATATGTTTTGATAGATTCATTTTTATTTCATCTGATTAGGAATAGGAGGAAGTATAGTTGTGGGAGGAGGGAATTATGCATCTAGACCCTACCTAATGTATCTTCCCTATATGTATAGAGAGAGAGAGAGAGACTGTTTATATAGATATGAGCAATTAGATACACTGCTGATGAGTGCTCTAGTAAAACCCAAGATAGATACACCAAATCTGTGATTACTGAGGAATTCAGTTGTTGATACTATAGTGCACCCTATGGTGGCGGCAAGAGTAGAACTCAGATTTTCCTGCTCCAGATGTACAGGTCTCTGCCACTTGAGCTAAAGGAGAGTCTCCAAGAGGTGTAAGCAGCATAGAGTCTATGGCACACCACTGAGCAGTTCTGTTTCTATCCAGTAGAGGGCAGTGGCTTGCACACGCATGCACACACACACAAGTCCGTTCAAAAAAATCTGCATTCGTTTTTCCCGTGAAAAATGTCTTAGGCAATTGAAAATAATTTGTCTAGTAGAGGTTGATTTTACAATTAAAGGTCAACCAAAACTGTACTGAAAGCACTGGGGACTCTGCAAAGTTTTCCTTATAGACAGGAATTACCAACTAGAGGGGTTTCATTGTATAAGGACTATTACTGTACACCTCTAGAAACTGGACACAACTTCTGCCCTGGGACCATACATGCATTGCTCCCTACCAACTCCGTGGAGTGATATACAGAGGAAATAAGAGAATTATTATTTACACAGGTGCCATTTAACCACACTAAAGCAAGGCACAGCACTCATTGAATTAAATGGCTGGACCATCTTAATGTAATAAATCTATTAATTCAGATAATCATATATGTGATTTATACTATGCTAGACAATGGCTAACATGTCATTTCTTTGTTTAGGGATTTTTAATTTGAAAGTGCTCTAATCCTCAGTGTCAGCTGTTCCTGGTGGGTGATGACATATCTAGTGTGAGTGAAACATGCTGATGACATATAGAGTGTAGGAATCAAATGTCATAAGCATAAATATTTAAGCAATAAGACATGACAGGTAGAGTATTTCTTGGCAATTATAGCACACCTCGGGTGGTGTTATGAGGAGGCATTTGTCCAAAGGCCAAGTGACTTAAACCACACTGGAAGTAGCACAATCGCCTGCAAATGTGCTGCTTGGACATCTTATTGACATTCTTTTCCTCCTCAAGAGTCCTCCATTTTGAAGCTTGAGCCCCTATGATCCACCATTTCCCTCTGCTAAGAAAAGCCCCAGAGGGGAATATATATATTAGAAAGTTATGAACACCTCAGTTACCTAAAAGTGCAGTTAGAATAGAAGTTGGAATTCAGCTTCACTATAGCATGCACTGTCTGCATTCACTTTTTTTTAAGTTCCGTGGATCTGGCATTTTCTCCTTTTGAGAGTGATTTCTGAATCAAGTGGACATTGACAACCTGGTGATGTGAAACTGAGAAATTCCTCCAGCAGTATTCAGAATATTGGCAGGATTCAAGTAGAAAACACCATATAATCTTCACTTAGGAGCTGCTCTCTATTAGCCATCACCCTTGTTTTATAACTGCACCAATACTGTGAAAGTCAGGGGAACACAGTGAGATATAATAGAAATTTCTCTTGACTGAAAGGAGCAAAGAAAAATAAATATTTTTTTCAGAAGCTCCAGCTTCTACTCAGTGTGCCAAAATACCGCAGCTGGTGTCAGTTGACATAACTCCACTGAAATCAAAGACGCTAGACCAATTTACACCAGCTGAGGATCTGGCCTCAAAACGCCTTCGACCATGGTCAGCCTTTAGTGGTCTGGAACCCAAATTCCTCTTCTCTCTAAACTGTATTCAGCCCAAAGTGAAAATTAAAACAGACTTTGTGAACCTTTAATTTCCATGATAAACATTTCGTTGCTGTTTGCTTGCTGTGTGGAAGAGCAGACTTACATAGAAATTTCTCAGTTTGGCTTAGTTCTGCACCATCTATGGGGATTCCTGCCACTTCCTAATATCACCATAACTCCTCTCCTTTTCACCTATCTGCCTTGCTGTGCTGGACACCATACATGGAAGGGTCTGTATATACCTCTGGTTGTCAACTCTACAGAATTCCCCCCCACCTCCCCAGGAATGTGCCTCAATTAGGAAAATTACATGCAATATAAGTACAAGCCTTCAGGCCAATTTTAGCACCACATTTGGTGAGGTGCTCTGCTAATTGTGTTGGGACCAGAATTGGTTTCAATTTTTCAAATTTCAAATTTCAAAATGCAAAATTTCATCAAGACATTGTCCCCTCCCCATTTTCTTTTCTCCAACCCACTACAGAGCTGGTGGAAATTTTTGAAAAACACAGGATTTATTTATTAGGTTTGTAACTTCCCCTCCCTTGATTTTAGACCTGTGTAGCATAAACACCGTGGTGTCTCTCTGGTTGCTTTCAAGCTAGCACTCAGCCTCTTTTCCTCTTGAGCAGTGGATCCAAAGACCTTGTCCCCTGTTCTGGGCAAGGATCTCCCACTCTTCTCACTGCTCCTCAATGCTAGAGATTTGGAGTGTGGATTCTTCCTGGCTGGCATTTCCTCACCACATTCCATAGTTGGAGCGTCACATACATGAGCAGCGGATGAACCGCCCCTTCGGGAAGGCTAGCCCCAGACCCCCACCCCCCGGAGTCCCGAGCCCTCCCCTGCAGCCCGATCCCCAAGAACACTCCCCACACACACACAGCTGCCCCGAGCCGCCGGCCATCCTGTCCCAGCTGCACCGGCCCAAGCCACTGGCCTGAATACAGGGCCGCCAACTGGCCTGAGCTGCCCCAGGCTACCAGCTTCAGGGGACAGGAGAGGAGAGGGCGGGACCTTGAGGCAGAGCATGGGCAGGGCCACAGCCTGGGTTAGGGAAGGCTTAGTTTCCCCTGGCCTATGATATCCACCGCCCATGTTCACATACTCCAGGGAGGCACCAAACCATTGCTTTCCCCTAAGACACCTGTTCAGCTACAGTCAGTCTGGATGGCCTTTAAAATTCAAGGCACAGGAAAGCTAATGTAACAAAGTAATAAAAAAAATGCAGGGATGGAAAAGACGGCAGCAAAGTTTTCTTTGTGATCATTGTTTAACACTGTAAGTAATTAAATATTAATGAAAGTATGCTACTTTCATTTTGTGAGCAATTTAATTCAATTAAAAATAAATGGATCTCCTTGGCTCAGTGGATAGACTGATATTCAGCATTGGCCTTAACTTTGTTTCAACCGCATTTAACTCCAGCACAGAACAGAGCAAAGTACTGTAAATGAAACATAGCCCCCAGCTAACATCGTTAACTCTTTACATCCCCGTGGCATGATTTTGTCACCTTGTTGAACCAGCAAGGCCTCTCTCAGGGAATATTGGCTCTGCTGTTTAACATGCACAAACAGTAATTTGTACCCAGTGTGTTATCTAAGATATCTTACACTGGGGCACTGTTTTCTTGAAAGGAAGCCATTTCGGAAAGACTTAACAGGCCGGCATGCAATGAGCTGGTTAAGTGATATATCTGGGAACTTCATGCCAGATAATGTAGAACTATTCTTTTATTGCACTGAGAAGAGCTGTTTTAGATTCCCTTTGAGCCCATAGGCCATGTCTTTCTGATAATAAGAGCGTTATCAATGCTTTAATATTTTACTCAAATCTCTGTGTGAGAGAGCATCTAAGAGCTATTACTCAGTGCTGAAAGCAAAACCCGACTGCTCTGAATGAGGAGGAAAATGCCAATCTGTTGACAAAAAGTTAAACAGAGGTGAAATCTAAACTCTGGCCAACATTTTACAGCCTTAACGCATTGTTAACTTTTCATCTTATCTGTCAGGAATAGGAAACTAATGTTTAAAAACAATGTATTGCTTTTACAGGCAAGGTCAGTATTTGTTAGACTTCAGGGTTATACCAAGTATAGTCAGGCACTGCCATACAGAAATAATTGCTTCAGCACCCATGCTCTGAGTTCCTCCAAATGTTATAGTCCCAATCTTTCCTCTAGTCAGCAGGGACTGGACTTTATTTTGTAGATTTTCTTTGTTTGTTCTGGGTTTTCAGTGGTGGCAGAGGGCTGGGGGTAGTTAAAAGAAAGGCTAAGTGATGTTAGTGTAGAAAGTCTAGGTCAACGAAGTGATTGTTGCATTTCACTCTGGAGGCACCAAAGTTCATGGTCATTCTGATCTCTTCCGGGAGTGAGCTCCAGATTTGTGGGCCTACCTCCGAGACAACACAGTGCTTCTCGAAACCAGGACGCGTTCTTTGCTCAGCTGTGCAACTCCTAAGGAGCAGCAAAGGGGAAATTAAACAGATACTGTCACCCTGAGTATGTGAGAGAAAAATCTCATTCAGAACATGAAGCTCACTGATGTTTCTCCTATCTTGGTTTATATTAAATAATCCTACCTCATACACCCTGAGAGCATCTTAGCCACGGTATGAGTGTACAGATTATGCCAATGATTATGATACTTGAAAAAAAAATCAGCCCAGCGGTCACTATTCAGCAAACAAACTATCAAGAAGAAAAAAAATGAGAATTCTGCTAAAAAAAGAGAAGGAAGAGGAAGAATTCTCAGTCTTTCCAGGTAGGTTATGGCTAGACAAATACAGCCAAAAAGATTCAGCAAATACTTTTGTGACTCAAACCTGCCGTTTGCTTTGCTGATATTCATAATCCCTCATCCTGTTTTATTTGTGAATACGCACGGAAGCAAGTCTTTATGTGCAAGATATACTGAGGGCCAAAGCCCTGTGAATACTACTATATGCAAATGGCTGTGAGAGTATTCATACCTCAAAGGCTCTTGCAGCCATTCATATTAGTCACAAAGCAGATCTGTCATACAAGTAAGAACATATATGGGTTATGTGCAAACAGAAAAGGGGTTGTTCAGTCAGGGGAAAGAAACTATGCCATGTGACCTATGTAACCAATCACACCGCAAGCATAATAATAGCAAATACTCACCAATGGCCAGTTGTGAACAAATCATAGGCTAAACTCATCAAATCAATTGGTAACAAATCAGGAGCTGTTTGTGGCTAATCTCTGAACAGTAGAAAAGGGTCCAGTTCATCAGATAAATTATTCACAATGAATAATTTGACCAGCTGTAGGTGAGAAACACTTTCTACCTAACAGCCCACGTGTTTGGAGACTTCCCAGATTGTTTTAATCTCTCCAAGCAAATGAGAGCCCTCAAGGCTTATTAGGGCTATTTACACAGTTCTTAACTGGAAAAAATTAGATCTAGAAAAATGAATAAATAAATAAGCCAATGTGAAATATGAATGAGATAGTCATGTTCAAAACTGAGTTCCCAGGCTGATAAATACACACAAAAAACTTAGCCAGCTGAGCACATTTCTTTGACTTCCTTTTAGTTATTGCAAAGTAGCATCTCTGGAGGGAATAGACAAAGAAATGAGAAACAGAAACAGTATTATGCTCATGGGTTGGTAAGAATTTAAACCAGGTTTAAGCCCAAACCAAAATACCAGAATCTGAACCCAAATCTTGATCCAAATCAAAGAAGATAATCTTATGCTTTGAGTTCTGTGCTGGGACTCTGAAGATCTGGGTTTGATCCCTGGCTCTCTCTCTGTGCCTCAGGTCTCCATCTGTAAAATGATACTTCCTTTGTCTGTCTTGTCTCTTTAGATTGTAAACTCTTGGGGGGGGCAGAGATTGGCTCTTATTCTGAGTTTATACGGGGCCTAGTGCAATGGGATCATAGTCAGGCTCTCTAGATCAGTGGTGAGCAACCTGCGGCCCATCAGGGCAAGCCACTGGTGGGCCGTCAGACCATTTGTTTACATTTGCACGGCTGACTGCAGATCCCCAGTGGCCACGGTTTGCTGTTCCCAACCAATGGGAGCTGCGGACGGCCGTGCAAATGTAAACAAACGGTCTGGCGACCCATCAGCGACTTGCCCTGATAGGCTGCATGCAGCCCTCAGGCCACAGGCTGCCCACCACTGCTCTAGATGTCGCAAAATATTAATAAATTTTGCAGATGGCCTCATCTTTATAATCAGCTGAACCAAAACTTTGGATCCAAACACTCCTGAACTTTGGGTGCTTGAAGTCTGGATCCAGATAGGAATTTCAGCCCAGACTCATCTCCAATAAAAAAAAAATGTACTTCACAAAAGTTCTCTATATTGTTATTGGGTGAGAAAGACACATCCTCCTAACACAACAGTAGAGTAGAGCCTGTAACAATCCTGATCTTCTCTCTGACACAGAGATATAACCAGCCACCAAGCCACATGGGTCCTTCTGAAACTCTGCTCGTACCTACGAGGCATTCCCCATGGCACAGCTCAATGACCTTCCCAATTCAGCACAGCATCTAAAGCTGCCAGTGTCTCCCAACACAATACCATTGTTCCCACAAAATTCCACCCTGCTGGAACCCAAAACAAACAAGTAGCAACAGGACCTGAAAATTGCCAGCTCAACCCACAAGTTAGAGGAGCATTCCATCGCCCTTTCTCTCAGGTGCTGAAATTTTGTTAGTGGAGCAGGACACTTCCTTTCAGCACACAGCGTGTTCTTGGTTTGAGCATGCTGGCACTCACATGCCTCTCCTGACGGATGTTGTATCACAGTGCTCTGCCACTCCTATAATCCCCTTTATCAATACCTGAGCTAGAAACCAAATCCCTGTTTTCCCTGATTCCACAAGTGCATCCCTCTAAATATATGTCACTAGTAGAACATATGGAACCCTCCTTCACCGCTGTTCTTGGTTTTCAGGAAGTCCTTTCCCCTCCATGATATCTTTTGTCCATTTGTTCTGGCTCTGCTTAAACCCGACCCCTCCCCCCCACACACACACACACCACATAGGTGCACTACTTAACTCCTTAATTCTGATCTCTGTATTGCCACCGTAGACAACAAGTTGAGCAGCCTTCTCAACGGCCCCTGATAATGTAAGATCAGCTAGGACAGGCTGGTCAGAGAGTGCGTGGAGGTTCATAGATACATCTTTGTCTGCCCTCAAGTGTAGAGCTGAGAGTCTCTGACATTTGCACCAGAAGTTAGCAGTTTCTGAGGTAAACAGCACCATGACTTTCCATTCTGCCCTCAGATACACAAATGCAACTGCAACTGAACCCAGCAGGAGGTGTGTAGACGTATGTGAGTGAAGAACTTGGGCTTGCATCATTCATTCATCATTCATGCCCGTCACCCCAACCGGGGTATGGGCCGCCAACCACAGATCTCCAGAGTCTTCTATCCTGGGCCATCTTGCAGCCACACTAATATTCAGTCTACACTACATGTTTAATAAGCAACTCCGGTGCATAGTGCAAGACAGGACAGGTCTAATTCAACCATCAAGTCTCGAGACCTCAGAAAACCATCAAGCAGAGATAAACAGTGAGAACATTGACCCTGTGACTTCATGTGCATTTAATAATCCAAGTCTAACATCACCTCCAACAAAGAGGACTGCAGACCTCAAGGCTTCCTGAGGCTTCCTTGCCTCTTAAACGGTCTGTGTAAAAATAGTCACAAATTTTCAGTGTCATTAGAATATTAAGATACAAATATCACAACATAATGCCAGCATTCAATATTAAACATGGCCAGCAGCAGTACCACCTGGGGCTCTGATCTCTATAGCTTTCACCAGTTAAAGCAGGGCTGGGCCCAGTTAGCGTTTGGATAATAGGTCTCAAAGGAAAACATAGGTGCTACAGGAAGTGTTGTTAGCAATTCAGTAGGTGACACTGACCTACTGTGTGTTAATGGGCACTGTGATGTTGCAATTGCTGTCTTTTGGAGAAGGTACAAATGGAAGAGCGCTTGGTTGCTTGACGCTTTATCCAGGTGAAGGAGTCTTACCTGTCATGTTCTTGCTAAGCTGCAAATTACTTAAGGTTTACCTAAATTCCCCCTGAAGTTTCCACTAGCTACTGAATGTCCAGTCCTAAGCTATTAAATACTCTTGCTGTGTGCAGTTAAACAGCTGCCATTTTTTCAAGCCAGAAGTGGCTGCACTTCTGTAGTTGGTGAATTGCTTCTTACCCATGTAAAGTTGGTGGCAAAATGCCTGGGATTCTTAGGGAAGAAAAGCATGACATAAATGTAAGATATTATTGAGTCAAATTATTATGAAATAATATTTGCATGGAGCAAAGATATAAATAATCCTTGCTTTTTTCCTCTAATATTTCTGGCTCTCCATTCAAGGCAGAAGCACAACACAAAAACATCTGCAGAGTCAGATTTGCATCTTAACCTTCATACCCATTAAAAAAATATGGAAGTGTTTTTTTCTTTCTAAATGTTCCCTAGAAAGCCTTTGGGCTTTAGTTTTTGCTCCCTCAAGATTTTTTTTAATGGGAGGACATAGCAAGTACATTCCTTCACCCTTCGTTTACCTGGGCTTGTGGTTAAAACCCATTGTGACCACTCTATGTGAAATCCTGTCACACACTGACATTTACCAAATGACAGCAAGATCGAGTTGGGTGTTTGGTACCCAAGTCTTTGCATGTAATTATCAGGTAGAATTACAGGTAACCGAGGCTCAGCAAATTAAGGGGTAAGGATGAGGCAGCTCTTTTATTTGTCTAAGCTTTTTCTCCATTTGATTCTTTAAAGGGGCAGAGCAATTTGGTGTCCAATCTCATGAACAAGCTTAAAAACAATTTTGAGGTTGCCTTCTTGCAAATAAAAAATGTTAACAAACACAGGAAGTGTCTGTGAGCAAAGGAAGGTGAGGCTTACTAATATCTCAGCTTCACTGGTAAAATATGCTAGGAGATTTTGATAATTGCAACCAGCATTTTTTCTCTGACATTAGCAGATAAATCCATATTCTCGAAATCTTAAACTTCACACAAATCTGCTTTCAATTCTGGAAAGAAAAATCTACCTGTTTTCTACTTTTTCTTCTGTGTCCAGAACACAGTCCAACAAAGAAGCTTCTTAAATCAACAAGAAGCTTCACCTGGGATTAGAGTATCAGCCTATGGATCTGACCATACCGGATTTAAATTACATTTTAAAATGATATTTTAAATACGACAATCACCATTTCCAAGTCCTATGTGCATGGATTTTTGGTTGGTTGGTTTTCTTTTAAGAACAAAAACTTCCAGTCACTGAAGAGTTGCCACCTTAAGTGTAAATCCAATCTAAACATTTTTCAGTAGTAGCCAACTTTTCAAAATCACACTTGAAGAGTAAAAAGAGAATACATTTATTTTGTTGCTATATTTTGCATTTCCCTACCTATTGGTGGATAATGAAAATGAGATGACTCACTGACACCTAGTGGTTGCTGGGGAGACTGCATAAGACACTTGGAGCATACTTGGCTATATACTGCAAACCAAGCTCTGTGCCTGTCTCCTAACTTTCAAACGCAGGCAGACACATAGCATCAATAAGAGTCATTGCCAGTCTAGAACTATGGCAATCAAATTGACTACAAAATGGATATTAAGCAATGTTGTATGGAAGATGAGCTTGATGTGGTTTCGAAAACATCTGCTATTTCCTAATCTGAGGCTTTTCAGAAGTCTGAAGTATTTAATACCACATTACCACCATCAACAGGTTGGGTAGTTCAAAAGCTTCTAGCCTTGTGCAAGCCATCAAAGATTTAGCTAGGGATGTGTGTAGTGGGGAGAGAAGGGGGAGAAGCCCTTGTAACTTAAGTAAAGCTTTTTCTTGATCTCAAAAAGTAATCTTGTTGTCCTCTGCTATTTGCTTACTGGCATCCAAACTACTACAACAGAAACTTTGTCTTGAGAGGTGCTGAGTCCATCACTCCCGCTGCAGACAATATATGGGGCACCTCCCTGCATCTGAGTCTTAAGTAGTTTCCCACAGTGCAAATTATTAGAGCATCCGTGCAGGCGGTCAGCAAAACACCTACAACAAAACCTGAAAGCACTTGCCAAAACTTTTAAAAGTTTCTTAACTAGCACTTTTATTTTCAAGGGGCTGAATTATCCTCTTGCTGCCTGGGACTATAGTAAGCACAACTGGGAGTCATGCCCATTAATTACTGCACACGGGGGTAAAAGCATTGCCGCAATATTCCTCTTACAGCTTTTATTGACGTGTATGTAAGTATATTTATGGGGGATGAGGGACACTGGGAGGGACTCGCTATCCAGCTAACTGATTTCCTGAGAAAGTGTGAAAGACAGAAAAAGAGGGTCAAGGGATAGGGGCATAGGGACAGAGACACACACAGAGGGAACAGAAATCATCGTTTTAAAAAAATCCAAGCACTTAATTTCTTCTCTTTTGAGCATGGGGATGGAAACTTGTAAAAAGATAACAGTGACCAATAAAGTTTAATATCCCTGTCACATGACACGACTCAGTAACCATGGTCTCCAGGAGTTAGTGTTACAGGCCTGAGCTGCCCAGTTGAGATCCAGAACTGAACTTCTCCAAAACTTGAAGAAATGTAGCTACCTGTTTTTTGTTAATGCCCATCTCTTGTTAGGGTAAATGTGACCAAGTCCTGAAGTATTAGTTTAGAGAGGCCCTGGGACTGCCCCGTCTGATCAAATACACTTTTGTACTGTACAACCTCTATGTGGTATTTCCTTTTTGCAAAGAGGATTTTCCTCCTACTGGACGGTCAGTATTCAACTATATTTCTCTCTGAACAGTGTGTATCCAGGGCAGGGATAATTCTACAGTGCTAGTGTCTCTGGTCTCTGCTGTATAGGCATTTACCCCACATTCACCACTGTTGTATCTGAATGTTTTACAGAAGTTATATGCAAAGTGAACAAGCAGATCCTTCAGCATAGATTCTTGGTCCCTCACAAGAACATGTTTGAAGTTTTAGGGCTTGTCTATACTTGAAAGACAATTTGAATTAAGGTAGGGTGTGAATTTAAATACTATTCCTGAATATAACTCCAAGTGTGGACACTCCTATTCCAGCATACCGGTGCCTTGTCCTGTTTTAGTTTAATCAATTCTGGATTTAACTACTTTGGATTTGGAACGTGGATTAAACTAAACCAGAGCAAGAGCATCCACATGTGGAGTCAATCAGGAATAGCTATTGTGGAATAATTCCATGTATAGACAAGCCCTCAGGTTTAGGGATTTTTTGCTTGTGCAGGTAGGGGTTTCCTAATTTGATTTGATGTGATTTTTTATTTGGGAAAATTAGGTAGAAAAGATGATTCTGTGGTTCATCTGTGATCTCAATGTGTGACACCTTATTTGTAACAAATCTGTGGCCATCTAGGACTTCGCAGTTGTCAGTATGCTGCACATGCCATGGGAAACTTCACAGCAATAGTAAAGATAGACTCCAATCCTCCTTATTCAAAAGCACAATCTAATCTAAAGGAGAATCTCTGCCAACACAGAGCCTGACACATAGTTGGGCAATTCTGGTTCTATATAGTAGAGGACATTGCTACATATACACGTTACTATGACATGGCAGTTATGTATTTAATTTAGTTGGATATGTTTTGGCTCTATCATCAAGTATTATGGCCACTTTTACACCAGTACAGGCAAGAAGTGAGTTCCTTCTGAAAGATTTGGAATGACAACCCCACATATGGCATTTCTTACATTTGGACAGAAAGTTGCTGTAGCATCTCTTTTAAAGAGTGTCCCATCAGATGGGTGTTTTGGGACATTATATCCCAGACTTTCTGAGGGACAAATCAGGCTCAAAAATTGGATGTGGTCTGAAGTCAAATAAAATGAACTAGTCTTAGCATCCTGTGTTGAGGAGAGAATTCCCTGGGTCTCCTCTTTAGAAATTTGCATTTGAATAGGTGGCTCTGTTTTTTAGATTACTTTAGAGAGCCTCATTTCCCAAATTCCTATTATACCATTCTTCCAGGGACAGGAGTGAAGCCAAAACATTTCTGTCTAACACAAACATAGATCACTGGAAGGATGTTCTCGTTTGTTAAAAATGCACTGCGGGTGCAAGAGAGGCTTACTAGCATCTTTTCCTCCAGCACTTCCTTGGTTTAACATGTGGGCCAAGAACATCTCCCAAAACAGAAAGTGCACAAGTTCACGGAACATCCCGCAATGAGAAGAGAGACTAAGGAAATAGTCACAAACAGCCAGTCACACCCACAACAGCTGCAAGGCGTATTAGTGCACCATTTCTGAGTGAAATGGAGCATACTGGTGGCTTTAGGCCCTTTTTCACCAGCCCCAGAGTTAGGTAGCTCTGTTCAGACACATTGCATCTGGGGTATATTAGTGCAGATTATCTCCATGATTAAAAGATCCAGTGGTGCCAGGGAAGACCTTTAATATTGCACATTAGTGAAGTTGAGATTTCAGCCGTCACTACCCCAGGCAGTAAGAAGTCCAAGTTTCCAACTGTTCAGGGTGTATAGTCCCATGAGACATCTTCAGTGCTAATGGCAGAGCTCTGTTTTAGTGTATCCAGTGTTGAGTGCCTCACATCCTTAATATATACTGGAAACTCCCCATTAGCCCAAACTATCGACCCACTCCACATACAGAGGGAAGTTCTGAGAAGCATCACTAAATTGCTCAGCCTCTTCAGAAAAGGATTTTGAGAATCCCTCTTCTCCCTACCCCTATTTCTCAAGGAACCTGTAGTCCAGCAAGCAAGTCAATACAAAACTAGACACCTGAATGCATGCTGATGATCCATTTCTGCAGAACTCATTACATACTAGTTGCTCTACATAGGGTTGGTTGGGAGGGGGGAATCTATTATAGAGAGAAAGTGTGGAGTAGAGTTAAGAAGTATTTTTCCTTCCCTTCTGACTGCTCTCCTTTTATCTGATCTCCTTCTCATGTTTCTGGGGGTTTTTTCTTCTCCTTCATCCTATGGAAGTAGTACTGAATGCTGATGAGATAATAAAAGGTCCAACCCCAGGCAATCCTTTTCAGGTAATTAGTTCAGCTACTGAACTTCTAAGAGTCATTTTTTTTCCAGGTGCCCAGCCAGAAAACTTGGGTGGTTAGTTAACCTGGTTACTTCTGAGTATTCTTTGCAGGTGTAGCACTCACAGGTACAAATATTTTAATTTCAGGATGTTTCTAATTAAGCATAGCCTTGGCCTACATCATTTTATTTCCTTCATGTGTGCCAAAATTCAAAACTCCAGCTCCAAACAGGACCAAATCAGAACTCTGCCATAAACCTATGTATAATGGTGCCAACCAAGCCCATGGAAGTGTACACCCTGATCGTAAAAGGAGAGAGCACTGGGTTTATGCCTTTTTATTTAGCTTCTTTATAATGTAGAAATAAGCCTGCAAGATTTTTGCCACAGGAAAAAAAAGGGTGGGTTGGTTTTTTGTTTTGCTTGCTTTTTATATTAGAAATTCAGGTTGTCTCCACCCCGGAAGACATCCCAACTGACAAGAGATTAAAAGATACATGTATAAGGAACTTTCAATCAAATTGTTTCAAAATATTTTTTTTTTACTTCTTTTTGTTAACATATGCTTAACTTCAGTGTCTCATGAACACGTGGAAGAAATTAACTTGTGGAGTTAATTGTCGCCAGATGTCAGACATGCCAACAGCTCAGTAGTATTTGAAAACTGACAAGGCATTTGCGTGGATGAGAACTTCCCTGTTACATTAGACAGGAACAAAAAAATACACAATCTCTCCTGCTTCAGCAAATGCGACCACCATTGACTGACAACAGTGAGGGAGATTAACTTCCCCTAAGGGCAGATTATTTCATAAATGGCCACTAGGGGGTTTCTTACCTTCTCCTCTGACACTAGTCAATATAAAAAAATATGGGACTATATGGACCTCTGCTCTGATTTGCTATGGCAATTCCTATGAAGATTTGAAATTCCTGATATTTCTAAGTTTAAAAAAAGAATTAAATAAAAGCAGAAATCAATCACCTAAAAACACACACAACCTCTCAGGCCATTTTTTATGTCATCAAGTAGCAAAGGAAGGGCATAACCATATTCCTTCTTTTGCAGGACCATCTTTAAAGAAGTTTTGATTCTGAGCTTAACTTTGTCGCCTGACTATTTTTATTTGTCTCCTTTTAAACTATGAGTGACATATTTCCTTTTTTTTTTTTTTTTTTTTTTTTTTTTTATTACCAGCCCCAACAAGGGTTACGTGAATAAATTAGTAAGTAATCATGCACTGGCGAGTGCTGTCTCACCTCGATTTTACATCAGTTATAACAATACCACAATGCCTCCTCTCTGAGACTCACACAAAGTCCATGACAAATAGTCCATACTCACACTCAAATCAGGACTTCACAGACAAATACAGAATGATCTGGTTAACTTCACTAGAGAGCTCCATATGGATATTTATTCTGAGAAATATTTAGATAGAACAGTGATAGCTTAAGACAGCTTTGAAAATCTCAACCTGAGCAGGGAATTTAGCAACAACTCCCCCCATTTGAAATGACTGGATGTTGTATGACTAAATTCCCTAGTTGGCTTTGAAAATCACAACCATATCATACAGAAAGAATCCTGTATTCTGCATATTTATTAGTCAACTACATTAAAGTTAAACTTTCTTCTTTCGGAGACCCTGAAGTCTTTGGTTGAACGGAGCAATATCCCCAAACTTACTTTTCAGTTAGTAGCCTTGTTGCACTGTCAAGGATGTTGGCTAGGTGATCTAACAAGGCTTTTCCATCTCTAGTATGTTTAATTTATGATTTGTTCATATACAAAATTGGATTCCATTTTCAAGGGGCTGGATTAAGTGGACTCTTCCCCTCTTTGAAGACATGTAAACCACATAGTCTATCATAATACCATATAGGTGTAAATTTGGCTCATGTTATCTTAGAAAGAAAACAGTAACATTGTGAATATAGTTTAATTTTTCCCAGATTTTTAGTACTCTGAAACATATGTGGCTTTTTCATTTTTGCCTTTTGAAAACATAAAATAAAGATATCTTTTCCTCTATTTTTCCCTTCAGACAGCATATTCTCCTGGTAGAACCCTCCCCGCTCCCCTTCTCCCCACACACACTGTGCTTTTATGACTTAACAGCTCTAGCACTTTCTCAACAATCATGTGAGCAAGAGCAATGATTGAATATTTTTAGACACTAGAACTAAGCAGATGGCAAATGCTGTAGAAGATCAATAACTCTAGTTTTTAAAAAGTTTACAGCTCAGCTTATTTCAGTATATTCCAAGAAGTATATAAATGCCATAGAATGGAAAATGGGGGAAAGTAATAAGTGGGGACATCATGACTCTAGAACAGAGTAAACCCAGGTGGGTTCTGCAAAAGTATTTTTTCAGACATTAATTTGAATGAAAATTATGGATTTGCTTCAACTGTACTTGTGACCCCTTTTATTTGCTATGAGTGTTAGTAACTTTCTGTTGAAAGAATGTCCCCTGAAAAGGAAGCATGAATATGTATTTGTACCAAAAGTGTTCACAAGGTCATACTGAAAGGTTTCTGAGGGGATGGAAGCCATCCAATCAGAAAGCAGAAGAAGTCATGTGACTTAGGTGCTCAGTCACACAAAGAATAGCAAACTACAAAGTGAACAGACTTAAGACATAATCATAGCTAATAGTTTGCAAGCTAACCATACAATGAAAATGTATTTCAATAATCCACTTCTCTAATAATTCTGATGAATGAACCAGTTTGTAAAAATCAAAGGCAGTTTGCAGATGATCCATAAGCAGAAAAAGGGGCTACATTTGTCAGACTTCACTGTAAATACTTTGTCCAGCATAAGGTCATACCAAAAAAAGTGATAACTGATCATAAAATGCTGAGGGCTGGAATTATCATGGCTGTATAGAAGGGCCCTTTCTCAAGGATCTCCCTAACACTGACTTACCTGGAGTGGGGAGCAAAATGTCTACGAGCAGTTCCCGCTCTTTGCTTGTCACAGCAAACATCTCTCCAGATGGGAAGAAAGATGGTGGTTGTTGGTGGTGTAGTTAAGGCACTGGACAGGACTCAAGAGATCCGGATTTATTTCTCAGTTCTGTCACGTACATACCTGGGTAACCCTATGGTGCTAGGTATCTGGAGATGTAATGCACAGGAGATAATACCCATATATATAGTATATATAATACCTATGCATTACCTCATTTACATGAGCCTCTCAACCAAATCCATTAATTTCCCTACTATTTCCAATGTCTTCCCTCTCTCTGACTCTCGTTTTCCACCTCCTGTTTTATTTTCCCCTTCTCTTTCAAGATCCCCTCTCTGAATTTCCCCTCAATCCTTCCATCTGACTTCCCCTCAAGTTTGTGTGTCTTCTGGGGCAACAGCAACATTCCCCCTAAGTTCTGGATGGGTCAGGGCTCTCTCTTTCTGCCTCCTGCTAATGGATTATGTGCTAGGAAGCAAGAGCCGCAATCCTGATCCCTTCCTAGGCTGCTATGGCAGGTCACCTGCCCCCGCCTCTCCTCCTCTAGGCATCGCCTAGCTACTCCCCCTACTGGCTGTTCTGTGCCATGGAACAGCCCTGGCTGATGAGCACCTTTGCAGGGGGAAGGGGGAATAGGAGATCATCCCTGTCACAGTGCAGAGCCTCTGCACCCATTTCGGGTGCTTAAGAAGCTGACTGAAAAACAGGAGATGAAGCCAGTTGCTCAGGAGCCAGGAATGGTGGGTGTCTCACAAGGAAATAGGGAGATTTAACAAGAATGACCACAGATTAGTTGTGTGATCTTGAGTGAATTTCTAGCTCTCTGTGCCTTAATTCCCCATCTGTAAAATGGGAACAAAAAAACTTCCTCTCTCACATCCTTTGTCTGTCATATCTATTAAGGTTGTAAGGTCTTTCAGACAGAGACTGGATCTTACAGTGTGTGTGTATGGCACCTAATATAATGGATCCCTGATCTTGATCAGAGTCTGTAAGAGCTACCATAATACAAATATTAAATAATAATAACGAAACTAATTGCAAGAGCAGAGACCCACAGAGTGGAGCGGACAAAGGGCATTGTGACTCCATTACCACACTGTGGTATTTATCTTCACCATGGTATTTGCATTATTTCCAACAGAGATACTTGGGAATGCCATAAGGATCTTAGTAAATCTAAGTTCCAGGCGTGGTAAATGTCCCGCTTTTAACAGCACCTGCCAGAGATATTAATTATGGGTGAACAAAATGATTCTGCTTTAGCTCACCACCCACTGCTGCCAGCCCTGTAGACCATGCTACTCCCACGGCAGCTAGTTATTAATGAGTAGTACTCACATTGAATCCTGTGCTTGAGCTATCAGAGGCAGTAAAGCTGGGAGAAGGACAGAGAGATTTCACTGAATGAGACTGGGGTTTCCTATAGCTTGAAGGGAGAGGGTGAAAAGTTGGTGGTTTTGTTTTTAATAAATAGAAGAGAACTAGGGTTTATGAGGTATCATTAGTACTCATGGCATCCTAAAGCTCAAAATACATGGTGTGACTGGCCATGCAGTGAATGGAGTAGGTGCACAGCAACCATTATGCACGTAGCGAGAGCTTCCATACTGATTTGGGGGCAGATCCTGAAACCCTCATTCACACAAGTAAGCTTATTGATTTCAATACCCTGGATTGACTACATTGGGACCACTTGCCTGAGTGAGAGCAACAGGATCAGATATCAGAGCTGATGCTGTCAGCCACTACATTGGTGTTATCTCTCCTATGCTTTTCAAAGAGCTACCATGGGGGTTTTAACATCCAGCTGGACGGTCACCACAGAATGGAGCCTCAGTTTAGTGTCTCATCAGCATCTCTAATGTCAGCTTCAGGCATGATCCAAAATCCATTTGTGAAAGCTGAACTCCTTTCCCCGACCCCCCGCTTCCACCAATCTTCTGGACCTTAGGCAAAAGGTCTACCAAATGAGCCATACTGACACCAATACCACAATCAATTCGTTAATAAGGGAGAAGCTCTGCAGCTGGAGGAGGAGAGGGGAGAAAGAAGATCATTATTTTTAATTTAAATAAATCAATGGGTTAATAGGGGGACAGGATGCTGCTTGCAAGGATGATGAGAGGAGTAGGGTAAATGAGAACGGGGGGGAGGGGTTGGATATGTTGCTTTGACAATCACATTATTTTTTAAAAATATAAAAAAGAGTGGGAGTAGACCATTTTTTAAGTCCACTAATAGCAAATAACTAATTATACCCTTCTAAGGCTCAAGAGCATAGATGGCTCTTTTCATTCTTTAACACAAATTAAAGAAAAGGAAAGCTTGATTCCCAGGAGGGTTTATCCAAGCCCTCTCATCTCTAATATACATCTAAGAGGACAGGGGAAATATCTTTTATCACTCAAATCTCCCAGAAATTTAAGACCAGCTGGGGATTTTTTATAGAGATATGATTCATTAAATTCATATCATTCCAAAGAAATCTTCCTGCTGGTTTATCTTTGCCACTACAGTCATCTCTCCAGAAGAGCTCAGTTTCCTGAATGTTGTCAACCTGGACAGCTCAGTTTTTGGCGCAAGCTTAGATTTCATTTGGAAAGAATGGAACTGGCTCTGTATTTTTCATTTTAAAGGGAACTGGTATGTTGAAATCATTCTCCGCGTTGAGTTTTCCCCTTTGCAGAAACAATAGGCAAATCCTGCACCAACACCCATTTGACTTCTGAGTTCTGATAGACATTTTTCCACAATCTGTTTCAATATTTATATACTACACTTTGGGGCTTAACGTCTTTGATCAAATAGAGTTACAAGAGTTCTGAAGACTCCTCTCTGAAAGCTAGTTCAGAGAACAACCACATCCGGCTTCCACTGGGATCAAATACAGTAAGTTTGTATTTCAACAATCTTTAGAGCACTGCTACGGTGGAATGATATATTAGCTTATAAATAGAGGGCTGTGACAGAGTTAATATCCCATTATAATAACCATTCCATAAAATAAGCAACTTCTGGGAATTTTTAGGTCATATTTATAATATAATGTGGTTCATTTTTTAGGAAAGTTCCTTTACATACAGCATCACAAAAGGCATTAGGAGGAGAGCCAGTCTTAAGCTACAGAAAAACAAAACAGAGCTTTGTAGGGAAACGTTTGGACTGGAAGTGACTCAGTCTCAATGCTGAGGTGTAGGGTGGGATGGGAAAGTTCCAGGTATGGTAGGGTAGGCAGCACAGATGAAACAGTGACACCCTAACTGTGGAGAGTGAGCAGGTTTGGAAAGAGGTCAGAAGAAGGGCAAGGTGGAGTAAGTTCATGGCTAGTTTTGAAAGAAAGAATCATACATAGCAGATGGGAATCATGTCAATTAATACACAATGGGAAGACACTTAAATACCATGGTGATGGGTGCGGTTTCAGAACCTGAATTGAAAAGAATTTTGAACTATCTTTGTTTGTTTTGTGGTGGGGGTGGGGGAGTGTCCAATTCAGCATAGAGCAAACCACATCTAAAACTGTCTATATGACATTAGAAATAATTTGCCAAAGATTAAATAGAGTTAGGCAACCTGGAACTTCTTGAATTTAACCCAAAGTGAAAGAGCAAAAATGTTGTACCCTGTAGAATTAGAGAGGAAGGTTATTTTGTTTTTTGTTTGTTTGGTTTGGTTTTTTTAAGGATTACTGAGCAGATGCAGCACTGGCTTTTGAAAGATCCCATTTGAAATGACTGAACTTTAGGAAACTGACCTCTCAACTTTTCTCTAAATGTCTGTATCTAGAGCTGCATGAAATTCAGCTGTTGGGGTTCACATGGTTGATGTGAAATTTTTATTTCCAGTTTTGCTTTGGATGAGTTCAATACCCTCCTCCCATCTTTCAGATCCTACTAATGCATAGAGAATTTATTCTATTTGTAAAGTACAGAAAATTACTGTCCTGCATATACTCTTCTTATTAATTAAAGATGGACAAGGAGGTGGTGTTTATCTGCATTAGGTTTAGACCAAAGGTTTACATTCAAGTTCTAGGATTCACCATGTTTCCATAGTACCAAAATAATCTCTCAAGATTTCCACCATACTGTATTCAGGAAACCTTACAAAATCATCTATTCACATCAGATGTCAAGCAGCATTTCACATTTGAACTGGAACCTAAAAACAGGCCCCCAACTGATTCTGAGTCTGACCCATACTAGAAGATATGGGTCCAGTGGTTATAATTTGAAACTATCATCCACATCGAGGGGCTAGATTCAGAATGGAAGTTCCAGTTGGGGCTCACCCCACAGCCCTACACTGGCTCTCCAACCTCATTGTGCAGGAAATCTTTCTGAAGATTTCCCAACACAGCCACTACCAAAACAGCAGGGATCAAAAGACAAACAAAATATCTTAATTAAATAAAAAACACCAATGCCTAACAAAAACCAATAGACCCTCTGAGGGCAACAGTCCTTAGGTAACAATACTTCCTTCTATTAGGTAATAATGCCCTAACCATTTGGCCCACTTACCACAATCTCAGGAACTGTTTTTATAATTGCACAATAATTTGCTGTGCTTTCTCCAGGCCACACAATATTACTAGGCTCCTGATCCTGCAACGGGATCCACTAGCATGGACTCCTGCACACACATAGGTGCAGAGATCCTCTTAGCAGTGGATCTAATTGCAGAACCAGGATTTGCATTTGTCTACATATACACTACATTCAAAATATACAATATACATGCATGCTAATATAGCTGCATATTATAAAATATATTTTACTGGGCATAGAATACAATATATATTACTATATATATTATTGTTGTATGATCACTGGGGCATGGACCATACCTACCTCTATTTTTGTACAGCTCCCAGCACAACAGGACTATGATCCTCTTCATGGCCTCTTGACCACTACCATAGTATAATTATCACCATTATTGTACATATGCGATAGCTAGGATTTTCATATTTTGCACACCCACAAGCATGTTATAAATTTATAATAATGTTTGGAATTTGTGTGTTGTTTTAAGCTTCTGACTTTATGACATTTCCTTATGTTAGATTCAATTATTCTATACATGAAATAGTTTATGAAATGCTACATCAGTATCAGTTGCTCTTTATTAGGAAACACTTTCAAAAAAAGCATTACCAATTGAACCTAATTATTGGTAATGAAAGTCATTTCATTTCAAATATCCTATTAACTAAAACCCATACATAGAAATTATTGGCTGCTTGCACCAATCCCCATTACAAAAACCTGCAAAATCCCTTTGCAAAAAGAGAAGACTACAGCTTAAACCTTAAGTACTTTGATAAAAATATAAGATCAGTTTCATCCCAAAGTACAAATCCCAATCTCCATCTAAAACTGCCTGACCCTAAAATATATTCGGAGCTTGTTCTAATCACAGGAGATGTATTCTGAATAGGACAGCCCTCTCATCTGCTAAGTCTCTCTAAGTCATCGTTTTCACTGTATCTGAAAAATTAATTCCTTTTCAGAAATATTCTCATCTTCTACTAAAAGAAAAAAAAAGCTTTTTGATGTAGAGTGACAGGATTATGAAGTGACCCTTCAGGTCACAAGGAGACTTTTCCTTTTCTCATCAAGGAAATCAATTTCTAAGTCCAAGTCTCTTAAAATAATATATTCTTGTGGCACGCATACAGCTTTTTTTGATCTGCTATGAAAAGAATAAGAGGTAAAGAGGATCAGGGGTGGTGATGGAATATTATAATCTGCCACACTCACACATCAGCCTTTCACTAAGTAATTCCAGATAAATTGAGGATTTACATATTTAAGATTAAATGGGGAAAGAGTAGTGATGCATAAATAGAGGAATACAAAGATACCAATTGGGGAAGTTAACTCTTAAAAACTTAAAAGTCACTTGATATTTATTACCCTTCCCTGTCCCACCCCATCTTGTTTAAAAGAGAGTGTAATGTTTGTTAGGAAATAACCAGGATAATCTCTTTTAGATCAACTCAGCACAAACACAGATGCCTCAGGGTTTCTCTCCCCCACCCCTCCCACCTCTGCTACTTAAAAATACCAATTACCATGACAAGAAACAGTTAAATGCCTCCAAAGACACATACATGCAGCAGATGGAAAACAGGAGGAAACCAGCTGGAAGTGTGTTTCCCTTAGAACTGTTTTTAACAGCCTGTGCACAAATAATGTCTCACTAATACAGAGATAAAAATAAAACATAAATATTTAAAAGGTGACTGGTCAAAGCAACAAGATGGCATTAGATACGGGATCTTTTCTAGTTCTATTATTCTCAGAGTCCATGCTAGCGCTTCAAATTCTGAACTGGGATAGTAACTTTAACCTGGAAGCTGCAATAACTATTGAAACCTTTTGGTACTGTATGAGCTGGGTGAACCCTGGTTATAGGGTTAAAAATCTCATTGAGATTGGGTGTGAATGCCCCCTTCAATTAACATAGCTGTCAGGATAAATTAATCACAACCCCCCACCTAAGACAAAAGAGGTTGCGAACCCATCCAGGAGTTTTGGACTAAGTTATTGTTTAGGTGGGAGAGCAAGACAGAATACACAGAAACAGAGAGAGAGAGAGAGACTGACTCAGGGACAGAGCAAAAAAGACACACAGACCTCCTGAACGAGACACCAAAAGCAGTGTATGGCCCTGGGGAAAAACCTGGGGAGTGACTTTAGGGACCAGAGATGCTGTCTGAAAAGAACAGAGGTGCTCCTGTAAGCAAAAGGAACTATTTCCTGCAGTTCAACTCTTTCTGCATTCAGAGACACAGGATTTAATACATTCTTTGTAAATAGACAAAACTGCATCAAACAAATACCTGACTTTCACCAATTTGTCCTCCTAACTGGAACAACCTATCAGACCCTGAATGTTTGGCTAGCTGCTCAGGTCAAAAGGGGTAACAGTACTGTTATTTGTAAGGCTTGCGGCTTGCCTTGTTTTTTATTGCACACCTGTTAAGCCACTGCTTTGATACTCAACTTCCTGTGCTCACCACTTCCTGACCCCATCTCCCAATGTTTTTGTCACACTGCTGTTCTCCAGAAGCTATTGTTCATGCCAATGCCAGGCATGAAGGCCAAGATTTTCAAAAGTGACAAGTGACTTTGTGTTCCCAAAGGGGCCGATTTTCAGAAAATACTGAGCACCCCCCTCTGAAAACAAGGCCCTTTTAAGATGTCCCAAGTTGGGGGACCCCAGAATCAATAGTTACCTTTGAAAATCTTGGCCTGATTCAAAGTCTCTCCAGGCTCCTCTGTTCCTCCTGAGTCTATGACATTAGGAAGAATGGAGTTAGTCAAAGGAGGAGCACCAGGAGTGCCCATCTCCCATTATTGTAGGGCAGTGCTGTTTTAGCCATGTCAGTCCCAGGATATTAGAGAGACAAGGTAGATGAGGTAATATCTTTTATTGGACCTCTGTGTAAGCTCAAAAGCTTCTCTCTCACCAAAAGAAGTTGGTCCAATAAAAGATATTACCTCACCCATCTTGTCTCTCTAACATCCCCCATTATAGCTGGAATAATGCAGAAGAGGGGAGAAGAAACCACAGAGCTACAGTATTTGGAAAGTCAGGGAGGCCTCCAGCATTGCAGGACAAGGTTGTGGGGGAGAGAGTTCAGAGGGTGTCTTTGACTGGGAGAGAGATAATGCAGGGGGATTCTGGTACTGCAATAATCATTTATATGCAGGGGAGAATGGAGATGGGAAGCTAACAGTTCTTCACCAGGCTCACCAAAGACAGAACAATCTCATAATATTTCCTGTTTTCTATATCTTCAACCTTCGCTGTTGTCATAAGATTTATTCCCATGAGATCTGTTCTCAAAATGTTTCCAGACCAAAGAGGGTGAGATAAAAATT
Source organism: Mauremys reevesii (assembly GCF_016161935.1). Taxonomy (NCBI): domain Eukaryota; kingdom Metazoa; phylum Chordata; order Testudines; family Geoemydidae; genus Mauremys; species Mauremys reevesii. Next base: position 50,324,948 of record NC_052625.1, read on the forward strand.
GGATAAACATCTAAGGTCTCAGATGGGTCTTGATCTGAATGACTGACATTTGACCATCCTGGCTGGTATGACCTTTAGGAGCTCAATCCAGCAGCCCTTACTTGAACAAAACTCCTAGGATTTCAAATTGTCAAAAAAATATTCCAATGTGAGTCTTGCGGATTTGGCCCCGTTAAAAGGTTCTGAATGTAACCTTGATGATGCAGGTTAAAACATGAGGATGTTAGTTTAATTAATTATTTAGAAACATATTTTCATGCACCTTTGGAACCTATGGAAGTCACTGAACTGACAGTCCAGACAAGTAAAGCTCTCTATTTAGTCAGAGAGCAGTTGCAACATGGGGAGTAGCACCGAAAGTATTGGGGGATGGAGGCTACGGAACCGGTGGTTTTGTGGCAGGGAGGGAGAGAATATTTTTTACCCGGGTAGCATCAAATGTATTGGCAACTAAACATTTTTGAAGGATTCCTGTGTTCAAATGTTGGTTGGCAGCACATCGCTTGGCTTTGCCATGACATTTAAAAGATTTTTGTCTATAATTTTCTTGATAAAAAAATAGAAGAAAATGAAAGAGCCGTTTCCTCTGACGTTTCTTTACCTCCATGAATGAGTTGTGACTTTTTTTTCTGTTTTTATTTTTGTACTGCAGTATTTATTCCTACCACCTTCAAACACATTATTTTAGAGATTTGATACCATCTAGTGTTATTGCTGGCTTTTCACATCTTACACTTATCAAACAACTACAGTCAGCAACATGTCAAAGTTCATCTAGGCATCACGTCAATAGTGAAACAAAACCTGTACCCCCCCCCCACCCATTATCTTTATCTACACACTCCACAGATGGGTGGTGAAATTCACAGCTGATCCAAAGGGTTATCTTCTTTTACTCTCTGGAGGCTCAGTCTATTCCCCTGTATACCTGTCATTATCACCTACTGTGTTTCCACCCTGATTTATTTCAGCCACTGTACCAACTGGTTTGATATTACTAACAACAACCTAGCGTCCTATTCTAGGTGGTGTTTCTGAACAGCCTGGGTAAAATCCTGGCCCTGCTAAAGTCAAAGACAAAACTCCCATTGACATGGAACCAGGATTTCACTCCATGTTTCTGTTCACTGGATCAGAAGATGGTTCTCTTTCCAATCAACAGGAATCAGTGCAAACCCTTTTTAGATATCAGTAGTTGCTTGAAAAATTGAGTTTTCCAGGAGGATATTTTAATGTGTTTTCCACACAAAGACTAAAAGAACAAGAAAGAGCCAATCACCATGACAGAACACAGTGTGTTTGTCTCTTTGGACAGTCTGAATTGAGCTCAAAGTTGCTCAGCTATGCACAATGGAAGACTGCTTAGTAATTTAAAGGGGCAGTACACTGAAAATAAAGCACTGCCCAATGTCATAGCTAGATACAGCACATTCATGAATCATTTCTTAAAACGTATTTAGTGCTCATGAAAGCCAGTGGATTGGCAGCCCTGGAAACTCATGTCCTCTGTTCAGCCACAGAACAAGTACAGCATCATTAGTGGCTCTTCTCCACAACCCCACACCAATCTGCCTCATTTATGACCTAGAGCAAATATTCCTTGGGGTTAAAGAGTGATTCTGGCTCCATGTTCACTCAGACCATGGCCTCTCATGTGAGGCCGCCAACACGGGTGTCAATTATGATGATAGTTTATGTGGCATGGACACCTGCCTGCTCAGAACTAGACTGGGACCACCAATGTATTTCATTTAAGCCACTTAATAGCCATGAAATAGTGACCTAGAGGTGAAGGGATTCATATCCTGTTACCAATCCCTGAGCAATCTACTCCCCTGAGAGAACTTTATCCTTTGAGGATTAAGTGCTCCATTGGGGTGGGATGGGGAAATACGTCTCTGAACAGTTTGTGTTACATAATTAAGCACATTTTTCAGTATTTAGTTTTATTTTATCACTAATTACTTTTCAACTTGAAAAATGATGCATTTTTAATATTAAACACACTGCTTCAGTACCATTGAAGCTGAGATACAAACTACTAAGGTCCTGCAAGGCCTAGTTAAGATTCAATTTAAAAAAAAATCACAAATAAAGTCCTAGGAGCTTGATTTAGAGAGGGGCGTCACCCCTCCAGTACCCACTAACTATAAGGGCAGTTGTGGGTATTGAGCACCTGGTAATGAGTCTCCCACAGGCTTTTGTGATTGACACAAACTAGCATATTCAAACTGAAGATGAATACCTTGTTTATAACTCACATAACTAAAAATTAAAAGGTGTAAGCAGGACGGGGAAATATACAGAGATGTGAATTAAGAAAGAGAAAATCATTTTGACTTTCCTAGAAACAGTAGAATAAAATCTAGCACACAATTTTCCTCGAGCTTTGGGAGGTTCATCTTAAAACTCCCTGTTTTTAACAAGAGTTGAAGATTCAGAGGATTTCACCACTAGGTCAATCATATGAACCCAGCCCCGCTCAGTAGTGAGTGACCAAAAGTTACTGTGCAGTGGCTCTTCGTTGGCCTGTATAAAGCAGCTTGGTGGCCTCAGTTTCTCAGAGGAAAGGTGTTCATCTCACTAAAACCACTGACTATGCCCTTTGAGCACCTCTGCTGAGATGCAATGGATTGAACAGGCATGGAAAGTAATCTCCTCTCCAAGGCCGCCCAGAGGATTCAGGGGCACTGCGGTCGGCACTTCAGCGGCGGGTCTTCGAGGCACTTCGGCAGCGGGTCCCGGAGCAGAAGGACCCCCCGCCGCCAAATTGCCACCGAAGACCCGGAGCGGAAGAAGCTCTGGGGGCTCAGGCCCAGCGAGAGTTTTCCGGGGCCCCCGGAGCAAGTGAAAGACCCTGCTCCAGGGGCCCTGAAAAACTCTCGTGGAGGCCCCTGCGGGGCCCGGGGCCGGGGGCAAATTGTCCCACTTCCCCCCCCCCGGGCGGCCCTGCTCCTCTCGCATTCCTTACAGGCACACCCCTCCAGGTCAAGATTTAAGCCTGTGAACTGGGTGGTATAAGGGAAGTGTCAACTGCCTTTTCCCCTGCTACTCCTGTTCTGCAGCTACAGAACTTCGGTTTCCAGAGCTGTCAGTATGGATGAATGAGGCAGTGATCCATGGGGGGGGGATATAAATGCCTTCAGTGGAATTTGGCAAACACAAGATACTACATGTGTATCCAAGGTTTTAGAAAAATTACATATTATATTTATCATTTGAGAAATAGCACTCTTGAATTAAAGACTACTTCAGGAATATGCATAAGGGAGCAAAGTTACAGTTGCTTGTACAACCTTAAATTTGTCCTTTTCTGAGTTTTGAGTACTTAGCTGTGTAAATTCAATATTCTTTTTATTTGGGGTTTACTAGGGTAGGTGCCTTTTCCTTAATCCATAATGGAGACAGCAATCTCATCCCCTAGAAGGGAAGGGAGGGAAGGAAACGCTTCAGTTTGCTCTGCAGTGACCTATATGGTCAGTCTTCAAGAAGTGAAGGTGGATGTAACAGTATTCACTGCAGTCAGTTGGTAATGAACCGTTCTGCATGCCAAAGGTACGGCTTTTCATAGCGCTGACCCATGTTATGTGCCTAGGGTTAGGAAACAGAGACCAGTCTCTAAGGGTATGGCTACACTGCAGTGTAAGCCCAGGGTTTGAACTCAGGTTCAAGCCTAACGCCTCTTCCATCTACACACAAATCACACTAGCCCAGGACTGAGCCACCTAACACAGGGGCGGTGGAGCTGAGCCTGAGTCAAGCTGGGACCCAGGGTTCAAGCCCTATTGCTTCACAGTGAAGATGTAGCCGCACTGCAGTCATGCTCTGGCAGTCTGCCAAAAATATCCTACAGGCTGATTTTTGTTTGTCCTCTGAACAGTCACGTTTTCCCATACTGCACCATGAACCAAGGGCTAGAGCAACCACACTTCAGGAGTGTACTAGGAAGTCTGGGACATGGTCAGTTGAACTGGGGTCTGCATATGGCAATGTGGGTGCTGGAGCCCTGGGTTCGGGCCCAGGTTAGAAAATTCTTAACCAGTATAGATGCTCAAGCCCAGGGTCCACCGACTCAAGTTCCACTAACCCTAGGCTTACACGGCAATGTAGACATACCCTTAGTAGCATTCCTGTAAATTGCTCCTTTATTATAATAGGCTCTGAGGGGAATCTCAATCTGCCCAACTAGGCCTAATTAAAGGAAACTGTAATACAGGGTCTTGGGTAACTGAATGACAAGACAGAAGGAATAGTGGGGAAAATCATCCAGAGAGGACTACATAAAGAAAAGAGAAAAACTTATGAGACACTGTAGAGAGACAATGGGAATGAAGAAGTCAGTGGAGCAGGCTGGGAAGAGAAGGCCTTTTAGTGCTTTCCTTCATTATGTATTACTAATTTATAAATTAACCCCCAACCTTAGCCATGACCAGCTAACACATTTTAAATGATTGTCTTTGTCCATAAGAAGGGCAACATTGCACTTAATGTGTTAATTGAAACATGCCAGGTAGATACCATTAACACCATGCATTTTCCCAATGTACACAAGGCCATATTCTTCTGCAAAGAATCCTGATGTCAATTAAAAGCTTGACCAACAGATAAGACTTATAGAGAAGGCTGAAACTCATATAATTCAGATTCTTGCACACTGCCATAAGGAGGAGGCTCAAGCACAGGGAAAGAGGCAATCCCTCAGATAAACGTATTCCACAGGTCTAGATTTAGAGCTTTGTAGATTAACCGACACCTCAAACCCCTATGCAGAGGCATACAAATATGCATTGGTATTATCTGTCCCAACGGGAGCTTATAGGAGCTCTCAAAAGGGTAGGCCCAAGCAAAGTACACTGTAGTAATACAGAGGTTACAAAGACATGGAAATGTCAATAATAGAGAGGAACAATCACAGCCTCGGGCCAACCGCAAATGAGAAAAGGCAATGCATGCTACTGCCCTGCTGTCACCCAAGAGCTGAATCGCAGTAATGGATCCAATATGACCCCAAAACTTATTTAGTCTTTGCTTGCCGTGACTGTTCATTTCCCTTCTACTCTCTCTCCCTTTTGTTCAATCTAGTCTGTTTGGTTTCAGTTTTTCAAAAAATGCCCATGACTTTCATTTTCTTTTTAAATAAAAATATCTGATTTTTTTTTTCAAAAAAAAGTAAAAAAAATGGATCTCTTTCAGCAACTTGGAAACAAAAAGCACTTCAAAATGTTCCTCTCAAACAGGTTTTTGTTTTTAATCCGCTCTCATGTGTAGGTGGCCGCAAGACCTGTAGTGACTCCTGCCCTTTGCTCTAAAGTCAGAAACGGGATAGGGACTTGCTGAAGTTACAGGTTTTGTCAAAAAAGTCCTCCTGAATTCTGGAACTTCAAGCCCCTCATGTGAGCAAATTACATTAGACATCACACACAGCAGTAACCTGGGGCAGCTGCTCCATTCACCTCCATCTCCAGTCCAATGACATCTACTGGTGTCCATCCTTTTCTCCATGCCTTCAAAACACACAAACACTTTCTTTGACTGTAAACAAAAGAAAAGATTCAGGTACACATTGAAGACATGGCAATGGGATCCCTATATAAGAGTTCCTTGATTGACAAATAATTCATTTGATTTATTGTTATATTTCTCTTCTGTAGGAAAATACCTTTGCCAATTAGCTTAAGCTCCCCACAGTTTTGAATGCTTTAGAGTTTTGTTAACTTTCATTTCTAGCAATTCGAGATCTTAAACTTTCTTTAGTATTTTTGCTTGTTTTGCCATATTAGCAGCTGAAATCTGCATGTCCCTTTTAAATCCAGCATGTAATCTGTAGTTACTTGCACACACGACGTGCAATACACACATACACTCATGCACCCTATCCTCTAGTCTCATATTATATGGAAATTCTAAGTCGTGAAGAGATGTTTATCACCAATCCAAATTATTATAAATCTATATTAAAAGCCAGTTCCCTGTGAGTGGTTTGGATTAGCAGTGTATTCTCTGAAGTGGCCTACAAACCTAGACTCCAATCCATATTCCTTGTCCTAATAATGGTCTAATGGAAAAAATGTTCACAAAATTCTTAAGGGTTTTCTGCTCTCAGTTTTTCCCCCTCAGGTGCTTTCTTCCCAGGGGACTCTTTTAAAAACAAATCTAACTGTGAGTCTTGTTTTCCCTAGAAAATCTCCAGATAAGCACAAGGTGAAATCATATTTTTTTCAATCCAAAGCTAGTTCTTTATATCTTTGACAGTGTTTTTCTTCTTTTAAATTACAGAGGGAGTTTGTAAACCTCTAAAACTGTAAAAGATTGAATTGCAACTCTGTCTAGGAAAAAACATGGTTTAAGGCAAAGCTTACAGCATAGGATGAAAATGTACTTGTTTCCCATGTGCAAACAGTAACGGACTTTTGAACACAAAGTAGGATCTGGGACATTAATCTGACAAGTTAATTTGCTCTGTGTCTGGGTGTGATCACCCTAATGTTAGGAAGATTTTGGGAGTGTTAATTAATACACATCATGTGTACAGTGCTGGGGAAGGGAAAGGAAAAATGTGCCATTTTCCATTACATACTATCACATCCAAATTTAGAGGTGACAGAGTTAAACTTCCTGGATGCTCAGAAAAGGGAATCAAACATTTGTCAGGCAAATTGGATGCATTAAAAAAGCATCTGCTTTAATTTACTTTAAGTTTATAAATGCACTCTGTGGAAGAACGGCATCCCGAGGTATTCTTCTGTTAGCATAAATACTACATTTCCACAGCCCCACAGTACCAGTGCAAATCCCCAGTGTTGCTCAGAGCTTTCTTAACATGTTTGCATAATTGTAGGGTTTTTGAGCAAAAGCTGAAGGTAAACGTCATTCATGCCTGACCTGCCAGCCTTCACAGCTGAAATGTATTGGGAATCACTTCTGGCACTTAAAAGGTTAGTTGTCTCCTGCTGTGAGGTAGAAGCTGAGAAAAGGATACCAAATTTGGGCAGAATTATAGTAAATGAGGTTTTCTTTCTAGCACTGCTCATTCTCAACATGTTGAAAGAGCATTAGTTCACAGTCACTTTCTCTGAAATTATCAAATCTGCTCAGGAAGCCTTCATTAGGATATTAAACAAGACTTAATAAGTGAAAGTGATTTGCATTGCTGATAATCGTGTGCATTAATCAAGCAAGCTTCTGTCTCTCCCTCTGCAATATGCTCCATGTTCCATTATAAAGCCTCTTTAATTCTGTGGGGCTTCTTAAAAAGGGAAACGTTACATTTAGAAAGCCATTTTTAAAATGATTTACTTAGCAAAGATCACTATAAATAACGTTCAACTCACTCCTCAGCTTTAGCCATCAATATAATTAATACTGCGGGGTCTGCAGCAGGGCTATGGACCAGATGTGTTCTCATTTATCAGGCATAGATTGCACTTATTCTAATAAATGTGTTTTATTTTCTGAATAACTTTTGAAACCAAATAACTACATTTGGCACTTTAACCTGAAGTCACAATTTTAGGTAAAGGCATTTATATTTTTCATTGCAAGATATTATATGGAACATTATTCTATAGGCAGTGGTAACATATACACTTGTTAATGAAATGATATGGCAAATATCCCTTGCAGGTCAATGAACTCCGTGGTAAAGCTAGATAAATTACCGTTACATGGTGATGCTTATTATATTTGTTGCACAATAATTTCTACTTACACCAATCACCTGTTAAATTGTAGTTTATATTTTGCACTTCTCAAGACCCTTCCATGCAAGGATCTCAAAGTGCCTGTAAATCTGTTCATTAACACTCACAAGACCCCTGAGAGGGGGGTAAATGATGACCATTTTATAGGTGGATGAATGGAAACATCAAGAGGTGAAATAGCTTGTCTAAGGTAGCACAGGAATCCATTGCAGATACAAGATTAGAACGTAGAAGGCTTGACACATAATCTGCTCGTGTAACCACTAGACCACACTGCACATCAGTCATTTCAATCCACCGTAAGATAACTGTACAAGAAGCAGAAAAAAGTGAATGCGCTGAAATATTCCATTCAATGAAGTAAGACACAAGGATTGGGATATTTTTAACATGAAAAAATATTGATTTTTATCATTCAGGAGCAAATGATTTATTTTGGAGGTAAAAATAAAAAATATCAAAGGCAGCTTTAAATCACATGTTTTAATGATAATAAGCAACTGCTATGGAAACAGGAGAGAGGCATTAAAAAATAAATTTACAACATTATTATTATTTATATTGCAGTAGCCACTCAGGATTGGTGCTATCCATGAAGGTATTTAGGCACCCAAGTCCATTTTTTTAGGCTCCACTATGAGCCACAAAACTCCAATTTAGCTGTCACCTAACTCTGCAGTTGCCTAAGCTCACTCGGACCCTAAGTTTTTGCCTCTGCACATGTGCACTGCAGCTGGGTGCATATCTCTCACCTATGCACCTGGGGCAGGACAGCGCTCATTTTTTTTATTTTATTTTATTTTAGGTTCGGCGGGGCGGCACTGGAGGGGGTTTTTTGTTTGTTTTTATTTTGGCTGGGCGGCACTCGGAGGGGGGCGGAGGCTTGGGCAGCGCGGCGCTTCGGGGGCGGGGGCTTCATACGGCGCGGTGCTCAGAGGGGCAACAGCTTTGGGCAGCGTGGCGCTTGGAGGGCCGGGGGCTTGGGCAGCACATAGCTCGGGGGGGCGGGGGCTTCAAGTGGTGCGGCGCTCGGGGGCGGGGGCTTCGGCGGCTCAGCACTCAGGGGGTTTTGGCAGTGTGGCACTCGGGGGGTGGGGGCTTTGGGCAATGCGGCACTCAGGGGCGGGAGCTTGGGCGGCACAGTGCTTGGGGGTGGGGGCTTCGGCGGCATGGCGCTCGGGGGTTTTGGCGGCGCAGCACTAAGGGGGGCAGGGGTTTCAGCACTGCGGCGCTGCGGGGGTGGGGGCTTCGGCGGCGTGGCGCAGCTCTCGGGGGGGGTTCCGCGGCACGGCGCTGGGGGCGGTTGGTGTCATGGCGCTCGCGGCGGGGGTGTTATTGTGGGGCGGCGCTCTTTTTTTTTTTTTTGCTTGGGGCGTCAAAAAAGTTAGAGCTGGCCCTGTCAGTAAGAGGTTCTGGAGGAGCCGGAAGAGGGGCTGCAACCTGACACACTCTACATGGAGACTCTGGAACACATTCCTTGCTGCAGAAGAGACAGGTGTGGGGGGAGTTCGTGAACCATGCCAGATACACATCTGTGCTCACAGCTCCATGGAGGAGCTGCCAACTAACATCCCCGGCAGGCTGTGGAATCAGAGTGGAATACTAACTGGATCACCTGGGTTCCTTGCCCGCTGTGGGTCCTTCCACTTAGAGTCAGAGTGGGACACAAGGGCGAGGAAGTGGCTGGCATGAAGCAAGAGTGTGTACAAATGTTCTCTAGGCATGGTTTAGAGGCAAGCCGGCTGGATGTCATTCAGTTAATTCAAGAGGCATGTTGGGAGCAGCCAGGAAGGGTAGCAAGGCCTGGTGATGAATTCTGGAGGGTCAGGGGTGAGCTGGGAGCACCATTCCGTATGACCCACTTGAGAAAAGCAAAAGAACCAGGTAGCAAGGATGCCCTCACCTCCTGGAGCTCACGACGAGGGATGCTGCCTAGTGTGCTGGCTTTGTGGATCTCAGCCTCAGGCACCTATCTCTCCTCATTCATGTTTAGGAGCATAGGCCCCAAACTCAGGCTTTGCAGATCATAGGGTTGTTCCTGTGATTTTCTAGGTGCCTCGAAGCTCAGAGTGGCAATGCCAAAGTCCCTTCCTGGATCTGGGCCACTGTACTATGCACCGTAAGCACACCACCCCTGCCCCAAAGACCTGACAACCGAAAAAGAAATAGGAAATGATACCAAACAAAGAAGGAATGGAACAGACAAACAAAAGTCTTATTGGCTGACTCATGTGGCTGGGTCCTTCCACACTCGCAGAGACTTACTGAAGTTAACAGAGCTCCATATAGTTGGAAGGGGCTGCCCATGCAGACAATCAACTTGCAGGATCGCAGGCACAAACAACCAGGGTGACAGGAAGCACCCAGCCTGCTAGTTCTCTCTCTCTGTTTTATGCACCCATGGCTGTAGCTGGTCCTAATTGCTTTTAGGAAGGTGCCCCAGGGCTCTGAGGATTTAGCCCGCCTTCTTAAAACAGCAACCACCAATTCCCTAAACTTGTTGTGTGTAGCCCTTGATCCTGTTCTTCTTACTGCATCTGGTAACAGTTACATTATTCTGTAATTGGGAGCATCACTTAAGAGGCCATCACAAAAATTAAGTCCATACTAATTTCCGAAGGCTGAAATTTTGGTGCCTGTCTCTTTTTATTTATACCTAATCCACAGAAATGCCCTGGAGAATACAACTGTGCCCCTAAAATTTGTAATCACTTAAGAGGTTCATTCTGGGGATAATTAAATTAGCCTTTTTATTTAAGCTTTTTCTAATAGCCACCCGAACACAACAGCCACTCTACGTAACTACATAGGCAAGTTAAGGAGTTTGTAACCCTAACAATAACCATCCCCACCAACATGCTTGCCAGGAAGCATCCGCACATTTGACAAGGGCCAAGTTTTTCAAAAATAGCAGCTGAAGCTCATTTCTTTAATCCATGCTTAGGTGTCTGAATAAAATAAACCATTTTTTCAAAGAGAGTGTTGAGTATTTAGGGCATTAATACACTACGGACATTACAGCAGCTGAGCTACGGTGCTGCTGCTGTAGCATCGTATTGAAGACACTTGCTACAGTGATGGAAGGGGTTTTTCCATTGCTGTAGTTTTAATCCACCCTCTTGATAGGTGGTAACGAGGTGACGAACTGGGGAACTGGGCTTATTTAGTCTGCAGAAGAGAAGAGTGAGGGGGGATTTGATAGCAGCCTTCAACTACCTGAAGGGGGGTTCTAAAGCGGATGGAGCTAGTCTGTTCTCAGTGGTGGCAGATGACAGAACAAGGAGCAATGGTCTCAGGTTGCAGTGTGGGAGGTCTAGGTTGGATATTAGGAAAAACTATTTCACTAGGAGGGTGGTGAAGCACTGGAATGCAACAAACCTCGATGCCAACTCTGCCCACATATCTACACCAGCGACACCATCACAGGACCTAACCAGATCAGCCACACCATCACCGGTTCATGCACCTGCACGTCCACCAATGTAATATATGCCATCATATGCCAGCAATGCCCCTCTGCTATGTACGTCGGCCAAACTGGACAGTCTCTACGGAAAAGGATAAATGGACACAAATCAGATATTAGGAATGGCAATATACAAAAACCTGTAGGAGAACACTTCAACCTCCCTGGCCACACAACAGCAGATCTTAAGGTGGCCATCCTGCAGCAAAGAAACTTTAGGACCAGACTTCAAAGAGAAACTGCTGAGCTTCAGTTCATCTGCAAATTTGACACCATCAGCTCAGGATTAAACAAAGACTGTGAATGGCTTGCCAACTACAAAACCAGTTTCTCCTCCCTTGGTTTTCACACCTCAGCTGCGAGAAGAGGGCCTCATCCTCCTTGACTGAGCTAACCTCGTTATCTCTAGCCTGCTTCTTGCTTGCATATATATACACACCTGCCCCTGGACATTTCCACTACTTGCATCCAACGAAGTGGGTATTCACCCACGAAAGCTCATGCTCCAAAACATCTGTTAGTCTATAAGGTGCCACAGGACTCTTTGCTGCTTTTATCTTTGAAAAGTCATGGAAGATGGGAGACAGTCCAGAAAACTGGAAAAGGGCAAATATGGTGCCCATCTATAAAAAGGGAAATAAAGACAACCTGGGAAATTACAGACCAGTCAGTTTAACTTCTGTACCCGGAAAGATAACGGAACAAATAATTAAGCAATCAATTTGCAAACACCTAGAAGATAATAAGGTGATAAATAACAGTCAGCATGTATTTGTCAAGAACAAATTGTGTCAAACCAACCTGATAGCTTTCTTTGACAGGGTAACAAGCCTTGTGGCTAGGGGGGAAGTGGTAGATGTGGTATATCTTGACTTTAGTAAGGCTTTTGTCTTGCATGACCTTCTCATAAACAGACTAGGGAAATACAATCTTGGTGGAGCTACTATAAGGTGGGTGCATAACTGGTTGGAAAATCATTCCCAGAGAGTAGTTATCAGTGGTTCACAGTCATGCTGGAAGGGCATAACAAGTGGGGTTCCGCAGGGGTCCAGTTCTGTTCAATAGCTTCATCAATGATTTATGTAATGGCATAGAGAGTACACTTATAAAGTTTATGGATGATACCAAGCTAGGAGGGGTTGCAAGTGCTTTGGAGGATAGGATTAAAATTCAAAATGATCTGGACAAACTGGAGAAATGGTCTGAAGTAAAAAGGATGAAATTCAATAAGGACAAATGCAAAGTACTCCACTTAGGAAGGAACAAGTTGCACACATACAAAATGGGAAATGACTGCCTAGGAAGGAGTACTGCAGAAAGGGATCTGGGGGTCATAGTGGATCACAAGCTAAATATGAGTCAACAGTGTAACGCTGTAGCAAAAAAAGCAATCATTCTGGGATGTATTAGCAGGAGTGTTGTAAGCAAGACATGAGAAGTAATTCTTCCGCTCTACTCCACGCTGATTAGACCTCAACTGGAGTATTGTGTTCAGTTGTGGATGTCACATTTCAGGAAAGATGTGGACAAATTGGAGAAAGTCCAGAGAAGAGCAACAAAAATGATTAAAGGTCTAGAAAACATGAGCCTATTAGGGAAGATTTAAAAAAATGGGTTTGTTTAGTCTGGAGAAGAGAAGACTGAGAGGGGACATGATAACAGTTTAAGTACATAAAAGGTTGTTACAAGGAGGAGGGAGAAAAAATGTTCTTAATTTCTGAGGATAGAAGCAGCAGCAATGGGCTCAAATTGCAGCAAGAGCGGTTTGGGATGGAGGTTACGAAAAATTTCCTAACTGTCAAAGTGGTTAAGCACTGGAATAAATTGCCTAGGGAGGTGGTGGAATCTCCATGAGGGGCTCCATGAGTAGCACAAGCTTCCAGCCAAATAATAGATTCCAATATGGCAGATGCTAATGAAAGCTGGATATGACAGCAGTGAGTGACCTAACTGACCTTGGTGCTGGAAAGACAGCAATGGATACTCCACATTCACTTTTCTGAGGGTTTCTGTTCCAGAACCTCCACCACTAAAAGAACAATGTGCTTTTCAACCATTTTTTTTTAAGAAATCATATTCACCTATAATTCTGAGGAACTGATTCATTTGTATCCATTTTGAATAAGGTTCTATACAAATGCTTCATTTGATCTCTAGGCAGATCCTTTTATTTCTTCTTATATGTTCTCTGCTTTAATTTGTTCTCTGGCTTCACCGCTGCTCAGATTCAGCATGGATGATACTTGCACGGATACTGCTGGTTTTTTTTCTCTCTTACCTGAAATTAAATACCCAGGCTCTTTGCCATATAAAACAATGAATAAATGTAATGAATAACACTTTCCTGGGTATTTTCTACTGGTACAAGGCATTTTTTAGAGGTGGGGCTGCTGTCCCCTATTATTTACACTCTGGAATCACTCATTTCCACTGACCCTCAATGCTTTTTCTATTAGATTTTTTTTCACCCCCACTCTTTCTTGTATGTATTATATCAAGTAAATAAAACATTAAAGTAACATTGAGCTGAACCAGAAAAAGCAAGGAGATTGTGAGTTAAGAATGGCACCTCACCTTTAGCACTGCAGCCCAGCGAGACAACCCTCAGCTCAGCTGTTCCCAAACACTTTTTTATGGCTATCCAGTTTATTGCACTCAATGCAGCATGTATGATTACCTGCCTCATGGGCAGGTGGCATATGTGTGTGTGTGTGGTGCAAGCAACTCATGGCCCTCAGAGACAGAGCATGGGCTCTTAAGACCAGGGTAAGTGAACTGGAGGAGCAAAGGGTGACAGAGTGTTACGTAACTGAACCTTTTCAGGACATAGAAAAGTGGTCTCACCTCTAGTCCGACAGCCCCTGTGCTGTTGAGGATAAAAGTCTCAGGGCAGGAGAGCATCAAGCTGGAGCAGAGGGAAACAATCCCATAGTTGGGACCCACTTTCCAGATGATGTCATGATATCCTCTGGCATTGAGGATAGCCCTCCGGGAAAAGGGACCCCAGTTATTAGGAAAAGACAAGAATTAGTAGTGGGGAATTAGATTATCAGAAATATAGATAGTTGGGTTTGTGAAGACTAGGAGAACTGCACGGTGAACTGCCTACCGGTTGCGAAGGTTGCAGATCTCATGAGATATCTAGACAAACTTAAGTGCAGTTCTGGGGAGGAGCTGGGGATCATGGTACCTACATGTACCAATTGTGATGTTGGCAACCAGGTGCTAACTCTTGCCAACGTTTTAAGCCTCAGCTGACCACTGACAAATTCATTGCTGAAAAGCAGTCATTTTCACAAGTATGTTAGTATGGTTAAGATGGGTACTGGATGTATAACAATGTGTTTAGACTTTATTAAATGCTTGTAAATTGCTGCATGTATTAATCTCACTTATAATATTTTTGTCACATGCTATAAGGTAACATGTAAGTTTTTGTTTTGTAACTGAAAAAACTGGTTGCTCTGTAAGTATCCAGTCAGGAGGTATCATCTCCTGCCATCAAGAAGGCCTATCAAAACTAAATGGGCCATTATGGGAAATCACAATACAAAGACTTTGTTAATTGCCCCCATACACCTATGAAGAAGCTATGTACAAAAGGGCTCATCCCATCAGCTTGAATTCTGGAAGAAGGAAATGAAAATAGCTGACATGAACATTTTTCATCTTTTGCTCTTTGGACTCTCCCAGGGCCAGAGATACAAAACAGAAGCTGAGTCCCCAGGGTCAACCTGAGTTAGCCCTAAAAGACATTCAGAGCTGACAGATTACTACAAACCATAGATTTGGTAGTGGACTTGGATTTTCAGAAAGCTTTTGAGAAGGTCCCTCACCAAAGGCTCTTAAGGAAATTAGCTAGCCTTGGAATAAGAGGGACGGTCCTCTCATGGATCAGTAGCTGGTTGAAAGATAGGAAGGAAAGGGTAGGAATAATTGGTCAGTTTTCACAATGGAGAGAGGTCAACAGCTGGGTCCTCCAAGAATCTGTACTGGGACCTGTGCCGTTCAACATATTCAGTAATGATCTGGAAAAGGGAGTGAACAGTGAAGTGAAAAAGTTTGCAGATTATACAAAATTATCCAAAATAGTTAAGCCCAAAGCAGACTATGAGGAGTTACAGAGGGAATCTCACAAAACTGGGTGACTGGGCAACAAAATGGCAGATTAAATTCAACATTAAAAAGTGCAAAATAATGCAATATACATGCACAATGAACGGCTCTAAATTAACTATCAATACCCAAAAAAGAGATCTTAGAGTCACCATGGAGAATTCTCCCTTCCGCTCACTGCACAGCAGCAGTCAAAAGGGCTAATAGTATGTTAGGAACCATTAGGAAAGGGATAGATAATAAGACAGAAAATATCATAATGCCACTATATTTATCTATGGTGTGCCTACACTTGAATACTGTGTCCGGTTCTGGTCGCCCCATCTCAAAAAGGGTATAGTGGAACTGGAAAAAGTTCAGAGAAGGGCAACAAAGATGATTGGGGTATGAAATGACTTTCATAAGAGGAGAAACTAAAAAGATTAAGGCTGTTCATCTTAGAAAAGGGATGACTAAGGGTGCATATAGCAGAGTTCTATAAAATGAATGATGTGGACACGGCAAATAGAGGAGTGTTATTTACCCTTTCCCACCCAATGACATTAATAGGCAGCAGGCTTAATACAACAAGAGGAAGTACTTTTTCACACAATGCACAACTAACCTGTGGAACTCATTGGCATGGGATGCTGTGATGACCAAAAGTATAATTGTGCTAATAAATGAACTAGATAAGTTCACGGAGGATAGGTCAATCAATGGTTATTAGCCAAGTTGCTCAAGGACACAACCCCACATTGAAGGCGACCCTAAACC
The DNA here is from genome assembly GCF_016161935.1 of Mauremys reevesii. NCBI lineage: Eukaryota > Metazoa > Chordata > Testudines > Geoemydidae > Mauremys > Mauremys reevesii. The sequence continues at coordinate 50,340,986 of NC_052625.1, forward strand.
TCTTATTGCCAGAAGCCAGGAGCAGAAGACGGGGTGGATCACTCCATAATTGCCCTGTTATGTACACTCCCCCTGAAACTCTGGTACGGGCCACTGTTGGAGACAGAATATTGGGCAAGATGGACCATGGTCTGGCCCTGTATGGCAGCTCTTATGTTTTTACAAAATATCACAGAGAGATAGGACATATAATGCAATTATAGAATGATGATAAATAATGTCTTCCTGTGGAGAACTTTTCAAACAGAGTATAACACAATGGAGCCCTGATTGGGGCCTGTAGGGGCTACAGTTATGCACTTCATAAATAATTAATACTGTGTGGCAAATTGCCGGCACTATTGTGATGGGTCTCACACTTTCTCTTCTTTGGAGGGGGGGTTCAGGGCACCATTTCTTGCCCTTATATTGGAATATTAATTGCCCCACTAGTGTCCTAGAGGAGGGGAGTGGAGAGGGAGGGACCTGGGCCCGCCCTCTACTCCAGGTCCCAGCCCAGGGGCCCTGAGGATAGTGGTAAACCACTTGAACTGATAGTTCCTTCCCCTGGGCTACTTCTCTCTCCTGCCCTTCAGCTTGTGGGGGGCTTCCTGCCCTCCCTCTGTACAAGCCAGGTGCCCCTTACCTAGAGTCTAGGACTTCTTAGCTCACCGCAGCACTTCTCCAGACTGTCCTCTGCTTCCTTTCAAACTGTTCTCTGCTTCAGCACCAATCCTTTCTGCTCCAACTCCCACACTGTCTGATTGAAGCGGGGGGGGGGGTTTATCATGTGACTGACTGCAGGTGCTCTAATTGGCTTCAGGTGCTCTAATTGGCTTCAGGTGCTCTAGTTAATCTATAGCAAACTTTCTTCCCCTTACAGGGAATAAGGCTCCCTTCTAAACCTCTCCTGCTGCCCTCTGGCCATGCTGTATCACAACGGATTAATATTTATTAATGAATTAGGGCCCCCACTCTGGATTTTAAATCACAGCTCACACTGGTGGAGAGGAACTGCACTGCGCCCGGAGTCCTCTGCTGGAATTCTGGGTAAGGTCGCTAGAATGAATTCCTCTCATGTGTTCTTAAGGAACACATCCTGGAGTGGCACCTCTATCACCCCTTCAGGGTGTGCCATGTGCACCTGCCTCCTGCTCATCCCCTTTCAGTTAACGACTGCTAACAGGGGCATTAGCAGGAATTTGTGCCTTTACTCTCCACTGGGATTGTGACTGGGATCTGTAAAGGGGAGCATGGTAGGGGAGACTCCTTGTACTCTCTTCCCCTACCACTCCTCAAAGCCTGGCTAACACTGTGCATCCGGGATCTAATTAACTATTCCCCATACATGTGAGGTAGACACTCTATAATGTCTATTTTAAAGATGGATAAACTGAGGCACAGAGAGGTTGTGTCATGCATTAACAATCCTTTGAACTCAATGGAACATTAGGACATAGCTGGGACATGCAGCAATACTGCAGGCTACAGTTGAGATTAAGTCCCCATAGTGGTAGATGCTGTATAGACACATAGTAAGAGGCAGTCACTAGGCTGAAGAGCTTACAGTCTGAATAAAAAAAGAGAGACAAAGGGTGGAAGGGGGCACCGAGAAGTGAAGTGATTTTCCCAAGGTCACACAGCAGGTCATCAGCAGATCTGGGACAAGATGCCTATGCCAGTGCCCTAACCAAGGGACCACCCTGCCTCTCAGGAGCAGCCAGGACTGTTCAGCAGAAGTCTAATTTATGCACCCATTCTTCAGGGTTAAACACTGACAGCTGGCCTGGACAGCCAACTTATATCATGCCAGCCCGATACCACCTGAAAAAACTAAGAAACGAAGCCCCAAAAGTTAATGTTTTATCACTGATGCAAACCTATGTATAGCAGTCCTAAGTGATGTAGATGATGCTTTTTGGTTGATAGGCTTCTTTATAAGCCAGTCACGGATTGTTTATGCAGGAAGTGGGATGCCTATATTGTCTGCTCGATTCAAAAAAGAAAATATAAAGAACCAAATGGGATTTGAGAGCAATAGCTTCCAGGGGAATCTGCACATCCTCTCCTTTCTTAACATCAAAGGATTCACCAAGTTATACAGCGCCTTGAGCCCCTCAGAATGACAGTAAAGAACAACATATTTTCACCCTCTTGATCCAACCTCATGCGTTTTCAAGAGCAATACACGGGATATCTCTGGCTAGCAAAACCTCACAAAGTACATTAAATTCCTCACCATTTGTTGATAATGCTGAAAGCAGGCCTACTAGTAAATAAGTAAATGCCAGTTATATCTATACAAACAGTGTGACTGGGGCATAACAAGAAATACAATTTAGAGCCAGATCCACAGAGCGTGTACATTGGCATAGCATAGTTAATGGAGCGACTCTGATTTATACCAGCTGAGAATTTGGCCCACTGATCTGGGAAGTAGAGAAGAGAGGACTAGACTCAACCCTGGTGCAAGCAGGTGCCGCTCTACTGTAGTTAAGGGACTTGCACTCATTTGCACAAGGGCTAAATTTGGTCCACATTATAGATTATTATAAACCAGCTCCTCAGCTGGTATAAATCAATATAACTCCACTGACTTCAAGGATCTGGCCCACATATCTGTTGCATTACATTGTATCTCCCATTTCATTACATTTTATTAAAAGTAAAAATAAACATAGAAAGTCACTTAATAAGGAAAATGTGTCTCTCCATTCCCATTGACACTGGGACATGGGACAGTTCAGGGCACCCAGCATACCATACAAAACTATAGGGCTTTTCACCAGTTGAGCAAAATGACTGATTGATCATCATCACATAAAAAAAAAAATTATTGCGCAAATGCATACATGTAGCGTCAGTGGGTGAGCAAACAGGGTTGGCACATGGGATCTCCATGGTGGTTGGAAGGAACAGAATCCAATGGCCAGGGCTCAGAGCACCACTGCAGTTTCTCCATAACCACCACTGCAACCCATGCAGCCATGGGGTGATTGGAGAACGGAAAAGAATCCATTTGTGGCAAGCATGTGAGACTATGCAGAAAATTCCCCTCTCCCCAGGCTATGCAAAGAGGCGGGAGGGTTCAAACAGTTCCAGTGGAACCAGGCCAAGGTCTATCGGGGCCCACAAAGAGGTCCTGTTTTATTGTTTTGTTTGTTTGTGTGTTTTTAGTTCTCACTCCTTTCCTCCCTCATGGGGCTCTAACCCTCTCTGTAACTGTTCCCTTCTCTTGACCTCAGTTGACCTTATCTGCATTCCTAAGCTCTGGCTCATTAGTTTCACCTGATATAGCTCTGAGTTTCATAGAGCTATTATGACCTTCCAGCTGATCTCTCTCAGAGTTTCACAGATATATTAATTAGATCTTTTGCCCACTACTGCAGTCATTCCAACCCTAGCAATTCATTTGATGGGTTTGGTGGGTGAATTCTTACAGTCAACCGTGATTTCCACCATGAATACTTACAAGCAGAAGAGGGGTGCTCAAAAACACGTTTCAGCAAGCCTGTGAAAAAGAAAATCAGAAAAGTGCAAGTGGTCTACAAAGTTTCTTGAAATGTGCAAAGTTCAATCATGTTCCTGGTAAATTATCCATCGACAGTTCTGCTACTTGCACTTCTAAGCCTTCCTTAGCTGGTCAGGACTTTGATTTGGGTTTGTCAGGCTTGTTGCGTGCTGGAGCACAGAACTTGGGGCTGAATTGTTGTCTCTGATTCTGGGACAAAAATTTGCCCTTGGTTGCTAGTGCAATTGTAATGGATGCAGACACTGAAAGCAATTTGATTATAGAAAGCATGGGGCAGAATTTTGACTTTGACAAAGCAGATCCAACTATTTGACCACAAATGACGAATTCTGTTAGCTGATTTTTGGGAGAAAAAGTCTCTTTGTTAATTTAGAACAAGACTTTTCACTTAGCGAGTGCAAAGGAAAGCAAGTATTAAAACTGTTGTTCGTTATCAAAATGCCTAATGGGGACTTAAACCAGAGATCTTGGTTGATGTACAGTTCAAGACTTCCCTCCTTGTTCTGTTTCATTCATTTGCTTTTCCGAACAAATTCATCATCTTCCTTTACAAACTGTAAAACTGGTTCACAAACTTTTTCCACTTTAGTGAACAAGTCTGCCCACACAAACGTTCAGATGAATCGCTCACTGGATGGAACTTGCAGAATAGTTAGAAAAGGGTCACATAATTGACAAAGGTATGCAAACATGCTATCAACTGGACAAAGGTATGCAAACCTGCAGAAGGACACGTGGTGAAATATTTTGCATCATCTCTTAGATATTTTGCTGGACTTAGGTGAGAGGTGTTTAGCTTTCAGAGGTTCAGATGAGAAATTAGACAGTCCTCATAATGGTAATTTTTTGGGTATACTGGAATTGTTTGTTGCAAGATCATGCTATCAAGGCCTGTACTGCAAAGGTATTCTTATCAAACCAAATTCAGAAGCGATTTATCGGTAGAATCACAAGAACAGTATGGCAGACTATTTTCAACAAGGTTTGGAAAGCTAAATAATTCTCCATTATCTTTGATTGCACTCCAGACCTCTCCCAAATGGAACAAATGTCTCAGCTATTAAGGTATGTCAGGTTTCAAAATGTGGAGCACAGGTTGTTGAGAGCTTTGTAGATTTCATGAACATTCACCCCAAAGCTGGGGAGGGTATTACAGGGGTTATTTTCAAGATGATGAAAAAAAGGACAGTTTAGATATGGCCACTTGCAGGGGCAAAGCTGTAACAATGGAGCCAACATGGCTGCAGCGAACAAAGATGTCCAAATCAAATCCAGCAGTTAAATCAGTATGTGTCTTTCAGCTTCTGTGCTGCCCACTCACTGAATCTTTTTGGAGAAGCTGCTGTGCTGGTTGTCACCCTGGTTGTTCTACTTTTTGGAATTGTTTGGGATGTGTTGAAAAAACATATTAGCATTACATTAAAATGCCAAAGCACAAGAAGATGGGCAGCAAGGCTAGAGGCAATCGGTCCACTGCAAAATCAGGCTGAGGTTCAGATAAGACCAAGGCTTCACATAATCTTACACCAAATCTTAAATCCAAAGCCGATAGCTTGCAAACGAACGCTTCAGAGTTTTCATTTCTTGTTTTGGCCGAGATGTGGTATACTACCTTATAAAAAAATCAACACTGAGCAAAAATTGCAGCGTCTGGATCCTCACATTCAAACAGCTTGCAGATTACTTGGTGGCCTCTGAGATGTTTTACTGGAATTGTGGTATTCTAGGTCTGTTCATAGATCATAGAATATCAGGGTTGGAAGGGACCTCAGGAGGTCATCTAGTCCAACCCCCTGCTCAAAACAGGACCAATCTGACGTTGCACGTAAGAAAGCTATTATTTTTCATGTTGAAATGTTAGGAAGATCCATGCAGTTCTAAGAGAAAGGATTTCAAAGGAGGAAAATAATACTAGGCAAACTTGCAAAGGATGACAGGTCATCAGATCCTGAAAAAGTTTTTGAATGTGAGGTTTTCAACCCCATCGCAGATACAATATTAACCCGACTGGGCAATAGAATGCGTAAGTACGATGGAGTCAGAGAAAGGTTTGCTTTTTTAGTGAGCAGGAAACTGAAAAGTGTCAGGAATGAAGACCTAAAAAGGCACATTCAAAACTTAGCAAGTAGCTACCCTGCGAATTTAAACTCAAGAGTTCTGAGAATGAGATTGAGCTTTTCAGCACTATTTGCAAGAGAATCTTTAAGGATGACTTGGAAATGAAGGTGCCCATTGATCTTCTTAGCTACATTCACAAAAGGTCTATTGATGCAAGTTTTCCTAACACAGAAACAGGACTGCATCTTCCTGTAACTGTGCCTGCTAACAACAGGAGTTGCAGCAAGCTAAAATTAAACAAGACCTACCTAAGAATGTCCATTGGGCAGGAGAAGTTGAACAGCCTGGCAGTTGTTTCTATAGAGAAGCACAGCACTGCATCTCCCACTGCATAGCTGCCATTCTCCCCTCTGCAGAAACTCTGCATAGCAGAAGAATAGTGCAGAGAAGAGGGAGTGGCCAGGGAGTAGGGGGCGGAATCATGGATCTGCCACTCTATGCTACTGATTCCTCTTTCTGCCTTATTCTGTTTCAATGTAAAATACTGGTGCTGGATCAGTCAATTCTGCTGAGACCATTAACCCTTACAGTGCTCTGTGTCTACCCCCATTCCCCATTGGAGGGGGCCACAGAAAGCAGCACACAGACATGATAACTAGGGTGACCAGATCACCACACTAAAATATCAGGACACATTGGGGTACCATCAGCCCCGCCCACAGTCCACCCCCACTCCTCCCAGGCTCCACCCCCACTCTGCCCCAGGTCCCACCCCTTCCCCACTCGGCCCCCCCACCACGCCCTTGCTGCATCCCTCCTCAGTCCCCACCCACTGCTCACCTCCCCGCCCGTTTGCTCGCCCACCTGCCACTCACCTCTTCACCCCCCCGCCCACCCGCCACTCACCCTACGGCGCTGACTTCCCCTCTGCTGGGTGGGTGCTCACCCACCTCCCGCCTCTTCCCACCCCTACACCGCCTCACCCCACCCCCATTCCACCCCGTCCCCCAAGTCCCCACCGCTGCCCTGCCTCTTCTCCGCCCCCTCCCCTGAGCGCGCTGAGTACCTGCTCCTCCCCCTCCCTCCTGGAAAGCGCTAAGCGCCGCCAAACAGCTGTTAGGCATCGGGAAGCACTGGAGAGGGGAGGAGCGGGGACGCTGCACGCTGGGGGGGGGGGCGAAGGAGGTGAGGAGAGGGGAGCTTGGCTGCAATTTTTCCCAGTGGGTGCTCCAGCCCTGGAGCACCCACGGGGTCGGCACCTCCCTCCCGCTCTCCTCCTTACCTGAATATTGGGACAAATGGCATCCTGATGGTACATTGATCAGGACGTGGGACAAAGGGTTAAATATCGGGACAGTCCCGGTTTTATCACGACACCTGGTCACCCTAATGATAACAAAACTGGCCCTGCTGCCCTTGTTAGAGTGGAGGACACTGAGAGGGGTGTGGTGTGAATGTCCTTTTGTGAATCAGATTTCCACAAAGGGAGGTTGGATCCAGATTTCCTACAGATCCACAGCCCTGACCCCTTTTGCACCAATAGACCGGGGCAGAAAGAGGGTGCTTGTTCAGACCCCAAGCAGCTTTTCAGTTGCATGTTTTTTTCTAGTGCATTTTTAAAGATGAAGGGGCCAAAATATTTCCCACAATCTGAGCTTAGTTTTCTGGATAAAATACCTATTTTGCTCTTCCTAAGAAATTCATTACCTGTCCCCCTACTTCTCCTATCCCTTCCCAATAACACCCAGCCCCTTACAGGCCAGAAATTTAGGGCCTGACAAGCACCAAAAATCTATTTGAAATCAACAAGATCTGTTGATGCTCAGCACTTTTGAAAATGAGCCCTCCCCCTAACCCCCTCAGTGATTAGATACCACAGAGTTTGCCACCTTGAACTTCCCCAGGTGGCTTGATGATATTTTGAAAGAGCTATATTTGATATCTTATAGCTAATTCCTTGAAACATTATCAGAAATACGTAAAAATCATATATAATCCAGCCCAGTGACCCCTACCTAATAATAATTTAATTCAATTTGACCAATCTGATTAGTGTATTCATGCTTTCCATTAGGGCTATCAGGGCCGGCTCTAGGATTTTTGCTGCCCCAAGCAAAAAAATTTTTGGCTGCCCCCCGTCCCAGCCCTGGGCTCCCCCCCACATCCCCCTGCTACCCCAGCCCTGGGCTCTTTCCCCCCCCCCCACACCCCCTGCCGCCCCACCGCTGGGCTTCCCATTTCCCCACCAGTGCCCTCCCCTTTCCCCACCAGTGCCCCACACACATACCTCCTGCCAAAAAATTTTGGCTGCCCCCGGTCCCAGCCCTGGGCTCTCCCCCACCCCCCACCTGCACCCTCCTTCCGCCGCAGCTCTGGGTCACTGGTAACTCGCTCCCAGGGCGGGTCATTCAGCAGGAATTTTAGATGTGCACAGAACACAGACAGGATTGGTTCCCATATGGTTACAGAACTGCAGTTTTCAGCTTGTGTGATTGGAGGATATCTGGATGCATATTATAAGACCGTCCTACATAAATGAGGAAAAGTTGAGGTGCCTTTATTATTCTTTTGTTCCACTCTTTCTTTCTATGGGGAATTTGCCAGTGCAATATCACTGTCTTCCTTTTAAACAAACAAACAAAAAAAGGCAATGGCTGTTGAAAATAGCAATTCCAGTCCTAATAACCACTAAGAAGCATTTCTTGCTCAATTTTATCCTACTTTTTCTACAAGTTACAGTGGATCAGTATATTTGACTTGGGAGAAATGAAGTAACAGCTGCCCAAACTGAGCTTGAGCACTCCTGAATTTTGAGGTGTTCAAAACTGGAAGGCAGGTGCTGGGTGTGGGGGGGGGGGGCTGTGGGCTCCGCGGAGGAGCACGGCAGCATGTATGCAGCAGCGTGTCTGGCACTGCGTGGAGCTAGACATGCTGGTCTGAGTGGCACGGTAAAGGGGCTGGGGGGTTGGAGAAGGGGTAGGGAGTTCCGGGGGGGCAGTCAAAGGACAGGGAGCAGGGCGGGTTAGATGGGACAGGGGTTCGGGGGGGGCAGTCAGGGGACAGGCAGTGGTTGGATAGGCATGGGAGTCCCAGGGGTTTGTCAGGGGACAGGTAGGGGGGAAGTTGGGGCGGGGTCTCAGGAGGGGGCAGTTGGGGACAAGGAGAAGGGAGGCTTAGTTAGGGGCAGGGGTCCCGGGAGGGGGCGATCAGGGGACAAGGACCAGCAGTGCTTAGATAGGGGCAGGAGTCCCGGGAGGGGGTGATCAGAGAGAGAGGGAGTTGGATGGGTTGGGGTTTCTGTGGGGGGCAGTCGGAGGGAGTGGATGGTGGCAGGGTGGGGCTTCTCTCCCCCTGGAGTGTCCTGTGTTTTGAATGTTAAAATATGGTCTCCCTACCACTCTCCACTCACAGCACGCTGCCGCATAAGGTCCCCCTCCTTCCTTTCCAGTTGGTAGTGGCCAAGGGAATGCTGGGAAATGTAGTTCTTACCCTGCTCCAGGGCTGGCTCTATAGGCAGGGAGCTAACCAAGGAACTACAGCTCCCAGAGACCCCTGTTGGTTCTGCCGCCCCTGCAAATGGGCTGCCCCAAGTAGGTGCTTGCTTTGCTAGTGCCTAGAGCCGCCCCTGAGGGCTATCAAGCAATTAAAAAATTAATAGCAATTAATCGTGTGATTAAAAAATGAATTGTGATTAATCACATGATTAATCACAGTTTTAAACAATAATAGAATACCATTTAAATATTTTTGATGTTTTCTACATTTTCAAATCTATGGATTTCAATTACAACACAGAATACAAAGTGTTCAGTGCCCACTTTATAAATGTGCATTGTAAAAAAATGAAATAGTATTTTTCAGTTCATCTAATACAAATACTGTAGTGCAATCTCTTTATCATGAAACTTGAACTTACAAATGTAGAATTATGTAGGAAAAAAAACTGCATTCAAAAATAAAACAATGTTAAATTTTACAGCCTGCAAGTCCACTGTCATAGGTCTCACCCCCACTTGGAGCTGTTGGGTTCCAATATGGGGACCTGCATGGATTTATCTAAACTTAAATCCTAGTTTAGATCTGGTAAAAGCTGCCACCACCCAGTAATGTACGTGTACTGGGACACAGTCCTTCCCCAAACTTCCCCTGGGGAACACAGATTCAATTTCCCTGAATCTCTACACACAGGGAAGCAGCCCACTTCCCCCCTCCCTCTCTCCTAGCCACTCTGGAGAGATTCACACCGATTCAACCTGGTGAATCAACCTCAGGAGGAACTCACTCTTCCCCCCTCCCCTTCCCTTGAATCTCCACAAGAGAAGGAATTAACCAAGTCCAAAGAAAAGAATTTATTAAAGAAAGAAAAAAGTACACTATCTCTGTATTACCAAGATGCAAAAATACAGGGTCTAAACTTATCAATCTCTGGAGAGAATCCCCCCTCCTTTCTTTCTCAGTAAAAGCAATAACAGTACAGAATTAAAGAAATTCTATAGCAAAACACAGAATTGCAAATACAGAAATAAAAGTATAAGAATACTAGTTCCTTGCTAATACTCACTAGCTTGAATAGAATAATTTATTGCAGAAACCTGGGAGGACTTGATTAAGATGTCTGGACTCCCTTAATTCCCAAGAGAGACTCTCTAAAAAAAACAAAAGAACAGAAAAAAAACTTCCCTTCACAGGGATTTGAAAATATCTTGTCCCTGATTGGTCCTCTGGTCAGGTGTCCACAGGTACTGCTTGTTAACCCTTTACAGGTAGAAAAAAAACCTTAACCCTTAACTAACTGTTTATGACATCCACTCAGTCCTACTTCTTGTTCAGCCAATTGCTCTGACAAACAAGTTTGCTTACATTTGCAGGAGATAATGCTGCCCGCTTCTTGTTTACAATGTCACCTGAAAGTGAGAACAGGCATTTTCATGGCACTGTTGTAGTCAGCGTCACAAGATGTTTATGTGCCAGATGCGCTAAAAATTCATATGTTCCTTCATGCTTCAACCACCATTCCAGAGTACATGCATCCATGCTGATGATGGGTTCTGCTCATTAACAATCCAAAGCAGTGCTGACCGACACGTGTTCATTTTCATTGTTTGAATCAGATGTCACCAGCAGAAGGTTGTTTTTCTTTTTTGGTGGTTCAGATTCTGTAGTTTCCGCATTGGAGTGTTGCTCTTTTAAGACTTCTGAAAGCATGCTCCACACCTTGTCCCTCTCAGATTCTGGAAGGCACTTCAGATTCTTAAACTTTGGGTCGAGTGCTATAGCTATCTTTAGAAATCTCACATTGATACCTTCCTTGCGTTTTGTCAAATCTGCAGTGAGAGTGTTCTTAAAATGAACAAGATGTGCTGTGCGGTCATCCAAGACTGCTATAACATGAAATATATGTCAGAATGTAATAAAACAATTCTCCCCCAAAGAGTTCGGTCACAAATTTAATTAAGGCATTTTTTTTTAACACGTGTCATCGGCATGGAAGCATGTCCTCTGGAATGGTGGATGAAGCATGAAGGTGCATACGAATGTTTAGCATATCTGGCATGTAAATACATTGCAATACCGGCTACAAAAGTGCCGTGTAAATGCCTGTTGTCACTTTCTGGTAACATTGTAAACAAGAAGCGGGCAGCATTATCTCCTGTAAATGTAAACAAACCTGTCTTAGCAATTGGCTGAACAACAAGTAGGACTGAGTGGACTTGTAGGCTCTGAAGTTTTACATTGTTTTTGAGTGCAGTTATGTAACAAAAAGAAATCTACATTTGTAAGTTGTACTTTCAGGATAAAGAGATTGCACTATAGTACTTGTATGAGGTTAACTGAAAAATACTATTTCTTTTGTTAATCATTTTTACAGTGCAAATATTCATAATAAAAAATAATATACACTTTGATTTTAATTGCAACACATAATACAATATATATGAAAATGTAGAAAAACATCCAAAATAGTTAATAAATTTCAATTGGTATTCTAGTGTTTAACAGCACAATTAAAACTGAGATTAATTCATGATTAATTTTTTTGAGGTAATCGCGTGAGTTAACTGCAATTAATCAACAGCCTTACTTTCCATTCAATAATCCCAGCTCTATTTTTGATCACATCCTCACAGAACAAACATCATTTCTCGGGTACTGTCTTAGGACACTCACCTTTTAATGGCTCAACTCAAACTCTGCCGTTTTGACACTTTGTCTTCTCCACACTCCTCCTCCTTCATCATTTTCAAAGGGTTTCTTTCAAGAGCACCTTGTCAGACCTTCTTCCACTGTTTCCTGGAGTGCCTCAATAGTCAACCGCAGCTCCCCTTCTCTTCAATCATTATCATCCTCCTGTGTATGTGTGAAATCAACAGCACTGCATTTATGAAGGCAGAGAATACTATTCTTTTATTAACCACTAATTATCTTTATTTTGTCTCCAGTATTCTTTACTCAGAAAAAGCACATGGAATAAGGTACCTTAACAACAATTAGAATTCTATCTTTGTCCAACTTGCTTATACCATTTTTTCCCTTCCAGCAAATTCAGTCCATCTAGTAGCTAGAGATCAGAAGGGCTTCACTGACCTGTGACATGTCTCCCAAATACCCAGGAGTAATACTTGGTGTTAACCTTCAATAAACGGATGGATTATATTACAAATAATAAGGTGGCTAAATATAGGCACATTCTATGAATTAAACATTGCCTAACTTTGCGTGATGCTAATTTATTCTGGCATATCTTGATCACTGTGATGTAGCTGTGTCCTTCTCAATGCTTTTTAATTGTCCAGTAGTTGTCCTTTATAATCCAGCTGCTGGCTATAGTACAATATACAGTAATCCATGTCAACACCTTTGAGAGAGAGATATGTCTATATTAGACACAGAAAGGGTTACCACTTCCAGTCAAACCATGGCAAAATTCAGGCTATTGAACTGATAGAAACATCTGTCATTCCAGAATAATTGGATATGTACAATAGGCTCTGTAGACTAAAAGCTTTGTTTGAGTTCTTAAGTGGTAAAACTTCAAGAGAAATGAGGTAACCTGCTATGTAATTAAGAACAATAAATTCATTTATTACTTGTATTACAGTAGAGCCTAGAGGTCCCAGCCAAGATCAAGGCTCCCTTGTGCTAGGCACTGTACAAACACATAGTGAGAAACAGCCCCTGCTCCTGCGGTCTAAATAGACAAGACAAAAAAATGACAGGAGGAGAAACAGAGAGGTGACTTGCCCAAAGTCACATAGCAGGTCATTGGCAGAACTGGGAAGAGGATCCGTGTCTCCTGGATCCCATTCCAGTGCACAATCCACTGGACTGTGCTGCCTCTCTCTTTATGTATTATGTTCATATGGGGCAGGACTGTCAATTTATCACAAGGCCAAGCACCTGTAACTCAAGTCACTTGGAGTTCCACATGTTCAGACCCTCTAAAGATTTTGCCTAGAATTAGGCAAATGTTTCCTGCACCAAAGATGAGACAAACAATATAAGACAGGGGACAACAGATTGGGGGAGGGAGGATGTGGGAATGGTTACCAATAAGAAGGGTTGGTTGAATAGATAGATTTTTAAAAAGAGAGAGAAGGTGCTGAAGGGGTGAGAAGGAACCTGTTCCAGGTGGATGGGGAAAGCATACTACAAGGCACGAAACTTAGGAGTGAGAGTGTGCTGATCACTGCACAGTGTGGGAGGGCACTTAGCTAATTTGTTCACTGCAGCGACAAGAGGCGGAGTTTGTAGTGATTACCTTGGCATAAATTTGTGAGGTGCTTCTATACCAAAGTGATGGGTGCAGTATAAAAACCTGGACAGAGATGGAGGGTGATATTCTATGCCATATGACTTTGAACTCACATGTTTATTTCAAAACCATCAGTGTATTTGGTGCATTATGGACTCAGCACTCTGTTGACCACAAATGCTGTTTGACTTAGGAACCAGCTCTCTCGCTCTTTTGACCTATTCTTCAGAAATACGTCTACCCTACAGAACTAAATCCTGTGTGAGATTCTCAAAGGCTCCTAGGGGAGTTAGGTGCCTAAATGCCATTTGTGCCTTGGAAAAGCTGCCCCATTACGTAGTTCCATAGGTGTTTTCTTCACAGAGCAGAAAGGGAGAGAAAGACATGGCTAACCTTCCTCTCTCCACTCCCACATCTTGACCAATTTGTTCTCTTCCAAGCCACAAAACAGACCCAAGAAAATCTTGCTAGTATTTTCATCCTCCACATCATGCCCTCAGCAAGCAGGTTGGTGCATCAAAAATTGTCTGTTCACCCACAGGATATTCACTCAGTCCCTGGTTCATTTCTTATGTTCTAAAGCAACCTGAGGATGGCAGACTGCGGGGAAGAAGCAAGGGGGGAAAATATATATTTACCATAGATAATGCAGCCAATCCACAGTAGATCACAAAATATCCTAGACCAAAATGGTAGTCAGAGGCTTTCACTTACTACACTTCTCTGTGAGTCCATTTCAATCAATTAGCCAAATCCTGCTCATCTTCCTCATATTCTGATTCTGACATCAATGAAAAATTCACCTGAGTTGAATAAGGAGGTGAGGAGGTTTTGGCACCTTGGAAATTCTGTCTTTGGCTCTAACCATTTGTCTTCACATTTCTCCCACATTTTGGTGGCTCTATACATTTTTGAATATTTTGTCACTTTAGCTCTGCTAGCCAGGAGAATCACCAAGTCTTGGAAAATTGAAATAGGACCCTTCTGAGCAATCAACAAGTGTCACCTCAATGAAGCAGAACTGTGTGACTAGCTCAATAAATAAACAAATACATTTTCTGAACAAGGAGAAGAGCATCCCATGACTTTCGGTCAACCAAGGCTCATTAAGGAAGCCACTTCCATCCATTTACCCCCATGTTTACTAACACTGTACACTAAAAACTCTACAAAGCCATCTGCAGAAAAGGAGAGATCTACAATGTATAATATAATAAATACTGGAAATTGTATGTTTAATTCATATGGCAAATTACCAGAGATTACTTGTACAAGTAGCTGCAATGTCCTTAAAAATATTCTTTAACTGAGGAAAAGTTTTCTGACCTTTGGAGAAAATGCTTGCTTCTAGCTATGACTAAAAAGAGATTTCCTTCTTTCTCTGTTGTGTTAAGAATCTTTTCTTCTTATAAAGAAGGCACCACAGTGGTTTATAACTGTCATAAAAGCCTGCAATCCTTTTGAGGTTAAGCTACTCAGCTATTCAACTTTTACTACAGAAACTTTGAAATTCAAAAAGAAAAAATAATGTAAGTTTTTGAAGGACATGTGTTGCTGTAGGTGATCCTGTTAATTAAAAGTGATTGCCTGCTAGGAAATCATACTTTAAAAAGTTTCATGAATTTATTAGAACCCTGAAGGTATCTTTGTATGCACAGGGCTTTACATGCCATTTATGCAATTTTGTTTCAGATCTGTTTAAAGCTTCCCTGACACTCCCAGAGCAGAGAACAGCACTGCTAGCATTTGTATGTATTTTGGCTAATTGAATTATGTGAAAATACATACTAATGAAGCTTTACCAATGATGTTTGCTACAGATAGTTTAAGTCCCGTTTTCTTCTGTATTAGGAGTATATTTTTGCTGTGGATTTACCTTTTTGGAAAGGCATAGCTTCCTACAGCCTTTTGTGTAAAAAATGACACATTTTATAGTATTATACATTAATATATGCATAGCTTTTTTGTAGCAAGAGATAAAGAGAGGCACATAAAGAGTAGTCTCTGATATGAGTTAAAAATACACTAGTCTATTCAGAGTAGGTAAACAGAATTTAGAATGCAAAGCTAATGAACATCTATTATTACATTTTGTTTCAGTTACAGGTTGTTTTTTCGTTTGTCATTACTTAATTATCCATTTCTGCACAGATCCATTTGGGAATATCCCCATATAAATTTTTCCCCTCTAATGCTTTGCTACCCCCTCAGACTGGTATTTGAGGAATAAATTATAGAGCTGGAACAGTTGTTTACTTATTTACCCGAACCATGGGAACTATCAAAGCAGACTCTATTTGCTCTTGAGGTGTGCTGGGACTCAACCCCCACACATCCAAATTGACTCCAACTATCACAGCTTTGTCACTGCCTCACAAGAGCAATCAGCTAATTGCCTAATAAGAATTTAGATCAGATATTTGCTGCTCACATTAGAAAATAGTTTGTTTTTTTCTTATCTATCATGTCATATTGTGCTTCATGGAAACGTTGCATGGAACATAAACTAACCTGATGTGCAGGCAGTTCTCTGCCTTGGTTCAAATATTGGGAAGTTAAAAGGGAAAAAAAATCCTCTCTCTCTCTCTCTCTTACCAGCAAAGAAAAAAAAGAGTTCTGGAAAAGTAAAGTGAAATCTACAAAAGTTCATTATACAGGTTGTTGATGAGTGTGTATGCATCTAATTGTGTTTGTGCCTTGGAATATGTTGGGTTTTTCAGAGAAATGCATGTGATCCAGTCCTACTTGGGAGTTATCAGTGTCAGTAACCATTAGGGACCAGATTGTGACCTCAGTTACATTAGTGTAAATCTGAAATAGCAGCATTCACTTCAGTGGAGTTACTCCAGATTTACACCATTTTAACTAAGATCCCAGTGTAGCCATACACAATATACATGCTTTGAGGAGAAAAAAAAAACAGTAAAAGAGGGGGGAAATTGCCATTTGGTATACTTTGGTCATATTTTTTTAAAGAGTTCTTTTTAAATAAAGCACCATTTTTGTTTCATAAAGACCATGCACCTGGCTTCCAATAGTGCCCATTGAAGTCGATGACGGTGCCTTTAAAAATCAAGCTTTTTATTTAGGTGTGTCTATATGGATTGCAGAGCATAAATATAGGTTTGTGAATTTTGGCCATATTTTATCTCACACCTTGCATTCATCTGCTATCTCCAGTAGCAACATGATGGACAGTTTGCCTTTTGTGAATAAGTGATGAAAACATTTGTACATAGCAAATCCCTAGAGTTTACATTTTTGGAGGGGAATAATATAAAGTGCAGAGACAGAAGATTTTAATTTTTTTCAACCTTCCACTAATATTGCTACTATGGTTCTAGACTATGACATATTTGTGGATTAGATAAATGTGTCCACTCAGCTGAACGACTGAGTGAATAACTAATGTATTAATGTGCATTCAATGTGCATATTTATTAATGTGCATCTGCCAAGCCTAGTGTAAAAAATTTCTTCTCTGGAGATTCTTTTCTGTCAAGAATTATGTTTTCAGGCAACAGAAACAAACTCAGTTCCCCTCACCCCCAACCCAGTAATATAAACCAAACAAAAAGCAACCAGTCAAATAGCTATTATTGGTATGTCAGCTAATTTCATCATTAATCAATCGTTCACTCACCTCATTGTGATACTGAGGTGTCTCATGAGCCTTACCTCAGAGAAGCTTGCAGGACACGAGGAGGATTTTGTACAGTCATGCAGAGCATAAACATAACATGAAAGAAAGATAACTCAGCATTATGCAGCAACTGTTTAACAATTAATATATGGAGCATTTAGAGTAACATTCAGCTATTAGCTGATAGAAAATTAAGCATGTTTCCGCTTTATTTTTGCTTTTCATTTAGTTTTTCTTCTTCTTGTGTCTAGATCTTTGGACTCCCCAGTACTAATATCTTGTAGTTCTGCAGTAGGGGTCAGGGCCAGGTCAACTACAAGTTCTCTGTCAACACTTTATGCTCAAACACTCTCAAGCTGTTTTGCTCTGGAGGGGGGGAAAAAAAAAAAAAGACACCCTGGTGTTGTTACCAAATGCCAAGACCCTAGTTGAGATGCAGACAATGCTTTCAGGCTCCCATTATGTCGTTTCAGCCCTGAGCTCTGAAGAGTATTGATAAGGGGCACAAAACAAAACAAGGAAATCAAGAGACACTGAGTAATAGATCTGTGGATCTTTGTTACTGTTATATTTACAAATAACACAAACCATTGGGGGCGGGGGCGAGAAATGACTTTGCAGTTCAGCATTGGCCTTGATTACATTATCATTTCTCATACGTGGAAAAAAGCATATTTGAACATTGGGAGTCATCCTGATACAATGAAAGTGAATAAATCACAGTTCCTGTATTAAAGAGTTAGCCTCTCCATTCCCCTGTAAAAGTGTCAGCAGTGTACATGCATTTGTATAGCTTATCCATCTGAATCAAAAGTGTATTATATATGTGTTGAGAGTAACTTTTTGTGCCCTGAGTTATTTTTATGTTGTGCAGCGTACCTCTTCTCCTCTGTTCTCATGCCCTCTCTATATTGTGATTACAGCTGCTCAGGATTTTTTTGTAAGAACACTTTTTTGAACAAAAACGGCCTTTTGACTAAAATGAAAATTTTCATAGAAATGTTGGTCAAAAAAAATCTCTGGAACTGGAAAGTGCTTTTGGTGACATTTTTCAGCTTACTGTAAAAGTATCTGGTTTTGATTATTAAACATAACAAATGTTATCAAAAGCCAAACTTTTTTTTACTTAAAAGTGGCTTGTTTTTCATCAACTCCCACACACACCCCCCAAAAAAAATCACAGGAAATTTTAATAAAACAAATTGTAAAAAAATCCTGAGAAAGATCATTGGCATTGTTTGACTAGAACTAATTTTGAGCCCATATCAAAACAGTGATTTAACATTTTGAGTTAGAGTGAAACCTGCACTTTAAAACCATCTTTAAAATACAACCCTCTACCTCAAGAGAGAGTGCTTCAAAGTATCCCCAGGATTTCCAGGATATTTTTCCTTGTTCTGCAATTAAAAATATGTGAAAATTAATTTTTTTCTGTACTTCTTTGCATTTCAAAAAATCCCCAACCTGATTTTCAAATTGTACATTTAGGAATCACTTCACCCAGCAATGAAATGCAGCCACCTCTAGGGTGGAATGCAGCCACTGTTTAACAAAACACACAACACAAAAAGCAGTTCAGGACAGGAAGTGGAGAAGAAGTACTCCTCTAGTTGAAAATGGAGAGATTATGTAGAGATGGAATATAATTACCCAAAACTGAATCTTAAATATTCTGCTTCATCCGATTTTCTGGATTTTCAGTCTGTTTGCTTAGATTTAAGTGTCAGAAATGTAATTTAAAAGAATAAGAAGACAGAAAACATTGGAATGAACAAGAACTATTGCACAGCCAGTGTTAAAAAATGTCTCTTTGGGCTAGACTGTGGCATTTGTGCTACTTCCTGGTGTGGGGGATAGTGCACAATCTCTCCTGGGATATCTCAGGGTGTGCACAGGATGGAAGCAATCCACTCCATCAAAGTACAACGAAGCAGATTGTTCCATACTGTGCACCTAGCCTGCTCCATGGATGAGTTTGAGGTGTGGAGCTGGATATGGCCTCTTCAGTCCAACACTTCCTGTCTTCAGGCCACCCGGAGTCCCAAAAGACAGCTCCCAGCCACACAAGCAGACAACTGGCCAACTCAGAGTTGGGGAGGAGGCCCCCTTCTGATAGTCACCCCCGCTGAGCCACTATGGAGTGACGGTCCCCTCACACAGAGTCCTCTCCTGTGGTGGTGTTAGTCTCTTCCCCCCACGCAAAAGACTTCAGAGTTAAGAACTCAGTAAAATAAATGGAGCATTCATCTTCCCCAAAAGATAAGGCTTTCTTCACTCACAATTCAAAACAGAAATGTCAGATTTGAGTCAGGCAAAAAGAAAGCAGAGAGCTGTATGCAGCCTGCAGTCCTGATAGTATAACCACCCCAGCCTCTGGGGGACCAGGTACAGCAGGAGTTTATTTGAGAGATGTTGACAAGCCTAATTGCTTGGCTGCCACCACCAGCTGTAGGGCCTCTGGCTGGCTTGGGACAGGGGTTTAATTAACTCTTGGTGTGCCAAGATTATGTGGGGTTTGCATTCCTCATCACAATTGAAAAAGTGACAGAAAGGTTGTAATGACCAGAGGCATATAGTGAGTGGTGAAAACTGTTCCTCTAAAACATGCAAGTCTCTATACAGAAAGAGAATAAGGAAAATGCTGAAAGGTTATAACAGAATTAGGGGAATTAGTACTAGATCAAAATGGTTAGTGAGCCTAGAAATTGGATTTCTGTGTGAGTTCTCAGCATGGTGAAAGTAATGTGAAGCATTTTTTTATGTGTTACTCAGACGGCTAGTCACTTGAAGAGAAGTGATCAACCAAAGCAAGAATACCATTACAAATTGTTCTCCAACAGAAACAATGAGTCAACTTCTCTTAGCAGTCTCTGTGCCATTAGTCCTCTTTTAAGGATTTTACTGAACTTTGATCAGTTTAGAAGCAGCAATTTTGGAGAATATATGGAACAGGTGACAGGAGAATACAGATCAGAAGACAGCTTTGAAGCGCTAAGTGTAGTCAAAGCGCCAGCGCTGGGAGAGAGCTCTCCCAGCGCTGTCCGTACTCCACCTCCCTGTGGAGAATAACGGACAGCGCTGGGAGCCGTGCTCCCAGCGCTGGGGCTTTGACCACACTGGCGCTTTGCAGCGCCGCAATTTGCAGCGCTGGAGAGGGTGTGTTTTCACACCCTGCTGCAGCGCTGCAAATTTGTAAGTGTAGCCAAGCCCTAGGATTGCTTATCACGACATTAGGCATCACAGATGTTAGAGTCTGCATTGTTTCTACCTTGCAGAAGTGGGTAATTTGTAAATCTAACAGCAAAGACCCTACAGTAGTGCAGAGGCATAATAGGGCAGGTTAAAGCTGCTGTGGGAACTTTGTACATTTCCTGATGATTATAGTGATAGTGAAATCTCAATTTGGCATTAAAGTTGTGGTTTTGCATTTAATTTATACTATCATATGTAGAAAATAACACACAAAAAACGACATTAACATTTTCCTTAAGGAGCTCCCACTTGATCCAGAATATCCCTTATTGTGCCTCAGGATATCATTTTAGTACAGGGTATTTTGCTACCATTTTCAGGACCTGATTTTCAGGGATGCTGAGCATCTATAACTGTAGTTGAAGTCAAGATGGGGGGGCTCAGTACCTCTGAAAAATAGGCCCAGGTTGTATTCGCTACAATACCTTGCTTTTCTCATTTTAACATCCATTTGAATGTATATTTTTATGATGTTTTAAGGCAGAGTGTATTAAACTGAATATATGTTTGCTCATCCATCTAGTATAATCTCCTGGACTTGATCCTGAAACCTCTTCTTGCTTGAGTAAGAGCTTCAGGCCTGGCTCCCCTGTATTTTCTCTCAGGAAAGATTGTTTCATGTCCTTTTCCTGGTGTTATGCCTCAGTGTATTCTTTCTGGGAAAGGTAGTCATCATGATTCAAATGTGCATACATAAGAGATGTCTTCCTGAGCCCTGAGAACTCAGAAAGCTTCCTCTGCACAACTCATGTGATTGTGTTATTTTTTGGCTTGGATCAGTGAATCACACTTGTGCATCATTTTTGACAGGAATGGCCAGGAGTGCTTATATATCCATCCACACTGTCTACTTATTCACAGTATATTTTATCCACACCTCTCATTGGGGCAGAGCTTTTGATTTTGCCTCCCTCACCAAGGTGATTTAAAATGCTGTTTCCATTTTTTTTATTTTTTTTATTTTTTTTGGCAATGTACACATTCTTAATATGACACATCATGGTCAGCTACCCACCAACAAATTAAAAGATCAGTTCCGGTAGCTACATGTGAGCTAACACACAAAAGGTGAGATTTTAGATAGTTGGTAAACTCAAGTATTGCTTCTGTTGGCTGTTATGGCATGAGAAGTTAATTTTCTACATTGCACTGACAGTGCTGCAGAATACCTTTTTATCCATTTTAAATAGTCTCTTTTTTCATCATTTCTATCAGATAAGAGTAGTTTGTCTTTGTTCACCAGGTAACAATAATAAATCCTAGTTCTTAAACACTTTTCATCAGTAGATTTCAAAGTGCTTTACAAAGGAGGTCAAGAGGGGGGAAACTGAGGCACAGGGAGGTGATGTTATTTGCCCAGGGTCACTCAGTAGGTTAATCACAGACTAGAACCAAGGTCTCCTGAGACCTATTCTAGTATAATGTGCACTAGGCCATACCAGCTCCTATTTGTTGTCTTGCTGGGCTTTTAATGTGCTGACACTTTGATGTACAAAGCTGAGCAGTTCTAGCATTTAATATACAGTATAGAACCAACATGATTAAATACAGTATGACACCTCCCCAGCTGTGTACTCATGTAAATCCGTGTGCTTATTTTTATTAATTTTCTTCCGACTCAATCAAAAATAGCAGAATAAGATAAAAAGGGATGCTGCATTCCTGATGGACCCCACCCATTAGTGTTTCTCTGTGAATTGATATTTTTTGTTTGTTTGGGTACTTTTAATGCAGCTCTCAGTGTCAAGCTATCCTACAGCATGAGCAGCACAAGATGGCATTTGTGCCAAGACAGGAGAGGAATCTGCCAGTGTTACCTATATGATACACAGCTGATAGGAAGGGGGACAATTTCAGTGTAGTGCAGAGGAATTAGACCCTAGTGGCCGCTTAATTCCATTCCCCCTGCCCAGAAGTATTGTTCCCAAATAGTTTGAAGTAGAAATAATTTGAAAAGCCAAAGGCCTGGTCCAATGGGCTGAGCACAAGCCTGAGACACAGGGATCCTGAATCTGGCATTGACCCAAACTATGGCCTTGGGTGAGTCATTGTCTCTTCTTTGCATCAATTGACGCATCTGTAAAATGGGAATAATGACTCCTTTACCTCCCATTTGTGTGATAACCATTTGTTGGCTGATGCTTTTAAAGACCTTTAGCAAGGTGTCTGTGGCTGAAGCAGGGCATTTGGGGTCTTGGATTCTATCCCCACCTCTGCCACTGATTCACTTTGTGGCCCTGCCCAAGTCACTTACCTGCCTCATGTGCTCGTAAGCCACTGTGAGATATTCAAAGTGTCATTACTGTGGGAGGTATTAGACATGGGTACCATGCAGGATATCAACTCCCTTCATGGTGAGGAGCCCTGCTGTATGGAGTCCCCCTTATAACGACACATGGGGGTAACCATAAGTGGGTGGGGCATGAGTCTAATGGAAGAATGGGAGGCCGATAGTCCGTCCTGGATCCTCTTGTTTCCTGAACCTACTGGGGAGCCATCTAAAGCCATTTCAGTCTGAGAGCCAAAGTATCCTCTGCAGAGCAACCTGCAGCCTCTGCGCAGCTTGTGAGACGTTTCCTCTTCACTCCCATGTATCTTCCCTGCACCCAGCCTGGCTCAACAAGCTGGGACCTGGATGTGCCTCTGAACTAATGAGATTTTTTCATAGGAAACTAAGAATGTTGCGAAAGAGGGGAGTTTGAGAACAGGCCTGATTTTATAACCTCCCCGCACCCCGCCTCCCGACCCTGGCTTTTAATTCCAGAGCTTCAACATACACGGACCATGAAACACAAGGCCCTGGAGGCTGTGTAATTTTGCTGGGTAGGGCTACATTGATGCTCCAAATGATACACTGAGCATTGCTACCACTCCCAATCTTCAGGCTAACGATGCAAAGACTCGTTTAGTTTAGGGCCTGATATTTAGAGGTGCTGGGCACTCAGACCTCCCATTGACTTCAAATGGAGCTCCACATGCTGATCTCTTCTGGAAATCAGGCCCTACTTAAAGTCTCTACTCTCTAAAGCCTTCAGAAATAATGCATGCTGTAGCCAGTAGATGTCAGTAAGTGATAATAAAACATTGTACCAAATGCTGCAGATCCTTGCTACAACTTTCACTTCGACTGTACCCTGGCCTGCATAGAGGCTGCATCACTCTCTCATGCATTAGTGAACTGCCACTGCATAGGGGTTTATTTCTGTTTGAAATACACACCGATCTTGAATGTGAAATAAATACACAGATGGCACGGCTCTGCCCTGCCATAGTCTGCAAACACGATGTCAAATGTGTCAAATTTCCTGCTCCATGTGCTGTAGTTTAGCTCTCAGATGCCAAAGAGAAAACCAAGTAGATAACTGTTTGGAAGCCAAATTAAGGCTGCAGGAGCTAGAATCCTGCTGTAGCAGGAGGGATAATGCACCACCCAAGTAGTGGTGTCGGAGGAGTTTTTGCTCGCAGAAGCCAGAAATAAGCATACTGCCTCCAGGTGCAGCAGGGAAGTGCGCTAAACAGCAGCCTCTGGTACACATTTGAGCAGGTGTAGCGTGTGCTCCCCCAGCATACCATTCATACCAGTGCCGACCAGTCTGCAGAGGGTAGAGTGATGTCCATGCCCCACCTCATGCAGCTATTCTATGAGGTGTTGCTGGGGCAACAGATCTGGGTCCCTGAGGAGTCCTCCACACTGCTTGGCACTGGGGCTCCAGTGGAGTCATCATGGCTTTGGCAGCTGTTCCTGGAGCCGCTCCTTAAAGGGAAACCTTCATCCTGGCTGGCAGAGGAACCCTAACCTGACCTGGGCGCTGGCATGATGATATGTGTCTCCTTACCATGGGCCTAGCCACTCTTCCCCCAGGCCTGCCCAGACAGATCCTTCGACCTGGAGAGACTCCTCTGTGGGTTCCACGCAAAGGGTGAGGCACTGAGCTCCCTTTCTGTCCAGGAGTAGAAGATCCATTCATGAGGATCCCTTCCCAAAGCGGAACTCAGGAACACAATTGGGACTGTTGTTATCAGGAACCAAAAGATCAAAAACTTAGGCCTTGATCCTGAATCCCTTATTAAGGAAAATATGCAAACATTTATCTCAATGCCTGAAAACAAGGTTATCATTCAAAGTATTGTGCCACAAATAAGTTTGATTTCTCTGCATATTTACTGTTAGTTCTACACCCCTAGAACTCCTCTGTGGGAGATCAGCACCATTTGTCGTTTTTAGTTCATGGAGCTTAGCTTTGCTCGGGGGTAGTCCACACAGTTTTCGTACCACTATGGCTATATCAGTTTAGAAATGATTTATTATGATTTAGATTAGGTTTATGATTTAGAACCTGATAGAGTTAAAATGGTACAACCCCTGTAATGCAGTTAGACCAGTGCAGAGATGCTTATATTGGTATAGTTTAGTCCCATAAATTTCTAAACTGACAGTTATAGTGGTACAAAAATGGTGTGTACACAAGTCCTTCGTGTAGCTTTGCTACTCCTGCCAGGGGTAGTAATCATGCGTGAGATCCCAGGCAAACATCTCTCCTAGGTACTCACTGCTTGTTTATTCCCCTTCCAATCTCACTAGCAGGGCTGGAGAGAGGCAGGAAAAGTTAGTGCCATGTTTCCCTCTCTTCTGGGTAAACGCCTCTCCCCATCACTGAGGAAACTGAACGCGTGCGAGTGTTGACAGGCATATGGAAAGTTACTATGCTGTTGTGAGGAATTTTGAATGAAAGCCTCGCAACTGAGCTTTGAACTGTCTGTGTCTGTACTGAGCTCTACAGGCCTCCAGCAAAGTAGAACAAATTCCAGTGGCCTGATGCCTGCAGCTGAACTTTAAAGTGAACCTCTGAGCAGAGACATCCTGGAGGCAGGCAGGTCAACATGCACAAAAGAGCCAGTGTTTTACTTTTTTTTTTTTTAACTCTCCTTTGTAGCCCATTGGAAAAAAATATCTGTTTATCTCACTTGGTGCCACAGGTAACATTGACATTATGATTTATTTTATTTCCAGTGCTTAGCGAAGAATGGCACCTGACTAATAAGCAATTAAGGAATTTTTTAGAATGGAAACAAAGCTTTAAAGTTTCGTGTGTGCCATTTCCCAGTCATGTATGTTCTGTCCACTCCAGCATTATTGCTTGCTTCTCTGCTGGTTTCACGTCAGTGTAACTCCATTAATTTCAGTAGACTTGTCCAGGAGTAAATGTGATATAACATGGTGGTGAATCAGATCCCTAGTCTAATGCACATATCTTAAAAAAGATTTCAAGCCCACTATCAGGGCTTTCGGCACCTCACTTCTAACCACTTTATTCATATGTAAACGCACTGGCATGGGTGGCCCACCCGCAGGAGAACACTTGCTATTACTACCTCTATCAGTGTTATTTCTCTAGCTCAAGTGGGAGAGGCCTGTGCTTTTGATGCTGGAAGTCTAGGGCTCTATCCCCTTTGATAACCTCTGGTGGGGATCATTTTGAAGTGGATGCCTGCATGCACAATGCCTCCTAGAGTTCCCCAGAATGTATTCTTTGTGTGGCAAAGGGCCAGAAGTCTCCTCCCTGTCCACTTCGGGGTGGCTAGCCTCCTGGGAGTCAGTAAGGGTACCTCTACACTACAATAAACCTGCGGCGCCGAGTCTCAGAGCCCAGGTCACTCATGGGGCTTGGCTGCGGAGCTAAAAATAACAATGCAAACGTTTGGGCTCAGGCTGGAAACCGGGCTCTGAGACCCACCCCCTTTGTGGGGACTCAGAGCCCAGGCTCCAGCCTTGAGCCCAAATGTCTACACAGCATTTTTAGCCCCTCAGCCTGAGCCGTGGCCATGCTGTGGGTCTTTTATTGCAGAGTAGATGTGCCCTTAGGGTATCTCTAAAGGGCGTGATTGTAGCTCATGTAGACATACCTGAGCTAGCTTTAATCTAGCCATCTTGGAGGCAGGCTGCCTGGGGGCCTGGATAATTGCTCAGGTGGCTAGTCTACTCTGAACCCTTGCTGCCATGGATCTGCTGCTCCATACCTGAGCTAGCTAGATTAAAACTAGTTTGGGTATCTCTACACAAGCTGCATTAGCGCCCCATGACTGAAGCGTAGACATACTCGAAGACAGCAAAGGAAGGGAGAATGCAGGAACTGTGATTGTGGCTGGTGCTTGTGAAAGGGCTGAAGGAAGATCTTTGCACCCATCCATAGCAATTTATACCAGGGTCTGCCACAGTCTAGCCCTGGGTAAAAGTCTGAGGAAGGACTTCAGGATTTAGCTCTAAAAGTTTAAAATTGTTGAACCTATTCTCTTCAAATTGGATTTGATTTTCAAGTCTCAAATAGCAACAACTCAATCCCATTGATTTCTATGACACAATCTGTGTGAATGAGATGGGCAGTATTAGGCCCCATATTTGAGGCTTCTAGCTTCAATCACTTTGAAGTTATCCCAGCATGACTGGCACACATGGGGAAATATTTTTGTCACACTCAAATATCTCCAAAATAGCTCAGCCAGTTTCACTCAAACAATTCACCTCTGGGCTGAAAACAAGCATGGAAAATTTCTGCTTGAAAGGAATGCCTGCGGGAGAGTCAAGCTCCTAAAAAAGTGAAGTAAGACTGAAGTCTTCTACCCAGCTCTTCCCAGAAGGTTGTCCAACTGTGTTGTGGTAGCTCAACTCTGGTATATTTAGTCCATGCCTGAACCAATGACGAGAGTCAAAAGGGGTAAGAGTAAGGATGTTAAAATTCAGCAATGAAATTTTTAGAAGTCAGGCAGGGCCGCCCAGACGGAGGGGGCAAGAGGGGCAATTTGCCCCAGGCCCCGGGCCCCACAGGGGCCCCCACGAGAGTTTTTCGGGGCCCCTGGAGCGGGGTCCTTCACTCGCTCCGGGTGGCCTGGAAAACTCTTGCGGGGCCGGGCACAGGAGCTTCTTCCGCTCCCGGTCTTCGCCGGCGGGGGGTCCTTCCACTCCGGGGCGGAAGGACCCCCCACTGGCGAATTACCGCCGAAGCAGGACCCACTGCCGACGTGCAGCCCGGTCTTCGGCGGTAATTCGGTGGTGGGGGGCCCTTCCGTTCCAGGACCCGCCGCCGAATTACCGCCGAAGACCAGGCTGCACTTCGGCGGTGGGTCCTGCTTCGGCGGTAATTCGGCAGTGGGGGGCCCCCACCGTGGGTCTTCGGGGCACTTCAGCGGCGGGTCCCAGAACGGAAGGGCCCCCCGCTGCCGAAGACCCCAGACCCCCGGAATCCTCTGGGTGGCCCTGAAGTCAGGAAACTCTGGGAGAAATTTAATAGTGTCAAACAATGGATGGGATGAGAAAAGGGAAAATGGGACATGTGGCCAAAGGTGATAGGGGTAATCCAGCAATGTGTGTGATACTAAAAGTGAAAAAAGGTCAATTCAGATGAGGAAGGTAGTCCAAACAGTGGTCCATGTTAAGATGTTTCATTGAGTGTAAAACCTCAAGAGCAGAAGACTGGGAAATTAAGTGAAAAGCAAAGGTGAAAATCAATATGGAAATTACATGAAGTTTAAAGGACACTTCTAATTGTTTTTTCATATTATTATTGATTATAGTAATAGTTAATTTTTTGGGCTCCCATACCCAAGACCTCCAGTGCATTAACAAATGATACCTCCAAAACACAACCAATCTGAATAGAACCAAGAACATGAATAAAAGAACAAAGCAGATTCCCCCAACATTAAACAATTATTCAAATATTTGTTCCCTTGCTATTGGCAATAAGCCCTTGAAAGCTTTAAACCAAGCATGTGCATACACACAAACTGATTTGTTATTGTGGGTCACCATTGTTGACATATTTATTAGCGCAGTTGCTGGTAAGGCCTGTTCTTTTAATGGCTGATCCAAATCCCATTGGAATCAATGCAGGTCTTTCCACTAACTTCAGTGGCTTTGAATTACGCTCTTTGGTTCTGATCCTGCAGTCCATCTCTATTCAGCTTAAATGTAGGTGTGTGCTTATAGAATTTAAGCACATTTTTAATTGCTTTGTTGAATAGAGGTCAACTTAAACATGTGCTTAAATGCTTTGCTGAACTGGAGCTGGGAAAAATATGAAGCTTCTCTCAGTGTGCAGTAACAATCCGCAGACTAAATTAAAGATGTATATATGAAGTTGAGTTTAGCAAATCGTACCTCCCAACTCCCCTCTTAAAAAGATTTTTTTTAAATAGTTTTCCTTTAAAGCTCTATTCTTACCAATTTTATCCTCTGTTTCCAGAAGATTTTAATGCCTTTTCCAGTATCCATCTCAGTAACAATCTCTCCCAACACACCAGCACATCTCCATGTCACATGCAGTGC
The DNA here is from genome assembly GCF_016161935.1 of Mauremys reevesii. NCBI lineage: Eukaryota > Metazoa > Chordata > Testudines > Geoemydidae > Mauremys > Mauremys reevesii. The sequence continues at coordinate 50,369,526 of NC_052625.1, forward strand.
TCTGACAAAGCAGGAAATCACCTCTGCGGCTCAGCAGGAAGCAGGCCCGATCATCTCACTCCTGTTTCCAGATGGAAAACCCAGCACAGTCTATAAGAACTCTGTTCAAGTGACAATTTTCCTTGTTTTACTGCTGCTTTTCCTTTAATGTATGGAGATGCATCTACCTCATTTGACAACTCTGAGTGCAATTTCCTTGTATCACACTGCAGCCCATCCATCATTCTCTCAGTATATTAATTCTCAGCAACCTGATTCAGTTCAGTTTAAATATCAGTCATAGTTTTCCCCCTTAAATCCAAGTTACATTGAGCCATAACCCCAAACAATCAGTTATTCTCTCCTGCTCCCTTCATATCACATTTTCACTCCTCTTATTAGTGAGATGTTTGCTGACAACTGGCAGGAGAAACTGTAGCATTGTTCTCTAGAGGCACCAAACCCTGTGCATTTTATAACACTTTAATTTTACCTTATTATTCTCTATTCATACAATTTAGATCTTTCACTGCTTTCTTTGTGTTGTCAGCCATTTCTTTTGATGCCTAAATTAACACTAATAGAAACTTGTCTCAACTGTTTTCACTTCTCATAGTCTCATTTTTCCAGACAGAAAGAGGGATGCATGCAGTTCCCGCTGAAGTCCAAAAGTGTTATTTTGAATGCTGATCTGCAAGTGCAACATGAGGCATGAAATATTAACGGATTGAAATGGAAAGGGATTTGGGATCCCTCCAGAAACATAAATGCCAACTGGCTATTTAGAATGGATGCTGGAAGCTAGGATCACACCATCCATTGTCACATAGCTTTAAAAATCTGTGACTTCCTTGTGCGCACAGGAAAAAATGTTGGGCATCACTGAAAGAATGAAAGTTTTCTGTTAGATTTTCTGTTTCAATCTTATATCCGCGCATTGCCCTTCAATTTTACCCTTTAGATCCAGCCTATTCTAAGGTGCAATCTGAGCAATTTTCTTGGATTTGTTTTATGGGCTAGTATATAATACTGTCAAATCATGCTGAGTAAAAAGGCTGCCTCGGTGTCTCAGGGACCTATTTCAAAGGCCATGCCCAAGAAGTCCTGATGTTATTATATAGTGAGCTCTTTTCAAGAAAAAAAAAAAAAAGCTCAAATCACTAACAAGCAACAAAATTTGGCAGGGTTGAAGCAGGATCAATGGAGAAGAGTGGTCTTACATTTTTGATACAGTACTAGCCAAATTCTGAGATCAACTGGCATTCACCTCAGTAAGGACTGAGTAAAAACGGAGTAAGAACTCCACAGCCCTGTAAGTTTCTGTTCTTAACAGCATTGCAAGAAACTGTTGATATGTACATTTCAAAGATGTCGCAGGACAAGGTCTGCAGTGTTCTCTATCAGCAGACTGTGAATTTGAGTCAGTTTTCCTGTGCTGCAGAGGGGATGTACCCAGCTAGCTCTGCAGTCATCTATTGCACCAGTAAAGCCACACTGACCAGCATATTGTTAATGCACGGCCAAGTCTCTACACATTCCCTGCCTCCTCCCGCCCTCGTGTATGGGGGTGGGAGGTCATGTAAGTAGCTCTATGGTGGCTATTGTCCCCTCTGCACAGCTACCCACAGTATGGGTGAGTAATACAGAGGAGTAAAGGGATGATTTATAGTCCCTTACTCCCTTGCACGGGCACACAAGACAGGCCGCAGTCTGGCCCATAGCTATGTACTATTTAGGCAGGCAGGCATAGTTATGAATTATGAAAAGGCATGTATGTAATCTGGGATACGCTAAATAGCTAGATAGACACACAGAATCTATTTCCTCAACACAGTTGGCTGAAACCTATGTGTTACCTGAAACAATCATCTCCCCTTGACTGGGAAATGGCAGTTGTTTCTGCAAAAAGTTGAATGATGAAATCCTCCATCTGCAAGAAACATTATTCAGCAGCTGCAGGCAACCCAGGGACCAATTGGCACGATGTCATTGATTTTCCCAGTACTGCACACGCAGCACTCGGTGCTGTAATTTATCAACTATTTATAGAAGGGTTTGTTTATGCCTGCCTATTTTTGCAGGGGAAGCACACCATGGTAACACAAGCAAATCCAAGAATATAAATGGAAGTTTCTTCTGATCAACCAGAAGGAGTTACAGTTTTTTCTTTAATCTAGAATGATTTTGAATTGCACCACAGGACACACAAAAATCAAGCGTTGTTGCAAAATTCTTCATCTGACTGAATGACCAGTAATGTACTCTAAAATACAATGTGTGTTTTGATAATAGATTATATGCTTCTGTAGGGCCAAATCCTGACCCGTCAAGCAGTCATTAGTCAAATTCCTTAAAGCAATAGATTCGGACTCAGTGCTCAACTCTGCCACAGTTTTCTGTGGGATACTGGGCAAGTTGTTTAATCTCTCTGCACCTGAGCTATAAAAAGTCTTTTCTGCTTAGATGGTGAGTTCTTTGTCTCTTACTCTGTGTTTGCATAGTGCCTAACATCATCTCAGTTAAAGCCTCTAGGTGCTGCTACTTTACAGGGGGTTTGATAAACGGAAGTTTTGACGATGTTTTTGATTAACAAATAAAAATATCAAAAAGGCACTATAATGGGGTGGCACTCACCTCTCACAAGCACCCCAGGTCGAGGATGTGTGCCTGCACTCTCTCAGTTTGTGGGGACCCCTCTCAGTGGTTTCTCAGGCAGGTTTTCTGTGACTCAGCCCTCTGGACAAGTCTACACAGTCTATATGTGAAACAGAACAAACCCCTTCCAGGGTGTACAGTCTTTAACTTGTCCTGGCCCTGGTATAATGCTGTGCACCTAGGGCTTCCTCCCTGGAGACACTGTCTTCCTGTGGCCCTCCCTAGGGTCAGCCCTCACTCAGTCCCAGCAGCCAACCAGGAGCCCTTTCTTTGCTCCTCCAGACCCTGTCAGCAGACTGTCTTGGGCTTAGTCCCAGCAGCCATCCAGACGCTCTCTCTTGCAACCCCAGCCCCTGCCAGAACTGAGCTGTCCATGGTGTGGCAGCTCTTTCAGCCAGCCAGAAACACAGGTTTTTTCTCCTCCAGCTCCAGGCAGCAACTGGCTGACTCTGGCCCTGCAACTCCTTTTATGTGAGTCTGCAGGGCCCTGATTGCCTGTTCCCTGCAGCTTCCCTCATTAGCTGCTTCCCCACAACAACTCTAGAATGCTTGGAGGAAGTCTCTTCTGCTCCTCTCTGGGACGGGGTGTGGTAGGACCCTGAGGCCTCCAGACCTAGTCCACCCCATCACAGGCACACTTTAGTGAAAAATGAAATGTTCAATTTTGGAAAAAAAGGTATATTTTCTACCAAAATATTTCATTTGAAACTTTCAACCAGCTCTAATCTAATGTCATGTAATTAGTTTATGGTGTAAATAATTTCATATGATATAGCAAATCAGGCCCCCATTATTTGGTAGACTTCCATGTACTGTATGATCTGCTAAAGAATATAAAATGATTAAAATGTATCCGTAAAAAAAGAAAAATATGGATGATTGACCAATTCTGGTAAGAAACACCTTCAGCTCCTACAGACGTTACTAAAGGCTAGAGTGCAATACTCTCACCCAGGTTGAGTGGTACCTTACTACTCAAGTGGTCCCACTGATTTCAATGGGATAACTCAAGGAGTAAGTTAGTGAGGAAGGGTATCACTTTCAAGCCCTAAGAGTTGAGTGTACTCAACACCTTTCAGGACTGGGCTCATTGAGAGGAAAATTAATTTTAGCATTTTGAGATGAATAAAATTCATCTTTATGGTATTTTCTAGGGTCTGAAAAATTGTGCAATTTATATGCTAAATCCTCCTGGGGGATGGGAGGAAAATAGCTCCAGTTTCCATTCCTAAGTGTCTGTTCCATTTAAAGCATATTAGCCAGGCGCATGAAAAATGCATGAATCAATCAGCAACAAGGACCTTGATCTCAGAATGAGACAATGCTGAGCATTGAGATTTATGGTCTTGCTACCATAAACAACAATTGCAATGGGAGATGACATCAGAACAGTGAGAGAGTTCTTCATTTCTTTTCTTTTCCTGTTGATCACAAGATGTTGATTTCTGTATCAACCTGTCAAGTGACTAAATGTTCACTGCTTTAAAACCTCACCAATGTTTGTTTAGTTAAATTCAGAAACATCTCAAATGCAAGTATGAAATTACCCTGTGTTTGTACCATGGATTATTTTATCCACAGAACAATTACCTATTGCTCATTATCGTCCTGCACTTGTTCTTTGTGCAGAACTTCCACTGAAATTAAATGGCCAGGAAACATACTATCCTGAATGTCTTGCATTCATGGGGATAGATAAGACGCTCATTCTGACAGCTTGTGAACCCCATCTATCACATCCATGGACAGTTGCAGATTATGCAGTAGAGCTGTACTCTGCAGCTATCAGACCTACAGTGCGCACTGATGAACTAATCTTAGGCCATATTCTGTAAAGTGCTAGAGATGGGAGCAGTTCCAAAGTCCACATGCAAATGTGCATCTGGATTTCAAACACCCCAAAGTTTATGGGTGTTTGGATCTGGGGTTTTTGTTGACACCCGTCTCTAACACAGGCAAACCAATTATAATGGGCAAAAATATTTATAATACAATATAATTAGCACACAGATAATTGTTGCCCACATACTGTATACCCATCTACTGACACTCCTCTAGTAGAGGACTGTGTACATATACACATGGTAGGAGGATGGAGAGACACTCACTAGTAGCATATTATCATGGAGATGTGTATGCATTTGCAATTGGCTTTAAATATTAGATCCAAATCCAGATTTGAACTACCCAAAGTCAGAGGATATTTGGATTTAGGGTTTTGTTTCATGACCATTTCTTGAATGAATGGCCCCTGTCCTGTGTTTTATCCTTGCTGCAATGAGTACAGCTCAAGTGGGTAATGGGGCAGGAGGCCAAAGGAGATTTAACACTACCTTTATGCCCTCCCCCACTTACTGATCCTAGAGCCGGCCAGGGATAATCTGCCTCAGGGCTGATTCAACATATGCTTGGCTGCCTCTGGCCTCACCATAGGGTTGTAGATATGCCCCAGCCATGCTCCCTTCCATCCAGACATACTCCCTTCTCCAGGGCCCAGGGAGCCAGGAGGTGTGGCATAAAACTCAAGCTAGTGAACCTCTACACTGGGGGGAATATGCCAATTACACAAGCATTATAGCTGTTCCTCACTGGGGTGGCACAGAACATCCATAGCAAAGCCAGGGGTCTGTCCCAATACCCATGTATGAGAAAAATCCGAGCGCATTATATTGCTAAGGCAGAGTCACCAACAAAAGAGAACATTTTAAACATGGTTTTGCACAAAATCCCTTAAATAAATCTATACAGGGTGGTAATCTGTCAGGTTAGTTAGCATAGGAAAAAGATACACAGAAATTGGTATATCAACCCTAACTGAAAACAGTTTAGTCTCTTGTGAGACCAGTTCCACACATCTAGTGTATAGTCTCTCTCAGTGACCTACTGTACACAATGAAGAGCTGCAATTTCACAGGACAGATCAAGCAATTCAATGAGGTTGAATCAGTGACACTGCCAACTTTCAGGATGATGTGGCAATACAGGAAGATATTTGAGTCTTTGCTGCTCTTTATTTGCTCTGTTAGGACTGGTAATTGGAATCTGCACCTTGCAGCACTAGAAGACTTTGTGAAATACTTTTTTGCTTTAGATTTAACTAACTATTCTGCGATGATTGCCTGGTACCTCCCTGACATATGGGAGAAATTTTGAAAAGGAAATTGGGTTATTACTATCATTCAGACCATTAAAAGTTGCTACCCTGCCAGGTTTCCATGCCTTTTCTGGATGTGACGCTACTGGCAAGTTGGCTGGAAAGACCAAATTATCTTACTGAAAGGCATTTGATTTGACCTCCAAAGACTCCCTCATCACTCTGAAGGTGCTTGAAATGGCTGAGAGAGTCACAGATGAGGTCATAAATGCACTGGAGGCATTCATATGCCATGTTTACCATTTGAAGACCAACATTATGACACTTTCAGAGCTATGTTGATGGACGTTTTCCAAGAAGCAGAAAAGCAGAGAAAAATTGCCACCACCAATGGGTGCATTTATACCTGCTATCAAGAGGGCAAATTATCAAGCAATGGAATGGCTCCGAAATGATTGAGCAGATGCAAAACTATCATCCCTATCGGGCTTGGAGGGGCCTTGAGGGATAGACTGATCACACCAGTTATGTGTGAAATACCATGCAATGCTGAATCAATCCTTCAGCTAATTAAATGCTCATGTGCAAAGACCAGATGCTCACCACCTTGCAAATGTTTGGCTGGCAGCCTGTCTTGTACGGAGACATGTGAGTGCAGCGTGGACAAGGATCAACGTGACAATGTGGCTAGCAGTGGCACTCTAGATGGAGATGATACTGATGATGACTGATAGATAAATTTTTTTCAGTCCTACATGTCAAGGCTAACTTCCCTATAGGGTTACCAAAAATCAATGTCTTTTTATGTAAGCAATGCATCCTTGTTTAAAGAATAATTTAAAAAAAACTTGATTTTTAAATATTTTCTTGAATGTATATCTACATAATTGTTCTAGGTTCATCATGTTTGGTACCATTGTGTTCAGGTGAGAAAGGGCTTTTGAATAATACCCAACTTGACCCATTTCTGATGACATTATAGTATCAAAATTTCCACCAACTGGAGGACCTGGAACTGGGAGGCTGGGGCAGCAAGTCCCCCCTGCTATGCTGCAGAAGCTGACAACACAGAAATTATGAATCTAGATTTTTCTGAATCAAATGACACCCCTCATCTTTCTCTCTCACTAACTTGCCAATGGAATAAGATTTTACTACATTAGGCTCCCAGACTGTTGGGTGCATGGAAAATTTAGTCACGTCCACTAACATAAGTAGGAAATACTTGTGTTACTACTCTACACTTTAAAAATAAAATAGACCCTGATGTCCATATTGAAAGAAATATGTTTGTACTTTGACTTTACGGGTTTCAGCACTTCAGTGAATGTTTACCTATGTTAATCTAGCCAAAATAATGAATGTTTAATTATATAAATTTTTTCATTTATATTTTCTAGGAACAGTGCTTAGTACAGTACCTCACAGAGAATGTCATTCAATTCTTAGTAAGAATTCCATGTCTCCTGGCGGGAACATCATTTAATCCACAACTAATTTCCCTAGAGGATTACTTGAACATTTATTTTAATTCCCTTTCAGTTTGTGAGTTTATGAAATCTTACATTCTTCATTTTAAAGCTGAAATACTTTTATCATGTCAAGTTACATTTTTACAGAACTGATAATAAGACCCATGTACAGTAACAAATAATTCTATTGAATACTTAGAGCATGAGCTAAAGCCCAGCAGAGTCAATGGGAATCTCTCAGTGTAAACAAGGCCTCAGAGTGGCAGACAAACCTAGCAGTGTATCGATATATACACAAGTAGGTCAAGTACTTTAGAGATACCTACGGAGAACAGAATGAACTGCATCTGTCAGTGCCTGTCCATCCCTTAGCATCATCACTGTATGGGCCTCAGTGGGACTCTGAGACTATAGGAGAAACAGAGCCTCAGGAAAAAGCTTTAGGGCCTTGAGAGAAAGATTAATAACCTAGAGTTCAATATTAGGATTAGAAGGATTTAAAAGCTTCAGAAAGAAAAGTTAGGAGATTGTACAAGAAAAAAAGAAAAGCTGGAAATTACGGAAATAGTAAAGCTGGGCAGAAAACAGATTTTCTGTTTTGTGGAAAATTCTGAGAGTTTCATAAGTTTTCCTTTCTAAAGAGGAGCAAAACCAAAACATTCTGAAATTTCCTGCCAAATAAAATTCTGGAAAAAAATATTTTGGTTTGACCAAAACATTTTGTTTAGATATTGACTTTTTTAAATTAAAAAAAAAATACATAAAATGTAAAAAATTTCAACACAAAACCCGCCAAAACTTTCCATTCCCAAAATCAACAAGGAGTCCGATGGTACTTTAGAGACTAACAGATTTATTTGGGCATAAGCTTTCATGGGTAAAAAACCACTTTTTAAGATGCATGGAATGAAAATTACAGATGCAGGCATTACATAATGACACGTGAAGAGAAGCGAGTTACCTCACAAGTGGAGAACCAATGTTAACAGGGCCAATTCAATCAGGGTGGATGTGGTCCACTCCCAATAACAGATGAAGAGGTGCCAATTCCAGGAGAGGCAAAGCTGCTTTTGTAATGAGCCAGCCACTCCCAGTCCCTATTCAAGCCCAAATTAATGGTATTAAATTTGCAAATGAATTTTAGTTCTACTGTTTCTCTTTGAATTCTGTTTCTGAAGTTTTTTTGTTCAAGTATAGCTAGTTCCTTTTAAATCTGTTATAGAATGTCCAGGAAGATTGAAGTGTTCTCCTACTGGCTTTTGTATGTTATCATTCTTGATGTCCGATTTGTGTCCATTTATTCTTTTACGTAGGGACTGTCCAGTTTGGCCAATGTACATGGCAGAGGGGCATTGCTGGCACATGATGGCATATATAACATTAGCAGACGTGCAGGTGAATGATCCTCTGATGGTGTGGCTAATGTGGTTGGGTCCTGTGATGGTGTCGCTAGAGTAGATATGGGGACTAAGTAGGCAACGAGGTTTGCTACAGGGATTGGTTCCTGGGTTAGTGTTTCTGTGGTGTGGTGTGTAGTTGATGGTGAGTATTTGCTTCAGGTTGTGAGGCTGTCTGTAAGCAAGGACTGGCCTGCCTCCCAAGGTCTGTGAGAGTGAGGGATAGTTTTCCAGGATAGCTTGTAGATCGTTGATAATGTGCTGGAGAGGTTTTAGCTGGGGGCTGTACGTGATGGTCAGTGGTGTTCTGTTATTTTCCTTGTTGGGCCTGTCCTGTAGTAGGTGATTTCTGGGTACCCGTCTCACTCTGTCAATCTGTTTCCTCACTTCCCCAGGTGGGTATTGTAGTTTTAAGACTACATCCACCCTGATCGAATTGGCCCTGTCAACACTGGTTCTCCACTTGTGAGGTAACTCCCTTCTCTTCATGTGTCATTATATAATGCCTGCATCTGTAATTTTCACTCCATGCATCTGAAGAAGTGGTTTTTTACCCACGAAAGCTTATGCCCAAATAAATCTGTTAGTCTTTAAGGTTCCTCTGGACTCCTTGTTGTTTTTGCGGATACAGACTAACGCAACTACCCCCTGATACTTCATTCCCAAAATGTTGAAACAGAACATTTTGACCTTAGCAAAACACTTTCTTTTCCAAAATAAAATTTTGCTGCAAAGGACACTTTTCCATGAAACATTTCAGTTTTGATTAATTGCAATTTTCTGTCAGAAAAATATTCCATCAGAAAATTTCCAGCTAGCTCTAGGAAATAGCTGGGAACAATTATCAAAAGGCCTCTACAATGTAATTCACTTCCAGTCTGGTGCTTCCCTACCCATGCAACAACCATCCTCTAGGTGGTTCTAACTCAGTCACAAACACTGTGAGGTTGCACCATCTTAAATGAACTTTTATTTTGGCCCACTATTTCTAGCCAACAAGGAGGGTAAAAAATATTAGTCACTCTCTTTAGCTATCTTTCATCCCTGCAAACACACGCAAGATTCTTCCAGCCAAGTGATCTAGAGGAAGCACCATGTCATAATTTCCCCTCACCTTCAAGCACCCCCTTGTGGATGGGCATGGTAATGTTGGGATTACTGCCTCAGTGTCCCTCAAGAACTCCTTAAAAATTCCATCATACATTCTCCTCTGTCCAATATTATCCCTAACTGAGGCCAGTTTATTGTCCCACACAGTGCAAAGTAGTCCTTGAAAGCCCCAAATACAGTCCCCCACACACAGTGCACATAGTTCATAAAAATCCCAAAATACAGTCCAATGGCTCAGCCCTTTTCAGCCTCCCAACACTGGCTCTCCAGTTCAGAAACATCGGCAGACTAACTCCTCCACTACTCACCTAGACTTCAGCCCTTTTCAGACTCCCAGCACTGAGCATGGCTCTTCTTTTAAGCCCCTTCCTGGAAAACTACCTCTTGCTCCACGTGTTTCAGGTTGGGCCGATTAGCCCCCCCCCCTTCCTGGCTCCCAAGCCTAATTATCTTGGCACAGATTCTCAAAGGTATTTGGGCTCCTAGGGTGGGATCCATGATGGTACTTAGGTGCCTAAACCACAGATTTAGGTGCCTAAATCTCAGGCTTAGGTGTCTAAATCTCAGTTTTGGCTCCACTGTGACCCACAAAACTCCTGCCAAACCTTGTAGGTAACTTAGTAACACAGTGCTTTCTTATGCTGGCTTTTCTTTTAGCTAAGAAGGACCTTCCAGCATCACCCATTTCCCCAGCAAGGTTACCGCTGTAGGAAAAGACTGGTGGCAAACATAGTAATGAGCCTGTTTCCATTGAGATTTGCTAATCACTATTAATTTCCCCACTGCTCCCAAATGCTTCAGAAACTACTTACTGAAATTCTTCTTCTCCTGTTTTACTGGAATCCAGCACTGCTGCTGTCAAACCTGCCAACAGGCGCAGCAATGCTACTGTGATAAAATAGGTCCAATTCTACACCAATCTTTCTTTCCTAGGGAAGAACAGAACTCATTAAATAATTATCAACTGTGACAAGAAAGTAGCTGGCCAAACACTTGCTGCTAATCTAGGCATGACAGCAGGACTATACCTTTCAAAGCAGTAATTAGCTAGATGAACAACAACATAAGTACCAGACAATGACATGGAAAAGATTGTCCCTAAAGGACAGATTCATTATACGTAGGGTTTAGTGTTTGCGTGACTTATGAATGTTATTTTCCATTATACAATTACACTCATCTCTTTCTCCCTCTTTTCATTTTGTTCTCTCTGTACAGTATATGGAAGGGGATAGTGAGAATGTGTAGCGGCGGGTTGGAATGAGCAATGAGAGGTAAGTGACAGTAGCTACTATAAGAACACTGGTATTTTCATGAGTTAAGGAGTCACGGGATGGGGCAACACTGGCATCAATCATTCCCAGCTCATGAAAATTTGAAGTCTATTACACAGCCCACCATCATTTTATATTTGTAAGCTAACTCTGTAAGTGACTGCAAAACAAGTCAATGATAGTTATGAACTTCCAGAAATAACAGGCCTGATCTTCAGTTAGGGCAAACTGAAATCAATGTGGCAGATTTACACCAATGAGAATCTGGACAAATAATTATTCTTATTTTGCAACTATACAGCTATATTTTATATTCTAAAGCTCTATATACTAATTTATATTATAATGTTGTTTGTTAAACCACTTTCTCTTGCATGTCCCTAATCTACCAGAGATAATTCCATGAAACAGCAAAGTTGACATTTTGTTGTACACTGGTAAGAGGATCAGACTAGATTCTAAGGTATTTCTCCTCGACTGAACATCAAAGGATGGTTCCTTTAAACCAAACAAATCATATACCCCAAATGACCCATGTTACAAGACAGACAATTACAGTGAACTGGGAATCAACACCAGTACTGGAGCAGTTGTTATACTGCATGAAATAAATCACAGTCTGGAGAAGTTCACTGCTAATAATAAATGGAAGAGGAAAGACCATGATCTCACTTACACTCAGGTCTGGAACTATATGCAGCCAAACTTGATTTAAATGGGATTCTTTGTATGTACATAAGTGTTTACAGGATTGCAGCCTTGGTTTGGAATGCTAGAATAAATCCAAGCAGTGATGGATTAGTTAGCAGAGTGCAGGTGAGATGGTTAAAGGTGTGTGCAGTTTATCATATGGCTCCGTAATTTATTCTATGATTAGCACAACTGCATATTTGGTATGGGGCTATAGATACACATACACACATATAGACACAGAGCCAAACTTTTTTGGCATGTGGGCCACACAACATTTCAAACTAAGACTCTGGGCTGTACTTGTTCCAGGACTGCTTGTCTGTTGCTAACACACTGAAGTGCCTCAGGCTTCGGACTCATTCTTTGTTTGCTTGCCCATTAAAGTTCTTATCTCACACTCCCTTTTGGCAGAAAATCCTGTTATTCCTGCTTTATGCTGGCCTAGGCCCTTCTCCAGCCTCTGTTCCTATTAACCTATGGCAGTGACAGGAGCAAACTGAAGCAGCTGGCTGTAGACTCTGCTATCAGACTGTGAAACAGCTGCTGTGCGGAGGGACCATGCTGAAAAACTTCTATATTTTGGCCACTTCAGACATGGGGTAGGGAAAAGGGAGAGCTTCCATTTACAGATATTTAATTGCTGAAAAACAGGGGTATGTGCAGCAGCTTTATTGGCTGCCACACAGATGTAGCACTTTTCAGGTATTTTTTGGCACTTAGTAGTGCCATTATCAGTCTTTGCACCAGCATCCAGTGGGCCCATGTTGCAACTGTTAGTTTTTATATAATCAGTAGTATATCTAAAGGTGCATGTGTCTTATTAACTCTGTTTTCTCCTAGAGCTCCAGGAAGAAATCACAGCCAGTGTGGAACAGGCTGTCCAGCACCATCTGTGGTTTGGGGAGGGCTTGTCATAAATATAAAGGGAAGGGTAACAACCTTTATGTATGCAATAATATAAAATCCCTCTTGGACAGAGGTACAGAATCACTTACCTGGGTTAATCAGTTCAATTAACCTAGTTGGCACCTGACCAGAAGGAGCAATGGGGAAAGAAGATACTTTCAAAGCTGGGGGGGAAGGCTTTGTTTGTTCTCTTGCATGTGTGTTCGCTCTTGAGACAAAGAGAGAGACCAAGCAGGTAATCCTGCTCCTACTGAAATGATACATCTAAAATTACAGAAATTGTAAGTAATAGCAAGGAAATGCGTTAGATTATCTTTTGTTTTAGCTTGTGAATTTTCCCTATGCCAAGAGGGAAGTTTATTCTTGTTTTGTAACTTTGAAGCTGAGCCTAGAGGGGACTCCTCTGTGTTTTAAATCTTTTTATTACCCTGTAAAAATTACTTTCCATCTGGATTTTACAGAGGTGCTTCTTTTACTTTTTTTTTTATGTATATATAATAAAGTTCTTCTTTTAAGAACCTGATGGAATTTGTGCCTTGGGGAAGTTTTTAACCTAAGCTGGTGGAATATAAGTTATGGGGGTCTTTCATGTGGGTGCCCACATCTGTATCCCAGAGTTCAGAATGGGGACGGAACCCGACAGCAACTGTGGGCTGGCCTACACTACACAGTTATGTCGACATGAGGCAGCTTATGTTGACCTAATTATGTCAGTGTCTACACTACAGCTACAACCTTCCTGCCGCCAATGTAAGTTCCCTACTACACCAACTTAATAACACCACCTCCACGAGATGTATAAGGCTTATGTCTGTGTAGTTAGGGTGATGCAGTGTCTGTGTAGATACTGCATCCTTTACATCAGCTGTTGCCGGTTTTGTCAATTTCACAGCAATTGACAAGGCTGCCCCACTCCATTGGAGAGCAGGCAGGGGAGGAGTGAGAAGCCCTGGGTGGCTTTCCCCATTTCCGGTGGGAATAGGGGCAGCCCTCCAGAAGTCCAGGAGCCTGTGGGACAGCCTAGCTCCTGGCAGAAAGCTTCCAGCGGAGCTGAGAGATCAGGATTTCTCTCCTGGTGGAAGTGCTCCTGGTGGAAGTGCTCCTGGTGAGGATGCTCACCACCAACCCAAGGAGGGTAGTGTGGACATGCAGTAATTACTGCAGTGGCTGCAAGTCAAGCTAATATAGGTTGACTTACGTTTCTAGTGGAGACATGCCCTCAGTGTGCAACTGATTTCCGAATTTTTTGTTTAAATTATTATATGTTAGTTGGTTATTTTTGGCAGGCATTTATTGACAGCATTTGGCACCAACTTCAAATGAGCAGCCAAATTCTGCTCTCAGTTACAACACTGACATCTGGAATAAATATTTATACAGGTGTAGCCAAAAACAGAATTTGGTCCTTGTATCTTTGTGTCTTACATCTTATATCTGTATGTAGGTATAAGAGATGAGACTGAACAATAATCTCAGATCCAACTCCCATCCCAAGCTTTGGGAAAGTTTGAATTCTGATCGGATTTCAGGTCTGAACTTTGTGGCTTGGGTCCCTCTCTAACACATATAATAGTACAGGCAGCTTAATCTTCAGCAAACCAGTCACTTCAGAAGACCATTGTAGAATATATTTAAATACCACTCACAAAAGCAGCACAAAATAGTCTGTACTGCTATCAGCTAAAATATTTTACCTTAAGTACCTTCAGATTCTTCATCATGTCAAGCTACATTAATCACTTCACAATCCTTCTAGAGATTTCTAAAGTAAAAGAAATAACAAAGTAATTGACCAGAGCCTGGGAACTAGGTTTTCATTTGAATGAATTAATGGACAGTGAGGTACTCCAAGTGACTGCACAGCTTACTCCACTTGTTCCATTGTGAGGTGTACCCATGCTGCCTGCATGTCAAAAGGTATATTTGTATGCAGAAGTCTACATTGTCTAATTTTGGAGTGGGTACCAACACAAACAAATATTTCAATTATGCGTATAGAAAAACAATAAAATTGTATGCCAATGTCTATCCAATTGGCATGAAAGCCTGAGCTTAGGTTTGTTGCATTCAGCTAACGTTAAAAAGCCATATATCAAGTCACTTTCCTGTTTATCATCTTAAAAATGGGAAATCGCTAACTGAACAAAGTCAGTCACCAAGGCCGCCAAGCTAAGTTTGCTGTGACATTGATGAATATTCAAGCCAATGTCTTTCAAGCATTATTGTGAATCACCTTTCCCTCCTTCCTTCCCCTGCTTCACTCATCTTGCTGGCTCAGAATTTTCACCTTTGTCTCAGACCTCAGCTGCCTTCGGTTTATTGCATATGATTGCTATTGTCTTTGTCTCTTTTATCCGCTTCGCTGTGTCTCATTTTCCTAAAGTACCTGGCACCCACTTTTCCATAACATTGTTCCTTTGTTTCAGGAAAACATAATTTCAGGAGGCAGCAGAAATACAGTTCCAAAGGACATAAGGTGACATCCTCTCTCACCTGATCTTTATTCATATCTGGTTTTAATTGCATTTTTTTCCATTTCTCAAGCACTCTGCAACTCCCTTCCTCCCTGACAGGAAGGCGCATTTTATTTCTCATAAAAATGCTTTCCTACTGATCTTCTATTCTTCAGAAGTTTCAGAGGCCCTTCTGTTACCTGTTGGTTTTCTCATGTGGGTTGACCTGTTGGCCTTACTGTAGTTTATTACTGTTTTGACATTTTTCCTCTTTCCTAAGTTAGGCAGGACTTTCCCCCTGCTGTCATTTCTAATCTCTGCTGTCATTGTCTTCAGCATGAATCTTCCCAATTTATGTTTTTAACTGTGTGACCTGATAGCTTTCAATGTCTGACCTGCTATGGCTTTCTTGAAATGAACATTTCCAATCTAAGGTTAAATTTTGTGCTTGGCTCAAACATAAACTTACCTGCCTAATTTAAATAGTTTTATTTCTTGTCAATGCCATCTATGTTCATTTCTACCAGGTCAAGGAAAGGACACTATCAAAATTATTGGCAGGTACCTTCTTATCTCTGATGCATTAAAAAAAACCCTCAGATCACTGAAATAACACAAAAATCAGTTACTTGTGTAAATGGCATGTGATTTTCTGTGTATACTGTATTTTACTCCAGAAGGCATAGTTCCTATTGTACGTTCCATTTAGAAATCAAACACAATGGCCCTGCAGCTGTATAGTGCATTCTGGTGAGGTTTAAGGCAGCACAAACTTTCCCATGAATCTGTAGATCAGGGGTAGGCAACCTATGGCACACGTGCCAAAGGCGACATGTGAGCTGATTTTCAGTGGCACTCACACTGCCCAGGTCCTGGCCACTGGTCCAGGGGGCTCTGAATTTTAATTTAGTTTTAAATGAAGCTTCTTAAACATTTTAAAAACCTTATTTACTTTACATACAACAACAGTTTAGTTATATATTATAGACTTATAGAAAGAGACCTTCTAAAAACGTTAAAATGTATTACTGGCACGCAAAACCTTAAATTAGAGTGAATAAATGAAGACTCGGCACAGCACTTCTGAAAGGTTCTGACCCCTGCTGTAAATTAATGGGGCAGAGAAGTACTGGTATCTTCTTTTTTTACCCACAAAAGACAGCTCACATGTTCAGATTGTGCTGCAGTCCAAAACCGAAGTTCAACTATCCACAGGAGTCACAAAAACCACACAGAGCCTATATCTCAGAAACTGCCCAACTCTTATGGAACACTCCTACTGAATTTAATACAAAATGATCTGTTTCTACAGCTTTTTTTGAACCATCCTATTGCAGAGATATCTAGAATTCATGATAATGGTTCAAAAAAGGATATAGAAAGGGTATCATTCTTTATAGGTTTTAGAGTCATTTCTGTAGAACCCCGTTACATTTTTATAGAATCCTCTGGGTTTCATGACAATTAAGTTACACAGCACTTTTTCATAAGAGAGCTACTTTCTGATAGCTGGTTGGGTGGCTTTCTGGAGATGTTCAGGGGATACCTAAGTAGCTTGTGAAGGAGAAGCTGGGGAAAGTTGGGTTTGTGAGATTGTCCAGAGGCAAGTGGTCAATAGAGGAGGATAACTGTAGAGGTGCTTTGTAGGAGGTAAGGAACGATGGCAGCTGAGGGTTGAGGGAAGCTGAGTGTATGGGGCGAAAGCTGGCCAGATAGCCTAGGGCCAGTACTAGCTCCACTCACCTTCTATCTCCACCTCTGCTCTGCCTACTCCTCCCTCTGTTCTTTCTTCTCTCCAATCCAGCAGAGTGAGCCACTAGTACCACAGCAGGTACCACAGCCAGCAGCCTCTGGTGTCCATGAGCCCTAATTGCAGGCCATTCCCATGGCCCAGATGAATGCCCGACATCTCAGGTGGGCGGCAGGAACACATGAGTGTCAGGTAAGACATTTGTCAGGTCTGCACATGACTCCCTGTCTGGCAGCCCAGAAGGTATTGCCTGTACTCCTACAAAGCTAGAGGGAAGAACATTAAGCATATAAAATAAAGAATAGGAGTGTGTTCTAGATATGAGAGATGGCACACTTAAGCAACTGGCATGGAAAAGCTTGCCAATATGATGGCAAATGTGACCATAAAACCAAGAAAGATTAGTCATCAGTGAAAACAAGTTTCTCTCCTTCTCCAAAGAACTGAAAAAAGGTCAGAAGTTGCTCTACCTTTCTTTGATGAAGTTAGAAACTTGATATTATTTCATGTTATTCTTATTACCTTCCCATTATTCGAATACAAAAGACAGGTTCTAATGAGATAAGGATACCATGATTCTACACACACATATATATATATATTTATTTTTAATAGCGGTACCACATTGTGAACAAACATACAGTGTAATTCTAATTATTGGCCTAGATAACTATCAGACCAAAAAAATCCTACAATCATACTGGAGAAAACAGCTAAATTAAATGGAACTTTTGGTTCTAACCATCACTGCTAAACTGTGTTATAGTGTCACTGGATTCACTAACCTACTGTTTGACTTCCAAGAGATGACAAAAATTAAAGTGTCTTGAAGTTTGGCTCTTAATATAAGCTGAATGCAACAAATTCCATACGAGCATAGGTATGAATTCTGGTGTGGTCTGCACAGCTAAGTGATTGAAGAAATACTGCAATAGGTTAAAACATTCAATTACTCAGACATCTGCATTTACAGAAGTAGTAAATGAAATAAGCAACTTGACACCCATTTAGTCAGAGCATTGGCTATGATAAGGGAGATATGGAGAACAATGGAAGCTAAAGCTAGAGTTTCAATGAAGGTTTTATGATCTATTGTCTGTTTCTTTTTCTGTGGCCTTGACAAAGGGGTAACTATTATTATCTAAGAACAGAGGAAGGACAGAAACATCAGATTCCTGGATGTAGAAGATGGCAGGATTTGTCATGTTAACTAAATGCAATTCCTTCTAACTGCTGATGCTTTGCACAAAAAGAAGCCAGCTATTGTGGCTTGAACACATTCATCACATGGCCCAGGAGGGTTTGCTGAAGTGAAAATAGCTGAAAATGATTCAGAGATTAACAAAACATAAGCTACAAATTACAGCAACTGTCTTTGAGAGGACTGACTCAGTAAAGTGTTGAACAACATCCATGTGGTAGCTTTGAATCACCAACTGCTTATTTTGCTAATAAGGCTATCTTTGATAGGGACAAAATAGCATCCTGAATGACATATTAACTATGCCTTATGCGGCAGAGCTCCGGCTTTGCCTCAGGGGGTCCTGCGTTTCTAGGTGGTTAGGGCTTGCCTCAGAGGTTTGCTGTGACCTCAGTGTAGCCTCTCTCCCCTCCTAGAGGCAAGGGTTACAGTTTACCAATCCACCTTCATCATCGGCCAGTCAATGGGTTTGGTGTAAGAACCCCAGGGGTGAAAGTAAAATGGAGCACTTACTGGTACGGGGCCAGCTCTCCCCCTACCCCAGAAGGGGCGGGGCCTCAGGCAGAAGGGGCAGGGCTGTGGTCGCCATCCCCCAGCCAGCCCATCAGCGCTGCCTGGCCCGTGCCACCTGGGGCTCCAGTGGCGATTTAAACAGCCCGGGGCTCCGGCCACCGCTGCCGTGGCTTCAGCGTCACTGCCCCTTTTGTGCTCCCCATCAACGGCCCTGCCGGGTCATCGCTGCCCCTTTTGTGCCCCCCCCCCTTGGCGTCCCTGCGCATTAAAGTCAGCGGTAGGGGCTGGTACTGGTGATTACTTTTTACCAGTACACCATACCAATCTGTACCACCTTACTTTCACCCTGAAGAACCCTCTTTAGTACCTGTCTTCCTACTCAGGGAGTGCTTCTGTAAAGGTGTGGGGAGGGTTGGGGGGAACCCGGGCCCACCCTCTTCTCCAGGTTCCAGCCCAGGGACCCTAATGGCACCAGCAACAGGTACCTGTTTCCTATGCTATTGGAGCTATAGGCCTTCCCTTCCCCAAACAGCCCCTCCTAGCACCCTCCTTGGTACCTGACCACACTTATTCTTCCGGGTCTTTTACTGCACACCTTCTTTCTCCCAGTCTTCCCACAACACACCGTCTTACTCCCAGCTTCTACCAGCCGGCCTCTCGGAAGGAGCTTCCTTTTAAACTAGTCCCAGACGGTTATAAATGGGCTTCAGGTGATCTGATTAGCCTGTCTCCCTTGATTGCTTCAAATCAGTTCTTAATTGGTTCCTGGTGTTTTATGGAGTCTGCTTGACTTAATTGCTTCTAGCACCTTGCTGACTGCTCTGGCCCCTGCCCTCATCACTCAGGAAACAGAAAACTATTCATCCAGTGGCCAGTGTGTTTTCCTTCTACCAGACTTCAGCACCCAACCGGTCTGGGTCTGTCACACTTACTTATTATCATCTTATTAACTAGTCCTAAGCAACCATCTTATCTGGATCCATTTTCTCAGGTCTTAAATAAGGGGCTCAAGCTTAGGCTTTTTGTACACTATGTACCTTTTACCGAGAGCTCTCTTAACGATAAAGATAGATTTTAAGTGATTAGAAGTCAAAGCACAAGAAGTCAGATTTGGTCAAATTAAATAAAAGCAAAACGCATTCTAAGCTGATCTTAACACTTTCAGTGCCTTTACAAACTTAGATGCTTCTCACCACCAGCTGGCTGGTTGCTCTTCAGCCAGGCTCTCCCCTTTGATCAGCGCTTCAGTCAGTTGGTGTGGTGGTGTCTGTAGATGTAGGCAGAAGAGAGAGAAAGAGCATGGCAAATGTGTCTCCCTTTTATCATGTCCTTTCTTCATCCTTGGCTTTACCCCCCCCCCCTTCAGAGTCAGGTGAGCATTACCTCATTGCAGTCCCAAACAGACCAAAGGAAGGCGGGGGTGACTCACTCAAGAGTCCAACAGATCCTTTGTTGTTACCTGGGACAGTGTCCTTTGATCTTGTGAGGCTGGGCTGGGTTTGTCCCATACATGCCCTGATGAGGTGTGAACTGCCCCTCTGCTCTTAGAGAGTTTTTTCCTGGGCTTGTTTTAAGCCATGAGAAAACATTTACAGCCTCAAAACTATAATTATAACTTATAATATTACTATAACATTACTGTAACAATAATTACTATAACAACAATGCTTAGTGCATCATGAGCCTTCCGAAGACACCCAGCATGACAAACTTTGCATTGGATACCACACAATCATTTTTTAAGGATGACATGGGGATGTCGGGTGTTCCCACGAGGTACAGAACATCACAGACTGTTTAGAGAGGAGGGGAAAAAGGAAGGACATGACAAAGTCATACAAAATAATGAATGGTATAGAGAAGGTAGATAGCATGAATAGGCATGCCCATTTTCATAATGCAAGTTCAAGGGAACATTCAATGAAACTGAAAGGCAACAACAGATAAAACAGATAGAAGGATATACTTTTATACATGATGCACAGTTAGTTTGTGGAACTCAGAGCCACAAGATATGGGAGGCTAAGAGCTTAGTAGGTTTCAAATAATCATAGAATCATAGATTACTAGGGTTAGAAGGGACCTCAGGAGATCATCTAGTCCAACCCCCTGCTCAAAGCAGGATCAATCCCCAAATGGCCCCCTCAAGGACTGAATTCACAACCCTGGGTTTAGCAGGCCAATTGACATTTATATTCAGTAACTCCTCACTTTAAGTCATCTCAGTTAACATTGTTTCGTTGTTACATTGCTGATCAATTAGGGAACATGCTCATTTAAAGTTGTGCAATGCTCCACTCTTACGTTGTTTGGCTGCCTGCTTTCTCCACAGCTGGCAGACTCCTTACACCCCCCCACAGCACTTCCCGCCCGCCAGCAGACCCCGCAGATCAGCGCCTTCCCCTTCCCTCCTTCCTCCCCCTCCTGCCCATGGCAATCAGCTGGCTTGCGGTGTTTCGGGGGGAGGAGCGAGGACGGGGTATGCAGGCTCCCCCTCCCTCCCCTGCCTCCCGAATGCCGCAAGCCAGCTGATTGCCCTGGGCAGGAGGCAGTGGGGGAGGGAAGGGAAGCCTGCGTGCCCAGTCTTCACTCCTCCCCGCTCCCTCCTGCCCCCTAAACACCGCAAGCCAGCTGATTGCCCCAGGCAGGATGGAGCGGGGAGGAGCAAGGACTCAGCTTGCAGGATCCCCCTCCCTCCTGACGGCGGCAATCGCCTGGCTTGTGGTGTTTAAAAGGGAGGAGAGGGATGGGAGAGGAGCGAGGACGTAAAGGGGGAGGAGGTGAGGGGACCTAACCCCCCTATTTACATTAATTCTTATGGGGAAATTGGATTTGCTTAACATCGTTTCACTTAAAGTCGCATTTTTCAGGAACATAACTACAACGTTAAGTGAGGAATTAAGAACATCTAGAATGATAAAATAAGGTTAAATAAAACAAGAGTTTTGGAAGAAATGTAAGTCCCCATGCAACAGGGCATATGCCAATCTCCAACTGATGGGGAAGAAACTCCCTATGGCCAAGCTATTCCATTGTTGCCTATTGGAAGGTTTCTTGTACCTTCAAACTTCTGGTACCGGCTATTGTCAAGGAATCAAGCTACTGGACTAAATGCACACTGCTCTGGGCATGCATGGTGATTGCTATATTCCTATGTTCCTAAAATGTGCACATTTCCTACATCCAATTAAACCAAAGCTCCTCAACCTTTGATTCTGTCATTCCTCTCCTCCTGCAAGGCACAAAGAAAATAGTCATGCTTCCCATGATTGTAAATTCCAATATTAAATATCTGTGTTAATAAATAAGTAGACATCTTTACAGTGAGGATAGGTAACCATTGGTACAAACTACCAAAAGAAGTGGTAGATTTTATTTCTCTTGATATCTTCAGATTAAGACTGGATGCCTTTTTGGAAGTTATGCTTTAGTCTATCACAAATTATTAGACTCATGAAAAGAGTAAGTGGGTGATATTTAAAGGTCTGTGAGATACAGAAGAACAGATTAGATGATATAATGGCCTTGTGGCCTCAAACTCTAGGAATCTATAGTTGTGGGGTTTTAGGGGCATGCTAAAATGGGAATAAAAAAGGACACTCACCTAGAATATATGGGTGAGCCACCAGCCCTCCCCCACCCCCTCTGTGAACTTTTTTATTGGGAAAGTAGACACATAAGGACATGGTTCTTCTCAATAGTAGACTGTGATTGGGGAAATATGTGGCCTTGCTTAGTCTTGGGTCTGGGATCGCACAGGGGGGTACTATGTCCATGCAACTAGAAAGAGAGAGAGTGCATGGTTCAGTGGCCTTGGGTTAGTGAGCTGGCTTACTACAGATGATGGGATTCATTTACTGTCATTCACCTGTGTCCCTGGGGACTTGCAGACATTTCCCTTGTCTACAATGCTTTTACAAGTAATGGGATAGATATGATGACCCTGAGTATCTCATTCACTATCCTGGCCAAGAATCTGTGGGATAGATTTGGTCCCAGTAAGTACTCAACGGATCAAAGATCTTACTCAAGTCCACAGCACAGCAAAAGTTGCAGATAAACAGCAAAAGGGAAAATATGGGTGGCAACTTCATGAGGTTGTGGTAACCTTGGGCCAGATCCTTATCTGTTGTGAATAGGTGTATTTTCTTTGAAGTCCCTGGAACTATGCTGATTTACATCAGCTGAATATCTGATCTATCTGACCTGTGGTTGCTGGCTATTTTTTTATTTGCTTGAGTCCTGCAGTGGCTCTTTAAGCAGAAGGTAATGCAGATCTGGCAGGGGCAAGCTGGAGTTAATACAGAATGGCAGTTGTGAGGTTGCTGATTCTGTGTGAACTGCAAACATCTGAGTGTTGAGTGTCACTTTCACACCTAGCAGCTGCCCTTGCCTGTTCCCCGTAGTCATCCAGTTCTGTCAGCATGATAAGGTCCTGAAACTGCATTTGTGCTGCTGCTACTTTTTGTCTTTGGTAATTTGTGTGAGGGCTTTTTATATTGACATATCAAAAATGCTTGCAAACTTCACTTAGTGGATTGAAATACATTAATCTACAGGCAAACTAGATCCATACAACAGGCAAAAACTCACATCTTTGCAACTTTCAGGCCAGGGCCTCATTCTCCCATACGCAGTAATAACCTGCACTGGAGATCTAAACTTGGAGAGTTGAAATTTGTGGAGTTCTATGGGAGTTCTCCCGTGGGGCAGTGGGGAAAGGAGTTTTCTTCCTTCATGGTGTAGTAACTAGGCTATGTCTACGCAGCGCAGCTTACAATGGTGCGGCTGTGCCGCTGCATCTGCACCATTGTAAGTGCACTGGGTGGCCACTCTTTGTCTCTGGGAGAGAGCTCTCTCTTGGCAACAAAATAAAACCACCTCCAATTAGGGGCAGTAGCTTCACTGCCAGGAGCGCAGCTTTTCATTGTTAAAACTTTTTTCGTTCAGGGGGGTGTTTTTTCACACCCCTGAGCGACAAACGTTTTAGTGATGAAAGTGCCAGTGTACACATAGCCTTAATCTGTGTTAGCCCTGGAGTTTGGGAGGGAGGAGACTCTGATATCGTTTGGCTGCTCCCCCAACCTATCCTGCCCCATTAGAATCTAGGGACCTGTGTTGAAGGGAAGGAAGGAGTAAGTCACAGAGGTAGCACTCCCCCTTTCCATCATTATCTCAGCTGTGAGTACGTTTACACTGCAATTGAAGGTGTCATTGCAGCTCAGGTAGACATCCATTCCTAGCTTTAATCTAGCTAGCATGGGGACAGCAGTGAAGCCATGGTGGCACAGGTTTCAGTGCAGACTAGGAATGCAAGTACATGCCAAGGGAACCAGGCAGGCTTATACAACCCATGCTAAAGCCTGTGCCATAGCAGCTTCACTGCTATTTTTAGCTGTGCCAGCTAGATTAAAGCTAGTGTGGGTAAGTCTACTGAACTGCAATCACACCTCTGACTGAAATGTAGACATATCCTGTGATTCACTGTGCATAAAGAAGTTATGGGGAGCAAGATGGCCTTAATTATTTCTATCTTCAAAGCTTGGTTGAGTCTGAAAGCTAATAAGTGATTAACAGTGGGCAGTTACTAATCTCTCTTGCTCCCTATCTTTTTCATTAGCTCACTGTTTCCTGGCCACCCTATTCATTATTATTTAAAAGCTAGTGGGAATTTGGCTGAGTAAGGAGTGAGTAAAATCTGAGGGGGGGCAGGATTTAGAATATTTCCATTTCATAATAGTACCTACCACTCTTATACCGCATTTCAGAGAAGAGACAAGGTTACCAAACCAGATCTCTCTGGAAGTAACAGCACCTGATATAGAAGAGTTTATATCTGGGGTTTTTTTGTTCTTTCTCTCCTCACAGGCTGATGGCCTATGATTAAGGCCCTACCAAATTCATAGCCATGAAAAATGCGTCACGGACTGTGAAATCTGGTCTTTTGTGTGTTTTACCTTATACTGTACAGATTTCATGGGGGAGACCAGCATTTCTCAAACTGGGAAACCCAAAGGGGAGTTGCAGGGTGGGAGGGGGTCACAAGATTATTTGGGGGGGGGGTCACAGTATTGCCACCCTTACTTCTGTGCTCCCTTCAGAGCTGGGAGGCCGGAGAGCGGTGGCTGTTGGCCAGGTGCCCAGCTCTGAAGGCAACGCCCCATGACCAGCAGCACAGAATTAAGCGAAGCAATACCATACCATGCCACCCTTATTTCTGTGCTGCTGCCTTCAGAGTTGGGTGGCCGGAGAGTGACAGCTGCTGAATGAGGAACCAGCTGTGGAGGTAGCAGCGCAGAAGTAAGGGTGGCAATACCATACCATGCCATTGTTACTTCTATGCTGCTGCTGGTGGCGGCTCTGCCTTCAGAGCTGGGCTCCCAGCCAGCAACCCCTGTTCTCCAGCTTCCCAGCTCTGAAGGCAGAGCCATCACCGGCACCCGTGCAGAAGTAAGGGTAGAAGTACTGCAAACCGCCCCCCCCCCAATAATGTTGCAGCCCCCCCACAACTCCTTTTTGGCGCAGAATCCCTATAATTACAACACCATGAAATTTCAGATTTAAATAGCTGAAATCATGAAATTTACAATTTTTAAAAGCCTCTGACCATGAAATTGACCGAAATGGACCATGAATTTGGTAGGGCCCTACCTACGATCATTTCTTACACATACCCTTAGCTGACTTTTACTCTTGACTCACAGTTCACTTGAGGCTTTAGGTCTTAGTGACTGACTCCTTGTAAATTCCAAGTGAAGGAGCTTGCTTGGCAAGGTCTGTTCATCATGGTACATAATAGAAAAATACAGCTTTCAATGTAGGCTGCTCAAAAGTTTCTCAGGAATTCAGATCATGTTAAAATAACTGTATTGATTCACTAACTAAACTAAAAATCTTTATATCATCCAGTAAAATGCTCACAGCTTTCCACAGAGCAGTTCCAAGGTTGTGCATGAAGGTGAATGGCTTTGGTTCTAAGCGCTTCTTCATTTTAAGAAATTCAAAGAACAGACACCACACTTTGTTCTTTGACTTTCTTAAACCTATACCACACTTCAGATCCTTCCATGAGCTTTCGTCTTTCAGTTCTAAAACACAAAAACTTCAGAGTTAATAAAAAAGATAGAGATGCAAAAGTGTCCTGGGACACAAGGTATCATTTAGAGATTTTATCACCCACCAGTCCTGCATGGTTTTGAGTGTCCTCAACTCCACTTGTAGGTTTTGGGAATTGAGAGCACTCAGGCCCAGCTCCCGTGGGAGTTAGGTGCCTAAGTACCGCACCAGATCTGGGCCTCAGCTGCTCTCATGGGTACCTAACACTTCATAGGAATGTTATTTGAACAGCAACTGCACAAATATTTATATGATTAACTTATTGAGAATCAGTATAAACTGATTAACCTATGTTTTTCAGTACAAACACAGTATTTGGAAGCTAGTGTTGGCTAGAATATCACTTTCCAGGTAATTATTCATTCTGCCATTCCGACTGATTCCCAAAAATCCATTCATATAAACTCACATACCATGAGAATGAGCATGGCATGAAAACTTAGATAAATTAGACAGATCAGAACAATATGTTTTATTAGTTTAAATATGTAATTTTATAACAGAGGAAAGAGGAAAGGAAATATATAGACAAGATATTTACAAAATTATTTTTATTAATAAACTATCAAATCAGTTTGTTACTGAAAACATCCAAAATATGTTAAAGCTACCCAGGCAACTGGGTGAATTTCTCCCTAATGATTTAAATGGAGCTCAGAGCTTATGGTAAGTTTCACCCTATGTAAATAGATTCATATATTAACTCTTAGAAAGTTTGTACTATAAGATAAGTTATCTAGGGTGGACTGAATA
Organism: Mauremys reevesii; assembly: GCF_016161935.1. Taxonomy (NCBI): domain Eukaryota; kingdom Metazoa; phylum Chordata; order Testudines; family Geoemydidae; genus Mauremys; species Mauremys reevesii. The sequence goes on from NC_052625.1 coordinate 50,395,892, forward strand.
AAAGCCAATTTAGTAAATATATTTTTTTAAATATTGAAATACAGTGCTTACTCTGGAGGAGGGCCAGTGAATTTCAGATTCTGACTCTTTATCCTCAGCATGATCTGATGAATATGCTTCTTCCACTGACGCTATATTTTTAATGTGTTCAAGGGCTCAGTGCTGCAAGATGTTGAGCATTCTGTGGGACCTAAGCCAGTTAAGCACATGTTTAGCAAGTGGTTAGGCTCATTGCTACAAGTAAGGATATCATGTGAAATCCTGGCCCCATTTAAATCAGTAGGAAATTTTGCCATTGACTTCAATGGGGCCTAGATTTCACCCCTGGATTATATAATAATATTTTATGAGATTTTTTATGCAAGTTATGGACCACTTTTCATGTCACCAAAGTATATATGTCACTACGTGGGGAATCAGAAATTTGATAACAGAGGGCTCTTCAATCTAGCAGACAAAAGTATAACAAAATCCAATGGCTAAAAGTTGAAGCTGGAGAAGTTTAGACTAGAAATAAGACAGAAAATGTTAACATTGAGGATAATTAATCTTGGAAAAATTTACTCAGGGTTATGGTGGATTCTTCATCACTGGAAATTTTTCAATCAAGACTGGATGTTTTTCTAGAAGATATGCTATAATTCAACCAGGAATTAATTCAAGGAAGTCCTATGGAGGTCAGACTATCACTAAAGCCCTTTCTGGCTTTATAATCTATGAATCAAACTGGATTGAACACCAGACCAGTTTCTCAAGTAACATTGAGTTTCTTCATTCCATGGACAGCATTATTAATTACACCGCTACCTCGATATAACGCCACCCCATATAACATGAATTTGGATATAATGAGGTAAAGCAGTGCTCCATGGGGGGCAGGGCTGCGCACTCCGGTGGATCAAATCAAGTTCAATATAACACGGTTTCACCTATAACGCGGTAAGATTTTTTGGCTCCCAAGGACAGCGTTATATCGAGGTAGATGTGTATTATTTAACATTTATATTGCAGTAGTGCCTACAGGCCAACCAGATCAGGGATCCATTGTGCTAGATACTGTACAAATAAACAATAAATAATCATTATCCCCAAAATTTTAGTTTTTGTTATTTAATTAGAATCTACTTTTGGAGTTCTAACTGACTATAATTCCATTCTCAGTACCCGTAAATCTACAGTGGTGCATGATTAACATTTAGGAGGAGGGAGTGGTATTACATTTTTTAATTAAAGAGCCATATTTTTCCATTTTGGTTGCTGACCCTTTCCCCTTAAAAAGATATAGCAGTTGGACATAATTAAAATAGCTTAGACCCAGAGGGCTGACTTATTTTTGTAATGCTCCAGTTATTTATTTGTGTTAATATGAGAGAGAACATTGAAAAACAAGAACCATAACTGGATGGATGCTGACATAAAAATGTTTGAAGTTTATATTTAATAGCTTATGCAGCAAGACTTTTATATCATGGCAATTTGGAAGTTAATTTATCTTCATTTCTTTTTATAAGCAGCTAAATCAGTTACATCAAAACAAATATCATTGAAACCCAGCTGTCAAGCTGTTGCATCATATTAGAAGGCACAAACGCCAAGGAAGCGAACAGTTCATTTACCTAGATAGCACCAAACTAGCCAATGAAGACCTCAAAAAAGAACATCAAGGATAGGAAATGCATCCACAGCATTCACTAAACTCAACGATGTATGGAAATCAAAGATATACAGCACCAAAATAAAACAGAATTTTCAACTCAAACATAATCTCAATGCTAAAGTATGGCTGCAAGAGCTGGAGATCTATTAAAATATTAGATAGAAAATTAGATGCCTTTGAAACTAAGTGCCTAGAAAGATTCTAAGCATTGAGAATGTATTACCAGTGAAGAGATCTGAGAACTTACCAGCCAGCAGCTTGTCTTCACTAGAATTAGAAGGAAGCGCTGCATGTATTTGAGGCATGTACTCTGGACGCCAACACAGAGACTCCTACATGAAGCTGTCAACTGGAAACTAACTGGTGTGAGGAAACAAGAGTACCCAAGAAGAACCCTTTGCAGGGAGGGCAGAACAGTCAATCTCAACACCACAGAGCAGATGGAAGCGGCAGCTAACTACAGAGAGGGGTCGAAGAAACTGGTTTCTGCCCTATGCACCAATGTTGGTGCAAGAAAGACATAGGTGCTGGAACTACAGGTGCTGGGGGTGCTTCCACACCCTCTAGCTTGAAGTGGTTTCCATTATATACAGGGTTTACAGTTTAGTTCAATGGATCACAGCCCCCCCATTATACAAATTGTTCCCGCACCCCTGAAGAAAGATATAATGATAAAATAAAAATCAAATAATCATTAAGAAAGTGAATCATTCAATTACTTCCTTTTTCTGTGTAACTGAACACTCTTAATATACCAGCTTGAGCCAAACTCAGAAGAAAATCAAAATTTGTCTAAGTAAACCTAGTGAGAGTTTTAGGAGCATATCTTCTTTTGGCACATGGATTACACCAGTTTGGAATCTATCTACATTTAGTCAGACTCCCTTACACTTGCTTCCTGCAGCCCTTCTCCCTTTTGAGCCCTCCCCCCGGAAGGCTCTATAGGCACAGAATGCCCTTTGTTCAAAAAGTGCAGTGGTGAGAGAATGTTTTGTATTTTACATTTACCTACTGGTAATTATTTCACATTTCTCTGCTGCTATTTGGTTAAGATCTTCCAGTGCAAGGACTGGATTGGAACGTTTTGGTTAGTATTAAAACTCTGGCCCACTCCTGTAGTTCTTATTTATGGAAAGATTCGGATCTCATTTACACTAGACTAACACCAAGGAAGATACTCTAAATTTACAGGGTATAAATGAGATTAACACCTGGCCCTTTAGCTTTACTGGCACTAAAATCAATGAATGGGAATGAATTTACTCTTTTAGTTGAAGAAAATCTTTCTCAACATTAATTTTTTTATTTTTGTTTTGCACCCTCTTTGATTTCTAGTTTATTCATTTACTTTTCCTTGTGAAATTTTTCATTTTTTATATTCCAATCTGCACATATAGACAAACTGTTTCCAGGTGATTTATTGTACAAATAATTTCATGTAAAACTAAATGACCACCTATTTATAGCACAGATAACATACCTTGGATGACTGTATTAATCTAGAGTACACACGTACTACAAGTGATGCAGAAAATATTTATATCCATCTGCATGCTTAACTCGTATTTCTGAAATGAATATTCTTCCAATGGTAAGTCCAACTGCTATATAACTAACAAAAAACCTCATGTATTGAGACGCTTAGGCACAAACGTGTGAGTTAAGAGCATTATAATAGTCTTAACTAAGCTCTCTTAGCTTTGTGGGGTTGAGCCTTACCTTGAATATAACTTCAGTATAGATTTATTGCATTTATTATTTCTAAAGTAATCGAAGGTAACACTTATTCCTAGTTTGAGTAAATTTAACATTTCTTAGATCTGATGGCTTTTAGCCACATTTATGACATGATTTCTACTGTTGCACTGGGAGTTTTTGTCATTTGTTTTGTTGCTAATTTTCTTGTTTATAAATGAGAAAGCCTCACCCATGAGGCTAACTAGTTGTAGGTAACAAGTAATTACCCCCATTAATTCCACATATTTCCTTCCAAGCGATTAAATTATTGCAATATTCTAGAGTAATGCTCCCATGGTCTTCCACTTCTCATTTTCACTGGTGTAAATATGGAATAACTCTGCTGAAGTCAGTGGGGTTGCATGGATGTAAAATTGAGGTATACTTTTTATAAGTAGGGCTTCCCAAAGCATCTGCGGTCCCTGCAATTCAATTCCTAAGGTTCCCTCATGGATTCCATGGGGTTCACAACTACATGGCAGTGCACGTAGAGTGACGTTAAGCACCATTTTGCTGGGTTTTTCTAGATTAGGAAGCTTTAGCACATTGGAACCCTTTCCGATAGCTCAGCGTCTTTGTGAGTGAGATAGACAGAAGTTACCCAAGGGCTGTAGTTTTGATGATTGTATGGGACCTACATGAGCTTGCTCACTAGCCGTTTATAAGGCAAGCAACAAATTCAGAGGTTGTGTGTGACCTACACAGCAAAAATCCTCAGCATGACCACATCTTCTGCATCTTTCTTTACATGCTTAGCTGCTTTTCTTGATAGAGAACCTGAGGTAGGCGTGAGCCAATACTGGTCCTCTGGGATTCATTGTCCATTATGCCCGCCCAAGATCAGGTTTATGGTTGAGACTAAGGGTTTATCTATACTGGATAGTTTTGCTGCTTTAGCAAGACCAGAAGAGTTAAAGCAGCAAAACCTGCCTTGTGTGGATATATAGCTTATTGTGGTTCAGGAAGAATAAGCTACACTGGTATAAGGCACCTTGTCCTTTATACCAGTATAACTGTATCAACACTAGATGGCTTTTGCATATAGTGTTATAATTATATCCACCCCCGTCTCAGCCAACATAGTCATTGCTATAATTTTTGGAGTGCAGAGCAGCCCCAGGGATTTCTACAGCTCTTAAGCAAGAGAAGACTTTCAGTGCTGATTCCGGTGACCAGACCTCCCAATATTAGGGGATTTGTTTTATACAGGCAACTATTAGCCCCCCACCACCACAAAGCGTCCTGATTTTTCCCACTCGCTACCTGGGCCCCCCAGTGCTGATGCCACAGGCACAGCTGTGAGCGCGCGGGCTAGAAGAGGGAGGATCAGAGAGAAAAGTCCCCTCCAGGGAGGCCCCAGGTTTTGAGCCATGGCGCTGTCCGGGTTCACTGAGTGGCTCGTGATGCCCTCGGCCTCTGTTTCCAGCCTCAGAGGTGGGGCGGCGGGAACCTGTCGTGCCCAGCAGCTTGGCTCCTCCCGGGCTCTGCGCACCCGGTGGCGGGGGGGTGCTGCTGACAGGGCGGGCGCTAGGACCCGGCGGGCTCCTGCGGCGGGTTCCCGGGGAGTCGGCTGCCGGTGTACGTGGTGCCGCGCGGGTGACTCGGCTCCATTAGTAGCGGCCTGGCGGGGAGCCCCCGGCCGGGGCAGGAGCGGGAGCGCCAGCGGGAAGGATGCGGGCGGAGGGGGCCCCACGCGGGGAGGGCCTGGAGCGGTTCACCAGCCCGGGCAAGGGCCGGGGGCTGCGGGCCCGCCAGCGCTTCGCCCCGGGGGAGCTGCTCTTCGGCTGCCCGGCCTACACCTGCGTGCTGACCGTCAGCGAGCGGGGCAACCACTGCGAGGGCTGCTTCGCCAGGTACCGGCCGGCCGGCGGCTCCCCGCGGGTCCTAGCGCCGCCGGGCCGCCGCACGTGGGTCCGCGCCCCAGCGCGCCTGGGCCCGGGACGGGGGTGTCCCCAGCGCACAGGGGCTGGTGGGGAGCGGGGCTGGCCCCACGGGAAGCTGGGCTTGGGGAGGGAGGTTAGAAGTGAAGATCTCCGGAACACGTGGGTTCCTGGTGGTAGGCGCTGATGGGTGGAGTCCAGCTGTGGGGGTGTTGGCCTACACTCGTGGTTTTCAACCCCCCTTTTTTTTTTTTCATTTGTAGCTCCCTAAAAATTTCAAATGGAGGCGCTGACTCCTAGTCTGTGGACACCTCACCCCCTCAGGGGTCAGCTGACCCCACCTTGAAAACCACTGTTTTGTGGTAGTGACAGGCTTTCACAGACTCCTTTGCTGTAGACTTCGAACCCCCAGGAGTGTGTGGACTGCAGGTTGACAACTACTGCCTTAGATTAGTCCTCTAGGGGTGACTTGGCTTCAATCCCTTGCCATAGGCTTCCTGTGTTACCATGAACAAATCACTTGTTCTCTCTCGCTGCTTCCTTTTCCCATCTGTAAAATGGGAATAGTATTTTCCTATTTCACACGGATGAATTAGCATTGTCATGGAGGCTCCAGGAATTAAAGATTAATCTTTAATTAAAGATAATGTCATGTGATGAAACTTCCAGGAAGTTATCCAACCAAATTTGGCAACCATATGTTAAAAAGACTCATATGTTAGGGTAAGGGGCTCTATATCTTAGATAGCAGGGGCATGGGTGAATACTGCTGCATCCATGATTGGCACTGCCAAGGTCTTTTACATTGCTGAGATGAGTGAGGACGTGGCAATCAGCCCTTCCCTCCCCTGCCTCCTGCCCGTGGCAATCAGCTGGCTTGCAGTGTTCAGGAGGCAGAGGAAGGAGGGGGAGCCTGTGCATTGGTGTGTCCTCACTCCTTCCCCCTGCCTCCTGAACGCTGCAAGCCAGCTGATTGCTGTGGGCAGGAGTCAGAGTAGGGAGGGAGGGAGGGGGGAGGAGCAAGGATGCAGTGTGCAGAGTAAAGGGGGGGGGGAAGAAGAGGTAGGTTAAGGGTGGGGGCGGGCCGAGGGTTGAGCCCCCAGCCCCCGGTGCTTGCAGAGTAGGGGAAGCTGCCGCTGATGTTGTGCACGTGCTTCTCGTAGCCTACAGCACCTTCAGCCTCCTTGCCTGCCTCATTGTCTCCAGTGCTAGTGGGCTGTGCCTGTGTGGGGTAAGGCGGGGGCACCTCCCAACTATAGTACTGTACTGTATGGCAAAAAAAAAAAAATTCCCTGGAGCCTAACCCCCCCCCCCCATTTACATTCATTCTTTTGGGGAAATTGGATTCGCTTAACATTGTTTCACTTAAAGTCGCATTTTTCAGGAACATAACTAAGTGAGGAGTTACTCTAGAATATATCCAACCAAATGTTGCTCAAACAAACGTTCACCAAACTTCACCCATTCTGCAAGATGTAATTAAATGTGTTCCTTTCATGGGTCTTCTCTGTTCTCTGGCCGATGCCTTTCAATCTCCATGCTTCCTACACTGTTGAAAGGACACTGTTAAGTTGAAACTGTCAGTTTCAGCAAAATTAACTAAAATACTTTTGGTGAAGTTGACCCAGACCTAAGTCCCCAGCACATTTTAAAAAAAATGTAGGCAGGAGTTCCTGTTTGTTTTTAAATGTTTCTCTCCTCTATTGCTGTGGGAAAGGCCGATGCCCCAAAAGCCAAACGCTCAAATAGGTGGAAACTGATTATATATGGGGGAAACAGAAAAACTGATATGCAAAGTGCTATCAGATACACAAAGCTAATGAACTGAAATATATAGAAGAAATTCTAATTATTTTTAGATATAGTACTCTTAAGGATTACTCAATAATAGGCATACAGTTTTCAGATGGAATTTTTTTTATTGATGGGGGTGACCTTTAAACCTCAACAACTTTTTAAGGGCAGGGAGCGTGGAGGGAATACAGTGCACTTTGCAGCAGAATGAGGACTTCCCTATGGTATTTGCTGTGTTATGGCTGTATACAAATGAAAAGGAACTGTGGAGGATTGAGGGAAACTTTCATAATACATTGATCACAGAGCAGATGCTGTACCCAGAATTAAGTCACTTGATAACAGGATACTGAACAAAACGTTTAAAATGTTATATGTTTAGATTTCAGAGGGCTTGTTGATTAATAAGAACGTTTTCAACCACACAAAAACTGTTAGACAGACAAGCAATAGAACTAAAACATTAGGACGCAAAAGGTACATATCCATGATTAAATCAATCAAGCAACCAATACATAGAGAAGAAGGAAAAGCAATATATCACTGTGTGGAATGTAATTACAAAAGATAATGTAAAGTCTAGCAGCATAGAATAACATATTGCTGAAACCATGGCTTGATTAGGATAGTACAGTCTTTTACGTAATAACAGCTATTAGGAAAACTTGTATTTGAAACGCTAAATAAATAAAACAAAAATAGACAGACTAGGTTCAAGCTGTAACCAGAATATTCTCGACAGAAGGTCATTTGATTAGGAAAATACAGTGTATTGTGCAAAACTATTTAAAAGTAAGTGCATTCCTGTCGCCCGGGGCATATTCACTAAGTCGTGATTGTATGTCAAAGCTATGGGGTATAGCCTCCCTAGTAAATTCACTATTAGAAGATAGATATAACTTCTGTTTTATGTTTTTAAGGAAAGAAGGATTGTCCAAGTGTGGAAGATGTAAACAGGCATTTTACTGCAATGTGGAATGTCAGGTATGTGTTACAACAACTTGTGAGGAGGGCAAGGGGTTCACTAACGCCGTAAGCCGCACTTATCATTAGTTTAGTACAGCACTGACAGGCTGTAATCACATCTACTGCTAAGAACAGCAAGCTGGTCAGTTTCAGAATCCCACAGATGCTGAGAGTGGAGTTGTGCCTTGGACAATTACAGGATTTAGACATGTTCATATTAACTCATTCAAGATCAGCTATGCTGGGACATGGTATTACTGAGATATTTGATTAGTACAGCCTACCAGCCCACTAATTACTTCAGTAACTTCAGCCTACTTTAAATATACTCAGATTTAACGTTAGTCCCCTAAGCTGGTGAAGAAGTCCCTGTGTAGCTGAAATATCAAAAATAAATATCTCTGAGTTAGCTTTTTCAAAATCTGTTGCAAGTGTTGCTGTTGTTGATAATAGTGCATATTAGTTTAGAAACCTCCTGTGCTTCTTCTTTAGTCTTCAAAAAAGAACGAGATAGGTTCCTGGAGGATAGATCCATCAAGGTTATTAGCCAGGATGGGAAGGGATGGTTTCCCTAGCCTCTTTTTGCAAGAGGCTGGGAATAGGCAACAGGGGATGGATCACTTGATGATTATGTGTTCTGTTCATTCCCTCTGGGGCACTTGGTTTTGGCCACTGTCGGAAGACAGGATACTGGGCTAGATGGACCTTTGGTCTGACGCAGTATGGCCACTCTTATATTCTTATATTCTCACACTTCTAATAAGGGGCAGAGATAACCAGAGTGGCCATTCTCTGATATTCATGTTATGGAGCTTTTAATATGCTTTAAAGTAGAATAGAATGAAGGACTGGTTCATAGAAAAACACCCCAGTTCAATTATAATTGTATTTTTTCTTTGTTTTGGAGGGAGAGCTTGTTCTTATCTAATTCACTGAATCTAGCCAATTCCAGTATCCTGCCTTTGCATGCTGTCAACTTGACCTAAAGTAACCATGCTCCTTATGTTTCCCTTAATAGTCATCGTCCCCCCACCCCCAAAGGGCCAGTTTCTGATACCTTACATCAGTAGGACTGTTGGTGGAATAAGGCACTACCCAGTGTGAGTAAGGGTATCAGAATCTGGTCCAGAGTTAGGTACTAGTCAGTGTGAGTAATGGGCAGCAGGATCTGGTCTCCTTTGATTTTCTTTCATCTGCAAAGGACAGTGGACAAGGGTATATTTGCCTATTAGCTTTGTATTTTTTTTCTCCTTCTTTCACTTTCTTCATTTCCATTATTTATAAAGGATGGAAAGATCCCTGAGAGGTGGTAATATGGCCATACTTGTTCATGATGACATCTGGGGGAGATAATCTTTTAGTTTAGGTAAATGAACTATCCCTCTTCAGATCAGCCCTCCCCCCCCATATTTTAGTGTGCAGGAGTAAAAATCTTCAAATGGCCTCCTATTTTTGAGTCATAATATGGTTTGGAAAGCTTTTAGCAAAGGCAGCTTAAAAATGTAAATATTGATACTGGCTTACATAAAAGGTTGGAGGAGATTGTCAGGACAGTAGTTACATAGAGCAGAAAGTGAGAGCTTTGTGAAACGAGCATCTTTAAGGACTCAGGTGAAAGTCCTGCAAAAGCTCACAGGAAGCCTAGCTAAATCCTTTGATAACCCATAATCTTATCATAGACTTTAAAGTCAGAAGGGACCATTATGATCATCTAGTCTGACCTCCTGCACAATGCAGGCCACACAATCTCACCCATCCATCATGAGAAGCACTTGCACTTAGTTGTAAGAAGTGCATGCTGAGAGACATTGTTTCAAACCTGCCCTGTACAATTCATGTCAGAGAATCCAATAATATTTGCAATAAAATTGCTTTGTGCTCTATAACATCTTCCATCTGAGAATCTGTTTCTTCACAAACCAGGAAATAAGCTCCTGTGAAGTAGATAATGACTCTTGTTGCCATTTTACAGATGGATTAATTAAGGTAGAGAGAAGTTAAACAACTTGGCCCAGATCAAACAGCAAGTGCATGTCAGAGGCAGTAGTAGGACCTAGATCTCCTGACGTTGAATCATTTGCGTTATCCACAAGTCCATCCTCTGCCTTCCAGTATTCTGGAATCTACCATCCAGACTTGAGGAGCCTTATAGAACAGGAGATGGTTCCTCTTCTCCCTTATGCGTTGGCCCCCCAAGAACAGGTATTAATGTATTGTAGATCACTCATTTTTTACAGTGTGAGGTAGTGTTTGTATTTTGCTGTCTCTAATGTTTTTAAAGGACCAGAACACCCTTTATTATGATGAAATGTCCTTCCAAGAGGAAAAGTCTTCTCACCATCCACTCAGGAAGTCAGAACATCCTGAAAGCTTCAGGAGACAACATTTAGCAGAAGAGCTGATTGTGTGCTAAGCTAATGATAATTAAAACCCTTCCTACATATGTATACATAATGCTTTGTATATAAAATCATTCAGTAGTGTTTCAGTGTCTTGAGTGTAGTGTGATGTGCCCCAGCATTGGCTCTTTCTTCATCACTACATGTGAAATGCTTAGGGCTTCTTGCTCTCTCGTTGGCATAAATCTATCTTCAGTGTTTTGGATCTTTCTGAATCACTCAGATGAAATTTAGGAACGTTGCTGGGATTCAATTCTTCTGACATTCTTTCAACGTTATCTTCAAGCACAACATTCTTTAGAAACTGGTCCCCACTGACTGTATATGGTGAACAGACAAGCTACATCACATCTTCATCCTTGTCTTGTTCAAAGGCACTTTTCACCAATTCAGCAATTCTCTGTCAAAGCTGAGAAGGACATCTGTGCTTGATACTGAACTTGTAACAGTGGGATGTACAGTAAATGTTTCTCTTTAAGCTTCTGTGGATGAGGGACTTCATGCTTTGGTTTTCTTCATACCAAACTGAAAGTCTGGAGCTGCACTTAAGAGCTTTCTTATAGCATTGTTCATTTGATATTTTTAGTACTCTATGAATCCACACCCATTTGCCCAATTGAACTAAAAATTGCCCTTGCCAACAAGAACCTGGTATTGATACAATGCTATAAAGATAATCAGAAAATCACTCAGTCTGACAGCTGTTTGTCACATTTGGTGTACTATATGGTACATGGAATCAGTTTCACTTCAATTCACACTCACCTTTTCTAAAACAGTTTAAAACATAAGAATGGCCATACTGGGTCAGACCAATGGTCCATGTAGCCCAGTTCCTGTCTTCTGACAGTGGCCAATGCCAGCTGCTTCAGAGGGAATGAACAGAACAGGGCAAATCACAGGGAGTGATCCATCCCCTGTTGTCCAGTCCCAGCATCTGACAATCAGAGGCCTAAGGACACCCAGAGTGTGGGGTTGCACCCCGACCAGCTTAGCTAGTGGACCTATCCTCCATGAATTTATCTAGTTCTTTTTTGAATGCAGTTATACTTTTGGCCCTCATAACATTTCCTGGTGACAAGTTCCCCAGGTTGACTGTGTGTTGTATGAAGAAGTAAAGTACTTCCTTATGTTTGATTTAAACCTGCTTATGAATTTTATTGGGTGACTCCTGTTTCTTCCTGTATGTGAAGGGCTAAATAACACTTTTTCTCAACACCATTCATAATTTTATAAACCTCTACCATACCTCCCCTCCATACAAAGCATCTCTTTTTCCAAGATGAACAGTCCCAGTCTTTTAATCTCTCCTCATATGGAAGCTGTTCCGTAACTCCAATTGTTCTGTTATCCTTCTTTGGACTTTGTCCTGTTCTAATATATCTTTTTTTTTTTTTTTGAGATGGGATGACCAGAACTGCATGCAGTGTTCAAGGCGTGAGTGTACCATGGATTTATATAAAAGCATTGTGATATTTACAATACAGACCCGCTTATGCACGACCCGTTTATACACAAATCTGCTTAAAGCGTGGTAGCGTCATCCCTCCCAGTGCTACCCATTTAACACACAAGACTCATTAAGATGCAGTACAGGAACTTGCTATGTAGCGCTACGGATTTGCTCACTAACATTGACAGGAAGTGCGGAGTGCAAGTGTGTTGTACGTCTTTACCGATATCGGTAAAGACGTATCATGCACGCTTAGTCATTGTCACGCGAGAGAGAGATATATAATATATACAGTAGTACTGTAGTTATATAGTAATACAGTATATATACTACATTAGAAAATTTTAACCGTATGCCTAATATAATGGCAGAGGGCAAGCATCAGCGTTCCGACCCTGTAGAAGAAAAGCTAGCTGCAATAGATCAAGTAAACAGCGGAGAAACCCAGGCCAAAGTTTCAAAAGATTTTGGGATTGCCGAATCTACTCTCTGAGGATGGCTAAAAAACAAATGTAAACTGAATGGCTTTGTACGAAATATCGATTCTGCTGCGGGGCTTAAGTGAAAACATGAGCGCTGTTCAGCAAAACCCACAATAGACAAAGCCACGTGCACGTGGTTGCTCAGGAAAGGCTGAAAGGAATGCCACTAAGTGGGCCAATTCTTCAAGCCCAAGCGAGAAAATTTGGAAATTTCATGGGGGACGAATCATTCCAAGCCAGCAAGGGGTTTATAAGTCGTTTTAAGAAGCATCATGGCATAGCGCAGGTATCAATTTCTGAAGAAAGCTGATGAATTGGCCGCGAACGCATTTCCCACCGAGTTAAAATCTATTTTACACAATGAAGACTACGATGAAGAACAACTTTATAATTGTGATGAAACCGCTTTATTTGCAAAACTGCTACCTGATAAGACTTTAGCCTTTAGTGACGAGACACAGAACACAGCTGGATTTTAAAAGATAAAAGATCATGTGACTCTTATTTTTTGTAGTAATAAGATGGGCAGCCATAAGCTTGCCCCTCTTCTCATTGGCTGCTTTCATAACCCTCGCTGCTTTAATCACCTCAGTAGAGCCAAACTGCCAGTAATATACGCTAACAGCAAAAATGCTTGGATGACGAAACACATTTTTGTCGACTGGTTCCACAACAGCTTTGTTCCAGCTGTTTGTAAGCATCTGCAGTCGAAGAAACTCGAAGCCAAAGCAATTTTGCTATTTGACAGTTGTCCAGCCCATCCTCCAGCTGAATCACTGGTATCGACTGATGGAAAAATTCGAGTGCTATACCTACCATTCAACACAACATCAAAAATTCAACTTTTAGACCAGGGTATTATTCAGAATTTTAAAACAATTATCAACGGGAGCTGATTTCAGCGATTGTGTCATGCATGTCTTCAGGCATTTCCGAATTCCTGAAACAGTTAAACATGAAGGAAATTACTTATTTAGTTTAAAAAAGCTTGGGATAGAGTAAAACAAAAGTCCATTGAAAACTGCTGAATGAAGGGTCTCGGTGATGCCTTTTCTGTCAAAGACAGCTCAGACTCAGAAAACTCCAGCAGTGGCACTGATTCAGAGTCAGACTTTGAAGGATTTTTGAAAGAAGACGTCCTACAAACATGCACACAGACAAAAGAGGATAAAGGTAAACTTCTCTTCCAAATGATAAAAGATTTTAGTTTGGATACGTTGCTGGAAATCATTACCAAGTGGCTGGAGATGGATGAAGATTGCCCGACTTCAGAATTTCTGTCCGAGGAAGAAATATTAATGAGCTGCGAGGCTACGACGGACTGTGAAAGTGATGGCGAGAATTCTAATAACGCAGGCCTAAATGACGAGGAGGAGGAGGATGTCGTTGAAAAGGTCAAAATTTTACCCACAGAAGCCCTTAGTGCTGAAGAAACTGTTGTAAGATTTATGGAGGAGCAAAATGCGGAAAATATCAAAATCATTCATCTGCAGTGAATGACATACTTCATGAGAAAGGAAAAAAAATGCAAGCATGAAAGAGCAGAAAAAAGTGTTTTTTCTAAGTGAATCATAGACACTTTTTTTCAGCATGGCCCTCTTAACCCGCGGTCCGTTAACATGCGGTCGTGATGGCTTGACTCCCGACATCCGTGCGTAAACGGGTCTGTACTGTACTGTCTTATTATCTATCCTTTTCCTAATGGTTCCTAAAATTCTGTTCGCTTTTTGACTGCTGTTGGACACTGAGTGGATGTTTTCAGAAAACTATCTGAAATGACTCCAAGATCTTTCTTGAGTGGTAACAGCTAATGTTATATATAGAAGTGGGATTATGCTTTCCAGTGTGCATTAGACTGCACTTATTGCATTGAATTTCATCTCCCGCCCCCCACCAATTTTTGCCCTACTTTTGTATCATTAAAATATATTTAAAAAAAAACTTGTTTTATTAGGAAAATACAATACATTGCATGAGATATATGAATTACGGTAATACGTTAGTCTGTATGTAAGTTTAAAATAGCAAATAAAAGGTTTTGGATAAGTTGTTTTCAGAATAATGGATTGAGTAACCATAGAAATTGTTTTGTAATTAACACTTTGTGTTTAATAGGCTATATTCTGTGTTCAGATACAACTTTGTGGCCCATGTAAGTTCCGAGGGTTGTCCACTGTGTGCAGTTATGTAGCATCTTCTACTGGAGGGTCTTAAAGTGCTTTACAAACTTTAGTGAATTAAGCCTCACAACATGCCTTTCAGGAGGATATTTTACCTTTTTTTTTCAAATGGTGGCTATGGAGGCATGAAGAGATGTACAGACCTGCCCAGGTCATTCCGGAAGCTTGAGGTAGTTCTGGAAAAAAGTGGCAGATCTGGAAAAATGAGCACAGCTCCTGTCTCCTGGCCATGAGTCTTTCTCATAAGGACCCAAATACTGTGTTGCCGCGTGAAAATCCTTTTGCACCTCACTTTCCACATGAGGCAACTTTAAAGCTGGCACAAGTAGCAGAAGGAGGATTAGCCATTGGGTGGGGATGGAAGGAATCTGCCAGTGGCATAGAGTTGACATAGCACCTTCCTCACGTTCTGGGGCTGACATGGGGGATGTGGCCGGGGCTAACTTAATGTTTGCTGATCTCCAGTTACTATTTTGGTCCGTTGGCAGCCAGAATAACTTAGAGTAGCCTTCAGGTTGCTCCTCTTGAACTGAGCAATTACATAATCACAAAGTCAGCCTAGGACAAAGGTATCACAGAGGTGAGCTTTATATCATCTTTGCAACCCCAGTCCCTTTTGAGATGGGCTGTGTGCTCCTTGGCTGCAGCTGAGGATTTAGCCCTGTGTCCCCCTTTCTTCTCCTGCCTGCTATCTGACCTTTTTTTCTGAGAAGGTTTGAGAGTGTCACTTGATTCATATCACTCTGCTTTTCACTACCAGCATCACACAGTATCAACCTGCTATGACACTAATGGAATTCAGGCACCACATGCAGTTGTTCAGGTCTTGACTTTTTAAAGTATGGTTTTAGTCAAACAGCATCAGACTCATGCTCGTTTTTGTCCTCTCCCCCTCAGAAATTAACTGTTCAACAGCTCTGAAGAGAAATGTTTTAGGAGGGTTACACATCATTACAAATGCAGAACTGGTGAACTATAAACCTGTTACTAGTGCTCCTCTTTCAGCTATTAAACACACCTATTGTTTATCCCTTACAGAGAGCTGAGGTCAGCTAATCATCGTGCAGCTTGTTCTGTACTTGTCTCTCCCTTCAGCATTTGAAATGTGCTCTGCAAACGGAAGGCTTGAAGATTTTTATTTGTTGTATTGCTCTATTTGGAATCTGTACTTCTGCAGCAAAGGAAACCATATATTTGGAGCCTGCTCATTTCTCGCTGAAGTCAGTGACAAAACACCAGTTGACTTCAGTAGGGAAAAGCTTTAGCCCTTGAAATACAATTTTGGGCAATGCAGCCACACAGCCCCAGAAAGTGGGGACCAAAGATGATTTTAAACAATTTTTATCTCTTCCTTTTCCTGATCCCAGCTCATCCAGGTCCCTCTACTGCAATGTAGGGTAACCTCATGGCTCCTCTAAACTACACCCAGCTGCCCAGAGCTCCAAGGGGCTATTTTGCAGCCAGGTATCACCAGAGCACAGTGACCTATCTATTCCCTGTTTTCTGTCCATGCTTCCACAACAGGGGCCACTACACCAGCCTTCTGCCACCTGGACATTCCTATTAGTAAGGGGAATCCTGAGGAGGTTGATTAAGCCAGTTTACCAACTGCTTTATGCCACTGGATTGTAGAAAAGGAAAGGGCCTTTGTTTCTCATGCAACTAAATCCCTGCTTGCTAGTTTCAGTAAGAATCTTGTCTTGCAAAAAAAAGTCTGCACATTTTCATACAGGTGGATTTAAGTCCAATATAACTTGGAATGTTTCTGTTACGTTAAAATTTCATTTAAGTGAACATGCCTCTGGGTTGGGAAAGGAGAGTGAGAGGAGATTTACAATCCTTGAGTTATCAAAATGACCATGGATATAGTGAGAACTGATCAGGAGCTCCTATCTTATCCTTTCCTTTAATATGAGAACAAGGGGACACTTGATGGAAGTCTAAGGGCAGTAGATTTAAAATAAATAAAGAGGAATGCTACTGTAATTTATATACATTGTAAAGTCCATCTTCACTGTCTCCGGAGATCATTTTGAAAATACTTTTAAAAAGAATTAGGAGATTTGTGCACATTTAGTTGGGCAGTTGCTGGAGTCCTTACTTGAGAAATATTCACATTGGGTTTTAATGAGAGTTTTGACTGAGTAAAAAGGTCAGGATTTGGCCCATTGTTGATAAAACACCAAAAGTTCCCCTCTGCTTCCAAGAGGGGAGGGTAGCAAAAAAAGCACTGGAATTGGGGGAGGTGTAGGGAGAAGGGTTCCACTGTAGCATCTCTGTGGTCATGGAGGCGTGAGGCATCCAGGTAGATAACCTGGGCCTCTGGACAGATCTGCTGAGATCTGCAGATTTTTAGATTAAGCACCACTCTGATGGAATGCTCAAACAAGCTGTATCTACTCCTGAGATTTCCTGTCTCCCACATGTGAATAACCAGCGTTGTGTCCATATTTATCCAAGTTATTAAGTCAAAGTATTTTGTGTGGCAGCTGTACAAGCTAAGGCTACGCTCATGGTAATCAAATCTCATTCCTTGCATAGAGAAGCTACCTTACTGGTCAACTGATATAAGTGTTAGTATATGGAAGTGTTTGCTTCTCAGTCTCTTGTCCCTGTCAGCTCAGGACTCATTTAATTTAAGTTGTGACTAGCTCCACCTGAATCTCTCATCTTCTTTCTGCTAATATTGCCCCATTGTCGCCTTTGCCCTACCAGCCTCACTATCCTCTTCATTTCTCAGTCCCACTCTCATGTTCATGTCTCCTTCCATGTTGATCCCTGTGCCTGGAATGATCTTCGCTCCCAGTGGGCCACTCCCTCACCCTTTCCTTATTGAAATCCCTCCTAAAAAGTCTCGCTTCTTCCGGTAGACCTTCAAACGCTAACCGATGTCAATCTCGTATCCTCTCCAGCCCAACATTTTGTAAATGGGGATGAGAGGGAAAGAAGACACAAGGGCTTGAACCTGAATCACTTATCACTGGGTGTAGCACTTCAGGGCCATATTGCAATACCTTTACTCACACTCAACAGTACCATACACCACAAGTAGTCCCACTGAAATCAGTGGGATTCTTTGCGGGGGCAGGAGCACTGCCCAACACAAGTATCAGTGGTAGAATCAGGCTCTAAGTGTTTGCATGATTGGGCTCCATGAACCCTTCCATGGGCTTTCCCAGGACCTTTTTGTCTTATCTGTGTATCTGTCTTCTAGACTCTCTAAGCTCCACTGGACAGAGACTGTTTTTATTTGTTTCTTCTTCTGTACCAGCAAAGCACATCACTGCCATTTAACAAATGATAGTAATTGTACATGGACTGAACAATTAAGATCATGTTTGGCACCCCTTTGGGCTTGTATTGAGTACTGGTTGTTTGTTTTGTAGTATGCTGCACTAGTCTAGTCTTCAGGCAAATAATCCAGTAGTCCTAGCTGATGCAATCGTTTTGAAGAACTTGGTGGAGGAGGTTACTTTTCCACTCTCTTTGATGTGGAAAACACAAGGCTTAGCAAACTTCCTTTCCAAAAGTGTTGTCACTCTGCCTTCAATGAGAGGAAAAATACAGGAGATGTAATGAAAATAGGAAAAAAATATCATTAATATAGCACTGGGGATTCAGTTAGAACAATGATACCTGCTATTATTCAAACCACTCAGAGAAAACGTGGAAAAGAATGCTAAATGCAGTCCTGCTGTGATTGCAGAGAAGGGCTCTCTGAGTGTTTTCATACCAGGTATTACTCAGTCATCACTATTCTCTATTCCTGCAATGTTTCAGGCTTTTATCTTGCTTTGCACAGCCCAGCCGTATCTTGTCCCTTTAACCTCCCTACTAGTTCACATAACTCAGTATGATTCTGCCTGAGGAAAGATTTTAATTAACAATGCTTAGAGAATAAAGGAAACAAATGCATTTTGAAAACATTATTTTGAGACAGGCATATAATTTTGTATCTTGGCTTTGTTTTTCAAGTATTCTTATTAATTAAACTGTGTATGTGAACATAAGTCTGTATTTAAAAAAAAATGTAGGGTCTGATCTTAACTTCTTGCACACCCAAAACTCCTCAAATTGAAGTCAGTGGGAGTTTTGGATGTGCAAAGAATGAAGGATTGGGTCCTCATGGTGTAATTCTTGAACACACAGGCTAAAGACTAAGGGCCCATAGAAATTTGCCAACCATCTCTCACAGTGCATAGAAATTCAGTATTTCCAAGGACAAATTTTGCAACGTGACTGCTGCATCAATGGGAGCATTCAAGATTTTTTTTTAAATTATATGACTAAAATGTAAAATACTTTAAAATTCTACATTGTTGTCACCTCTTAGAACAGTCACATCTTGAGGTTGCTTCACGTAGGCTGCATGTATAATCTCAATTTTGGATTTGAAAGAAAGAAACCAAGGGCAATAGGCCTAACTTGGCAAGGTGCTGAGCACCTTATGCACCCTGTTGAGCCTCCAGTGTGAGTTGAGGGCCTTTGTTCCCTCCCATGGCGAGTCCCTAAAATTTATCTCAGTGTATGGGGCAATTACAAATGGCCATTTCCAATGGAAACTCCTGAGGCATCAAGATGAGACAGTGGGTCTGACTTTTATTTTGGTATATAAAGCTTTAAATAACCATGGGTCAGTCTACCTGAGGGACATTGAGTTGCTCCAAATCCTATCATGGCACTTGAGGGTGGTGATGATGGGCCCCATGCTGGCATTTTTCCAGGGTGATGTGCAAGGCTGACTCTCTGAAGGCCTGTGACTTTGGAGTATGTGTCAGAGTGAAACCTTAGGCCTGGGCTACATTAGCGAGGCGGTTCGAACTAAGATACACAACTTCAGCTACACTATTCGTGTAGCTGAAGTCGAAGTATCTTAGTTCGACTTACCTGGCCGTCCTCACGGCGGCGAGTCGACTGCCATGGCTCCCCCATCGATGGCGCTTACTCCTCCTGCCAAGGTGGAGTACGGGCGTCAATTCGCGGATCGATTTATCGCGTCCAGATAAATTCATGGGTAGTATAGACGTACCTTAAGTGTCCCTCTAGGGGCAGCCAAAGACTTTCATGCTCTCACTTTAACTCAGTCATAAGTTTGTGGGACTTGTTATGGTATGCTCCCCTGTCTTCTCTCCTCTCCACCCCACACCTTCCTTGGCTCAGGTGTTTTATTTGAGGATAGGGATTGATTGCCTCTTAAGTATTAAGGGACAAATGCATAAATGTAACCCATTGTGTGTGTTTTACCACTTTATATGTCCTGTGGGCATGAATGTTAGAAATGTATGATATAAAATTGAACATTGATTTACGTTCTAAATATACAAATACACTCCAGTCCAGTAGAGGCCTGAACCACAGCCTGTGTATCACTTAAATCTGTTAATATGGATCTCTTTGTGCAGGCCTTAATGGCCTGCATCCATTTCATCCATAGAGCGTTCAGGAAAGTCTCATGCACCCGAGAACAGCTGTTCATAACTTTGCTTAATGGCAAAAAATTAATTACATGAAATGTTTTACTGTATTTAAGGGAAGTATGTAACATTAAATTTTAACTAAAGGGTGTCTGTCCTCTTTCAGCCACTAATCTTGCTACTACTGCATTGGAGAGCCCCAGGCTTATTCTGTTACACTTTGCTAACTAACAAAATAAATCTGAAGAATCTGTTCAATAGGTCTGATTCTGATCTTACATACCCTCTCTTTATATTGATGCAAACTTATAGATTTCAGATGACTTCTGATTTATATCAGGGTCATATCTGAATCGGGGCCAATGTATTTATTAAATGGAAATTGAATCCAGTCTAACCGTTAAGCGAGAACCTATTCTCCCCTTCCATGCTTGTTCTGAACAATAATGATTGATGATTTAGAAATTTAGTGTTCCATGTTTGTTTCTTCAGAGTTTATATTTTATTTCCACCAAATAAATGAAGGTAGTATGACCTTGACTCATCCTTGGCAAGCATATTTAAAAAGAAAGACAGCTTTGTCCCTTAAAAATTACTCAAGCTTTTGTTCCAATTTAGCAAGTGTAATTTTATTTTTCTAAAGGAAACACATTTCACTTGACCTCCAGGTTCTGGTGGGACTTGCTGCATCCTCTTTTTTTCATCTCTTTATCTACTGTGCTTCTTTTTTTTTTTTTTTAACTTTCCAGAAAGCAGATTGGGCTATGCACAAGCTGGAATGTTCTGCCATGTGTGTTTTTGGGCAGAACTGGAATCCCTCAGAGACTGTGAGACTGACCGCAAGGATTCTTGCCAAACAGGTGAGCAGAATGCAAGACTTTGAGAGGTACATGTCTGTTTTGAAAGTGGGGGTAGAGGCGAGGAGCCGGAAGAGCTGGAAAATGAAAATTTGACCTACAGTAACTGTCCCAGCAGAGCATGCTTCGTGTTAGTTTCCTGTGTACAGATTGGCTGTGGTGCTGAGTGTGAGCAGCTGAAAAAACTGACGGCTGAAATGGCTAAGGCAGCATAACATCCAGTTGGATGCTTTGAGAGGTGTTAAGCTGATGTCTTAGTAGAACCAGTGCAGTGTGGGCTCAAGAAGTCAGTGGCATAGCATCAAGGCCAAAGTAGCATAAGTGAGAGGGGGATCAGACTCAGTGTTTGCAGTTAAGTTGATGGATGCTACATGTGGTATCTGTTGGCAAACACCGGCTTTTTAATGGCAGCCGCTTTTGTTAGACTTGTGTGAAACAGAACTTCCTTCAGATTTTACTGTATAGCATTGTATAGCTATAGCACCGTTCACTCTGTAAGCACTCCATAAGTCCTGATTCTCTTCTCATTCAGACAGATGCAAATAGTTACATAAGAATGGCCACACTGGGTCAGACCAATGGTCCATCTGACCCAGTCTCCTGTCTCTGACAGTGGCCAATGCCAGCTGTTTCAGAGGGAATGAACAGAACAGGTAATTGAGTGATCCAATTAGAATGAATGGAGTGACCCTGATGTAAAACCAGTGTTGGAGGAAGGAAAATCAGTCCCTTGGTCTTTGGAAAGAGAAGGTTTATTTATAGGAAGATACTATGCTAGTGTGCTTGCTCTTATGTTGCATTATTAACTCCACCTGTAATATTCCTTGGAATGCAGAATTTGTGGTGGTGGGACGGGCATAGCAGAAGTGTTTGCAGGGAAGAGATTGGGCCTGTAAGTTTCAAGGTTATTACACTGTGTATTTTTGCAAAGCTCTAAATGCTCTCTGCAAAAACAAATCCTCTTTGAAGCACATTTGTACGATCGAGGTCTGCGTATATGACAAGGGCAACCCGGATACTGTATATAGAGAGGATTTTGATGGCCTGCTGGGAAGGTAGCCTGCATACTCCCTCTGTGCCTGTGTGTGTGGGTTTAGTTTTTTTAATTAAAGCACAGTCTAGTGGTGATCCACAAACAAAATTAGATGTTTAATGATTAAAAGTCATTGGAATAAATTTGTGCTTGAGGGATGGGGGGAACCTACATGTCATATAAAAGCTAAATATGCAAACCATAGTCCCTGAACCTCAGCTGCTGGGCCACCTGCAAAGCCATATATAATGGCCAAGATTACAAAGAAGTGGCCTTAGGCCAACAATAGAGCACTGCTTTTGAACTCTGTCAACAGTGAGTTTATTCACTTTCCTCAAAGCGAAGCCTGTCTCTTGCCTGCTTTGCTGCTGTTAGTAGCTTTCTGGGTTTCTAGAACAAAGTAAATGACATATTTTAAAATACTGTACTGGTTAGGTGTGTATATTTGATTGGCGTTAATTTATGCTTGCTTTATATGGCTTGTAAGGTTAGTCAGTTTGACCAGATCACTGTTCATTGACCTTTATAAAGCTTGAATACAGTGAGGGTTTTATGGTTTTGTTTTGTGGGTAAAAACTCTCAATATAAGCGTTGATTGAGAAAATATGTGATAATTTTAAATTTTTTTCTTGTCATTGCAATCTCTTTCAGAAAACCCACCCTGAAAGAACACAATCAGAAAAATTGCTTGCTGTAAAAGAGTTTGAATCACGTAAGTAGAGAAGACTAGTAGGTAACAGGAGCACTTTTCCGTAGTGCATTTAGGAATTGCTTCATTACCCTTCATCAAAACCTTCCTCAAGCATCTCTGTTATAAGAGGAGGGAGTGAAAAAGAGAACCACATTTCCAAAAATTTTTGTAATGCTTTAATTTCTTTTTCTGTTGGTAGCTTGGGGGAGTGGGGAAGTGAGGGTGAAAATTTAGACAGATTAATTATGTAGTGTTCATCCATCAGATGGCTTTCCTGGCACTCTGGTGACTTTTCTGAATTGTAATGTTGCAAAATTAAAATAGCTGGTATTGTTACCAGGAGGCATAAAATCAGAGACAGCACAGTTGTTTGATGGTGACAATGACTATGGGGCTAATTGAAGAATCCTCTGGATTGCAGTTCAGTGTCTGTCACTGCCAGTCAAATTTGACATGTTCTCTATGATTGTGTTGAAATTCCATGTCCTGAGTGCTCCAAAGTGATCTGAGGAAGGAGAGAAGGTAGTGGCTTGCTTTTATCTGGAAGGTTACTGTTTCCACCCCCGCACCCTTGAGGCAATTAGAATTGAGCAACCGTTAAGAGTAACCAGCCTGGAATAGTCTACATGGCGCTGCAATGTTGCTCCCTTTCTTGGTATTGATCGTAATAAGAAAAAGCTGATGTTCATAAGCAATAGTATTGTAGGCTTACATGCCTTTCATCCTGAAGGATTTCCAAACCCTTGACAAAATGCTAGACGAATGCTGTCATTGATGGAGTGAGAGGTGGCAGTTATTTGACCAAGCCCAGCAAGACAACAGGACAGCTTTAGTACAGAAGGTGAATGAGATTGCCTCAACTGGAACTGCCAGGGGGAATGGAATAGGTAAAATGTTGGCATTTATCCAAGGCAGAGCAGCCTACACAGAGAGGAATTTTGAGGACAAGTTGTCAAACAAGCTAGTGGTGGGAACTGAGAGGTGGGTGTTCATGGAGGGTTTTCTGTGGATTCTGCTGAATTTTAGCCTGTGTTAATAGAAATATCTGACTCATTTGGAAGCCCAAACGGGTTGGAGTTTGGGTCAGTGGATGCTTATCCAAACTCTGGCAGTGCCCTCCTAAAGCACTGAGATGCTCTGCCACCACAATTCCGCCCTTCTCCCCCAACAGGTTCCCTTGCTATTTCTGGCTGTCTTGGTGAGAAGCCCCCTCTGCTGCCCATTACCCATCCCCCTGTGGCATCTTCAGCAGTTGCCCCCTGCCCTCACTCTCTTCCCAGGGATGGGCGAGTGAAGAAATGGCATTGGATTCTCATTGGAAGGCTTCATCTTTCTTTCTTACACCTGAGCTCCCCCTAGTTCTCATCCCGAAATTGTCCCATTTCAGTGTTCCTACTATTCTGTGTCTCCAATCCAATCAATACCAATCTCCTAGAACTGGAAGGGACCTTGAAAGGTGATCGAGTCCAGCCCCCTGCCTTCACTAGCAGGACCAGTTTTTGCCCCAGATCCCTAAGTGGCCCCCTCAAGGATTGAACTTACAACCCTGGGTTTAGCAGGCCAATGCTCAAACCACTGAGCTATCTCCCCTCATTTGTCCCCAATCTTATGTGTCTCTCCCATTTGTGTCTCTCCTTTTCAGTTCTTTTTCCCCCGTAGTCTCTCTTCTCACTGCTGTCCTATTTTTGGGAGTGCAGAGGGTAATTGCAGCATGACTTTGCTTTGCAGGTGTGACTTGGTACTCCTGCTGCTGTGCAGAGTAGGGAGGACGACAGTGATAACAGCTAGGCACTCCATTCTGCTTCTGTTGAAGTGAGAGCAAAAAGTGTCTCAAGCAGAGAATTGACTGGGAAAATGCTCAGTCCACAGCCCCCTCGAAATGTCAGATGGCTTAGCTGCCCAGGTTTTATCTGGAACCATGAGTGGGACTGGATATAAAATACCAGGACAGGACCAGACAAGTATGCCAGGACACCACTGCTGATGCCCCAGGCCTTGCAAATAGTAGAGATCTTCAATGACTGCAAGTGGTTAGGACCTCTGCTGTTAGAGATCCTGTCTTTTGGATGAGGGCAGAACAGTCTCTTACTAGTGTTCTACTTCAGTACTGACTAGTTCACCTTCAGTACTGACTAGGACATGTCTACATGGGGAAAGTCTGTCATGTTGAGAAACGTTTCACTAGCATGATATTAAATGTGGCTTAGCACCTTTTGTAGACGGGGCCAAGTAGTGTATAAGAACATATTCACAGCCATGGTTAACGCTAGGGCTAAGTTAACCATCAGCGAACATATTTTAAATACTACTGTTCTTGTCCTCAGGGATATTGTGTTTAATCTCTTGTTAATAAAAAGGTATCAGCCAACATTTTCTAACCTCATGCATTTTCCCAGTATATACACGTGGCCTTGGAAGGAGAAGCAATCACAGCCACTTCTTGCAGTACCTCCATACAGCTGTTCCTTGGGTGTCTCCCATCCAAGTTATGACCTGTTCTAACCTAGCTATGTCTGCAGTTAACCAGAAGAGAGTTCTTTGTATTGAAACAGGATGTCTTCTTTATCCACAGACCTTGATAAACTAGACAATGAAAAGAGAGAGCTGATTCAAAATGATATTGCTGCTCTTCATCACTTTTATTCAAAGCACATAGAGTACCCTGACAACGCTGGCCTTGTAGTCCTCTTTGCACAAGTAAGTTGGCTAGAATAAAATCCATTTAGGTAGGTGGTATTGTGAGAATCTAGTCTTTGTGAAAGAAGCAAAAGATAGCAATGAGAACAGCCTTCCTTGTATCCACAGCAGAGGGGGTAGTGGTAAAGCATTGCTATGGTGTTCTCTCCCAGGCACAAGTTTCTAAATGTGATCCGGAAGTTCATTTATCACCACTTGGACAGGTGGCAAGGAGGCAGAATGCACATTTTAATCCAGAATTGCCAAGCATCACTCTATCATTCTGTCTGGACTCTCTGCTTAAGCCTCAAAGGGTGCCGTGCCGTCGGCGATGGTAGGTTTTTGAGATGTGAACAACTTTCTACTGTTGGACTAAGACTACCCACTCATTTTGTATAGGCCAGTGCCTCCCAGTAAGAGGTCATCGTTGCTATTATCTTAATTAGTGTTTAAACTGCTGTACTTCGGGTGAAAGTTCCAGTAATGTATTCCATTACTTATCCTCTACCCTATCTGGTTTCCCATGATTCACTTTTTGTTTTTGTTTGGTTTTCTTTGGTGATTGAAGTTTTCTTATATTTTTTTTAAGCCTTTTCAGTTTGCCTGGTGATATAGAAAGAGATACATCCAAACCTCTGCTTCGATTTAAGGAATCTGACCTGTCCAAATTCTAACTGTGATTTTGAATATTTTGCTGGAAAGCAGCCAGAACCCCCAAAGATTAATTGATTTTTACTAAAACAGTAGCTTCTCTGTTCTTGGGCGATTTCATCAGCTCCCACTGCTTCAGCTAGTTTCTGCATGCTGCTGACCCCCCATTTCCTGGTACTGCAAACCCCTCTTCCCCAGCATCCCTGACATCCACATTGCTCCCTTCTGCCCATACAAAACCAAGCTAATGAGATCAGCATCCTAGCCTGTCACTGTGTCCATGTTATGCTCTACACCTTCCTCCAGGTCCTTCCACTGACACCGCTTCTTGATCACATCATGCTCAAGGGGCTTGTCCCCTCCTTCTAGAGTCTGCATAACTCTGCCCCCAGCTTTTTTACTTGTTCTTGTCTCTTATCCTCTATTGTATCACTGATACCAGCCTTGAATGCCATTCAAGTTTCACAAACATCCCTTTACACATGGAATGCTCTCCCTGAATTAAACTAACCCACTAACCTCTTATCCTTCAAATCCCTTCTCCTGACCCATTTCTGCTATGATGCTTACAAGAAAGAGCCACCTACCGATGACTAGGCTGAGGGTAGTTGGAAGTACCTGACTATATATTTATTTAAAAAATACAACTTACAAATCAATTGGAACCATCAAGTTTTGTGTCTGTCGCCAACTTATGTAGCCCTGTGTTCTTATTGCTGTTAACCCCATCCTCCTTCCCGCCTGTTTTACGCTCACCTGTTTTGTGTCTTGTCTTGTTTTAAATTTGATTGTCGGCTTTTGGATATTTGTATAGCACCTAGCATGATAAGGCCTCCACCCTGACTGGGACCTTTTGGATACTACCACACTACAAGTAATAATTATTAGAAGATATTTTACCACTCTGAAGGTGGTGGTGAGGACTCTTTATTTAGAACCATGAATTCTGCTTATGTAGTTCATTGGTCTTTATCTGAAGGCTGGTCGAGGTGGGTAGTGGGGTGGGGTTTCACACTGCTTCTAAAGTACAGTCCTCACTGTAGTGTGGCTAGTGGAGCATAGACGTATGTTCCCAGTAGTTTCAGTAAAGGGAAACGACGAGGGATTCTTTCAGGGGGCTTCATGTGCAGTTGACAATCCTGCTAGTCTATACTTGATCGGCCGCACCTGGGTCTTTTGTGTCTTCATTTGGCACTTGTCAGACAACAGATGTGTTCATTCCATTCTGGTATCACCATGGAAAGGAGAGCTTATCGATACTGGCAGGGAGATGTATGGGGGGTTAACTTTCTGCTGGCATAAACGCAGCTATCATCAAAATGGGGCCTAAACTACTTGACTGGGGTTGAGATGAATTTTAGTGACTGTGAAGACAGACGGGAAGTGCAGCTTTAAATGTTGTTTAGTGCACACGCATTGACACTGAGACTATTGTGCGCCAAATCCCGAAGTTCCTACTTAGACTAAGGGCTTGTCTACACTACCGCGTAAGTCAATGTAAGTTACATCACTCAGGGGTGTGAAAAAGCCACCCCCTGAGCAATGCAAGTTACATCAACTTAAAGCGGTGTCCACACCCGACAGTGTCGGGGAAGAGCATCTCTGGCCACCGTAGCCTCCACCTCTCGTGGAGGTGGAGTAATTATGCTGATGGGAGAGCGCTCTTCCGTCGGCGTAGCGCGTCTTCACCAGACATGCTGTAGCGGTGCAGCTGCACCCAAGCAGTGCGGTAGTGTAGACTAGCCCTAAGCTCCCATTGAGCTCAATGAGAGAAAAAACATGAGCAGGGATTTCAGGACATGGCTTTATGGCCTGCTTGACTCCTTTCTTTCAAGTGTATTGACAAATATCTGGCCTTGTCCTGTGTCCATGTATTTTATTTAAACCTGTATGCTCCTGCCCCTCCTACTATGTCTCCACCGTCATTCATTCCCATTGTTAGCTTCTACTCTTTTTGCCACAAAGTTCAAGTTCTTTGTCCATTACTAATAATTAAAAATAAACAAATATTTGCACTGCAGGTGCAATTTGAGGCATTGACCAGGTTGCAGCGCCACTGTGCCAGGCCCTGTGTATCATATTCAAGGCACTGCACAGGCCCTTCGCTGTCTGTCTGGTTTTGTTCACCCTCCCTTTTCTTTGTGCACGTAGCTCTGTCCAGTCCTCTGTTGTTAGCATTCCTCTGGGCCAGATCCTGCTCCCGTTGATGTCCGTAGTTAAATTTCCATTTGAAGCAGGACTGGCCTCTTTTCTCTCCTCTGCCACTTGCCTCACAATGTCCTCTCTGCTTGGAATAGTCTCGCTTTATACAGGCAGCCTGTCTCTCCTTCTTCCAAACTCTTCTTAAGCCTCATGTCCTGTCCTTGGCTATCCAAAGGCTGATTTCCTCTGTGTTGTGGTCTGATCCTATTCTGGTGCATGAGTCTTTATCCTTTGCATTTAGACTGCCTAAAAGACTGTAAACTCCTCAACATGAGGTTTCTAAACACAAGTAGCTCTGTATAAATACTGATTAAGAATAAACAAAATTGCAACCAGATTACTGCAATTTACTGCTCAGCATGGTCCCTTATAGCCAGAGTATGTATGTAAACATGGAATATTAAACCAGAAGATGGTGATTACCAGAGATCTGAGCTAATCGCTCTCTCTTTTCCTTAGGTTAATTGTAATGGCTTCACAATTGAAGATGAAGAACTGTCTCACTTGGGATCAGCAATATTTCCTGAGTAGGTTGGATTTTATTTTTTAAACAATACAAATATTTTATTTAAAAAAAAAAGCCCCGATACATGTTACAGATGTGGTAAATTGAATTAACCCATGGTTATGATTCTGTCTCTAATGAAATACTCAAAGATACTGGAGATGTAGCACAGTGGCTTGAAAGAACTGTCTAGTGTACATAGAGGGACCTGTATAGTACTGTGCAATGGAGTTGTGCAAGCTTTTTCTAATGACGTTTCACCTGCTTTTGTTAGAAACCCAAAAGTCAGGCCATCTTTGCCAAAGAGTTCAATAAGGTCCACCTACCTTTTGATAAGGGTACAGTTTCAAGTGGCTGTGAACTGTTTATGATTTTAGACAGCTTTGTTTTAAAAACGTGATGATTTCAGCAGTTACCCTTTCAGTTTGTTTGGAAGCCATGAAACTCAGGGTCTGAACCACATCCAGATTGATCTGAATCAATGGGCTTTTGATGATCAAAAGAAATTGAAAAGAGTTGCATAGATGACGTCCTCCATAAAATCTTTCCATTTTGTTTTAGTTTGGAGTCCTTAACCTGGTGCTCTCTGCCCAAGTGGTTTGTCTCTGTTCAATGCCATCTCCCAAGCTTTGTTCCTTTTTAAGTAGCGGATCTCCTTCCTACATTACTCCAACCTCCTCCTCTGATGTTTTAACAGTGTGATATGTTATGTTGCCATGACAGTGAAAAATTATGTACAAACTCTGTCAGCTCTATAAGTAAATCACAGATGTTATTAAAGTGCTGTTCATGGAATAGGAGACGTGGGTCTTTCTAGTGCTCCAAAGGAAGAAAGGTGCCCCCTTCAAGGGAGTTGGTTTGCAAATTCCTCTCTTGCTGCTGACAATATAGCCCATATTGAAAGCATTGCTTAATCGGAGTTTTCTAAGGTATTGAGCACATACGTCCATCAACATCAGTGGGGGCTACAGGGTGGTGGTTGGTTGTATTACAGTAACATTTAGAGTCCCCAGCTGAGGTCCGGGTCCCATTGTGCTAGGTGCAGTTTATGTTGTACATAAACAGAATAACACAGTCCTTCCTGCAAAGAATTTACACTCTCTAAAAAGACAAGGCAAAGGGTGAGAGACAGGCAGAGATGCTGTTGTCTTATTACAGATGGGGATCTAAGGTACAGAGAGATTAAGTGACTTACCCAAGGTCACAGAGGCAATCTCTGACAGAGCAGGGAATTGAACCTAGAGCTTCTGAGTGCCAGTCCAGTGCCTTAACTGTAAGACCAGCCCTTCTGTCTGAGGGTGCTCAGCAACTCTGAATTAGGCCTTTTGAATTTAACAACAATTATACCTTTGAGCTAAAATTTCTCCTTCTTGATCTCTGACCAAAGATGCAGTTATTATTTTGTGTGGGGTGTTAAAGAAGGTATGTTAGCCACTACCTCTACCTCGATATAACGCTGTTCTCGGGAGCCAAAAAATCTTTCCGTGTTATAGGTGAAGCCGCGTTATATTGGACTTGCTTTGATCCACTGGAGTGCGCAGCCCCGCCCCCCCAGAGCACTGCTTTACTGCTTTATATCCGAATTCATGTTATATCAGGTCGCGTTATATCGAGGTAGAAGTGTATGTCTAATAAAACAGACAAACTGAATTTTCTCAGAGCCCAGAGTGCTGGAGGATGTGCTTTCCTCCAGCAGTTAGAATATTTTTGCACACTTTGTGTGCATAACTGAAAAATATTTTTTTTTCAGACTTGGGGCCTGCTTTTGCTCTTTCTGAAGTTGATGGGAGTTTTACAGTTGGTCTCAGACTCCAGTGCAAACAAGTGGCCTTTTGCGTACTAAGTTTCTGTCTGCATTGCTTTCAAGTATAATAATACTTAGTGCTTCTCTTCGCCAAAGGGTCCCCAGGCACTTCTCAAGC
This sequence comes from Mauremys reevesii, assembly GCF_016161935.1. Lineage (NCBI taxonomy): Eukaryota > Metazoa > Chordata > Testudines > Geoemydidae > Mauremys > Mauremys reevesii. Next base: position 50,426,391 of record NC_052625.1, read on the forward strand.
TATGAGCCTGGCTCTGGTCCCAGTGAGACTTGCCATTGACTTTACAAGGCCTGCTCCCGCTCCCATTATACATACCACTGTAATATAGTCACCTCTGGACAGCATTAAGCACACTGCACAACAAGGGATGGAAGGACCGTTTGATCCTACTCTATTCATCAGCAGGACCATTTATTGTAATTTTATAATAACAATACTATAGCCTTCCTACAGTTACCTATGTTTTTAGCTGAGATGCATCTTGCAGAGCAAGAGGACTTGAGCTATTAGATGCTGAAGTGATGCTTTTTACTTTCAGACACAAAAATTGCCCTTTTGCTTTTACAGTGTTGCACTGATGAACCATAGCTGTTGCCCAAATGTGATTGTAACGTACAAAGGGACCTTAGCTGAAGTCAGAGCTGTTCAAGAGATTGAACCTGGAGATGAGGTAAATGCACATCATGTGAGTGTAAATGCAGTGGTGTGTGGGCATGCACGTGGTAAAGTGGGGGTGAACTTGGCTTGTCAAGCATCGCTTCAGTTAAAATGGAAGCCTGTTCCTCATGTCTCTTGTCTTTCAATCAATTCTGAAAACTCACTTTTAAAAAAAAATAAAAATTCAGGGGTGGAGCAAGGGGAGACAGTGTCTTTTTTTTGGTTAGAGCAGAGGAGTGGGAGGCAAGGCATTGTATCTCTGCCACTGGTTCAACACAGGAACCTGACCCTCTGTGCCTCACTTTCTTCATCTGTAAAATGGGTATAAGTAACTACCTCACAAGGTAGTTTTGAGGCTTGAGTTATTGATGTTTAGCTGATGCTTTGAGATCCCCATATGAAAGGGGTCAATTGAAAGTAAACTATTATTATTATTATTATTATTATTTATTTAATAATTACCATTACCAATATAATAATATTGTAAGGAAGATGTGGAGGTAGCCAGAACAAGACCAAGTAAAAGGGGGACTGATCACTTCTCTGCTATCCTACTTCTGTCTGGACAGAGTGTTCGCATAACATGGAGCTCATCCAGACCACACTGGGTAAAACAGGACCATGCCATGAAAGAATAAAGTTATTTAGATTTCTATGACCCCAGTGGGGGCAAGACTGTCAATGAAGGCTGGATTGAATTTCCCATGACTAGAACAAGGCATTTTAGGTTGTGTCAAGCCAATCTGGTTCAGTCACTGATCTTTGACAATGTGTCTTCAACAGAGCAAAGACCACCTTTGTCTGTTAAATTTATCTTGGGCAGGGTGGGGAGGAGGTGCTCAACCATAATCTTGAGTGACAACAATGGTGCATTTGCTAAATAATCATGGAGTTTATCTAGGATTTCACTGTTACTCCCTCGATAATGGCATATGAATGATAAAGGCTAATCATGTTAAAATGAGTTTGAGGTTAATTTTAGTAGCAATTGCCTATTTATTTATATGCTTGGGCTTTTTATTGAAGTGTAATGAAAATAATGTGACTGAAGTTACTGAGAGGAGGAAAGCTGTTTGGGGTCAGATTGTGAACACTCCTTATTGGCAATGGGTAAAGAGTTACTTGCCTGAGTAATGGGACAACCCAGGTGTACAATTCCTCCTCATTCTGAGTAGGGGAGTTGGTCACAATAACATCAGCACACATTGCAAACTAAGTTTAATTAATGCACATGAGATAATTACAAGATGGCTATTTAGTGTGACATCCTGGACATAGTATCTTTTATAATGGACTTACTGTTTGTGGGGTTAAAATGAGAAATAGAACTCATCTTTTGACATCTTGACTTTTAAAGCTGGATTGTTATTTACAAAACGATTGCTGAACCTTTGGTAAAAAAATTCCAAAAACTGGAATCTTATATCCCATAACTGGTCTTTTAACATTTAAAAAATGTGCAGTGTGTGGACAAAGTGTGTTGGAATGAATCTCTTTGCTTGTGTACTACAGTCACGTGGCCTGTGTCTCCATCTTCTGGTTCAGTGTAGCCATTGCAACTGAAAACTGTCAGTTTCCACTTAAAGCTCCTGCATCTTGTGTGTTTTGTGCCTGGGAAAATAAATTGAGTGCCAGCATAGAACAAAAACACATGTAAGTGAAATTGACTGCTGTTCAGAGAGAGAGTAAAGGACCAGCAAAGACTAGATCAGATTAGCACAACATTTTAAGACTTGGTTCAATTTTCTTATTTATAGTTTATTTTCTTGCTCTTCAGTGATAAAGTGGTCAACTGTATCGTGTATTTAGGCTGTTTCTTAGGAGTATACCATTTTAAAACACAAAACAGTTTAGTTAGTTGCCAAGAGTTCCACTGTGCAGGGCTCAGAAGGAGAGGGAAATTAAAACTAATGAATGGAAAATGCCTGTAAAATGACCTATAATAATATGTTTGTACTTAAAAATATCACTGCTTTAAAAAAATAAAAATAAAAATAAATCAGGATTTAAATACCCTTCCAGAACTGAAGCACTGGATCTCTTTTAGAAAGTGGAAATCTCCTCAATAAATTAAAGCTCTTGTCCTAAATTTTCCAAAACTGCTAGTGATTCTGGGTGCCCAACTGGAGACATTGTAAAGGGACCTGGTTTTCAGAAAGAGCAGAGCACCCAGCCTCTGACAATCAGGCCCCTTTAAGGTTTCTCAAGTTGGGAACCCCAAATCAGTAATCACTTAGGCCCCAGTTTCTAGCCTGGCAAGAGCCGAGATGGCACACTTAAAGCCATGATATTTTTAGGTATAGAAAAGCTCTCTTGCCCAGTCCAGAATCTTGCCTGTCCTGAGCCTCCGTCAGAGGGGAAATTCCACCCTTAGGAGGAGGAATCATTTCTCTGGCAGACTGAATTAATGAAATAGCGACTGATTGGAGCTGCTGAGAAGTTTTAAATGTAAGAATTAGTCCCTGGGAAGTGGGATTAGTGGACAGGTGATGTGATTGTAGGGATGCAATATGTTGTACAGGTATATGGTGATCTGATTATATTAGATATTTGAAATATATAGTTTGTGTGTATGTGGTGTTTGTGTGGGTGCACTTACTTTATTATGCAAGTTTTTTGATTGATTTTGTATGTTTTTCCTTTAGATTTTTACTAGTTATATCGATCTGTTGTACCCTACAGAAGATAGAAATGATCGGTTAAGAGACTCCTATTTCTTCACCTGTGACTGCAGGGAATGCATTACTAAAGAAAAGGTAATATAACCATGGTGTAGAAGTATGTTCCTGATGACCTACCCACATACCAGAGGCTTTCATGCTGTTTTCTATCTGACTAATCAGATTTGGAATGTAGGGAGTGCTTTCTGTCTGAGACCTTGTCTCATACCCTTTCTCTCCACTGTAACCATGAAGTATCATGGAATATCCTGGTAGGTACTTGCTGAAAGGTAATATGAAAACTGTTAGACCCAAGTTTTTGTACTGAGTGTCTCCACAAACTGGATGTGTGGGGCATTTTGCACAGAAATCAGTTTGTTCTGGCTTTGGTATTCTTTCCCCCCCCCTCTTCCACACACACCCCCCATATTGTGAAATTCTCTCGGTTCTTCCTGGCTTCCTGAAAGTATCGCACAATGCAACATTACAAATACCAGAAGTCTCTCTGCAGTTCATGGTACCAGTGATGTACGGAATGATTGATTTATTCTGGTCTTTCTTCTGTGAACCAAGAAGTACCACAAGGATTTCACAGGGGGAATTTAGGGCTTGATCATGAACCCATCAGTGTCAAGCCTGGCTTGCCACTGACTTCAAAGAGTGCAGTTAAAAGAGTTATTTAAAACCTAATTCTGTGCCGAATGGCTCCCACCGCCTGGTAATTGGGGATTTTCAGCAAACAAATCTCTGCTTAACTGAGTTCTTGTATTTGTGCTGCCGCTCAGCTTTAATGTGACAATACGTGTGTGGCACTACTATCAGATCGGCAACTTTTGTATCCTTTCCATGACCTTATGTGTTACCCTTGTCATATGTAGTCCAAGAAAAACTGTGTTGTGATGGTAGCTGTGGGAACAAAGTTTCAATAAAAGCTCTTTATTAAAAAGAAATCTTGTTAGGCAGAAAAAATAATTGATTTGTTACATACTGAAGGTTACAGTTTAATTAGTACAGTTATCAAAGACCTATATATAGATGGCTTTATTTTAGTAGGAAATATGTCACAATTACCAGGCTGACTGCCCCTCTGACTCCTCTTGATCTCTTTGAGTACACCCTCTTTCAGGTCTCTCGCCTATAGCTATCAGCTTTCTGAGGGTGAACTTACACAGTTCTCCCACTCAGATCAGATACTGGGCTGCAGGCCCCTGTGATCAACCACAATTACTCAGCAGGCCTGACTTGTACGCAGCACCTGCAGCTCTGTTCTCTCTAAGGGAAAGACAGTGGTAACCAGTGACCGGCGTCTCCTTAAAGCAACGTATTTAATATAACAAAAGCATTAAGAAAAAAACAGTCTTAAAACAATAAAGCAGACAGTACTCATGTCTAGTTTACCAGGTATCGAATTATTTTCCACATAGGGATCCTGTAGGTCTAAGATTCTTTTGGACCCCTTGTGAGACGGGGTCTACAATCCTACACAAAAGAAAGGCAGGCAGGGGGTGAGACGCCTGCCTGCCTGCAGACAGCAAAACCAGTCCCACCCTACCTCAGCTGTGAGAAATCTCAATTAGAGAGAGAGAAGGCCCCAACTGCTGTAGCTAATGAGGGCAAACCCAAGTATAAAGAGGGAGGAAGAGACCAGGTAGAAGAGCTCAAGACTTCAAGGGAGTAGTAACTCTTTGTTAGAGGAGCTAGTGTCTGCCTGCCTCTGAGAGACTACTTCGCTCCTGGAAATACAAGGGAGGTAGCTGGAGATGGGAGCCTTAAGGACCAAAGGTTTTTTGACTCCGTCATGTGATGTTTATGGACTTGGCCTCTTTTTTGCTGATTGGATTTATGCCACTGTTGCCCAGGTCCAGGACTGACCTAGGCTGCTTGAGCTGGGTCTTTGTACAAGGTGGTGTCAGTCACTGCTGACACCCCTCCTGAGAGTCTCATTAGTGAAGTCTGTTCTCATAACTCACAAACCATCCTCCTCCCGCACCCCCACATTCCCCTAAGAGAGAATGTCCTTTCAAAGCTGCTTAGTCCTTTTGATCTCCAGGTTCCCAGCCTGGCAAAATAAAACTTGCATCTTCCTTGGAGACAGGATGAAACTAATTGCTTCCCCCGTTGTCTTTCAAAGGTGTGCCTGGATATTCTTATCTGGGACCATTGTGTTGCTTTCCCGCTTGTTCTTGCCATAGTCCCCACTGATTTTAAGCATTGCAGAGATATAATAAATATTCCACAACCCCCAATATAAATTGGCTTCTCGTTAACTAGGTAGCATATCAGTATTCTTAGATTATTATATAGGAACTCCATGACCATCACACTCAGTTTTCTATAATATAAATATAGGGTGAAATCCTGCCCCTGTTGAAGTCAGTGGGAGTTTTTGCCACTGGTATCAGTGAAGCTGGGATTTCACCCATAACATTTAATGTACCACTCACAAAACAACCTGTCACTCTTCCTCTTATGGAAATATCTACAGTCAAAAGGACATGAAGGGGAAGTATGGAATGGGATTCATTTTCCATTGAATTAAGTTTCTTGGTGGGCCTAAAGTGTCTGGGGTTTTAGTATGGGAATTTAGAAAACTTATGTCAAATAAGCAGTGAACCTTCTTATTTGGAAGTGGGTTAGTGACTGACGGTGTGACCAGTTACTACAGTGCTGGGCACTTTATAAATCTGTGTAAAAACAATATTGGAAAACTCTCTTGGTTTACTGACAAAGGAGGGCGATGTCAGATGAGCAGATCAAGCAAATACAGAACAGTGGACAAAATCTGCTGTTATACCTATACAATGGGGGTCAGACTGTTTGAAATTCTGTGTCTTGTGTTACTCAAGTGAGACTAGATGATCATAATGGTCCATCTGGCCTTAAGATCTGTGAAATCTCTAATGTGATTGAAAGCAGAATTTGGTCATATATAAAAATGATTGGATAGGTGAATTTAGAGAAGTTTGATTAGTTCTAGTCATGCAAGATGTACTGCATGTACAGCAGAACCCTGCTAATCTGCCCTTGATTAATGTGCACGCTAAGGATCACCCATGCACAACTGGCAGTCTTCCCCCACCTTTCAAAGCTCACATAGCAAGGACCAAGAGGCTTCTGACACCAGGAGTTCACAGTTTAGAGTTCACACTGGGGTTAACACTAGATGCTTCTAAAAACCCAACGTCACAAGGCAGCAGTTCCGAGCTTTTGAAATTCTTGGAGAGTATCATAGCGTCTAACTGCGGACATACTCTTAGCCTTCTTGGAGAGGCAGGGGGCAATTGCCTTGCCGGGGGTGCTTGTACTGGGTGAGGAAGCCATTGAAGAGATAACGAGAGCAAGCAGTAGCTTTCTGGTTTGTAGCGTTATAGCATGACCCCACAAACCAGCACTGCTTCTGAGAGAGCCATTTTGCCACATCATCCCCCATAGCAACTATCTCCTTGCTTGTACCAGTGTTGTTCTGCTACTTCTGAGGCACCTATTGTATGGTGCCCAGCAGTATTGGCAAGAGAGCAGGGGGTTTTGAGACTTGTCCTGAGGCAGTGCCTTGTGAGATGGAGTCAGAGGCACTGCTGAATAGGTGCACTTTGCACCGCTTGTAGCTTCCCATCAACACTGTGGAGAAACTATGGCATCTGGATCTGAGTTGAAGACCTTATTGCAGATGTTGCAACCAGTTGGTACAAGTGACATTTATAAAACACCTTGGGATAGCTCTTGCGTTGTGGAACGCAGTCATCATCCAGGAGTTTGCAAGCTCAGAGCATTCCAGCCAAAGGTTTAGAGAAAAATGACAGAGGAATAGTCTACTTTCTCTGTTTTCTCCCCTACAGATTTCAGTGGTTTCTTTGTGGGAGCCTAAAATTCCAACCATGCCTTTTATTTTATTAATCTTCTGTAGCTTTTAAACTCTGTGTGTGGATGTGCCTTTACGTGTGAGGTTTGGGATTGCATTTGTAATTCTCATGTGCTTCCTTCAGGACAAAGATAAATTGGAAATCCGCAAACTGAATGAACCTCCATCAGCAGAAACTGTCCGAGACATGATCAAATATGCCCGAAATGTGATTGAGGAATTCAGGCGAGCCAAACACTACAAATATATCCTTTGCTTTGCCTTTCTCTTGCCCCTGCTGGCTTGTTTTGCAAGTTTTAAATCTTTTTGATATCCTGAGGCTCACTCCTTTTAGACTCCCACTGCCCCCCTAATGCACTTCTGAAGGCAGTTAGAAACTAGACAGTCTTGTTCTCCTCTTTGTTTGTGAAGAGAGAATTTTCTCTGAAGTGGGTGCGTGCATGTATGAGAGGGATTGTCAGAACATTGTGTTGCTGCCTTCTCTTTACAAAAAGTGTTGTTATGCTGAAGAATCTGTTTGTTTCCCTTTAGAATCTGAAAATGTTTCCTGTCTTGAGGGAGATACGTTTTAACAGGTAGAAAATATTCAGGTAGATCCACCACGTCCCAGAGCTGGATGGCTTTTTGGCCAATCTGTGTTTGTGCAGAAGCCCATACTTTCGAAGACATAATGGGTAGAAAAATAAAGAATCGAGCCAACAGCAGGATGATTTCAAAGCCCTTAAAATGTCAAAGCAGTTAGGAAGGTTAGTGATACTATTTACAGAGAGTCTCGTCTTACTGTCCTGAAGTTAAGGACCAGTCCAATGGACCGCAGTGGCTGAGGCCCTTAGCCAAGCCATACAGGCTGATTGCTCAGCGCCAGAAGTTTCCTTCTGTTGGGCTCCAGGCCAAGTCTGTGTCAGTTGCTTGTTACATGTGAGCCAGCCTCAGCCCTGGGTGCACTCAATGGACTTTCACCCCTTTATACTAGGTCTGGATTTGGCTCTCTGGCTGCACCTGCCCCCATTTGTCACAGGTGACAATTTAGCCCTAGAGAATATCTGGCGACTTGACACCAGAATCAGTGGATGTGGCGGTAGTAGGGGCCGGTGGTTGATGTTAAAGGGTCTCCCTAGCTGAACTCAGCAATGTCAAGGGCCATGTAAGGTCTGATGATTAAATGATAGAATAGTCTTGATTTTAAACATTGGAAGGAGTAGCTACGAGGCCTTAATCAGGGGGTCTCTGTGCTTATGCAGAGCAGCAGCTACAAGCCCCTGTAAAAATAAAACTCAGCTGAGCGTCCCACCCTGCACACTGAGCCTGGTTTTGCAGCGGAGGAGATAGGTGTGGCCCACAGAAATCTGTTTCCACTGATAATTACATTGTAAACTCGTCAGAGCAGGGATTGTGTCTTCATATGTATTGCACAGAACCATTCCCTGGTCGTGACTGGGATCTGTGTTTGCTAGTGCAAAATAAGCATGGAATAGAGCCATGGAGGAAAACCCTTCAAAAGGCTTTTAAAACTAGATGGGGTTTGTTTGTATTTTTAATCTTAAAAACAAAAAGCTTGCTTGAGCAGGTTAACCATCCACCTGACATCCTGGGCGAGAGAGGCACACAGAGCAGACCCAGACATAAGATCATCTAATGGTCACACTAAGGACAAGCTGGTCTTACCATAAAAATTGAGGGAAGACCAGAAGTGACAGGTAAATACCATTGAATAGTGAGGTGGGGGTGGTCTTGTATAACGTTTGTAGATTATGAAACTTAAATTGTTTCCTTTAAAAATTACTCTTGGAATGCTCAGAAGGGTGTGTGCAAGAGAGAGAGAGGTGTGTGCAATTCCAGAGCTCTTCAAAGTGCTCTGCAAACACTAATCCTCACAACGCCCCTAGGAAGGAGACAAGTACTGTCTTATCCCTTGCATGAACTGGAGCATGGAAAGGTGATGCAGCAAGGCCAACCTGCAAGTCTGTGACAGAGCCAGGATTAGAACACTGGAGTTCCTGGCGTATGCCCAGTCCACTAGACCACACTGCCTCTCTGCGTAATAGAGGCTTTCGGTTCACATGTCAATGAAAAAATTATGCCGTGCCAAAATAGTTCCCACCAACTATTTGTTAAAAATAAAGACTAGGGATGAAATCCTGGCTCCACTAAAGTCAATGGGAGTTTTACCATTGACGTCAATGAGGCCAAGACTTCACTCTAGATGTCTGCAGTCACAAGTGCTGCGTGTTTTAGGGACAGAGTAGCACTCAACACCAAATCCTGGGTGTTCATCTACTTGTGAAACTGAGAGCATTGCTTCTTCAGTTGCTGTTATCCACTTCAGCAGGAATGCTTGTGCATTGCCATGGAGTAGGCTAGGGTCCAGAAGTAGCACAGGCTCTTTGCGAAATGGTCGTGCTTAGTCTTTTGGAGGCAGAAGAAGAAATAACTTCTGTCACTCGCTGTAGAGCATGGCCATGAGAACTTATGTAGAGGATGTGAAGGCACTTATGGGAGACATGTTGAAAGAGGAGGCCCCCCGTGGCCAGATGCAGTTTGTAGTCCCCCATACCCTGTGACCCAATCCTTTTCTCAGCCTTGATGCAGGGATGGGGAATTCGTACATGGAAAATTCCACTCTTCACTAGCCACTGCTGCCACGCTGCACTTCACTCCCCCACCCCCCAAAGTACACCAGCACTGGTGCAAGAAAACCACTCCAGTCTCAAGGCCGGGTTTGCAGGTCTGACAATTAAGGTGCGGGGGACATGCAAACTGAGCACCCTTGACCTGGAGTTGCTGAGACCTGGAACCCCTTGATGCCATTTTTAACAGTCCCTTTTTCAAAGAAGAGCTGTACTTAAAGAAAAGCTTCTCAAAACCATTCTTTACTGGACAACCATAACGTGGGTATCCTCAAGCCGTATAACACAGGTATGTAGTTGGAAACCACTCATTTAATGTGTTCCTTGACTCCACTGTACCTCCTAGTGAATTACTGGAGGTTTGTGAGCTTAGTCTGGACAAGATGGGCTCCGTGTTTGAAGACAGTAATGTTTATATGCTGCATATGATGTATCAGGCCATGGGAGTCTGTCTGTACATGCAAGACTGGGATGGTGCATTGCGCTATGGGGAAAAAATTATCAAACCATACAGGTAAACTTAGGAGCTTTTATTTTTAATTACATATTGCAGTAAGTTGAACACATGTTTAAACAAAACATAGGGGCAGGCATCACTAATCTGATTGCACCTTGTATATAGATGCACTGTACAGTAGTGAATGTTCATGGCCTGTTTAGAATGAGATGCAGGTCCAGATTCAGATAGTGTTTACTTGATCTGAATAGGGCCAAGGTATTAACAATACTTGGCTTTTTGCAAATTCCTGCCACCGAATTGCAGGACCTGTTTACACCCCCAGCTGTCTTTCCTTAGATTGGTGACTGTACTAATCTTGCTTAGTTACTGTAACATGTGTTCATCTCTAATATTGTATTGATCGTTTGCCTGAGACTAATTTTTTTAATCTTAACCCTGTCTGAATACTGTAGGTAATATCCTGGCCCTTGCATATTAATAGAGATTCCAGTCGTCCTGTAGGTTCACTTCATTCATCACCCCCTGTGGTAAATGGCTACAACAAGGCTCTTTTCCCATTGAATGGACTGGGCAGCAGAGGGAGCTTGAACTCTGCTCCTCCTGATTCCCAGACTGAGCTTGTCAAGTCCTTGATGGTCTTGGCTACCTCTCCCTTGGAGCAAGAGCCTGAGAGAATGTGCAAACTCGGGGCTCTTGCACAGGGACAGGGCAGTGCAGCACAGCTAGAGCCACCCAGATGTTACCTTTGAGAGGAAACCAAAGAATCTCCCTTGTTCAGTTTCTTTTCTGGGCCATGCGTCCTTCGCTTGTGACAGCCAGTACACTGCGCATGGGTCTGACCCCGCCACGGGTCTTCCCAGGAAATTCTCATCTAAAGGTGTAATTTGCTCTCCAGCTGAGGGAGTGCAAGTGAACCTCTCCCTTTGGATGCCAGTGTAAAGTCATAGATCAGCTGGCAGGGAGCTGTGATTGTGCTGGCTCACTCGCTTTCTCCCCGGGGGCTGAATGGTATTTATCATCCTTGTGACTTGCCCAGCTTCCACTGGCTCGGAGCCTGGCATTCCAGGTCAGCTGCTGAACCCAGCTCCTGCAGTTTGAAGTTTACTTTGCTGCAACTCCAGAGCTGCATTCCAAAGACTTGTTCGGTACACCCCCTCAGTCAGCCCCAGACACGCAGTGCTGACAGCGTGCCTTTGGAATAAGAAGAATCCTTAGTGCTTAGGGGCGGGGTGGCTCAGGGAATTGGTAATGGTACAGAGCTTTTCACCCTTTTAGTGGGCCAGATTAAATGCAGTGACCGCAAGTCACTGCCACTTGGTGGCTGTTCAGAGGCCTGGGGTGGGTGAAATGAATGTTGTGATCTCAGTCCAATTCTCAGTTGCGTCCTCATCCCACAAACAATAGATACTGACTCATGGCAGCCACAGCAGAGAGTGCAAGGATTGAATGGGCAGGGAGAATGAGCCAGCTTCTCACACCTAGAGCCAGGGAGAGGGGTTGTGGGGAAATACTGTGGAAACTTTTTGCAGGATCTGATTATGCCAAGTTTTTCTTTCGCAGTAAGCATTATCCGTTATACTCCCTGAACGTTGCCTCCATGTGGCTGAAGTTAGGGAGGCTTTATATGGGACTTGAAAACACAACTGCTGGAGTTAAAGCTCTAAAAAAGGTATTTCCACCCTTACCCAGTAACTATAGCAATTTTAGCTAGGCATGTGCTCGTTGAAGTGTTACCATTTCTTAACCAATGAATGACTTGCTAGAAAACTTATCATGCCTTGTATTTAGTTACTTGATTTTCATCCTTTCCTTAATTCAGTGTGTGTTTGTTATAAAGATGTAATGCAACTGCTGTTACATCATTTCACTGTCTGTTATGCAAAGCAGGTCTTTCCTGATCTTTTCACTATTAACTTTAATACTTCAGAATCAAAATAGTATGTATGTATGTAGGTCATATTCCCTTCATTGAGTCAGAGTTCCACTTCAGCTAGAGAAGTAACTGTAGGTGCAGTTGCATTTCATTTACTTGCTTGTTGAAGGAGCTATGTCTCTTCCTTCCATCCACACTCCCCCCACCCCCCAATTCCTGGCCCTTGAAGCATCACACACTTTATTTCTATGGTTCATATATTGTTAAGTTGTTCAAAAACTGAACATGTTTCTGGCTCTCACTCATTCTGGAATAGGACACAGGCAGATTAATTTTCATTAGGTGGGTTGAATTTTTAGATTATATTGTGCTGTGATAGCAAACCCCTCACATTTCTATTTGATTCTTCTCCTCCCATTACTAATCTGTACTGTGTTTCATGATCCTTTCTTTCACCTGTTGTTTTTGGATGTGTAGCCTCTTTGATACAAGTAAATACCCTTTTGGTTTCCTTAACCTCAATGATTTTTTGTTACTTTGGTCTGGAATTCCCTGATTTTTGTAGAGGCTTTTTTAGGTAAGACAGACTTGAGCCAGTATTAAAGCAGACCTCCAGCCTACAAGAGCCTGCATAAATTACATATTTTAAATGTATTTTTTAAACAATTTAATGTTGGTCAGAATACAAACAGTGCAGGTAAATCTGTTGGCAGTTTCCCAACATAAATATTTTTCTAAAGTCTCATTTCCAAAAATAGCCTCCAGGAACACTTGAACACACCCACAAAAGCATCCCAGATACTGGTGCTGCATCTTGAGGCTTATTAGAAAACAAAACAATTGTCTTCTCATATCTCTTTGGAAATCGCTCAGACAGGATCTGTAGAGTTCATCCTTTGAGTGAGATGGGAAAGCACGGGTCATTGTTGCTATTCACGTGGAAGTTAAATCTTCTAAAGCTAACAGTAGGGGATAATCCTAGTCAATATTCCCTTGGTAAAATGGGTTCTAAGATGTTGTGAGCTCTTACTCCATGGTCTCTCAGACTATGCACAGTGTGCCCAGCCATTTGATAGCGTTGTCACCAGCCCGGTGAAGAACTGGGAACCGCAAAGTAAGTCAGCGGCACTCGTCAAGGATATGCAACAGTCTGAAGCTGACCACATCTACATCGCGGGTCATTACAGAAACCCTATTTGAAAAGATTGGCCGCACAATTGCCCAGTCCTGTTCAAAACCAGTTCAGGAATGCCCACAGGTGCCTTGGTCAAAACCTGGTGGGCAGGTGGTTGGGTTAGTAACAAGAGCATGATTAATGACCGTCATCACTGCCCACTTGTTATGCCAAGCAGATTCCACAGTCATCCTGTGGTGGCATAAGTGACCAGAAAGGGCATCTATAAGACGTGTGAAGAGTTGAAGGTGGTTGAAGAGGTCTGAGTACAGAGGCAAGTTGCTGTTCTCACTGATCTTGGCCGGGAGCATCGTGGAGGCCCCCCCACAGTGAATGTGAGGTGGTGTTATGTTACTAAGTATTGGCAGCTATGGCCACAGAGTTGCACGTAAAGTCCCAGTAACAATGCACATAGATTTAAGCTCTACATCGACCAGCCTCGTGTGAAACAAGCAACACCAGGCAGGAACACAGTACTCTACTGTTGAATAGCAGAGGGCAAGGGCTGATGATCTAAGCATCTGGACGCTCACACCCCAGGTTGAGCTGGCCAGTTTTCTGAGCAAGTTGTTCCGAGTGCTAACTTTGGCTGCTGTCTTCAAGTGGTTGTGGTACATCAATGACCTATCCAGTGTCATGCTGAGGCAAACAGGGTTTGGGTTGTGCTGCAGGCGTTGGATATTTAAGAAAATATTTAACTCATGGCATGGGCTTGCATTATGTAGATGAAATGTGATAGAAACCAGAAAAACTTGGATGCAGGTGTCAGACTACAGTAGTCTGCCATGAGCTTCATATTCTCATTTAGGACCATGTCAATTTCTGAGGAGGATTGAGCGTGATAGGTGTGGCCGATGTTATCAACACAGATAAACTTGTGTGAGAGTGTTGCTGGCAAGTCATCGATGTACGTATTGAACAGTGTTAGTGAAAGAAGGGAACCTTGAGGAAGTCCACCAATCTGACACTTCCAGGAACAGCAACCATCACCCATGTGGACTCTGAACCACCTGTTTTTGAGGAAGAGCTTTACTACTTTGACCACACAAGGCAGGGCAACTCGAGAGAGTTTACACAGAAGACCTGTGTGCCAAACCATGTCATAAGCAGTGGTCAAATCCAAGAAGATGGCCCTGTCTTTAGATTTTGTTGAAAACTGTTGGCTCCATGGTGGCTTCTGTCCTTGGCAAAGTTTGGTCTTAAATTCTCCACTGACTGTTTCCACCCACATATCTATGCACTCCATTCCTCCGGTCTCACTTTGTTCTCTGTCCTCATTATTGCACCTAAGGCTACTTATTTTTCTGCTGCTCTTTGACAGATGGATAGTCTCCCTCAATTCTCACTTTAAAACCCAATTTTTCTATTGGGGTAATACACACATGAGAAAGCACTTTTGACACTGTCAATAGCACCAATTGGTTTTGTCTACCCCCAGTTTTAGATTTTAAACTCCTGGGGGTGCAGTGTGTCTTCAGATGGAGAGTGTAGATCACCTTTTACAATAGACCCCAACCCTGAGTAGAGCCTCTACATCTTATTGCAGCACAAATGCTTAAGTCTCAGCACTATTTTCCTTTCTGATGTGTGGTGTGATTACTTGATTATGTGCTGGTGGGAGTGGCTTAGTGGTCTAAGGCATCAGGCTTGAAACATGTGATCACATTATGTTCACTGAAGCCCTTTTGACTTGCTGAGATAGATAAATTGGGTTCCAGGCAATTTACCATGGGTATAGGAGAGGAGTTGAACTCATTGCTCTGGAACAGCTGTCAAAATATTCTCTACTCCAGCGGTTCTCAGACTGTGGGTTGGGACCCCAAAGTGGGTCACAACCCCATTTTAATGGGGTCTCCAGGGCTGGTGTAGTGGGGCTCAGGTATTAGGTCCCCTGCCCAGGGATGAAGCCCTTGGGCTTTGGCTGCCCTCTCTGCCTGTAGTGGTGGGGCTTGGGGACCCCCCATCCAGGGTGGCAGGGCTCAAGCTACAGTCCCCCCTCCTGGGGGCATGTAGTAATTTTTGTTGTCAGAAAGAGGTGGCGGTGCAGTGAAGTTTGAGAACCCCTGCCCTACTCTATTCCCTAGCTTGCAGCTTTCAATCTTAGAGTTGGCAGCATTTCCAGTGGCGCTGTATGTACATAGTTTTGAAAAATGCTTTGAGATCCTTCAGGATGAAAAGTGCTGTATGAATGTAAAACATTCTATAAAATGAAATTCATATGGTTTCCTATGGAGTAGATAACTTTAACGGGCTAATAGCTAGAGGTGTCACTGTTCCATACCCCTGAGGAGAATACTTCTAGCCTAATGCTAACTATGAATCAATTATGTGAATATTTTTTCCTTTCACAGGCAATTGCTATTATGGAAGTAGCACACGGAAAAGATCATCCATACATTTCAGAGATCAAAAACGAATTCAAGGACCACTGAGCCTCTGAATCTATGCAGTCCCTCTACCTTTATTTAAAAGCCTTGCTACCAAACCTACAAGAGTGCTTTGAAAAGTGCTGTCTTATGAAGCACTTCTGAAATGTAAGTGGCATGACACACATGTTGTGCACTTGGGCCTTGCATCTTGCATTCTCTAAGGCTTATGCAAAACATCTTTAACCTTTGCAAATTCTCAAATGCTTTTTTAAGAAAGGAAATGGCGTGGTTTCATCCAGGTCATGCCTTCGACAGCTCATGTGCAGAAGACCAATTTTTTTCCTCTACAAATTGTAATGTGTTAGCTGTGTAAAGTAAATAAAAGTGGTACATTGTCATGGCCCTACTTGTTTGCTTTGTGCTTGCGTTAATTTTGTGACAAACTTTCTCTTACTCTCTGAAGAATTAGAAATTTAAAGCAGCTACTTTTCCTATATCCATTGTTTCTAGTACTTTTCTTTAGGAGCTTGAAAATGTCTATTCCTACCAATTTTATTCCATTCCAAAAACATTGAGCTTAAGGGAGCTTGATGACCCTGGCTCAGTGCACTTGTGCTAAATTGTTGTAGGCTCCCCCCCCAATGTACTTTAACTCCGAGTGTTTGTAGGCACAGTAGCAGCTTCTACAGAGGTAGCATATATAAGCCTTTGTCCACGAAAGGGCATAAGCTGGAGTACCCCCTCTGTCACAGGGGTTAACCTAGCATAGGCCAGGGGCTAAGGTTTCAGTTCCATGGGTTTGGAGGGTGCTGAAGTTGGATTTGCCTTCATGCTGAACCCATAAGGGAAGGTGCCATAAATTGCTGCTGTTATCCCTTAGTGATTTTAGAACCCTGCCTTCAAGACCATCTTAGGCTGGGGAGTACCTGGCTTCAGGGAGCCTGTAACATGGACACTGGCTGGGGTTAAAGTGAGCTGGTCTGAAGCGGACACGCCTTGCCTTGTTAGAGAAGCCCTTTTGCCTCCAGCAGATCACAGGGAGCTGCCACCAGAGGAGCCAGAACATCCCTGTCTGTTAGTTGTTGAGTTGGAGACCAACTTGCACCCCTTTCCCCACCTCCAGAAGAATCCAAAAGAAGCTCAAATTGAAACTCGGGGTTTGTTTTTAAATGAGGCTGGACAGAGGGGGATTGGTTGGTTGTCTTTAAGAAGCCAGGAGGCTCCCTTTCCCTCTTAATTACACATTTAAAGTCAATCAGGTGTGGAGTTAAATTACATAAACATACTGTACCATTTTTACAGCTTGCAGAGCGGGCATGAGAAATCGGAGATGGTAATTGTGTAGCAGCACCCCACCTACCCAGTCTGGCTTCAGGCTAGCTCCTGCCTCAGTTTCCCCTCAGTTCCAGGGCCGATTACCTGCCTTCATTTTCCACCCTGTGTAAGCAGGCTTGTTTCTCCTGTCCAGGAAGGACTAACCACACCACGTTTTTAAAGTCCTTTCTGAAAGTCTACATGACAAAATTAAGTCTGCGTAAGTTAATCAGCTTACAACCACCGCAGTAATTAAATTACTTTTGCATATCCATACTACACTCCTTGTGTCAGTGGTGCATGTCCTCACCAGGAGCACTTGCACGGATTTAACTGTTGATGTAAGCAATACAGCACCTGCAGCTACATCAACCTAAGTGCTACATTGAGACTGTCAACCAAAGAGGTGGAGTTAAGTCAGTAGGAGCTATATTTTAGTGTAGATGCTTAAAGTTAGATCGATGTAAGCTGCCTTAATTGACAGAAAAATCCACAAAGTGACACACACAATGCAGGCTGATACTCTGCCTCCCCTCTCCGCTGTTCTTGACTCTGAGCCTGAGAAGATTAGACTAATGCAGTGTGACCACTTCCAGGAACTGCTACAGTACCTCTCTTTGATAGCGCTTTCTCACCATAACTGGAATGATGTTGACAACCACTACCAATGTTTATAATCCTACCCCAAGCAGCAGTGTCAGGGAAGGAAGAAGAGTAGAAAATTCTATGAAGTGCACTAAGGCCTTTGCTGTACCAACCTAACAAACATTGGAGGGGCTCAAATACTGCAGTGGAAGGTGCAAGTTTAAAACCTTAAGCTAGACAGGAAGAAAAACAAGTGAATTTCCTTAGGGAGGAAAAAAAAGTTTATTGCATACTATGAATACAAAGGATAAACAATCTTTTACAAAAAAGCTTAGTGAGTCATGAGTCTCACATCCGAAAAGGCATATAGGAAACTATTTACACAAGGCAGTGAAAGATGTAAAAAAGTTATTGCAGTCATCTAATGCTGAATAGTTCTTTTTATAAAGAGAAGAGAAACAGTGCAAAAATACTGTCAAAAGTAATCAGTTTTAAACACAAGATAAAACTGATAAGCATAAGCTTATGTACTGATATGAATAATATACATTAAAATATAAAATAGCATGCATAGTTTTTTTAAGGACTTTCAATAGTATAAAATGAGTATGTCATTCATCTTGAATTAAAAGGGGTGTGGAAATTGACCTCAATTGTCTACAAAATGTATACATACTATGAGGCTGAGAAATTGTTAAATCATTGTCTTGGACTTAACTGTAATGTACAGAGTTACAGAACAAATACAAAAGCAAGCATTGAAATACTGAAGTAAAATAGAACATCCAGTGATGTAAAACTAATTTAACATGTAACATATGTCCCACACAATTATACATGTGTAAACTTTTTTCCTTTGAAAAATATCAACAATAAGATATTTTACTAGTGGGGAAAATGTCTTCTATAAGGAGCAACCTCAACAGGCCAATTATCCCATTAACAAAATGCTTCTAGTTTTGTTGATTTGTTTTAAAAAATAGCAGCAAGAGAATGGATCTTTGCAAGAAAAACTGCAGTGATTAAATTCTAATCAATTCCTCTCCATTTCACTCAGGTACCAGTCCTCCTGAGCTGATTAGGACTCTTACCTGTATAAGGAGTGCTGAACTGAGGCCCTAGATAGGTGAATATTGACATTAAAATAAATTGCAAATTTTAAAGAGTTTATTTGTTTTTAGAAATGTTAGTTTTATTTCCCCTATTTCGAAATGGTGCTGGGATTGTTCAATTAGGGCTGCTGGTATATTGCTAAATTTCCATTTGCTGCCAAGGTGGACAGTCCTGCATTTCTTGTGTCTGTAAAGTGCACAATGAGAGTTGCATATGCATCAGATGCAGAAAGGCTATCCTTTGTATACAATGAAATACTGATCAACTGGCAAATGCATGGATAGGCTAGGGAATTTCATAGTGGTTTCAGGTAGAGCATGTTATGGTTTTATTTGCTGGAAGAATTGGATGAATATAAATACTTATTTTTGACACACACATTGTCTGGTAAATAACAGTTGACATTAAAACAAAAGTTAAACAAAACTTCCTAAAATAATTTACCCTAAAGCCTCCAGCTTCTAAATCCAGAATATTTTTAATTCTATAAATACTGATACTTGGAGCTGGGACAACAGATAAATAAGCCACAGCTAATGGGGCAGAAGTGTCCTTCAATGAATTTGGTTTAAATATCTGGACTGCATTAGTAATGTGAGCAGGTGAAATTAGTGAAAGAATAACCACAGCCTGCTATCCTCTCAATCCAAAACAAATCAAGCAACATCTGACCACTGTTAATGTGAGTGAAGTGAATGTATTCATACCACCTACAATACAAAGTTACATCAGGTTTAATATGAAAGCCTGAAGACTATATTCCACTAACTCTGAAACCCCATTCAGTGCCCAAGGGGCTGTAACTCAATTTCCAGCCCACTAGAGAGCATTGTATCAGACTGTGAAGCTGGGTATTCCTGCATGCAGAGTCTCACCCTGCCCTGCCCTACTTGTGCCTGGTCACATGCCCATTTCCCGTTTATATGCATGGCAAAATGGCCCCAAATTCTGCAGCCAGTACCTTCAAATCATCAGAGGAAACCCTCATGTTTAGGGTTCCTGCAGAGACAGCACCCAGCTGCTGGCATGGCGTGTTGTGGCAGGTCAATTGAGGCAGCCAGGGACAGAGCAGATGAGCTTCAGGCACTGGGCAGAGCTCCATCCCTTCTGTGCCGCAAAGTGCAGTGGAATGCAAACTTCAGAACTCCGTAAGTTCTGATCAAACTATTTATGAGTGAATTCTAAATTTAGCAAAGCCATTTTTCCCATCCCTGACCTATATATAGTTGAGAGCATGAACTCTAACCATGAACTGGGGACTTGGGTACTATGGAATTTGGGGTCAATGTTAACTATTAGCAGTTCAACATGTTTAATATTAAATCACAAAAGTTATGGCTGTTAAACAATAACATTTTATCTAGAAAAAATGAATGCAGGCTTATTGATCTACTTAAAATTCCCTTTTATGAAGTAGATGAAGGAGCATAAGACATCAACAGGGATACAACATGGGTGAATGTGTCGGATAGAAACTGGCAAGAGTTGGAAGAAGTCTATTTGGAGTTAGTTTTCAGAACTGCTTCAAGTAGCTGTGCAGTTCAATTTGTGGGAGTTGGTGCTTTAAAAGTGGTTGCTTGCAAACTACCCATTGCCCATGCTTTGATGTGAATACAGCATGAAAACCACAAATATAACTAGAGTTTTCATTCTCCTTTTCCTTTTAAAAGACTCAGATGCTAAAACTGTGGGAAAGAAATGAAGATATTGTTCCTTTAAGTCCCATCCTTTCATTTCTATTGTAACAAATGAAATTGGATAGAAAATGCTTATTCCTGTCCTTCCCTTAAGGTGAAGAAAATACGTTCCAAAGACCCGGGGTGTGATAAAGCTGCAGTCCTTCAGCATCAGAAGATTGTTTTTCCTCTACAATATGGAGTAGATTCACCTCTCTCAACTGCTGTAAAACCCTGGCCTGAAGTTACAGTTACAAATGGGACTAGAGAGGAAGCTCTGGAGACATACACCATCTCAGTTCATCTCAGATGCTAGCTGATCTAGTCAAGATAAAATCTAGCAGGAAAAATACACTGAAGTCAGACAAAAGGAAAAGTCTAAAATTACCAAGCTTTCAATAAAAGGGAAAGAGTGAGTCACTTTGGATTCCAGCTACTGTTAGTAGCTGACTGAAAGTGGTTGTTATGTGACCATCTAGCTGGCTCATTAATAGGCACCTATTGCTAATGTTGAAAGGCTTTTGGAGCTATTTTGTAATTAATTTTATTGTTTTAAGAAATCTATAATGTGCCTTTGTACTATGAAGAGCCATGTAATGACAATAGTGCTGAATTTTCTTCCTTTTTAACACAGCTATTTATGCTTTCTCATAACTTTTTTTCCCTGTGCTTACAGAAGAGCCAAAGTAGCAGTGGTCATATACATTTCAGCCAAGATACCTGACTAATACGACCTAGGAACAAATTATTTTCCCTTATGATTTTCTACCTTTCAAATCCAAATGGAGCAATGGAACTTGACAGCACTGAGTTCAAACTTAATTCATCATTAGGAAATTATTCAAAAAGCTATAACGAGATAACTAATTTAATACACTTTGCTTCAAGGTTTATTCCTTGGCCTGATTCCCAGATATAAAGCATCTCTATGCAATTACCATACAGATGCCACTGAAAAGACTTTAAACGGTTGCTGCTAATTTAACAAGAGAGATGTTGGCACGGGCAGAAGGCATTAGAGGAAAACTAAAGATGACTGAAGAAGCAGCTGATTCTTAAACATAATATCAAGATAGTTTAACTAGGTCTATATTTTTTTTTCCTAACCATCCTTTGGTGGCTTGAAACGGAAACCTCTCTTTTCTTTTCTCGCCATTATGCCTTCACCCTAGTATGTTACTGTAAATGCCAAGCTACCAGCATAGACAACATCTGTAAGGAACTCAGACCCAGAGCCTCAAAGGTATTTATTTAGGTGCCTAATGCAAGTTAAGTATCTAAAATACCTTTGAGGACCTGGTCTGAGTGTCCTCAACTCCCAACTGAAGTTGAGGGCACTCAGAACCTTGTAGGAGTGAGCCTTTAACCATTTGTTTAAAACCATTACCTGGCCTTTGCAAACAGCTTTAATCAGAACAAACAGAGGCGCTTACATTTGGCTGCCAAAGTCGGGAAGACAAGTTCTGGAAAAGCAACAGCTGGGGGTGACCATACTGAGTGCAATGTTTCCCCCTAATCCTGGCTCTCCTATAAAGTTGACACACTGCAGGCTCTGCTTGCTGGACTACAGTGGGTGTTTCCAGATTAGGGGTTAGAGCATGGCTCTAAACCCAACTCCAGTCACTAGGTACCCATCCAGTTTAGATTGTTTCTAGAGTAAGATAGGTGGAAGCTATCTAATGGGTCATGGCTAGCCAGGAGAAAGCAAATAAAACACAGATGACAGCAGTAAATTGTGTCACTTGGGGGGAGGGGGGAATTTGGCCCTGATTTATACATTGTACAAGCTCAGTCAGGTAATAGCAAAGGCCTGAGCAGACTTTTTAAAGTTAAGCTTCCTTTTTTCTGCTCAAAAGTAACAGAAAATCGCCCCATCAGAAGTACTGCCAAGTGACTATACCAGACTCAAAATGCTCTTCCATCCATTTCTTTCACAAGTGTTGTAATAGAGCGTCGCTAGCATACATCCAAAGCAAACCCTTGACTGAAACCACATTTATGCCTGGATTCTTTAACGTTTTCTGGTATTTCAAGCAAAGCCTGCTTGGGCCTTGCAGGGTGATGTACACAAGTGGACTCCAGCCCCTGGCTTCTGGGGGTTGCATCGTGAACACTGCAGGGCTGTCAGTCATATGGGGCTAAAACTGAGAGCTGATGAAAGCAAATGCAGTTCCACTGAGCTCAGAACATTACACTGGATTTGAATTTGACCCATTGTACCAAGTTTTCTAAGATCTGGTGGCTTTGGTTTTTCATGAGTCAGTGCCACCCAGCTATACTGTTAATTACATTTTTTTTTAAAAGAAGTGCAGCAGCTATCACTTTTGGACAAAGTGATCCACAGTGAACACGTGGCTTCAGTGAAATAAATTAATGACCTAGAGGAGGAAACTTGCACAAAGGATGTGTAACAGTCAGCCAGTATCAAGGGAAGGCGGAGGGAAAAGAGGAAAGCGATGGTCTGCGTGGTTAAGGTTCTGGCCTGGGATTTAGAGCCACGAATGGAACCCACGTCTCCTGCCACAGACTTCATGTGTGACCTTGGGTGAGTCACTTAAAGTAGCTGTACCTCGCCTCACCACTTGTATAATGGGGATAACAACACTTCCTTTCTCTCCCCATTTGTCTGCCTTGTCTATTCAGATTGTAAACTCTTCGGGGCAGGGATTCTCTCTCCTTATGTGATGCAGTAGACTGGGGCCTTCAGTGGCTACTGCAATATAAATAAAAGGAGAGAAAGGATACAAAGAGACCTGGGATAAAAATGGTAACCTGAGTGGGCAAATGGCCTCTGCAATTTAATGCAGGGGGCCGGGTGGGGAAATGAAAGCTAAGAAATAAAGCTTGCCAGTGCCAGAAGGGCTGGGGTATGATATGGTCAAACTGCGAGACATTGACTGGGAAAGAATCGGAGGGCAGGAGCAGTCTGTAAGCTAAAAACTTGAGCTCACTATTTTGGCAGCAGCAGCCAGGATAGTAAACAGAACACAGGGATATAGGTCAGAGAGCACAGATCACTATGGCACTGTACGACGGGCTAGAAAATAAACCATCTAAGTGACTGAGAACGATTTGTGCAGAAAACAAAACTCTCCTATTGGAGATGAGATGTCTAGACCTTAATGACATTCCTTGCCTGAATAAGGTGAGTGGGATTTGGCCTTGTGACAACAATGAAAGGGTTAGTCATTTGTGAGAACATAATGTCTGACTATTTTCTGGGCTGCAGTTGGCTGACTTTTTCTATTGCTCAACCCAAAGCTCACTAAGGTTGATGGAAAGACTCCCACTGACTACAACGTGGTTGGGTTCAAGGCCCTAGCAAGAATATTACAGCTCTTTATCTAGGAAGGGATCAAAGGCTGGTAGATATTAACAAAGGTGTAATATGGCTTCTTGTCAAATACTAAGCTGCAATGGTAATTCTTGCCAAATTTTGAACATCTGAGGTCTCTGTACACCTGATTATAGTGGCGTTGGAACAATTTTTATAGTGGGGGTGCTGAGAACCACTGAACAAAACTGTAAACGCTGTATATGATGGAAACCACTTCAAGCCAAGAGGTACTGCCACACACCCAGCTTTCCTGCCTGAAATACCCTACTGCTTACTTTGTAATGCTTCCATCCATTCATTCATTTATGGATGCATGTTTTGGGTTCTCCGCATTGTATCTTCTCTATCTTTATCATTAGATTCAGCCCATTACAGAGTCTTAACTGGCTTTTAGCAGGTCTTGTTTTCATGGTAAAAGCCACAAAATTGGCTCTAAAATGTTCTTACTGGAAAAATGCCATTCCCTGAAGACCTGTTCGTTTCATAAACCATATAACAGAATACAGGTCAACAGAACACCCCTGGAGAGGATCACCTTCCCTATGGACATTTTGCAATGCAGATCAGTTATGTCAATTCAAACCTCACCACATGTTTTACAAATTCAAGAAATTCAGAAGTTATTCCATGAAAAATAAATTACCTTGTACAAAATAATTTGTGGTACTCTCTACGGAAGAACAAGGACTCCTTACTTTTGAGGCAACTTGAGCACGTGCAATATTTGCACACCATGATAATAGACACATTGTCAAAGGAATGTGTCTGTCTTGCCAATAAGGTTCAGTCCAATCCACAATACTGCGTCTGGGATCTCTAAGGAGATTAAATGAGTCTAGAGTTTTGTAGGAACTGGATGAGCACACGATAGACAAATTTGTACTGAGCGATGGTCTGAATCATGAACATTCTCTGCTCCCGTAGGTGTCTCAGCATCACCGGAACATCCACTTTCTGGAAAGTGAAGGTGACAAAAATGTGAGGCTGTGTGTTAATCAAACCCAACATCACCAGAACCCTCCTTTGACTAAGTGTAAGGAAAGAACAAAGATAACTCATTTATAGTTTTGGCCTTACCTTCTACATTATAGCAAGGAATATACATAGATATTATACACACTATGAAAGGATACCAAGGTTCCAATCCTGCTTCCGCTGAAGTCAGTGGTAATTTTAACATTAACTTCAATGGGTTTAACACTGAACACCTGGTACCACTGACTGAGTGTGTAGTGAAAGGTTATTGAGGAAACTGAGCAATCTCTTAAAATCCTACGCTTCTTGTTAAATATAGCCACACTCAGCTTGTCCAAAATTAACCAACTGGGTCATGTTACCTGACAAGTCATATGCTGGGAAAATGGAGAATTTCAATAATCAAAATTTAATTTCTTGGGTCAACTCCCCTCTGCCATCCACTGTGCATGCAGGCATGGTAGCCATTTGCACTGTGATTCATAGTCAGTTTTACTTATAGAGGAAGGACATTAAGGTTCTACAAATCACGGGAAGCAACCAAGAGTCCAAACAACATTGGGTCCCTGACCGAACAGAAGGATTGGCAAATATGTCATGAGAGTATGATGCAGTTATTGCTCCCTCTTTTCAGGCCACTCAGTTCCTCGCCAAAAAAGAGGAAAGTCACTGGCAATGTCTACGAGACCCAGAAACTCAACACTTGACAGAGAAGCTCTGACCTTCTTTAATTATCAAAGCCAGGACATAAACCAGATTGTGTGAAACACAGAGAGGCTTGCAAGATGAAGCATTAGAATTCACTGGAAAATATATGAAGTATTAGCATTTTATTGCCTGCATTGAGAGAGCAAAAGAAGAAAAAACAACATGGGTAACTTGTTAGAACAGGTATGTGAGGAGTAGTTAAAAAATCATTGAGCTATCGCGCTCAAAACTACCAAGGCCCAAATTGAGGGACCAAAATACTATTCATGCAGGAAACTTAAAGCACCAAGAAATTCATTCATTTGGTATAAATATTTTTTTCCATAACCTCAGGTTCATTATTTCTGATGTAAACTATTTTCATTAACAAAGGGGGGGGGCAATCAAATTTGGGTGGAATGTGGATGATTTTGGGAATAAAACTAGCAAGAACCCTCAAGAAGACAACAGCCAAGAGGTTTGCATTCAACCTCCACATTACTATGGACCCTGTTCCAGGTTCCTGGAACAACAGCTGTGTGTTGTTTCTTACATGCCGAAAGAGGAAAACCCATGACTCTCTATAGCAATGCTACACTATACTTTTCATTCCAGAAGCACAAGTTGAAACGAACTAAAAATCTTTTGGCTGAAGTCAGCAGCATTATGAGAATGAGGTCAGGGCAAAGGGACAGGGATATAATTGGTTCCGCCTTTAGCCACCAGAGGCTTTCTGTGTTAGGAAACTAGTGTGGTTTCCATGCATTATGGGAATTGTTTCTAGTAAGTGTTTCACTTTCTCATATACATTCCTGTGTATTTATGTAAAACGACCGAGGCCCCTAGTTTTAATTAAATAAGCCCAAACTGACATGATCACCAATGTTCCCTCTAAACGTTGTGTGTGTTTGTTTTGTACTGAGCAGGTTACAAACTCCACTGGATGGTATATTTTTGTCCTTAGGCAAGCTTACACTTGAAGTGGGGGATGCGTATGGGAGGTTTGTGCGGGTGTGTGGAGGGGGGCTGTGCGTGTGGTGAGAGGTGTGCAAAGAGGGCATTGTGTGCACACATGGGTGCACGTGTGAGTACACTGCAGAGCCCAATCAGGCCCCTCACCTAAGCTCCTGCACAAGGGGCACCCCAGAGCTGCCACTGCCTCCTCCCAGCCAGTGTGTCCCTGAGATCAGAGGCGCTTCCACTCCCACACCAGCGCGCCTGCACAAGTTCTGTCATGGGTGGGGCGGGGCGAGCAGAACAGGTTCTTAAAGGACTACACCACATCCCTGCTGGAGCCACCACAGAGAAGATGAGAGCGGCGGTGCCTGACCTGCACCATATATACAAGACTGTTGCACAGCTGTGCAGTTCACAGGGAACACCATTGATCACAACTTTAAAAGTGGAGCTATCTTTATGCCATTCCACAAATGAGCTGTTACAGGAGATGGGATGCCAGTTTGGGTTAGATGTATTCCTGGAGGTTTCATCACATGACAATCCTGGAGGGTTGGCAACCCTAGCCGGATAATAGTTATAGATGGCACATAAGTACCAAGAAGGGTAGAAATTGTGATGAGGATTTTCATTTTAGTTTCAAATCTGTGTAGATGAGAGCATAAGCTCCTGGTTTGGGTTTACACTGCTAAACCACAGAATGCCTCAGCATGGAATGTGATGGTTAGAAAAGCGGTTAGGTCATGTTGAGCCAAGCCATGTCAGAACTTGCCTGAACAACGACAAGACCAAAAAAAAAAAAAAGGGAGGGGGGCAGCAAACCAGTTTGGGCCTGCACAACCCAAGTTCCAGTCTCAGCATTTTGACAGTTTGTTGATTTCTACTGGGCCAATAACATCTGGTGATCAGTCACTTTCTGTGTCATCACCACATGGGTCAGGCTTTGATTCATCTCAGAGCTATTTTGTGTGTGTGTGTGTGTAACACTAAGCCCATTGCACACATCTAACTTCTATATTTATAGTCAGCCTTCCAAGGATGTACAACAGGCCAGCCCCCGACCTATCTCAGGAGAGCTTAGTTAACCACTTTATTCAGGAATGGGGGATCTTTGGATTCAAAACCCACCACAGTGTATCTGTCAACAAGAGATTAATAATGCTTCGTAAAGGTGATATTTAGTAAGATACAGAATTAAAAAAATTACTAGCTTTGCCTTCCACACTACAAACATCTTTCTCACATAAGGGGCATTGTGGCAAGGATCACTGGTTCACGGTAGAGTGCCAGGTCAGTGCTAGATTCAGGTATACTGGGATCTGACTATGCTGATTGCTATCGTACAGGTGTCAGCAAACTAGGGCCCGCAGGCTGGATCCAGCACAAGGGATTCAAGTCTTCCCGCAGTTCACTCGATGAAGGAAGCCCCTTCATTTCAATAGCTGTTTTGCTGAGGTTGGCATTGTACACCAACATCATATTTTTCTTCAGGACGTAGTGTTTTTGCTGCACTGTTCCCCAATGACAAAGAACACAGCAGAACACCAAGTAGTTACATACTGTAACTTTTCTGTTGTTAATAGTCTAACAGAGTGCCAGCCTGTGTAATAGGTCTCAGAATACTGGCTGTGGCCCATCAACCTTTTTTCCCCTGTTATTTTTGAGTCGCAGCTGAGCTTTGTTCCAGTCTAGAAGCCAAAGACAGTAAATGTGAGCGAGGGAGGGAGGGAGGGAGGACACTAAAGACAGAAGCTAGAGAACTAAATCAATAGTCCAAAGCAGTTTGGAAGCCAGCACACTTTTCCCGCGGCTCTCAATCTGCTCTTTTACACATTTCTGCCTCCAGATTGATTAATTAAGACAGGTACAGACCCATCTTAATTTAGATTGTAAACTCTTTGGGGCCAGTGTCCTATCTCAGCAGTGCTCTGTTAAAATCATAAAAATAAAAACAAACAATACCTACAAAATAGTCAAGGTACATATGGCAGCTAGTGACAAATCTCGGCTCACTGTGTCTGGGTACACTAATGCAATGAGATGGATGATATTTTAAATTACTCAATGGACCAGCTAAGGGAAAAGCAATTATTAAGGGGGAAGTTTACTTACTTCGTTATGTTCCAAGCAGCCAATCATCAGTTCTGTTAGGATAACCACCCCTGTCCTCCCTACACCTGCACTGCAGTGAACCACGATTGGTGGGTTGCAATTGTTGCTGGCATCCAACACGCTGTTGGTATGGCGACGTACCGACTGTATCTCCTCCAAATAGGCTGTAAGATGAAATGCAAATTATGCTGTAAAATCCTATATGGCTTCACATAAAAGTTGAAAAATTGATGAGAAAGTCAGTTTTCTTTTTAAGTGACAATAATTTACAGTTCCTACAAGACACTAATTATTTGGCCACTGTGTCCTGAACAGCACTGAATCCAGCAAGTACCAGCTGCGTGTCAATTATTACTTGAGAGTTTGGTCCCTTAAATTAAATAGTTCTTTTTAAAAAATTCAATTCTGTTTTCCCCTCTGCAAATCCCCAGCTCCCCAAAGCAGATGATTCTAGACATTACTTACAGCAATTCCTGCTATTAACAGGCTGGGATGAAAAACAACAGCTAAGTCCCCTTGAAACCACCGCCTGCCAAAGCCAGTAGCGGATGGGAAGTGAGCATCCATCTGCCCTTTTCTTTCCTTCCCTTGTAGAATGAGTGAGAATGTCAACCAGGTCTCTACTTTTTTTTGTTTGTTTTTCAGCAGGTATTAGGACTTTTTTTTGGACACAGTTCTCTGTGGCTTTCCTGTCATCACTACTGTAAAGTGTACGGATCTCTGAGAGTCCTCTCGTCTAGCTCTAATGCTCTCCAAAACAGTGGCTTTTTCCTTATTAAAGTATAAACATTTCAGATAGCCCAGTGGCTCAGCTGGCTGGGTAAACACAACGCAAACCAGGACACTCAGGTTCTGACCTGGGTATGGGTCTTTCCCAAGGTTATTCCAGCAGGAATTGTATGAACCACAGAAATGAAGTCTCTGGGCCTAGTTCACCATTATAGTGCACGCTGTGCAGTCCTTTCCACCTGTGCAATCAAAATCAGAAAGGTGGCATTTTACACCTACTTTGCACAAGTGGAAGTGATTCCACTAGGTGTACAGCAGTGGAGAATCATGACCTCCATGGCCAGCTGTATCTATGAACAGCTAGGTTTCAATTTTTACAACTTCCCAATTGCTGCGGTTGAATGTTGGAAGACAATCCTTTTAAAAATAAATAAATAAAAAGCTTGGAAATACAATGAGAAATAGAGTAGCCCAACTTAAAGTGGTGGGTGAAAACTCCATTACTAACCCATAATACCCTGAGTCACTTCCTTGGCAAAGCTGAAAATTCTATTTGCATATTCTTCCCTCCAGTTGTAAAGTTAAATAAAAAGGGGTGTGCATTCCTTAGGGTCATTACGATAGCATTACTATTACTGGCGTATTAAGCGTTTATTAGTAATAAAGTAGTAAGGAACAGTACTGAATTAATAAAAGTCAGTACAATGGTTGAGAATTTTGCTTCTCACCCAAACCTCCCACACTTTAACTATGTACAGTCCGATAATTAAAACACCTCCTGGGCAGGTAGGGAGTTAAGATTACTGAAGACAGCCCCTAGCATGGGAGGAAAGGGGAAATATGAGGGGGTGTGTGCAGACAGAGTGCCTGCCTTGAGGGAAGGAATGGGGGGCTCTGGAATGAGAAGGGCACACAAACCCTGAGATGGGGGTGAAGGGCGAAAGGAGCACACAAAGCCACTGGCAGTAGGGAGAAGGGGGGAAGTCACAGGGAGCCCCTGAAATACAGGGGGATAGGAGGATGGCACACAGGGAGCTTTTGGGCTGGAAAAGAGGGAAGCCAGGAGCCCCTGGCATGTGCATTGAGTTTGGCCAACAGAAGCTACATGTGCAATGCTCCGTTGGGTCTTAAAAATGTTAATTGACCATGAAAGTCTGCATTAATTAAGGAAACTTACATAAAAAGCCTTGGACTTCTTCTGGACAACCATGATCAGGCCAGTCAGTATATTGCAAGTGCCACACTGTTCTCTCCTGCCCAGACAAAAGATGCTTGACCTTCAGCCCCGTAGTAGCATAGCATCCAGAATCCGTGCGGAACTTAGTTGTCACCTTAAACTTCCCATAAGTGGCTGAGCTGTGCTTAGAGCCCAGTTTAGGCCAGTAGCGATGACTCTTGCTTCTTCCTCCTTCCTGAACCGCAAAAAAACAAAATTAAAATGATTCTTCTTGTAGTGGCATGATTATAATACTCACGAACAGAACCACTTGTGCAGCTAAACTCGGTACTCCTTTTTATCTTCTCTCGTAAGAGAAGAACAAGGGGCTTCCCAAGAAACTGAATGGCATTAAATGAATGGAACCTCAATGCCAGAAAAAAAATATCATTTAGTCCAAGGCTCTGTTGAGAAGGCTCAAGGCTTGAACATTTTATATGGATAATGAGAACATTCACAGTTACATTAAAGCAGGTCCGCTGACAGGGTGGACAAAGGGGGCAATTGCCCAGGGGCTCGGGTGATTTAAAAGTCGTCCAGACAGGCCACAGGGCTCCTAGGCATGTGCGACCACTGTGAGCCCCGTGCTGCGGGCCAGCGCGATTGGCCACAGTGGTCAGTCCCGGAAGTGAGGGATTTGGAATTGCTGTCAGTGGGCCTGCATTAAAGAGACTTCAAAAAAAAAATCTAAGGGAAAAACTCTCATCATTCAGGGCATACGTCAACTTTTGATTGCAACAGGTGAGGAAGAAACTTCCCCATAGGCAGGTTATTTCATAACTGTCCATGAAGAGGATTTGTCTCTCTAACCTCTGCCAATCTGGTACTGGTTCATGTCAGAGATGTGAAAGTGGACTAGACAGAACGCTGGGCTAATGTGGCATTTTAATTCCTATGTTCTGATAAGGCAGCAGAGTTCAAAGCTGGATGTAGTGTTAGTTAGCAACGTGTGCCAGTTTTTATAACATAGCACACAGTTCTTGGATTCCAATAAAAATAACTGTTTTGCTTGGCATAGGAATAAAAAAGATTTTTTTTTTAAATGGACACTTCTCCAGGAACAACAACAGCTTCTGGTCTCTTTTCAGCGATAAGAATGATGGAATGCAGAACTGGCCTTGGATACGCTGGGAATAAATGTCATTTTAACCAAGAGCAGTTCAGGGTTCTCATTCCAATGGAAACATTTTTGCTTTGTTTGGCAAACCAAAGTCTTACAACTGAACTGAAGCTTGGTGGTGGTGGTTTTTTATTTTAGTAAATGACAAGCTAAATACTAGAGCGCTATAAAAGACAAGGTCACAGCAGATTATCTCCAGAAAAGTGTTCAAGGGGAATAAAAGAAGAAAATAAAAGGGCTGCTAAAGAAAAACATTATTGGAATGGGAAGCAGCGACAAGAGTAGAGCTGCTCACATTCAGAACGAATTGTTCTACGTAATTTTACGTACCTCTTCAGCTGTGACCATGGCTATAACATTCACTCCCTGTTCCCACACCATCTGCCAGAAGTCATGGCATGTGTGTGGCAAAGGTCCTTGTGTGGCTATATAGTGCCATTCCTCCCCACTTACAGTAACCTAGGAGTCAGAAAAAAATACAGTTAATGCCAGACTTTTCTGCAGTGCGATTCAAGACAAGGCGCTCCGACCAACCGTCACAGCGGTAAGGAGGAACTGAGAGGATGTAGGGTTGGCGGTGCCTCATATACCAATACATGAGCGTGGCACTCAAGGGGGCGCTATAGCTGACCCTACAGATACTGCTAAGGCAAAAACCTCCGATGACTGTGCACATGGGTGCGCACATACCTAGAATGGAATAGACATGAGCAAGCCCTTGAAGAGGAATACTTCTTCCTGTTTTGCAGAAAATTAAGACCATGCAGTGCATAAAATAGAAAATCTTTGCTTAAGGGCCTGATTCAAAGCCCATTAAAATCACTACGGATATGTCTACACTGCTGCTGGGAGTGAGCCTCAGATGAGTTTGAGTGCCCGAGCTGCAGCCTGAAAGCAATGTCCACACTTTTATTTTAGCGCACTAGCTGGAGCGGCTCTAGTTCAAAACTGTCTACCTGGGTGGGAGGCTCACTCCCAGCTACAATGTAGACTTAACCCTAGAAAGACTCCTGTTGACTCCTATGGGCTTTGCATCAGGCCCTCAGTGATTGTGCTGAAAGAAAGTCTGGGCACTAGGCAGATTCTACATGTATTTCAAAAGACTGCACAGCTGCAGATAACATACAGTTTTGTAAGCACGATTTTGCATCAGGAAAGCCGGAGGCTGATCAGTCCTCTGATGTCACTAGATTTGATCATGATTAATTATTTTATAATGGACAAACATTATTTCTAGAAAGTAGTCCTGTTCTGTCACTTTCAAAGTTGCAGTTGAGCCTGTTCCCAGATCATCCAGTTATGCCCACACATTGCATATAACATACTAGTCTGATATGCCAGCAGCCAGCTAGCAATGAAATACAGATAGAATGTCAGAATTTGCTTTGAATTTCTCTTCCTCTACTAATTTATGTTTTCAGTTCAGTGGTTGCAATCTATCAATAGATATGGCACATTTAACAGTTTTTCCAAGAGTAAATTATGGAAATCCTTTTCCAATACATATAATTAACTCAACAGATCTTGCAAAAATACTTTTGGTGTGTTTGCACTGCAGCATATAAATAGGTAATTAAAAAGAATATTTGAAACAAGATTTACATGCTCTATACTTTGCAATAATTAAAATGTACTGTTAGATCACCTTGAAAATTCCCATTTAAAACATATTATTTGTAATCCTCCTATGAAGTAAATCTTCTAAAATACTTAGATAATTTAAAATTTACTTGCTGGTATGTGTAAAAATCTGCCATTTTAACAGTATCACCTACTAAATTTCACTTTTTTTTCCATATTCAAACTATTTTTCAATTCTACAGGTAAAAAAAACCAAGAACATTTAAAGTCACTAAACCTAATTTTTTTTTTAAATTACTTTTAGCAGCTTAAAAAAAACCCAGGTGAACCCATTATGACAAAGTATAATATATTCTGTGTCTCAGACTGGGACCTCTAATTCCAAGTTTCAGCCCAGAGCAACTTTTTATTGACAAAGTTATTAATCCCAGAGAAAAAGATTTATATTAAGTTCTAACACAACCATAGATATCAAGGTTCTGGCAGCCAATGCTATAAAGAACAATCAAGAAAGTTGAAAAAACTAAGTGCATACCATGCTTGAGATGCAAGTCTTTGTATAAATTTTCAGAAAGGAATGTCAGTTTAGCTCGTACTGCTGCAACAGCACTAAACTTAGAGGTTTGGCTTTTGCACTGAGATGCCACAATGATTAGAGCTGTATTTAAATAATTGTTTTCAATATACCAGGAAAGGTTTTTTTCCCCCCTTAAATCTTGCTCCTTTTTTTGTTTCCTATTCAGTCATATACACCACTCTTCTGTATGTATAGTAACTATAATCTGTGGGCCAAATCAAGATAATTGATTAACAGTGCTTAAAATCAATTGAAATTTCAGATACTCGACATCTGGCCCTGTATTTGTATATGTAGCTGTATTCAATATATGATTTTTTTTTCATTTGATTGCATTTTTGTGTAATATGGACCTGATCCAAAGTCCACTGAATCAATGGGAATCTTTTTCATTATCTTTGGATTGTGCTCTATGTCAGAGATGAGCAAACTATGGCCCGTGTGCCACATCTGGCCCGTGGGACCCTCCTGCCCAGCCCCTGAGCTCCTGGCCCAGGCGGCTAGCCCCCGGCCCCTCCCATGCAGTTCCCCCTCCACCGCAATGCTCTGGGTGGTGGGCTGTGGGCTCTTGGGGCAGCACAGCTGCAGAGCCGCAGTCCAACCCAGTGCTCTGTGCTGTGTGGTGGCGTGGCTGGTGCCAGCCGGGCAGCACGTCTGCCTATCCTGGTGCTCTGGGCAGCACAGCGGTAGCGTCGCCAGCCACCAGTGCTCCAGGCAGTGCGGTAAGGGGGCAGGGAGCGGGGGGGTTGGCGAGAGGACAGGGGAGTTCAGGGTGGTGGTCAGGGGGCGGGGGTGTGGATAGGGGTCGGGGCAGTCAGAGGGCGGGGAACATGGGGGCAGTCAGGAAGGGGTGGGGGTGGGGAGGTTGAATGGGGTGGCAGGGGCAGTGATTCCAGGGGCGGTCAGGGAGAAAGGGTGGCTGAATGGAGCAGAGGTCCCAGGGGGCAGTCAAGAATGAGAGGAGAGGTTGGATGCGGTGGCGGGGGGGCAGTCAGGGGCAGGGGGTCAGGAGTGGTCAGGGGGCGAGAAGCAGGGGGTGGGTTGGATAGGGGGCGTTGGCCGGGCCACGCCTGGCTGTTTGGGGAGGCACAGCGTCCCCTAACCGGCCCTCCATACAATTTCCGAAACCCGATGTGGGTTGCCCTGAGGCCAAGAAGTTTGCCCACCCCTGCTCTATGAGCAGCAAAAAGCAAGAGGTTTTTTTTCTAAATCCGTAACTTAAATTATGATTTGTGTCTCTGTATTCGGACTGTGCTTAACATCTTGACAGGATAGGCCAGTGTTAAGTAAGCACAGAAGGGCTGACAACCCACAGGGACAGCAGGCTTAGTGGTGGTGGGGTCATGATCCTCCAGGCATGGATCTTATCAAAATGATATAGGAGCTGTCTTTGTCTTCTAACTTCTGGTCCAAATATCCAGCCTCCTGGCATCTGATAGCATAGAACCATAAATAGTCTGGAGGGAGAGTGATGCCTGGAATGTTTACTGCACTCTAATGCCCTGACTGCAGGTTATTAAGGAGTGAGTATTGGGCTGCAAGCAAACACTTTATGCTACGGAGGTAAATTTCACAGATACGATTTCACCTTCTAAGCAAAAAGATCATCCACTTGGCTTTTGTAACAGCCACTTGGAGTTCAAGGAGAAAATACTGGCAAGAGCCAGAGTGTCAGATACTAAAACACGAGTGCATGTTCCTGCATGCTCTCTAGATCTCAAATGGGTGTGTGTCCAATAGTGACACAAAAAATGAAACGTGGACACTTAAAACTGGCTGGGGAAAATTCTTTTTCTGGCTGATACCACCTTGTGGGCACAATTTATATTGTTAGGAATTTTTTTCTCCCACAAATTAGATGAAAAAAAAAATGATTCAATAATCCATCATTCTAGCAATGGCAGATGATGCCAAAAACCAGTGTCTGCTACCCACCAGGACTCTGGTGGGAAAGTGATAACTTGACAGGATCCTGGTTTAGAAAGGTGTTCTGAATCAACAGGATTTAATATTGTAAATCATGACTAAGATTAGCTATTCTCTTTGGACTTAAAGGCCTTTCTTCCTCGAAGATGTAAATGAACAGAATGTTTTATTTATTATTCTAATTTGATTTTTTTTTCATTTTGTTTTTGACAATGGGAAAAGGCAGCCCTGTTATGCCACATGGCAGCCTGGCATGAACTGAGTACCACTACTTCTCTCAGGACAGAGTGATAATCACCAAGGGGCCTTGAAAAGCTGTTCTTGGAAACAGAGAAGATAAAAATGAATTTGCAGCCACCATGAGACAGCTTACTGCTGAAAATGACTATATAGCAGGCTTACAAGCAGCATAGAGGGTCAGACTGTATGTAAACCATTCATACAATGAATTTCTGAACAAAAACATAACTTCATTTTACAAAACTCCCATTTGAAACAAGGCAATATGAATGCTCACATGACCAGTCTAAATGAAAGAACCGTTATTTTAGGGGTCTGATTTACTAGACCACTTGAGTGCTGGACATGCTCAAAAGACAAACATGCATTTAACACCCTTACATTTTAAAAATCAAGCCCTGTAAGTTTTAAAACTAAGATAGAAGCTTGGGGCCAGACCTCCTACTGATTCAGTGCATTCCCCTTCTCCCTGCAGGTTTCCATTTAAAGTTTCCCCTGGTGGAAGCACTGCCTATCCTCCTTCCTTCCCTGGGAGGAAATTCCCGCTAGCCCAGCTGCTCCTGCAGGGTCAGGGTGATGGAAATTATATTGGTCTGAACTAATATGGGTAGAGCTAGCCCATTAGTTAAATTTAAGATATGGTAGGTGCCCTTTTTAGCTTAATGCAAGCAATCAGCCGCTAGTCCATGCAGCATTGCAACAGATAAGGAAATTTCTGTACAATGATTTCTAGGTCCCAGAAATGTAATAAATACATCAATTCATGATTGTTCACTGAGCCTTGAAATTAGGAATGTGATGTAGTGACCAGGGCCAGCTCCAGGGTTTTTGCCGCCCCAAGCAGCGAAAGAAAAAAAGAAAAAAAGGCGCAATCATGATCAGCGGCAGTTCCACCGCGCCACTTTCTTCTTTGGCGGCAATTCGACAGCAGGTCCTTCCCTCTGAAAGGGACCGAGGGACCTGCCGCCGAAGAGCCCAATGTGCCACCCCTTCCCCTGGGCCACCCCAAACACCTGCTTGCTGAGCTGGTGCCTGGAGCCGGCCCTGGTAGTGACACTGTCGTCCAAGGTAAAACAACCTGCCCATTTTTAAAAGAAACCTAGGTAGATGTGAGTAAATGACTTTTTGCAAGTTCCCTAATGTTAGAAAACAATGGCCTCACCTGTAACAACATACCCACTCCCCTAATGTTTCTTCATATGCCATGTGATGCTTCAAAAACCTTTACCTTTATGTGCGAGGCATTGATGTAGCCTGTATTATTTTCTTTGGTTGGTACCAGCTCTACTCTGTTCTCCTCGTAAGGAATGACTTCCCTGATGCGGTTGCGCTCAGCATTTTCAGGCAATGCTGCAGTGGTGAAGATCCCATCTGCCTTTTTCTTTGGAATCTGCTCATATTCAGTGAATACCATCCCCTCTTCCAACTTCCTCTTCAAGATTTTGCACTGTGATTTAACAGAAGGAAAGGAATACTCTCATCAATTAATTTTTTGAGACAGAATGATTGCGGAAGTATCACAGGGCAGTATTTTATCTCAATACAGAACGAATCATCAAACAAACTAGAATGTTCTCGTCTTTTTGCTTGGAGCTATACTGCTTACTGTACAAAGTTTTATGTTGTCTGAGAATGCATAACTCTGTCTGCTTCAGTGTAGTTAAATCAGCAGAGAATTTTATGTTTCTAGCACATTCTCTTTTTATAGTTACAGATTCTGGTGCTAGATAAAGCAAAAACCTTCTAGTTGCAATCCTGATTCCATAAATGGACTTATCTAAGTACATTTTTGAAAAAAATTCTCTTTAAAAATAGTCACTTTTTTGTTACAATGAATTTAAGCCCATATTTTCAAAACACAGCCTTAATTTGTACATTGCCATTTCTGTGCACATAAAAAAAAAGACAGTTACCTTTTTCCATAACTGATGTTCCTTGAGATGTGTTGCTCATGTCCATTCAACTTAGGTGTGCGTGCTCACCACATGCATTGGTGCCAGAAGTTTTTCCCTCAGCAGTATCCATAGAGGACCGGCTCTGGCGCCCCCTGGAGTGGTGTGTGTATGCTGTGGCATATAGGGCACTGCCAGTCCCCTACACCCTCAGTTCCTTCTTGCCAGAAGCTCTGACAGTGGGGAAGGAGGACGGGTTATGGAGTGGACATGACCAACACATCTCGAAGAACACCAGTTATGGAAAAGGTCTTTTCTTCTTCAAGTGCTTGCTCATGTCCATTCAACTTATGTGACTCCCAGCAGTACCCCTGGAGGCAGGTAAGGAGTTCACGGACATGTAGATTACAATACAGCTCTGCTGAACCCAGTGTCATCTCTGGCCTGCTGCGTGATGGCATAGTTGGCCATAAATGCATATACCGAGGACCACGTCGCAGCTTTACAGATGTCCTTGATTGGAACGTGTGCCAGGAAGGCCATCAAGGATGCCTGTGCTCTAGTCAAGTGGGCTCTGACGATTGGCTGTGGAGGGTCTCCCACTAACTCGTAGCGGGGTCGAATGCAAGAGGTGATCCAGTTAAAAATCCTTTGCGTGGACACAGGGAGGCCCTTCATCCTATCAGTTGTAGAGATGAAAAGCTGAGTCAACTTGCAGAAAAGTTTTGTCCAATCTAGGTAGAAAGGCAGAGCTCTTCTTACATCCAAAGGGTGAAGGCACCTCTCTTCACTAGTCTTATGAGGCTTAGGGCAGAAGATCCGGAAGAAAGATGTCCTGGCTCATGTGGAAAGTGGACACCACCTTGGGAAGGAAAGCCGGGTGGGGGTGGAGCTGGAACTGGAACTGGGGGGGTCGCATCTAGAGCCTGGCATGGTGCACCATATATATGCACATGCTGCCATGTGACCTAGCATGCGTCGGCAAACCCTGGCCATGGTCAAGGGAAATGTGGAGACTTCCGCGATGAGGTCTATCAGTGCCCTGAATCTTTCCAGTGCACAGGTCGAGTCAAGCACCGCTCTGATGAACTCTATCCTCTGTACTGAAACTAACGTGGATTTTTTGTCGTTTACAAACAGGCCAAGGGGATGACACGTGGCTAGCAGCACTGCGATGTCCCCTTGGTCCTTGAGCTGCCCTTGACGAGCCAGTTATTGAGGTATGGGTAGATCTGGATACCCCAACGTCTGAAGTAAGCCGCCACCACCGACGTGCACTTGGTAAATACCTGCAGCGCCATCACTAGGCCAAAAGGAAAGACCGCGAACTGATAGTGGTTGGGACCTACTGTAAACTGGAGGAAGTGTCTGTGTCCCTTGAAGACGATGATGTGGAAGTATGCATCTTTCAGACTGAGGGCAGCGTACCAGTCTCCCGGATCCAGGGAGACCATGCAGAACTTCAGTTTCGCTAAACAGCGGTTCAAGTATGCAGGTCTAGTATGGGCCACAGACTGTCCTTGGCCTTGGGGATTATAAAGTATTGGGAATAGAACGCCTTGTTTCTGTACTCCACAGGAACTACCTCCACCACACCCAGCTGTAGTAGACCCTCTACCTCCTGAATGAGAAGATTCTCGTGAGGGGGGCCCTGAGGAAGGGCGGGAAGGGGCAATAGAAAGTAACTGAAGGGTGTAACCCTGTGCCACCGTATTGAGGATCCATCGGTCCTATGTTATAGGGAGGAAGGAAGAAAGGCAGTTGGCAAACAGAGGGGAGGAAGGATCCAGGGAACAGTGCGGTAGGTCACCCTCGGGTATACCTTCAAAACGGGTGCTTGCCCATCTGCTTACTGCAGGTCAAGCCCTCCTGTGATGTTGATGGGAGTTGGTGGCCAGGCACCTCTTGTAGCCCCTGGATCTTTTGTGAGGAGGCTCCTGGCGAGGGTGGCTCCCCTGGTTCTGAGGCTGCTGCAGCTTAAACCGCTTGCGGGCAGGGCCGGGAACGTACAGGCCCAGTGTTTTTAGGGTCGTACGGGAATCTTTCAGCCATGGAGTTTAATGTCTGCCCGTTCTGCGAACAGAGCATGCCCGTCAAAAGGGAGGTCTTGCATTGACTGCTGAGCCTCCAAGGACCTAACAGGCAATGATCAAATGATCTCTCTCCTGCATCCCCTAGTTCTTATATTATGTGAATAAGTAAATAACTTTTCTATCCCACTTTCTCAACATCACCATGATTTTATATATTAATCTTTCCTCATATGGGACCTTCTCTAAACCCCTCATTTTTTAGTGCTCTTTTTTGAACCTTTTTCTAGTGCTAGAATTTTAATGATTCCTAACATCCTGTTTGCTTTTCCAATGTGCATTACTTTACATTTATCCACATTAAATTTCATTTGCCATTTTGTTGCCCAATCACTTAGTTTTGTGAGATCTTTTTTGTTCTTCTTCACAATCTGCTTTCTTAACTATCTTGAGCAGTTTAGTATCATCTGCAAACCCTTTCTCCAGATCATTTATGAATAAATTGAATCCAGTTCTCAATCCATGAAAGGACCTTTCCTTTTATCCCATGACAGCTTAATTTACATAAGAGCCTTTGAGAGAGGAAAGACCAGAGAGGAGCAGCCAGGAAGCCCTGCACAACGAGATGGCTGATGCCACAGTACGGGCGGCGGTGTCTGCAGCATCCGATGCTGCCTGGAGAGCTGCTCTGGCTGCAGTTGAGCTCTCATCCAGGATTGCCCAGATCTCCTTCCTAGAAGCCTCAGAAAGGGTGCTCTTCAACTTGGTCACGGCCTGCCACATATTAAAATCACAGCGGCCTAGTAAGGCCTAATGGTTGGCAACCCGCAACTGTAGACTGGAGGACGAATAAACTTTACACCCAAAGAAGTCTAGTTGCCTTGAGTGTTTATTCTTAGGGATAGCCCCCGGTTGACCCTGTGTCTCCCTGTGGTTCACCGCCTCTACCACTAGGGAATTGGGAGCAGGGTGGATATAAAGGTACTCGTGGCTCTTGGATGGCACAAAGTACTTGTGGCTCCACCCTCTTGGAGATCGGAGGCAAGGAGGAGGGAGTTTGCCAGAGGGCATTTGTAATTTTTATGAATTGGGGATGCATCAGTTGGAAGTAACAGAGGAGGAGAAGGACCTCGGAGTATTGGTTGATCACAGGATGACTATGAGCCGCTAATGTGATATGGCCGTTAAAAAAGCTAATGCAGTTTTAGGATGCATCAGGCAAGGTATTTCCAGTAGAGATAAGGAGGTGTTAGTACCGTTATACAAGGCACTGGTGAGATCTCATCTGGAATATTGTGTGCAGTTCTGGTCTCCCATGTTTAAGAAGGAGGAATTCAAACTAGAACAGGTTCGGAGACGGGCTACTAGGATGATCCGAGGAATGGAAAACCTGTCTTATGAAAGGAGACTCAAAGAGCTTGGCTTGTGTAGCCTAACCAAAAGAAGGCTGAGGGGGGATATGATGGCTCTTTATAAATATATCAGAGGGATTAATATTAGGGAGAGAGAGGAATTATTTAAGCTTAGTACCAATGTGGACACGAGAACAAATGGATATAAACTGGACACTAGGAAGTTTAGACTTGAAATTAGATGAAGGTTTCTAACCATCAGAGGAGTGAAGTTCTGGAACAGCCTTCCAAGGGGAGGAGTGGGGGCAAAAGACATATCTGGCTTTAAGACTAAGCTTGATAAGTTTATAGGGGTATGGTATGATGGGATAGCCTAATTTTGGCAATTAATCAAAGATCAATTGCCAAATTATCAGCAGGTAAGTATGCCCAGTGGTCTGTGATGGGATGGGATCTGAGTTACTACAGAGAATTCTTTCCTGGGTGCTGGCTGGTGAGTCTTGCCCACATGCTCAGGGTTTAACTGATTGCCATCGGGGAAGGAATTTTCCTCCAGGGCAGATTGGCAGAGGCCCTGGAGGTTTTTCGCCTTCCTCTGCAGCATGGGACACGGGTCACTTGCTGGAGGATTCTCTGCAGCTTGAGGTCTTCAAACCACAATTTGAGGACTTCAATAACTCAGACATAGGTTAGGGGTTTGTTATAGAAGTGGATGGGTGAGATTGTATGGCCCGCATTGTGCAGGAGGTCAGACTAGATGATCATAATGGTCCCTTCTGACCTTAAAGTCTATGAGTCTATTTAGCGACCCCTCATGTAGGGGCAAAGCTAGCTTGGCCGGGGCCACGATGCAGAGAACATTAAAGAGGGAGTCTGTGGGTTCCTCTAACTCCTCCGCCTGGAGGCCCAGGTCAGTGGCAGCCCTCTAACAGCTCCTGATGCATCCCGGGGCACCGATGGAGGGGGCCCCACTATAGCCTCATCTGGAGACGAGGAGGAGGAAGCCAGTACTAAGGGGTCCTCTGCAACCATAGGTGGCCTGGTGGCTTGCTCGCCCACTTCCTCCTGTGCCTGCAGCCGAGGCCTCTTTGGCTGGAGGGGGGTGAGAGAGGCCAGTAACCAGTCTCTCCGAAGCTCCGGATACTGAGTGGGTGGCCTGAGAAGGCTGAGCGAACCCCCATGGGTACCACTGTGCTGGCCACGGAGTCTGAGGCCATGGGCTCGGCTTCAGTGCCGTCGACGTAGTCTGCACTGTAGGTGCCGGAGTCTGTCCTGCCACTAGGGAACCTTGCTCCATACCTGAGCCACAGCCCGAGTGGTCACTCCCCTGTGACCAAGACGGGGCTGATTGGTGGCTCTGTCCCGATCGGTACCGGTCGCCCTTCCCGAAGCTGGATCTGGCTTACCTCGACGAGTGTCTGGATCAGAGCCTTGGCGATTGGTGGCACTCGGCGGATCTGAGACGGCCGTAGCCCGGTGATCTATGTCTCACGCTTAACGAGCGGTACCGGGATGTGGAGCGGGAACTAGAGCAGGCTCGGCATTGTGAAGATGTAGCTGCACACGGTGATGCTGCCCTGGGGGATCGGTGACGGTCCGGGGAACGGTACTGTCGGTCCCTCGACCTGTCCCTGGAGCGGTACCAGTGCCGGGGAGTTTCTGGGCACTGACTCCAGAGCTGACGAGGACCTCCGATGCTATCCGACCCCAAGCGGTGTATCCCAGGTGGGGAGCGGGCTGGGATACATTGCCCAAGCTGAGCTGGGGCCTGGGATCCCCAAAGGGGTGAAGAGGCAACTGAGACAGGGCCTTGGTCTACCCCAGACCTGTCCTTTTCCTTGTGGGAAGCTGGAGACCTTCCTCGCCCTGTCCTCCTGGGCTTCTTGGCTGGAGCCATGGACAGAGACTGGTGCCGGCTCATAGACGTTACCAGCGAGGTGCTGCGTCCCGAGGTTATGGTGCTCAAATGACAGCACTGCTCTGGCATCGGGGTAAGGGCAGACTCCATCAGGAGCGCCTTCAAACGAATGTCACGCTCCTTCTTCATCCTGGGCTTGATGGACTTGCAGATTTTGCACTTATCACTAATGTGATCTTTGCCCAAGCACCGAAAACAACTATTATGTGGATCACCAATGGGCATGGGCCTTTTACCGCGATCGCAGGGTTTAAAGCCTGGGGACCGGGGCATGTCCCATCCCGAGATGAAGTTCCTTTAGGGACCTAAGTCGCTAACTTAACAAATAGGTTGAACTAAACTAGAGCAAAACTATATACAGTAATATTTGCAAGAGGCAAATGAGTTTGAATGAACAAAAATCAACAGCTGTAGCTGAAGCAGCATCAGTTCCATGCACCATTGCTGGCAGCAAGAAGGAACTGAGGGTGGAGGGGGCTGGCAGCCGCCTATATGCTGCGGCATACGTGTGCCATTCCAAGGGGTGCCAGAGCCGGTCCCTTACGGATACTGCTGAGGGACAAACTTCCGGCACCGGTGCATATGGCAAGCACACACACACCTAAGTTGAATGGACGTGAGCAATCACTCGAAGAACCAGCTCTGATGTGTATCCGGGAGAAATGGGCTTACCATATGTAATTGCTGTCATTTGCTTGTACAGGGCGCAAAATTCCATGCACAAAATCAGGAGGGAGGCCTCTTTGAACAT
Source organism: Mauremys reevesii (assembly GCF_016161935.1). NCBI lineage: Eukaryota > Metazoa > Chordata > Testudines > Geoemydidae > Mauremys > Mauremys reevesii. The sequence goes on from NC_052625.1 coordinate 50,469,918, forward strand.
TTGCCCCAATAGTCAATGGCAGCAGATATTTTAATTTTTTTTAATTGCATGCATGTGCATACACAGGAATGCACAGAGAAATCTTTAAGAATGAATCTTTTTTGTCTCTTGGACTGCAACTAAGGCTCTTCTCAGCAACCTACATGCATCATTCAGCACATTATGCTACAACAAAGAATGACTGCTGTATCAAGCTCCCTGGCCAAGATGAGATATGCAATATTTTAGATTTAGGGCTTGATCCTGTGAGACGCTGAACACGCCCTGAGGTGCTAAGCACCTTCAACTTCCACTGACTTCAGTGGGCGATGACGGCATTCAGAACCTCGTACAATTGTTCGTCGCCCACGTTTTTGGCCTCACCGAAGCAGTGACAATACCAAAGACCTCCATCACAGATGGTGCTCTCAATGTGGCCATCAGGAATAGTTTCCAGCTTTTAAAACTTCAAATGTGTACACTGCTAGAAACAATGGAATAAATAGCACTTTGTGAACCTCTCTCTTACCCTCTCATCCATTGGCACCTTGGCTACTTCATCCTGGCCATCCTCAGGCACTGGAACTCTAGCAACGGAGAGTCCATTTAACGCTGCCAACATCAAGGGCCTCTTCTGGGCCTCCAGGCCTGCCATCTTCTGCTTCTCTAGATTCTTTTGGCAAGAAAAGGCATGTTTTTTATCTCGGTGTTATCATCTATAATGCCAGTAAAACACTAGAATGTTTTTTTAATCTCCAAAATCTGCAACTCTCTGGCCAAGGAATGCAGATGATCACCATTAGCAGAGTAAATACAAATACAACCTCCGATTCTTCCTATTATTCCCCAGGGCCTACTCCTACAGGAGCACAAAATTTTAATTTCAAAGGAACAACCCAAAGGTAAAATATAGCTTACTTGCTATCAAAAGACTGGCAAGTACAAATCTTGGGTATCCTTTCTGTAATGGTAAATTGCTAGCAGGACATAATCTCACGATGGCAATACTTACGCAAACATATCCTATACTTGTTTTAAACGGTGTTCAATTTCATTTACTATGGCAGAAAACCATGAAAAATATATACTGCTTGCCCCACTGCACATTTTATCTTTGCTGGGGTGTTTGTTTAATGCTTAGAATGGGAAATACTTTGGTAAATTTAAACTACCGTGTTTGGTAAATGTCCAGCTGTTAATGGTGCCCACTGTGCGACGAATGAGCTCATGGTGTTTAAAACCAGAGTTTAATACCATTTGATGCACAGAACTTGCTTTACATCATGTTTGTGTAGCACCCACACTGCTGTATGGAGAGTCTGAGTTCTAATTTCGTTCTGTGGCTAGTGGGAGATGATACATCTAAGAGGTGGAGGTTCACAACTCCGGGAAGGCGAAGAAGGGGAAATATTTCATTCCGTTCCCTTGGCGACTCTTCCTGCCTGATTTTGGGGGAAAGCAATACACAAAGGCTGTCTGGATCACAGCTGCTTTTGAAAACTGCTATTACAGCAGGGTCCGAGCTCTCCTGCTGGAAAAGCATACCCCCCGGGCATATAGTAAATGGATTGTTTCTGGAACGGGCCAGCCTGCAAACTTTTCATTGCCATTGGGTACCTGGGCATAACTGCATAAAGATGCTCATGCTAACTGGTGAAACTGGCAAAAATTAAACCCATGTTTTTACCAGATTGACAGTTCAAGATCTAGTAATTTTGCCCAATTTCGGTTTGGTTTTCTTCTATGGCAAAAGCTTCATAAAAATCGGCTGTCTTTAACCAAATAGAATGTCCCAAAGTGTAAATGGTGAATTCTGTGCTTACGGGATCAGCCACGGCACCAAATTCACAAATGGTTAGCTGATAGTTTTCAGTGCCCGTGGTGAAAGAGGTAGAAATATCATGTGATTCCTGAACTAGGCTGGAAACCATTTTAAAAGCAATTTGAGCATAAAAAATATAGAATAACCTCCCGCTTCCAAAAAGCAGATGCGAACATGGTGTTGATGGGGTGAACAAAGTTGACCTAATACTCAATGAATATCCAGAATGGAGGTTCTCAGATTATTTTGCCACTCCTGGCCCCAATACCCCAAGCTTTTCTCTATCTTGCCCCACATCCCAGAATCCTCTGTGCCCAGTCTCACAACCCTTTGTGCTTCTTTGGATCCCCAAAAGTCCAAAATGCTGTAACACACGTGCACACACATACACACACGTTAATTTGATTTGAATTCCTTGGTTTGTCTATAGCTAAGGAAGACAATTACACTCAATGCATGTCCCTTTGATCACTTCATATCTGAAAGAGATCAAAAAATGTAATTCAGATACTTTTACTGAATATATTCTGGGATGCTACACATTTATTAAGCCTTACTACTACTGCAGTATTTACATGTGAGAGGTTATACTTCGCAAGCAGAAAGGTCAGAAATAACTTTTTTTTTTTTGGTTAAATATAAGCTTAGATTCTGTAGGAAATAACACAACCTCTAGGATACAGCTTTGTGGTGCATCTTGAGACCTTGACCCCAAGAATCAGAACCAATGATCTAGGAAGTGACAGTTTTCAGGATTTGAGAGATCCATTTTTGCATTTGTTCTAGCACAGAGGTGGGCAAACTACGGCCCGTGGACCACATCCGGCCCATGGGACCCTCCTGCCCGGCCCCTGAGCTTCTGCCCCAGGAGGCTAGCCCCCAGCCCCTCCCTCACTGTTTCCCCTTCCCCACAGCCTCAGCTCGCCCCACCGCCAGCGCAATGCTCTGGGTGGTGGGGCTGCGAGCTCCTGGGGCAGCGCGGCTGCAGAGCTGGGGCCTGATCTGGTGCTCTGTGCTGTGCGGTGGCATGGCTGGCTCCAGTCGGGCGGCACAGCTGTAGTGCTGCCAGCCACCAGTGCTCCAGGCAGTGTGGTAAGGGAGCGGGGTGAGGTGGGGTGTGTGGATAGAGGGCAGGGGAGTTCGGAGCGGTGGTCAGGGGTGCAGATAGGGATTGGGGTGGTCGGAGGGCGGGGAACAGGTGGGTTGAAGGGGGCAGGGGTCTCGGGAGGGCAGTCAGGAAGGAGGGGGGGATTGGATGGGGCCACGGGGGTCACTTAGGGGCAGGGGTTCCGGTGATGGTCAGGGGACAGGGAGAAGGAGTGGTTGGATGGTGCAGGGGTCCCGGGGGGGGCAGTCAGGAAGGGTGGGGTTGGATGGGGCAGCGGGGGGCAGCCAGGGCCAGGGATTCCAGGAGCAGTCAGGGAGAAGGGGTGGTATGATGGGGCAGGGGACTGGGCGGCAGTCAGGAATGAGAGGAGGGGGTGGATGGGGTGGTGGTGGGCAGTCGGGGCGGGGGTTCCGGGGACAGGGAACGGGGGGAGGGCAGGAGTCCCGGGGGGGCCATCAGGGGGCGAGAAGCAGGAGGGGTCAGATAGGGGGCGGGACCAGGCCACACCTGACTGTTTGAAGAGGCACAGCCTCTTCTACCCAGCCCTCCATACAATTTTGGAAACCCAATGCAGCCCTCAGGCCAAAAAGTTTGCACGCCCCTGTTCTAGCAGAACTCAGAGGAAATAGAGGGCCTGTCAACTTTCAGACTAACAAATAATTTTGTTCTCACTACTTCTAAATCATTACTTCAAATGCAAGAATCAGCAATAACAAAATGGCAGCTTTCTAAACAAGCTTAAAAAATCCCCTGGGGTATAGTGAAGTGTTTCATTCTAAATGTAGATATTAAGTAACCTCATTTTGTTTGCTGACTAATAGCCTTGCCGTGAAGAATATTAACAGCAAAGCTAGTATTATTTTCTAAACACCCCCAGATCACTTGGACATCACATTAATGTAAATGGATTCAATGTTTCTTCTGCTCTAGGACCCATCCTGAAAAAGAGATATGTACTTGCCTAACTTGACTTCAATAGGACTATTCACAGTTTATAAAGTTAAGCCCATGACTAAGTCTTCATATTTTGATACGTTCCCTGCTATCATTTAGGTCTATGGAAGACCAGACTTTGTATTTGTCCATTTATTATATTATACCGTATTTTAGGGAACATATTATGTATTCCTACAACAAGCAGAAGAGATGGACACTCAATAATAAGTCTCTTCAAAAAGGCATGGCAGTAATGCAGGATGTCTAAATTAAGTTGTTAAAAAAATAGTAGTTCACAGTTAGTCACTCTTATCAGTATAATCTCTTTAAACACTCTGCATGCCAGGTATGTGCATAACTCATTAACTAAGTGTTGTGGGTTAGTACGTTAATCTGAAAACTACTGTAGTGTGCAGCTGTGCAGGAAAAATCAGCTGAGTCAGCATCATCTGTTTGTTCTTGGAAAACTGAATGAGAATTTAAGGATTCCCATTCCCCGTACCTCAGGGAAAGAAAAAAAAGCATCTCTACTTCCTCAAGTTAGCAGTATTGCTCCTTTTGTTGTGCAACAAGTCACTAGTTTAGAAAATCAGCAAGCCAAATTCCAGTGCCACCAAAGTTTACTAAACGTAAGAACATAACCTAAGAACAGCCGTACTGGGTCAGACCAAAGGTCCATCTAGCCCAGTATCTGTCTACCGACAGTGGCCAATGTCAGGGGCCCCAGAGGGAGTGAACCTAACAAGCAATGATCAAGTGATCACTCTCCTGCCATCCATCTCCATCCTCTGACAAACAGAGGCTAGGGACACCATTCCTTACCCATCCTGACTAATAGCCATAAATCCTCATAAAACTCAGTCTCATAAAATTGTAGGCTAAGCATACGCTACATCAATGTAAAAGCAGCAATCCTAAGTGATAAGCCATCTAAATGTCATGGATTGGATTCTCCGCACTAACACTGCATATTATGCAGTACTTTGCTTTATATCCCTGCGAAGTGGGGAGAATATGCTACTGAACCAGAATTCTCCACTCGTACTGGTGATGGCATTGCAAACCCATTCAAATTATAGACTGCTCTAAATGACTGCACAAGCAGCCAGGCAATGGAGAATTAGACCCTGCATTTTTTACTCACTCTTACCTTCCAGGTAATCCTATGATGGTCAAAAACTCTTTTTTCTGCATACGGTTGTTTTACATTCCTCATTGTTTAGGCTGTAACCATTTTCAGTTGTTCATTTTGGGATATTAAAAAAAAACCAAAACAGGTTGGTTCTTTGGTTCAAAGAAGCCTCTGCATTAGAGAAAGATACTTACCCTCATCATCATCTCTCTTTCTATAATGCTGTCCTCGATAGAAAACATTTCGGACACAGGCCTTTCCTTCACTGGTTCTTTCTTGACCCTCTCCTTTACACTCGTGAGGTCAGGCTCGGAGATAGACGGTCCAAGTGAGGACCCATTCATTGTCATTTGATCAGTCCGAGACACGCTAACGGCCTTGGTAGGCCCTGGCCTCATGGCCTTGGCCCTGGCTACAGCCACTGAAACATTTACTTGGTCCTGCCTCAGGGCTCCATTGCTAACACTTTTCCTTGGCCCGGGATACTCAGGAGGAGGTTTATTTGGTATTCTAGCCAAAGCAGCTTGCAACTGAGCACTATATTCCACATTTTCATGGAGCGGTGCTATCTGTGACACTGATTCTGAAGCTTCTTCTTCCTCTTCACTTTCACTGCTGTGTATCAGCATCGTGGCACTTGAGAACGTCTTCTTGTGATGGTAGCAAGGGAGCTGCTGAACCGCATGTTCCATCTGCGCTGCCTCTTCTGGCTGCACCTGCTCTCGCAAGGTGTTTCTACGTGGCAGAGGGGCATTTAAAGTCTTTAAAGCCATAGCTTCTATACCACGTACCATATTGCTGATGACCTCCAAACTATGGCGCTTGTTCAAAGCTGCATGATGTTTGGCTGCCATGAGGGGCTCGCTAACCTCCTGGAGTGACTGATGAACCACTGGCAAGCTGTCCTCTTGGAATGTCTTCACTGAGAGCTGGACCTTCCGAGTAACCAAATCAGGGCTACTGCCACTGACATATTTATGACGGTGGCTCGCTAGGTCAGGCGTGCTGGTGGCAGGACGTGGACGTGGATATGGAGGTGGTGGCCTGAAAAGATAGTTCTTTAACATATGGGCAGTACTATAGCTTTGACTGCTCTGCAGCTGCATGTTAGCCAGTTCTGGTGTGCTAACTGTGTGGGATATGGCACTGGCTGCTGCCTTATTCTGCACAACATTATTAGGGTTCATTTGGTCAGATGGGGCAACAGGTTTGTTATAACCACCATGCGGCCCATAAGAAACAGTATAGGGATGTCTCTCTCGAATCTCAGGTTGGCTGTAAACCAGGTCTTCTGGTTGGTTGTAAGCATGTGTATTTCCAATATTGAGGTTCCTTAAAGATTGACTTTGGCTATCCATGTGAATAACCCCTCTCTTCATTTGCCTCATGACAGTTTCATAGTCTGGCGTTGGCCTGTAGGACGGCACTATGATGGCACTATGTCTATGGCTGGGGATGTAGTCTGCTCTCATGATATCACTTCCTGGGATGCTGAGATTGGAGGACATTGGAGATGCCTGAACGAAGTTCTGTGAACGGTTGAGAGAGTTCATGCTGTGGGCACTGCACATACTGCCATTTGGCCCATTACCATTTAAGTAGCTGAAGTCCATGGGACACCTGTCCAAGCTGGTCTGAGATCTACAATAGAATGTTTCTTCATTTCCATGGAAAATGCTGTCTGTGTATGGTAGAGATAAAGAAAAGGACACTTTAACAAACAAGGGCACATGCAATGTCATGATCCTCAAAACCTTTCCTAAATAAAACCACCAAAACTTCAAATGCATTCTGAACCAGTGATTAAGAGGCAGCCTTGTGTACATCTGTGCAGGATGTGTGGTCTCAGGACTGGCCTTTCAGATTGTTTTGCCACTCCTGGACCCAATACCCCAAGCTTTTCTCTACCTTGCCTCACATTCCAGAATCCATTGGGGCTCTTTCCGTTACCCCGCCCCCGCCCCCACAAAAGTCCAAAATGCTATAACACATCTAGACGTTGTAGTTTGTTAATTGTGTCAGAAATGGGCTCAAAACAAAACTCCAGATCCAAACACTCCTGCCATTTGGGAACATTTGGAGGTTGAACCCTGTCTGTATAATTGGCTGAACCTACATTCTAGATCCAAATCATGCCCAGGCTTTGAAACAGTTCAGATCCAGGCCCTCTGGAAGGTTCCTAAGGCGGAGGAGGTAGTTGTGGAACTCTCTCTCCCCCGTCCATCCATCTGCCTCTTAGCAAGTTCACAACTGTTATCTAAAGATACATCCCACCATTGGCAGCACTAGGCCCCAGAGCTACTGTACCACTGAATATTCCCTTAGGTCTCTGTAGCAGGGTGAAACCCTGCTCCTGCTGTGAGGGGTTTAAAAGTGGCCTGGCAGGGCCTGAGAGCTGCTGCTTTAGGCTGGGCTGATTGAGGAAGTGGCTGCAGCTGGGGCCACGCCCCAAACTGAGCCAAGGGCCTTATAAGGCGGCCAGGGAAGCTAGAAGCCAGGACAGTCTCTCTCTGCCTTCAGAGGGAGAGAAGGGCCTGGCTGCAGGGGCTATAGGCAAGGTACGTAGCGTGAAGCAGGGCTGGGGAAAGGCTGAGGAGCTGGGGAGCTCCAGCCTAGAAAGCCCCAGGCTGCGGCCTAGCGAAGGGCCAACTGGTACTGGGGGTTGCAGAGGGCAGCTCAGGGGTAGGCCAAGGCAGCAGGTCCAAACCCCTTTGCCTGTGATGAGTAGGCTGATACTGCAGTCTGCCCCAGGGTGTGGGGCTAGACAATGACTGGCAGTAGCCAATACTGAGGCAAGGTGGGGCTAGAGGGTAGGAGTTCCCCAAGGAGGGGAGACCCAGAAAGAAAGGGGTTACTGCCAGGGGCAGCACCCATGTGAAAGGGCACCGGGTCCAGGGAGGGACACGGGGGCCAGAAGACAGGCAGATTACCGGCCTGCAGAGGGCGCTCCAGCACTGGACAGAGCTAATTCCCGGAGTCACCAGCAGGAGGCGCCGCAGGGGTGAGTCCGACCCGTCTACAGTCTCCTCTTGATGTACTGCCCTCCCTGCCCCAAGCAGGCAGAGATTGTGAAAGGGGGAAGAGGTTCCTCCAGGGCTGTAGCAGGTTCCTCAACATCAAACCAATCTGTTGTCTCCAGGACTCTAAGCAAGCCAAAACAGGCTGATCATGCCCCCGAGGAACCAAAACAGCCTACTGATCAGGTAACTGAAGCACAGAAATTAAATGATTCGGCCAATGTCACAAAGGGAGTTTGCAGCACAGGCAGGAATAAAAAAATCAGATCTCTTGAGTCACAGCTGAGTGTATTAACCACAGGATTATCCTTTCTCCTAAATCTCACAGGACTCAGAAGGATGGCCACCTCCAGTGATTCTGGTGTAAGCAATTGTTCAACATCACATGAGAAGTCTGTGGTAAGGTCCACTCCTGCTGCATCTCAGTCGATTCTTATCTACAGCCCCTGCCTCATTCATGACACACAATCACTACACCAAGATTCCATCATGTGTGACAATTGGCTAGGGCACTTCAGCTGTGTCTCTCACAGTATGCAGACATAGCTTTGCGAAAATCATTTCAAAAGAGAGTGTGGTTAAGTGAATGAGATGTGAGGCTGCCACATTAGAGGTCTGGGCTCTGTTTCCAGCTCTAGTGGAAGTGACTTGGTGCAACATCTCCATCATCTCATCTAGTGAGAAATAATAGTTGTGTCTCCCTAGTGTAGAAGTGTGTCAATAACAATGCACAGAAACACAAAGAGACGTCAGCAGAACTTATGGTCTCCTCATGACCAGGCCACTGCACTAGGCTACAGGATATTTTGTGGGAATCTCTCTCTACACCTTAGATTCCAGCCATCATACTTTCCTCAGAGATCAATTCTGAGGCTAACCCTGCAGAGAGCCAAAAAAATACAACTTTTTATTCACACACTTCTGAAGCTTGACACTGGTGACAGGAACTAGAACAGAAAAAAGGCCAGCAAGTAATATACAGGCTATGTGGATCTACTCCCCCTTCACCTCCCCAGTTTTCACTGGATCTGCAGAAAAAAGCACTATAAGAAAGTTGCAATTTTAAAATCAGGCCATTTGGGGAGACCTGTAACTTGGCAACCCCTTGACCAACTGACCCCAGACATGCCAACTGCACTGAACTGGCATGCCACATTCCAAGCCCATCTAACGGTGCATGTGTATTTTACATAAGTTTGAAAATTGGGCTTTAAACAGAACCCTGCTACAACCTTAACTATGAAGTTATTGTGGAGGAGTAATACTAACTCTCATTTGACCAGGACTGCATTTTGGAAATCACGATCTGATGAACAAGAGCCCCTTTGCTGGCACATTAAGCTACAGATCTCTGAAAGGAAAAAGGTACACCCTAAATACCTTGCGAGTTGTTTGTTTCAGTGTAGTGTTCTCCACACTGGACATGCATAGGTGGCAGTATAAATGGGTGCTGTCTTGGCTGAAATAAAAAGAGAAACATGAATAACCTTAGCAAACTGGAGCTTTGCCACAGTTTCTGAAGATGAAGTGCCCAAGAAATTATTCTAGATTTTTTCCACAGTACAGAACATTTCCTTAGAGAGTTCTGCCTATGTGACTTAGGCGCCTACATCCCATTTATAAAAGTGACTTAGCTACTTAGGAGCCTGGTTCTTATTGAAAATCACTGGGACTTAAGCTCTCTAACACACAAGTCACTTTGGAAAATGGGATTAAGGCTCCTCGCTCACTTTACTTTTCAACATTTCACCCAGAGTCCTTGCCTCTGAATAGCCTAGAAACGAGGCTCTGACAAAAACAAGAGGAGACCAAAACACAAGGAGTAGTTGGTGGGAGATGAGGGGAAAAGGCAATAGCAACATGAGGTGGCTCAGCAGAGTCTCGCAGTGTCTTGAATGCAGAATTTCAGAGGGCAAACCCCCAACTGACAAATACTGCAGCTAGCATTGTGATATGGTAGGAATCAATGATGGGGATGCTTTAGCATTACATCAATGCATTATTTAAAGGTAATAATATAAAGCCTGGATGATGTCATAATCAGCAGTTTTGTCCATGCATAAAGTGAAGTATTTGGAGGCTGGCACTGCAGCCACCTCGGTTGTGGGTGTGATTAAGTTGAGAAGTTTGTGGAAGCACACACTGGTGTGTTCAGATAGAGGCAAATTGCCCTGACTTCTGAGCGAATATACCTGCAGAACCACCTCAGAGGCACCTCTCACACAGGCTGGTTCCAGGAGAGCAAGATACTGACTGGGCCCATAGCTTCAAGGGGAGAAGAGGCACAGTTTGCCTTCATGCAGAGACAAAGGGCCACGATGACAGCTAGCCACTGAACGGGCAAAAAAGGAACTGGGCTTGGCTTACACCTACACTTTGTATGGGATCGGGGGGAATAGAAAAGAAGTGAAAGTGACTGTGATGAGGCATATAAATCCTTGCATAGATTCACAGACTCTAGGACTGGAAGGGACCTCGAGAGGTCATCGAGTCCAGTCCCGTGCCCTCATGGCAGGACCAAATACTGTCTAGACCATCCCTGATAGACATTTATCTAACCTACTCTTAAATATCTCCAGAGATGGAGATTCCACAACCTCCCTAGGCAATTTATTCCAGTGTTTAACCACCCTGACAGTTAGGAACTTTTTCCTAATGTCCAACCTAAACCGCCCTTGCTGCAGTTTAAGCCCATTGCTTCTTGTTCTATCCTTAGAGGCTAAGGTGAACAAGTTTTCTCCCTCCTCCTGATGACACCCTTTTAGATACCTGAAAACTGCTATCATGTCCCCTCTCAGTCTTCTCTTTTCCAAACTAAACAAACCCAATTCTTTCAGCCTTCCTTCGTAGGTCATGTTCTCAAGACCTTTAATCATTCTTGTTGCTCTTCTCTGGACCCTCTCCAATTTCTCCACATCTTTCTTGAAATGCGATGCCCAGAACTGGACACAATACTGCAGTTGAGGCCTAACCAGCGCAGAAGAAGAATGACTTCTCATGTCTTGCTCACAACACACCTGTTAATGCATCCCAGAATCACGTTTGCTTTTTTTGCAACAGCATCACACTGTAGACTCATATTTAGCTTGTGGTCCACTATAACCCCTAGATCCCTTTCTGCCGTACTCCTTCCTAGACAGTCTCTTCCCCTTCTGTATGTGTGAAACTGATTGTTCCTTCCTAAGTGGAGCACTTTGCATTTGTCTTTATTAAACTTCATCCGGTTTACCTCAGACCATTTCTCCAATTTCTCCAGATCATTTTGAATTATGACCCTATCCTCCAAAGCAGTTGCAATCCCTCCCAGTTTGGTATCATCTGCAAACTTAATAAGCGTACTTTCTATGCCAACATCTAAGTCTTGCAACATACAATATGGCAGAGGAAAACAGGAAATACTCCTGCTGGGCCCAGTTACAGATGAGGGTGTTCCGAAGAGCATGGCTCTAGTCAGCAGAAGAATGGTTCTATTGGCATCCTGAGAGGCAGAACTTAGTCTGGCAAGAACTGAAGGAACCTATGAAGGTCTGAGCCAGAAAAAAAGGCTTCACAGCAAAGAGAACGGGTCTCCTGCTAGGAATGTACCATATCTATTAGGAAACATGGGAAACAAGCTGAATCCCATGTTATTGTAGGACTGGTCTGCAAGGACTCTTCTGTTATTGGAAAAGCAGGACTTTTTTGAGATACCAGGCAAAACAGTCTACCCTGAAGTAGTTGGGGAGCAGCTTGAAGCCTGGAGGAGTCGGAAATCCAATTCAGCGATCACTGGGGAGGGGGGAGTGTGTGTTAAAAAACAAACCCACACGAGGGCCTCTTACAGGCATTGTTCCACCTACGTGAGAGTCATTGGAAGTTTGGCTACAGTAAACAGACCTTTGCCGAATGGAAATAAAAAAACTACAAACTTAATGGGCCTGATTCTCATTTATTTATTATCATATCATTAAGACCATGAAAGAGCAGTATAAAAGAGGCTTGAAGTGGGTGTAAATGTACTTAAGCTGCCAAAGCAAGGAGGCCTTAGTGTAAATGAGAATCCAGGCCATTTTGTCAAATGTCAGACAGACACCACAGACTTCACTTCATTATCCCACTTATGCCTACTGATTTAGTACAAGGCTACCATAAAAGACCAAGGAGTACACTGATAGTGCTATCTAGAACTGCCGTATACAGTTCAAGGAGGCTGTCTGCAAGGCTAATTACTTTAAAGAACAACTCCTCTAACAAGTGAGCAAAACTACTTTTTTTAAAAGGCGCATGAAGGTTCATTTGAACAGAGAGAAAACTCGTTTGTTTTTGAGGAAAGTCACCTATTCCTCTTCTCATTGCTACCAATCCATGTTCTCATTTGCCAAAGGTTTACACATAGAATCTAAACAGAGGAGGCATGATTGTTTTTCCTATTAAAATATAGGCTTCCATTTTCCATATCTGATAGGAAGAGGGTCTTGTTTTCTTTGCAATAAAGATGAGGCTGATCAGATCATAAGGCATTCAAGGGCCCTTTCATTTCCTTACATTAGATATTTCGCATCAGGGCTCACAAAGCAAATTAGCAGATGATAAGAATTTTATGTTTTAAAGAATGTAACACAGACAGTGCAATAAGCAAACTGTGCTAACCAATGGCTCTCTGGAAGTAAGCTGAAAATGACAGGCAGTTTTGGAAAGGAAACTGGGCAGGACTATTAGTTTAAAATATAGGTACCTGCCCATGTGTGAAAACTATGAAAAGCTTTTGGAGAGGAAAATATGACAACTTTTAATACCACTGAAATAAAATGGACTAGAACAAATTTGTAGAAGGAACAGAGTGAATAGATGGTACAGATTTTGTTAAAACACAGGGACAGCCCATCTTAAAAAGGGACAGCTGCTGTGCATGGATAAGAGGTGTCAAAAACAGAACTACCAACAATAACTCTGTCAGACAGACATATGATAATAAGATTTATTACTTCAGGAAGGTGCTACAAAGCAAGAAAACGATACTTCATCACTGGGCTTGAAATGAGCTAAGAAGGAAGGCTATCTTCTTTTGTTTCACAAGCAAACCATTTTATACAGCCATGATAATCTTTGCCCTCTATGGAAGGGATTGGCAATGTTGTTGCACCTTGCCATTCTCTTTTAGGTTTTCTGCTGGAATTCAATATTTCTTAGGGTAGTTCAAGGGTGCTGGGAGAAAAACGTAGCAGCAAAAGAAAGCTAATCCCTAAAGCTGATTGAAAAATGGAATATAATGTTTGCAAAAATTTCCAAAAAAATGGTTTCTCATTTTTGTGAAAATTTCAATTAAAAAATACTGTCAAAAATTGTAGGCAGCTCTACTTAGTCGAATGGATTTACAAAAGAAAGAAAATATAGAATCACAGAATCATGTACTGATTATAAAAGTTTTACTCAGAAATATTAGGCACTTCACAGAAATACATAACAAGATAAAGTTCCCACCATAAAGAGCTCACAGTCTAAATGCAGACTTGACACCTTAGAGTGCCAAAAAATAGAGGATGGAGGAAGGGTTCAGGGCAACACACTGTAAAATCATGCAGTGATTCAGTTTTGGGGTATGTATGTTTTGAGGTTCCGTTATTTATACAGTAATAGATTTTTCAAACTCTAAGGAGTTTTTTTTTACCCTGCAGGACAAATCCCATTGAACATCACTGTATTCCTGCAGAAAAGATGGTCTATTTTTGCAGGACAAGTAGAAACATTGAGGCCCCAAGGCCTGTAATTTTTAGAATCAGTAGTAATAATACGTTCCATTTAAATTAACACACTTCCTGTAGGTGACATGGCATGAACGAGTTTCAAGAATGCCGATGTCTAGTCAATTAATATATTTGAACTTTAGAAAATGTCCCATCTCATGTATTGCCCCATGCCTGTAGCAGCAATACCAGCATTATTATTGAAGACCCCACTATATTACATACCAAGGATGACCTACTCCAGGTGGGCCGCCGTCTGATAGGGGGAGGAGAACTTGATTGTCTGTGGGGAAAAGTGGAGAGAGATATTAGGAACTGGTCTTACGATAAAATTTAAATTCTGATTCAAGACTGGCTGAGGAAAATAAGAGCCTATGATGCTGAAAGGTATTCTTTATTGATAGATAGATATATAAAATAAACAGACGGAAATAATTCAGTTCCTGCTCTAAGTATAGATGTATTTTTATTCCAAAATAAACATGCCATCTGGTCATTATCCTATTTGGCCTAATTGGAAACAAGGGAAAGAAAATCAACTCTGGTTTTAAAATGACAAACGTAAAAAGTAGAAGTCTCTTGAGGAAGCATGGGCCGGCTCTCAAGATACAGGTGAAGAGAAAAAACAATGACAGCATCTTAGAGAAGTCACAGCAAATCACTAAAAGGCAATGCACACAGATCAAGAGAGGAAAGAGCGGCTGAAGGACAATGCTAGCGGAGGTAGGTATAATGTTGTAGTAGCCAGATGTAGTGGGAATACTTTAAAAAGGAAGGGCAAAAGAAAAGAAAAACCGATGAGTCAGAAATATAGTGCTTACGTATAGAGAGGAAAGGTGGAATTTCTCCTCTTACAATTTCTGATCTGGTGAATGATGATGTTATGTGCGATTAGAGGAAATGCACACAGAGGAAATACAAACAGCAACAGAGTCATTTTAACACAGAGGTTGGGAAAAGTGTTCACTTAGAAAACACACTGCAATATGTTGCTTGCTATCAATACATTTAACTCTAACACAAATGGTGATAGAAGAGGAGACTCCTGCAAGGACAAGCCCAGTTAACTTAGTAACTGTATTTTAGTCTTATTTATTTCTCTCATCAACTTCATTTTGCTACTTATTTTTATCTGAGGACAGAAAAATGCAAGTGTTTTTAGGATGTTATATATCTGAAGTGTGTATCTATACTGGACTTATGGTATCCGAGCACCTTCTGATTATGAAGTCTGAATTTAAGCAGCCTTTACTGTAATAGAAGAATCTTCTGTATTGACCCAGGTATATAGTTACAAGATAGAAATATGCTCCTCTTCAGGATCTGCTCAAAGTTCTTTTCATAGAATCATAGAATATCAGGGTTGGAAGGGACTTCAGGAGGTCATTTAGTCCAACCCCCTGCTCAAATCAGGACCAATCTCCAACTAAATCATCCTAGCCAGGGCTTCATCAAGCCTGACCGTAAAAACCTCTAAGGAAGGAGATTCCACCACCTCCCTAGGTAACCCATTCCAGTGCCTCCTAGTGAAAAAGTGTTTCCTAATATCCAACCTAAACCTCCCCCACTGCAACCTGAGACCATTACTCCTTGTTCTTTCATCTGGTACCACTGAGAACCGTCTAGCTCCATCCTCTTTGGAACCCCCTCTTTCAGGTAGTTGAAATCCCCCCTCATTCTTCTCTTCTGCAGACTAAACAATCCCAGTTCCCTCAGCCTCTCTTCATAAGTCATGTGCACCAGCCTCCTAATCATTTTTTTTTGCCCTCCGCTGGACTCTTTCCAATTTTTCCACATCCTTCCTGTAGTGTGGGGCCCAAAACTGGACACAGTACTCCAGATGAGGCCTCACCAATGCTGAATAGAGGGGAATGATCACGTCCCTCAATCTGTTGGCAATGCCCCTACTTATACAGCCCAAAATGCTGTTAGCCTTCTTAGCAACAAGGGCACACTGTTGTCTCATATCCAGCTTCCTGTCCACTGTAACCTCTAGGTTCTTTTCTGCAGAATTGCTGCCTAACTACTCGGTCCCTAGTCTGTAGCAGTGAATCAGATTCTTCCGTCCTAAGTGCCTTTTACCCAACACATTGTTTTTTGTTTTTCTAGAGGAGAGAATCAAAACCTTCCCTTTGAACTTGTTCCTCGAACTGTTCAAGACAAAATTAAATCCACAATGTTGGATTATGAAAGTGCAAACATATTTCAATCAATCAATAGGAAACATGTCCATCTCCCAAGAATAGTAGATAGCATTTGAAATATGATCAACTACAAGCTTTTTCTTTGGGTGATAAAGCAGTGGTCACATTTACAAGTCCTTCCATGAGCCCTCCACTAATGTACCCCATTTGGAAATTTATTTTATGCTAGCACACGTGTGCACACACTCCCCCACACACCTTCTAGTCTTTCCTTCCTTTACTTTGGCCCTCCATTTTCCAACAGATGACAACACCCAACAGAACAGATGGACGTCCATCTGGGTAAACAGAACTGCGATGATGATTATGGGAGCTTCTTCGCAGCTTTACAGTTAACTAATCAATGTGTTGGATACTTTACAGGGAATTTGCTCTGTGTGTGGCATTGCTGTATAACCTAGCATTATTCAAAAAATGTCAAACTCTAAAATCACAGCTCTCCACTCCAGTAGGGGTAGATATATGCTGAAAGATATCTGCAGATAATAAACTGGCCTTTGTGCCTACACTATACAACCTAAACTCCACCCATTCCTCTTTCATTAGGGTGAAATCTACCCTTGTGCAGAGGGCCAGCCAGGGCTGCCCAGAGGATTCAGGGGGCCTGGGGCAAAGCAATTTCAGGGGCCCTTTCCATTAAAAAAAGTTGCAATACTACATAATACTATATTCTCATGGGGGCCCCTGCAGGGCCTGGGGCAAATTGCCCCACTTGCCCCCCCCCCCCCCCCCCCGGGAGGCCCTGGGGCCAGCTCAAGGCCTGTGCATTACTAAGGGCTCAAAATAGACTTCAGTGGCACATAGTGATACACAGGCCTCCTATGGCACAGGAATTAGTCCTTTGCTATATCTTGGTAAAAAGGGCAGAGGGTAAAGAGTAATTGACAGACAAGCCGAAAATCAGAGCACTTCCAATCAGTGTATTGCAAAAGAATCTGAAGTATGCATACTCACTCTGTGCAGATTTTATTCTGTTTATAAAACTTATGCCTTGCAGCAAACAGCCGTGAAATATATTTTGCATTTTCAATATCATCCTTTAAAACACAAGAAGAAAAATTGGAAAAGCCATCGGATTATTCACTCTGCTGCTGTTACAATGAATTGATTTCAGCAACCAAAAGAGTATTCTAAAAAATTCAACAGCAATAACGCCTTTTAAGGGAGGCCGCACACAAAGTCAGCTGCCAAGAACATATGCAGTACCCTCAAGCCTTGGACCGCTGAAGTGCATCAGCATGTCTTTACATGCTGCCACTTCGCTGCTAATGACAGTGAAAAAACAAAAAGAACTGTTAGAGCCAGCTGTGTAATTTACAAACTGGCCTGTGCTGGAGGTCATGTGGAGTTGCAGTTTTCTCAGAGCACTGCACAGTCCCTCCTAGAGCTCCAGAGAGCATGTATATAGGCTCCACCATTGCTCAGGCTGCTGCCGCTCTGAGAGCATGGTGTGGCAAAGGGCCATGGACATTTCATCCAAAAGACAGTCATGTCCACAGAGTTCCCAATAGGGTGGATTTCAGGCTGTCTAGAAGGTATTACATACATAGAAAAGTAAAACAATAAACTGAGTTCACCCCCCAAATACAGGTGATGGGAATGTTGGAAAGAGTGAGCAGGTGACAGACTGAATTTGTGATTTCCATCCTCCAAATGCAGGGGAGTGAGGGGACACCTCTATTCAGACATTGGGACCTGAAGCTCAGTCTTTCTGATATATGGTAAAGTTTTTCTGTTGATACTGTTTAGACACTTTGCTTACTGTGTGAAAGAGCACGGTTTCTTCTTTGTTGATCAACTCCACGATGATTGAAGACTTGTTATGTATTATATTCCCAATATCATTCCACCTGTAGAAAAGAAATGCTGCTGACTTTGCCAAGACACACAGGCAAACATTTCACAGACATGTTAGGAATGTATTAGTTTATGTGCAGGCTCATTTTATGTGAGAAATGCTAGCTGTTTGATGAAGAAACACAGCCAGCAAAAAAATCATGTACTGTGATTAAAGAAAAAGCCACCCCCAAACACCCCTGATTTTAGAGCAAAACATTTCTTCTTCAAAAACAGCAATGTTAAGGGTTAGAATAAAATATACGATTGGAAATATATGAATGCTTAATTGTAAACTGAATTGCATCGTGTCACAATTTAATTATTATTTGACTGTGACTAGTTGGCAGGGAAATATGTACAGTTATTGTTGGATTTTTTTTCCAAAACTGTTTCCAAATTTCCTAGATTGAGGTATAGTCTATACCAGAAAATTAGGTCGCTTTAACTACGTTGGTTGGGGCGTGAAAAATCCATACCCTGAGCAGCATAGTTACACCAATGTAAGTCCCCATGTAGACAGCAAGAGGTTGCCAGAAGAATTCTTCCATCAACCTAGCTACTGCCTCTCGGGGAGGTGGATTACCTACGCCGACAGGAAAATCCCTCCTGTCAGCATAGGTAGTGTTTACATTAAACCGCTACAGTTTGTTAATGTGCTTTGATCTAGTCCTTTTTGAAACGAGACTAAAGTGCACTAATGAATTTTTAATGAATGTCAGCAGGGCTCACACAGACAGTTAGTTCACAGCAGGCTAGTCCAGGGTACATTCACACACCAGTTCGCCACAATTTAATTGTTTGTGTAGATAAGTCCTTACCCATTAGTGTTTTTATACAAGCAAAAAATACCATGTTACTATTTTGTGTTTTATGCTCCTAATTTTTTTCCCATGTGTTTACTTGTTCTTTCCTCCAGTGACTGTCAGGTTGATTAAGATCAGTATTATGGTCTTTTTACAACTAGTTGTTGGCACTGTTTGTGTCCATCATGAAAATCGTGTCCCATAAAAACTTTTGGGATGGAAATGACTTGGTCTTCTGGAAAATGTTCTTGGATACATCCTGACATTACATGCATGGGAATGCATGCTGAAACACAACAAACAAGGATACCAGCATTTTCTGAGGACATCTATACCTTTTAAAAAAAAAAAAAAAAATCTGAGGTGCCTCACTTTTGCAACCTACATTTTCAAGAAATCTTGGGAATGGCACAATTTAAAAGAAATCTACTCTGATTTCTTCATAAAACTACACATTTAAAAATGAAAGATACATGAAAAATTCAAAAACAGATGGGAATCTTGATTATGTTGGAAAAAAATAATCTAAGCTCTTTAAAATAAATGCTAAGGTCTTTGAAAAAAGCTCCAACCACTGGCTAAAAACTACAGTGTGACTCACTAAAACATCTGTTTTACTATGAGTGCTGTACAAACATTCACACACCAAGAGTGTTGGTCAGAAACAGTCTCACAGATTGTGGTTTATCATTCTAAGATAACAATGAAATAAACAAAAATAACCCATGAAACCACAGAAACAATAAAAAAAGGAGGGTGGGAGGCGGGGGATGAAATCCTGGCTCCACTGAAATCAATGGGAGTTTTGCCACGGTTTCCAAAGGGACAAGGATTTGACTCAAAGCTTTTTGCTACATTTGGGGCGGGAAGAGTAATAAAGATTTATTTTTATAGAATAACAAAGAAACAAAATTTAAACAATAATTGGAATTGATAAAACAATCCTTTGCCTAGACACTCATATTTTGCATTAGCAACACTGGGTAATTCCACAATGAGAAAAACAAGGGCCAAATTTAAATTCAGATATCGCTTTACCAGACTCTGATCTCAGAAACTCTTTATCTGAAGGCTGCTCAGTGTCCTATGCAAAATGAGTTAGTTCATGGATAGAGGTTATATTATTATTTAGCTCCATAAATAAGCACAGTGCCACACACATAAAGAAAAGACAATAGTCAAGAACTTAAAAAAATGAGCCTAAAATTCAGCTCCTTTATTCTTATTGAGACACCGAAACAAGTGACCTGATTTTGGGGTACTGGAACAATTTGTTTAGTGGGGGTGCTGACAGCCATTAAACCAAACTGTAAAGCCTGTATATAGTGGAAATCACTTCAAGCCAGGGGGTGCTCCAGCACTCCTAGTTCCAGCACCTATGGAAGTGGTGCGCACCTAGCAGTCCCCACTGACGTCTAACGTATTTGCTTTCAGATCCAAGAAAATAAGTGATTTAAGCACAAACTGACCCTAGAGAGGCAAGAGGAGAAAAGGCATCAAAATCCCATAAGCAATTCAAGTGTACATGATAGCCTTGTCTCTCTAGGCATCAACCCCATTCCCAGACATCTATCAGAGACTATCCTTTACTGCATAGACTTTTATGGTCAAGAGGCCAATCCTGAAAATCCTTACTCATGTCAGTACTCCTTTACTCACAGAAATAGTCCCACTGAAGTCACACGTGATGCCTAAGTCATTGGGAAAAAAGCACAGCTTCCTGAAAAAGGAATTCACATTAAAAGCAGAAGTCTCTTGATGGTACCTGTATATCACTGTTGGCCTTCCAATTCTATTTTTTATGAAGATTCCCATGAAGAAAATGCCAAGATGCATATCATTTCCATGATTGTCCTGCACCAAAACCACATAAACATTTAGTTAATTAATACAGAAACTGGTTTTACATGAAGAACGCCCAGGGAACTACAATAAAATGTTTAAATCAAAATCATCCCCTAAGATATACAGCACATCAGGCATTCAGGAGTGAGTCTGTAGTTTAACTAACCAAAAAACACCCAGTCTACATAGCGATTGTTTTCTTATTTACAAGGTATTTACACAGTAATTCAAAATAAATATCATATGAATATAAGCCACGTAGCTAAAAGGATTACTGTATGGAGCAACACAAGGGAAATTAGTGTGCTCTAGTGGAATAAATACTAGACAGAGTCTGAAATTCCTGCCTTTTAATTCATACTATATGGATTTGGACCATTCACTTGACCTTTTGGAGCCAGATTATCAGACTGGTTTTAAATGGGCCTCCATTTTGATAGGTGCAAATACCTGGGGACACAGTGTAGGTAGCTCAGATGTTTGATCTGTGGATATAATCTAGTAGTCATACATTTAAATGATAAACTGCATCTCAAAAGAATTATTCCTACTATCTGTGGATGCAAAACAGGATATCTGTATTTGCAAATCTGGTCCTCTGTGACTCAGTTTGTCCTTCTCTAAAAGAAATAATACTTACCTACCTCACAGGGCTAATTATATTGTGCTTCTAAGATGTAAACCACTGTGTAAATATAAAGAATTATTTTTACAATAAGTAATATTACCTTCATTCACTGAAGATAACATGAATTCAGTTCTTTGAAATACAAAGTAACATTTTTGTTTTTCCTATTTTGTACAGAATAGGCACTTTGGCTTCTTATTTAACACGATCCAGAATGGCATGCAATAGCCAAACAGGGACATCCCATATACAAAACCTGAAAAAATTCACTTGCTAGTGCTGAGTGGGAAGCTTTCCCTGGAGGGGGCTGGTGCTTACGCCATCACATTTCTGAAGATTTTACAAAAATAAATTTGTCTATAGTTCTTCTGATTGCCAAGAGATAAATCCAAACATGAGCCAAATGTAAATTGATGCAGTGTTGTCTTCCTGAGTCTGTAGGCAGGTAGTCCAAGTGTTTCAGCTGCTGCTTACTGGTTTGCAAAGCTTCAGCACATGACATTAATAAGACTTTCAGTGATGGGTGGGCCACAGTGACACTATCACTCTGCTGCTGCTATGGGAGAATTCTATGAGCTGCAACTGAGGCGGGCATGGCTGAGACACGCACAGTATTTGGGCCAAAGGGACCAAAACAGATAGAAGTGGAAGGAAGAGAGGAGACTCCCTTCTGTTCACCAGCACCCTCACACCATTCAGGACATACTGGAAAAGAGATGGAGGGTGGACCTCCCTCTCTCTTCATTGACTGCTTGTAATGGGGCAGCTGCCCCACTCCTGGAGAACAGGGGTTAAAACAGCCAAACTAGGCTGATTGGGGAAGCAGCCACAGCTATGGCCAGCTCAATTAGGGCCCAGCTGGCCTTGATAAGAGGGCTGTAGGCCAGAAACTGGAGGAGTCTCTCTCTAGCGGTGGAGAGAGAAGGACCTGGCTGCCTGGGAGCTCAGGGTACCGGGAGTAGAGCAGGGCTGGGGAAAGGCAAGAGAAGCTGGGGAGCTCCAGCCTGGCATATCACCAGGCCTTGCTAAAGGCCAAAGCAGGTACAGGGGTTGCAGAGGTGCCGCCTGGGCTTCGGCAGAGGCAGCTGGGTCATAACCCCTGGCCAATGACGAGTGGCCATTACAGACTGCAGTCTGCCCCAGTGAGCAGGGGCTAGATGATGACTGGCAGTAGCCACTGAGGCAAGGTGGGTTTAGAGAGTTGGGGGTTCCCCAAGGAGGGGAGACCCAGAGTGTGTTGGTACTGCTGGGGCAGAACCCTGAAGTAAAGGGCACTGGAGTCCGGGAGGGACATGGGGCCAGCGGCAGGCGAGACACCAGCCTGCAGAGGGCGTTCCATATGTGGGAAAAGAGCTAATTCCCAGGATGACCAGCAGGAGGCACTGCGCCGGTGAGTCTTGCTTCACTACACAGCTGTTTTGAGGAGAGAGAGAATCCTGTATCCCTTTCAGCTTCTGGAGAGTGGTGAAGCTTCAAATTTATCAGATGCCTAGTACCAACAGGGCGATACAAAATTATTAATTCCCTTGGCCGTGTCCAAGACAACACCCTGTTAGAAATCCTAGCTACCTTCTTATTCTCAGGCTCTGTGGATGAGCAGGTGGCTAGATTTTGTCCCAAAGATTTGCTGGTAGTGTGCTCCATGCGTGCATTTTGTATTTATTTCTAGCTAGCAAGGGTTAATCCCCCAGTAAGTATATGTCTGGTACATTTTTCAAGCCCTGTACATGCACTGATTCCCAATGCTGCATATACCAGAATTCTTCAAATTATACTCCAAATCTGCTGTGGTTTGGACGTTCTCTGCCTAATCATGGGAAGAGCTGTAATAAGGAAGGAAAAAGGGAATCAGCTCTTGAATCATAGAATCTCAGGGTTGAAAGGGACCTCAGGAGGTCATCTAGTCCAGCCCCCTCCTCAAAGCAGGACCAAACCCAACTAAATCATCCCAGCCAGGGCTTTGTCAAGCCTGACCTTAAAAACCTCCAAGGAAGGAGATTCCACCACCTCCCTAGGTAACCCATTCCAGTGCTTCACCACCCTACTAGTGAAAAAGTTTTTCCTAATGTCCAACCTAAACCTCCCCCTCTGCAACTTGAGACCATTACTCCTTGTTCTGTCATCTTCTGCCACTGAGAACAGTCTAGATCCATCCTCTTTGGAACCCCCTTTCAGGTAGTTGAAAGCAGCTATCAAATCCCCCCTCAATCTTCTCTTCTGCAGGCTAAACAATCTCAGTTCCCTCAGCCTCTCCTCGTAAGTCATGTGCTCCAGCCCCCTAATCATTTTTGTTGCCCTCCGCTGGACTCTCTCCAATTTATCCACATCCTTCTTGTAGTGTGGGGCCCAAAACTGGACACAGTACTCCAAATGAGGCCTCACCAGTGCTGAGTAGAGGGGAATGATCACATCCCTCGATCTGCTGGAAATGCCCCTACTTATACAACCCAAAATGCCATTAGCCTTCTTGGCAACAAGGGCACACTGTTGACTCATATTCAGCTTTTCGATCACCGTAACCTCTAGGTCCCTTTCTGCAGAACTGCTGCCCAGCCATTCGGTCCCTAGTCTATAGCAGTGCATGGGATTCTTCCGTCCTAAGTGCAGGACTCTGCACTTGTCCTTGTTGAACCTCATCATATTTCTTTTGGCCCAATCCTCTAATTTGTCTAGATCCCTCTGTATCCTATCCCTACCCTCCAGCGTATCAACCACTCCTCCCAGTTTAGTGTCATCTGCAAACTTGCTAAGGGTGCAGTCCACACCATCCTCCAGATCGTTAATGAAGATATTGAACAAAACCGGCCCCAGCACCGACCCGTGGGGCACTCCACTTGATACCAGCTGCCAACTAGACATGGAACCATTGATCACTACCCGTTGAGCCCGACCATCTAGCCAGTTTTCTATCCACCTTACCGTCCATTCATCCAGCCCAGACTTCTTTAACTTGCTGGCAAGAATACTGCGGGAGACTGTATCAAAAGCTTTGCTAAAGTCCAGAAATAGCACATCCACTGCTTTCTCCTCATCCACAGAGCCGGTTATCTCATCATAGAAGGCAATTAGGTTAGTCAGGCATGACTTGCCCTTGGTGAATCCATGCTGACTGTTCCTGATCACTTTCCCCTCCTTTAAGTGGTTCAGAATTGATTCCTTGAGGACCTGTTCCATGATTTTTCCAGGGACTGAGGTAAGACTGACTGGCCTGTAGTTCCCTGGATCTTCCTTCTTCCCTTTTTTAAAGATGGGCACTACATTAGCTTTTTTCCAGTCATCCGGGACCTCCCCCGATCGCCATGATTTTTCAAAGATAATGGCCAATGGCTCTGCAATCTCATCGGCCAACTCCTTTAGCACCCTCGGATGCAGTGCATCCGGCCCCATGGACTTGTGCTCATCCAGCTTTTCTAAATAGTCCTGAACTACTTCTTTCTCCACAGAGAGCTGGTCACCTCCTCCCCATACCGTGCTGCAGAGTGCAGCTGTCTGGGAGCTGACCTTGTCTGTGAAGACAGAGGCAAAAAAAGCATTGAGTACCCTAGCTTTCTCCACATCCTCTGTCACTAGGTTCCCTCCCTCATTCAGCAAGGTATGCCCATCTCCAAAAGAGAACTTTCTCCAGGGTCTCTCAATACATTGTGTTTGTCCATACATCTATCCTGCCAGCTCTCCTGGGTGGTGGTGGTGGGTTTTTTTCTGCATCTTGCACTGCGTGAGCACACAATTAGTGCTTCACCCAGCAACCACCAACAACAATCAGGCAGAATGAGAAATTCTGTTAAGGAAACAAGTTGCCACAGTATAGAGTTTTAATGGGAATTAATCCCAGAACAAACCTTTTATTTCTTTTAGATGCATAAAGATTTGACATCAGAAGACCACATAATTTCTGCCTTCCAGTGAAAAAGCCATTAACTTCAATGGAGACCATCACAAGATCCAAAGTACAATCAGCCAATCTGTTTGGTTTTTTTGTCCCTTCAGGCTAACTTCAGGGTTCTCTTATTTTTTATCTCAGTAGCAGGAGAGACAGAAAAACACTTTTACTAGGAAGTGCTGGGGGTTAAGGACAAGGAGAAGTGTTGAGCAGTCCAGTATTTATAACAAATAACCACAGAAGGAGAGTTGTAGAATGGGCTAAAAGTGTTCAATGTTTCAGCCACCCAGTGGATCATAGTGACCTGTGCTGTTCAAACTTAACCAAGTTGCAGATGGCAGCATGGGGCATTAAGACAAGGAAAACCGATTAAAATTCAAGGGAATATAGCATAAAAAGGACAACAATACAGCATAAAAAACCTGAAAAAAACCCCAACTAGTTGTTAGTCTAACATTACCTTGCTTCTGTTCAGCTGACAGAATCTAGTACAGTTATTCAAACCACCATCTAAACATCCTACCTTAGCTAATAAAGTCTCACAACTCTCCTGTGAAGTGAACAAGTGTTGTTATATTCATTTCACAAATGGGGAAATTGAGATAGAGACTTTTGCCAACAGTAACTCAGCAAATCAATGGCAGTGCCAGGATAAAATCAGAGTCCTGATTCTCCATTGCCATGCACCTGATGCAGCCATTTATCCCTGTGCAAAATGGATCTAACACACTACCATTCCAATCTGGTAATTCTTCATTTGGATGTACACATATTGTTTACAGCAACGTGAGTTATACAAACGCACATCACCATATACCCCTCAATTGTCTTTTTTTTTTTTTTTTTGGATGGGGGTTGTAAGAAGGCTACGTAAATAATAGTAACTAGAGCCCCATACCTTCACAGGGAAACTTTCCTGTCCAAACCCTTCAAGACGTTCCACTTCACTGATGTACATAAGTTCAGCTTCTGCTGCTGGTATGCCACTACAATTAAAACAACACAGGACAACAAGAAATTGTTCAGTACAAGTCATATTAAAGGTTCTAGCCAAAAAATGGCAGATTCGGAATAATCTAGATTAGTATCTTAAGTGAGTCACTGAGATTCTGAAGAAAATGTACAATATAATTAAAACAGATCATTACTTGTATTATCAAGATGGGATAGACATTTTAGTTCATTCTCTACATTGTCATTAGGAGGAGGTAGAAAACACAGTCCAAATCTAGAGAGGCATTTTCTACTCCAATGTCTAAACCAGATTGGCAACCAGAGCTATTTTATATCTGTAAAATTTTGTGAAAAGCTGATTAACTTTCTGTACAAACTAAATAAAAACCCAACTTAAAGTAGCAGAAGAATAGCCATATGTACCAGTTCCCTACTGCAAGTGAAAACAGAACAGAGCTGTATCTTAACATTTTGGGACTCACCTATGAGTTTTATGTTCCTGAGCTACCTTTTGAGTCAGATCTTCCAGGACTGCTTCATCTTGAGTCCAGTCCTGTAAGAATACAAACAAGAACACTCTGTTTATTGAGGGACACTAATCAGGAAAGAAACAAAGCAAAACACAGAACAGATACATTGTGATGGTGTACGTTTTAGGGTTGCCACCTGTCTAAGCTTGCAGGACAGTGATGATACCTAATACTTATTGCAATGGAAATCTGGATTCGTTTGTTATTACCAAAAAATTTCTGAGGGCAAGGTACCAGAGCTTCAGGGAAAACTTGGAGGGGTTGGAAATTTTAAGAAGATTGTTAATTCAAAACAAAAAGGGGGCTAGAAATTTCTTCCGAAATACAGTACAGAAAGACCTAACACTTTTCTTTTAGTAACTGTTTCAAAAAAGGAGGATCAAAAGCTTTGCTGTTCCTTTAAGTGCAAAGTAAAGTTTGCCTTGTGTTTTCAGCACACAGTTGATGAGGAGATTGTAGTACGTTTTGTAAATGTGGGAGTATGTGTATGGTTGGAATAATTCTGAAATCAATTGGGGCAAGATAATAAAGGAAGTCTGGTCATAAAATGAAAGCAAAAAAAAAAAAAGGAAAATGAAAAAGTTACCTAGCAAAACCTCAAAGTGATTACAGTCATATAAAAAAAAATATGCCTCAAGGCTGTGTGTATTGTATGTGGCTAAACTGCCTGTTTCTTGCTCAATGGAGGCCTCCCTGCAATATTTGTTTCTGCCACAGAAAAATGTGAAAGTGGTAGCATGCTAATGAAAAATGTCCTGGTACGTGCCTGTACATAGCCACAAACCTATGGGGTGTTCTGTGTACATAACTTTGTTCTTTTCACTGAAGAAATGCCATTTGACACATAATGTAGCCTCACAAGATCAAACACAGTCCAAATGCAGCTGCCCCTCCCCCATTCAGCAGCACACTGCAATAATGTACTTTTCAGCAAATCAGTGTTCCACTTTGAGACCTCATCTACTCCCAAGAGCTGCACAGATCTCCTGACCGCTGCTCTAGCACTGGGGCAGTCTACAACAGTTAGTGGTGGTTACAGCGCTAGAGTAGGGATTTTTACCATTATGTTACCTAACCCTGCCCAGGGGAACGGACGAAGTAGAATCGGTGACTCAATCCTGGAGGACAACATGCCTCAAGGGCTAGCTGCTTTGGCTGGAAGGGACAGAAACAATACATCTCTTCAGCTCTGGAGGATGTCTGTGCTTGTGCAGTACTTAGAACAATGGGCCCTGGCCAGTGATGAGGCTCCTAGGCACTACCGTAATACAACTAATAAGTAATAGAATAATAGTAGTAGTAGCAACATAAGAGGGAGGTAAAAGACAGCGTGATGACAGGTGCAAAGCAGAAGTCAGATAACATAGTCTAAACAACAACAGAGGGCAGGAATGGAAAAAGAAGGTATTGTCAGGGACTCAAACTCCCTCAAACTAGGGAGACGTTTAGCTCCATATCCAAACTTTGGAGACAGAAAACTAATTGCAGTGTACTGAAAAGCTCAGGAGTGCAGTCCTTTGAAATGTGGGCACACAGTGGTAGATTCACTGCACATCTCTGTCCACAGTGTGGCCATAATCTTGCCCCAAGCGGCTACCCACAATATGATAAACAATACCCCTCATGGAGTAACACCAAAATAGCTAGTAGTAAATGGGGGGAAAGGCCTCATGAAAACAAGAACTCTGCTAGTCACTCTACATGCATTGCTCAGTGGAAGTTAAATACCATCTGCCACGACATACGCAACATATGGCTTCTTACACTTACATAGGCTCATTATTTTCCCCTTCCACTTGCAGTTTTCTCTTAGATACTTCTGAATTCCCAACACACATGAATGACATTCAATTGCCATTTCTCAACCACTCATGCTGTCTGATGAAAATGCGTATAGCTTTACAATCCCTACAAATTTAATTTCAACTCAGAAAGAATTTCAAGATCAGAGCCTGATCGTCAAAATGTTATGAAGGTTGAGCTGAAGTTCTGTGGTTATGAGGTTGCTGGTCTTAGCTAAAGCCCAGCTTAGCCTCAACAACTTCTTAAAGTTATCCATTCTCCCATCAATTGCTCATTGCTCTGGCATCAAAGTAGCTGGTATCTTTTACCTCATTCTCTCTTATGGCAGCAATTTTACATTTCTCTGCAGAATTTATCAACAAACATAAAATAGTTCATTAAAAATCTGAAAGATTTGATAGTTTCAGATTTAGCTTTGCATAACTTTCACTGCACACTCACTGTCGGCCAGACCCTGAAGTCCTGGTTCACCTATTATTCAGGCAAAAGGCTGATCTATTTTGGTGGGGATTTTTCTTTAGTAAGGACTGTATGATTTGCTCTATGCAAGGACTGCATTTGTTATATGAGCCAGTCCTCACATCCCATTATTATTTACTGTTTTTATTGCAATACCGCCCATAGACTCCCATCAGGAACATGCTAAATGCTGTATAACTTTATACTTGTTCAAGTACATATATTTCTTCTACTGAAATCTGTTCCTAGGGGAGAAATAAGCATGAATAGAGTTCACGAAGGGTTAAATTTGTGCTTCATGTAGTTGTTTAGCTAAAACCATATGAAACACAATCTCTTTGGAGGCAAAGCTTACTTCAGTCATTTAAAAATTTAGCACTAACACTTTTCATTGAGCTATCAACACCATCTCTGAGGGATGGAGGAATTACTCATAGGAGACCATGAAATAAAGAGGGGAAAAAGTAACTCACCATAGGAAACAGAACATATTCTCGGAGGAAATCATGAGATTCAAACTGATTATAGTCACCAAAATCCGCTGGAAAAAAACAACACCACATTTACTCATATTACATAGCACTTTCCATGGATACTAAAGCCTCAATCCTGTGAACCTTTGACTCACATGCTTAACTTTAAGTGTGTGAGTTCTCCCACAGAAACCAAGTGTTTCTAGGATTGAGGCCTTGAACACCAGTTAAATGTTTTTTTTTTTTTTTTAAATGTCCATGCCTGAGATAATGGTTAAAGATTGACCTGGGCACAATTACACAAGGAGCCTCTCCTTTTTTGCAGTATCCCACTCCCTGGAATGCAGGGGTTAGTACTCCGTACTAATGCTTCATGGGGTGGCCTCTGGTAGGCATTTTGCTTCTCACAGCTCCCATCCTCCCCTAACATACAGTACAGGGTGGCCCTGAACATTTCACTCAGCCTTTGCTAAAACACCACAAAAAGACCTGTGTGAAAGGTGCTGGATTTAACATCCCAGGAGGCTGAAATCCCTTGAAAATTAACAATGTCAATGAACAGCAGAGCTTTAAGTAAACTTGGATTTTCCTTCTCATCCCAGACTGATATATACCAGGCTAGCCAAAAGTTCCTGCCAGGGGCACTAGTTTAATACTTTATTCCCTCATCCTGGCAATTCCCTCTCCTTTGCTCCCCCTCCCCCATCCCAACCATTAAGGAGCGGATACAATCTTGGCACTCACAGCACTGCTCTTAGTCACCCACATGCAACACCCAAAGGATTATTATGGTTTAAATGTTCTTAAAATACTGCAGTTTTGAAAGTGCTTCCTAAAAATTAAAATGCTTCTTCTGAAACATGCACACAACCCCCCCCCCAACCCTCCCACCCCTCATCCCAAAAAAGCCATATCTAGATTTATCTATTTGTTAAATATACAACAGCTTATAACTAAAGAATGAACTTGCTGGAAAGTTATTTTATTTTAACTGAACCAGATCAAACGCCATCTACAATATACTAGTATTTTAGAAGCTGGAAATCCCCACCATAAATCACAGCAGCCAAACATTCTTGCTAAGCTTCTAGAAAATTTCACGTAGTACAGGATGCCAAAAACGCCGTTTTGTTTTGTTTCACCTCAGAGTTATGTTTTAAAATAAACAGGGAATCAAAATGGACATTAATACGCAATTCAAAATAATTGAGTATATTCCAAGTCTCTTTACAGATCACATGCAAAAGATAAAAGACAGCAACACAATGTCATGAGTAAGCAACAAAAATTGGAGTAAGTGTCAGATGCAGCTATCTATCATGATAACAGATTATGCAGAAAATTCACAACAAAAGAAGTGATTATTACTCAAACCACTTACAGAGACAGGAGAATGGACAATTATATGGTAAGTGAGGCCTACACAAAGCCACTGGAAAGGTCCCAAATTGAGACAGTGTAATCCAATTTGGTGTCTGTCCATCACCAATTCGTGGACTTGTATTTTAGGAAAACCTCATTAAACCATACTGCATAGTTCAAGATGGACATATCTTTTCAATTGTACTAAAGATTCAATTATACTAAAAGATTTCAGGGCACTGGTCAGCAGAACACATTAGGATTTGTTTTTTCCTTTTGTTTTTGAACACCCTATAGGACATTACAAAGGTATTTCTACCAGCACTGGCAAAGATCATATTAACTTAATGAATACTACTACTCTTTACCCATTCAACAGCTTTCATCCTGGGCACTCAAAGTGCTCTAAGCAGGTGAATATTAGTATTCTTAAACTGAGGCAAAGAGTAAGTTAATGACTTGGCTTTCAAGGTGGTGAGCATCCACCGCTCTCACTCACGTCAGTAGGGATGGAAGATGCTCAGCAGATCTGAAAATCAGTCCACAAGAGACTTGCAAAGGCCTTTGAGCAAGTCAGTGGCTTTCAGAGGTAGCACACAAGTTCTCTACTGCTAGGTCCTTGTTCTAACCACTAGACCACGCAGTTCCAGAAGGTCACAAATTAAGCTCTAGAAAATTTCATTTCAGCAACAGAATGCTCTACAAATAAGAAGAGACAGGATGTCACATGTTCAAATAGGTTTCAAAAATGCCTAAGGACCAGTTGTACCACAAAAATCATTTTTTTAAAGAAACCAGTAACTGTGCTATTATTTTAATAATATTAGCTACTATTTGTATGTACAATTACCCGATTTGAACATTTACATTTGAATTCTTTTCAGCAGGCACATCTGTTGCATCAAGTTTTGAAATTCTGCCTATTAAAGTCTATTAGAACTAGATGGTCTGAGAGATATTATAACCTAATGCACGTTTATTTTTCTATATTATAGGTATACTTTTTCTCTCTCTCCTTAGTAGGCTAAGAGTAAAATCACAATAATAAACAGCTGTAATAACCACTATTATATACTCTACAGTACTTCTGATAGGAAGTGCCCACTACAGGAAAGTGAATTTTTAATTAAAGGCAAAATTAAACTCAGGTTGAAAATGGAATTACACTGAAAACAAAATTTGAAAAACAAACAGTCAGCTTCCATCATTTTATGAAGTAGTCCACTATTATTAGAAGAAAAATCTAGATTTGTTTGTTGCTAATCCAGAAAATCCAATGTTGGAGATGAACAATGCTTATATGGTATCTATGATCTAGTCCATGATTCTACACCTGAAGTACAAGTAATTCATCTAAAGCCCAATCCTACTCCTACTGAAATCAATGGAAAGACTAATGATCCTTAACATGAATTGGGGTGGGCCTAATTAGTGTCAAATGAACACTTGGAATTAACTGTAGAGGGCAATGTTGAAGAGGACTAGCAGGTAATTTAACTTTACCTTGCACAGCTAAGCCAGCCAGCCGGATCCCCTGATCCAACGAAGAACGCAATCGACCATCAAGAACATCTTTTTTCACTTGTAGGTAATATTGATATCTGTCAATAAGTGAAACAATAAAACGAGACCCAAAGTTTATATACTTGGATATTTTCTACAGAACAAAGATTGCTGAAGACAGAACGTTTTTATGCAAAGGTTGTTTACTTAAATTGTACTGTGTATGGTGCAGATGCCATACATACAATCTTAATTAAAGCACTTTAAAATCACCAGTGTGATCCCTATCAGGACCGTTGTTCCCAACTGTACAAAAGAGAGAAATCAGAATTCAATTGTGCGATTATTGGCCCACACCACAAGAGTGACAGCTTCTGGAATTGCATCCAACCATAAATTCTGTAGGTGCAACTGAGGAACATACATCCTTGTATGCAGCGTTGTTGTAGCCGTGTTGGTCCCAGGATCGTGCAGGAGGTCAGACTAGATGATCATAATGGTCCCTTCTGACCTTAAAGTCTATGAGGATATTAGAGAGACAAGGTGGTTGAGCTAATGTCTTTTATTCGACCAACTTATGTTGGTGAGAGAGACAACTTTCCAAGCTTACATGGAACTCAGACCTGAAGAAGAGTTCTGTGTAAGCTCAAAAGTTTGTCTCTTGGAAGGGAACATACATCATGGCATTCCCAGATCACATGCAACAGAATTGAATTAATCTGGGAGGAAGGCACAGACCAAATATGCAGGATAACAGGAAATGGAATTAGGCTTGGTCTACATTTTTATACAGATTTTGTACCAGTACAACTGTTTCTGTTACGGGTTTGATTTTTACCAAGAGAGTTAAAATGTGTACAACCCTTCTAGTATGCCTTATCCCTTTTCCTGTACAAGAATAGTTATGCTGGTATAACTGCACACTAGGAGAATTGTACTGCTTTTACTATACAGAGTGAAAGCAGTAATCTGTTTGTGTGGACAAGTCCTAACAGTATTAAAAAAGATCCTTGTTCAAACTGTAAGAGCAAGTAGCTCAAAGTGCCATCTGACGTTTCTGTACGGTGCATTACTCTAATAAAAACTTTCACAGTCTTCTAGAGTGAACTCCTAAATCAGCACAAATGAGATTCAGGATCTTGCCACTAGACAGCACCAAAGTTCTGGTGAGACCTGCATTCTCAGGATTACAGCAATAGTAGCAATACTATAATTTGATCAAGAAGGCATTTTCAGTGTAAAGCCCATTTTCATTTCCTTCAAATTAGAGAAATTCCCCTTTGAGATGAATTTTTTCAAGTTTACTTACAGCCCAAAGTTGAATTCTGGGCGAAGTGAGTGAAAAAAACCTTTGCAGATAATTTTGGGTTACTAGATTTAAAACAATAAATAAAATAAAAGCTAAGATATTTTCACACATTTTCTTGTGTTCTGTAACTCACAACCAGTTTCATTTGATAAGTTTTGATTTGGCATGCACATAAAGACTGAAGAAAAAAAAATTGAAAAAGACTCCCATTAATTTCAATGTGCTCTGAACAATTTGATTGTGAGAAAGGAAAGCATGAACCAATGAGAATAGCACACAGCCTCTCTGCCTCCAATCTCAAATTTCACAACTCTGGGATTGTATGGCCTGGAATTCAGCATACTGTGCAAAACATAGATAATCTGAAATTGCAAAGAAATGGCACAAGAGCCAGGCAGAAAGACTACCAGACTTCCCTTTGTCATCACCTTAAATGGAGGTAGGGGAACACTATGCTTATAATTTCACTTCTGCACACTAAATGACTTGTAGTCCATGGGAGTTTTGCCACTGACTTCAATAGGGCCAGGATTTCAACCACAGTTCCTGCAAAAACTATAGATAAGCCACACTGCAGAATACATGAACAGCAGAAAATATATCACGATACCAGAGTTACTGCATCAGAAGTCATGACAAGATTTTGAAAAGTAACTAGTGGTTTTGGGTGTCTCAAAATTCTAGATCAGTGGTCCTCAGATTTTTCAGTGTCACGCAC
Organism: Mauremys reevesii; assembly: GCF_016161935.1. Taxonomy (NCBI): domain Eukaryota; kingdom Metazoa; phylum Chordata; order Testudines; family Geoemydidae; genus Mauremys; species Mauremys reevesii. The sequence continues at coordinate 50,503,945 of NC_052625.1, forward strand.
CCCCCCTTACCTGTCTGTGCCCCCTGACCCACAGAGCCATGGCCACGAGCAGGGTTGCGGCTCCAGGGGGGAGGGGAGTCTTGGACGGAGTAGGAGGGCCGAGGCTGGAACCACAACTAGGGGTGGGGCTGGAGCCGGGAATGGAGCCGCAGCCAGGGGCTGGGGCCAGGGTCGTGGCCAGGCCATGGTTGGGGGCTGAGGCTGGGCCAGAGCAGAGCTGGGAGCGGAGTGGGGCTCGGTGATGCTCCCTCCCTGCCCCCTGTGGCGCCCCTGAATGTTCCTCCGTGCCCCCCTAGGGGGCACACCCCCACAGTCTGGAGACCTCTGTTCTACGTGTTCAACTTGCAACACCTTTAAAAGGCTTGATTTTAGGGAAGTTCTTAGCACCCACCTTTCTGATAACCAGGTTCCTTTATATTATCTCACATTGAACACCCAAAAATGGGGACACCCACAAGCACAAGTCACTTTTTAAAATCTTGACCTGAATGTTTTTTACAGCACCTCTATAAGGCACAGTGTTGCGCGGTGTTGAATTGTATTAAATGGATAGCATATACTAAACCTGACTGGCTGCTGGGCATGGAGATTGGTTATTTATTTATTTTGTAATATTTGCTAATGGTTCCGATATACACACATCTATGGTTAGGGTGACCAGATAGCAACTGTGAAAAAACAGGACAGGGGATGGGGGGTAACAGACCCCTATATAAGAAAAAGTTCCAAAAAACAGGACTGTCTCTTTAAAAATGGGACATCTGGTCACCCTACCTATGGTAAAGAGAAAGAAATCCAAATAAAATAAATAAATAAATAAAGGCAGTAGAAATGTAAAACCTACCAACCTTATCTAAAATACATACTATTAACTCAGTATTCATTAGAGTATTCCCTTGTACTTTCCCATATTTGCTGTATGAAATACTACAGATATGGACGTTAGCTAACTGCATTTCTTAGTTGGGGGGCATGGACCAGCACTCATGTCACGCTCCCCCCCATCAGTATCCAGCCCAGGCCGGGCAAGCTAATGATCTAACCAGCAATCAAATTTGGTGATGAATCCTGATCACGTGCCACTTGAGGCACGTTGGGCATATGCTAAGAAGAATCCTTATTTAGGCCCTGCTCCAAAGCCCATTGAAGTCAATAGAAGGTGGGGTTTAGATCATGCCCATGGCTATCTAAAGCATCTGTCAAGTTTTTAAGTACCATCACTGTATAGTACTCTTGCACAAAGAGTTAAGTCGTAGCTGCTTACGTTATTTCTACTAGGTGGTCACCATTTTCTTTATAAATCCTTATTTTCAGAATTTATAACTTGGTCATAAACGTATGCTGTGGGCTGAGACTTTGGCATGCAAGAGTTCAACCTGGAGCAAATTATTTATTTATATTTACAAAGCATGCCCGCTCTTTGATCTATTTCAAAGGACTATGAACAGCTGAGTTTAGGCCCAAAATTCCAGTTTTAGCCTTGGTTGGTGGTGGGGGTTTCGGTGGTGGTTTTTGTTTTTAAAGGGGATTGATTGTTGGGGATGGGTATCATAAAAGCTACCATGAAAAAAAAGGGCTATCTGAAATTAGAGAAAAGTTATAAACACCGCATTTTCTTTTGGGGTGGAAAACATTTGCTTGCAGGAGAATAATATGGATGTACAACCCTCCAAGGATAAAGTAGAAAAATGTAGCCCTGATAGGAACAGAGTAAAATCTAGAAGCCTGCTAGGGTTGGGAGAAGCTTGTTGGGATTGAGAGATAATAACGGGCTCTGACATCGCCTTTGCTGTGGGACTCATGGGAGCTCTTTGGACAAACGTTGGGACTGTTGCTGGGTGCCAACTCTGGTTCTATTCCAAGATAGGGGACGGTCATACTCCAACATGCAGGGTCCCTGGGAAATCACCAATTCCCTGACATCACACTAGATCGTATGTGGTGGGAGGAAGAAGTCGTGGGCTCCACTTTCTAGGAAGGGGTGGAATAGAGGAGAGACTCCAATACTGCTCCATAGGTACACAGCTCATCCATGCTGCAAGGTCACTGTCTGGCTCTGTGCCCGTTCAGCAGGTGAGTCAGCCTATGGCCCACAAGCTATGAAATCCTTAGGGCTCCTTCATATGAAATCATATTAATTAAATGTTATTATATCACTAGCCAAGATTATGTGTTTTTGATTTAACTGAAATTAAATATTTACTTAGAATCCTAGATGAATAAAACATTTTTTTAAATTGCCTAAATAAATATTCACTTCAGAGAAACTGTCTCAGAAAAGCAGATAAAAATATGTATTTTATAAACTTTCAATGTTTTGCATATGTTGGATAAATAAGCAAATATAATAGGAAAAAAACATGGTTGCATATTGCTACAAATTGTTACACAAGATGGCAGAAACCAAGAAATTCACAGTTATGAAGCCCTGGTTCAGAGTTATGGGGAAAGGAGAGAGAATAAAAACATGAGCTGAGAACTGAGGTTGAATCTTCTTTGCTCATTTTGGGTTAGCATTTTCTGAGCATAGTCTTTAAAGTTTAATAAAGGCTACCGCAGTTTGCCAGCCTGTAGTTAATTCCAAGGGGAATGGGAGTGGACAACAAGTCTGAACAAAACCATAATTACAAGGATATAATTTCCCACAACTCCATTCAATAAACACAGAAAACATTACGAGTATATTTGTTTCTATTGCTTCAATAAGTGAGCCCTGTTTTTTAAAAAGTAACAAAACTGCAAGCAGATACTAGAGATCAGAAAATATCTGAACTTTGTTAAAATCTAGAATCTGCCAATATCAATCAGTCAAATACCACAAAAGAGAAAACCAAATGAGCTCAAAAACGTGGAAAAAGGGTGCAGGCTTAAAACTTCATTCCATGATCCAGCTACAGCTGCGTACATCTCGAGAAACTCCAACTGACCATATAATTTTGCATTGCAAATTTAGCACAGCCTATATCAGCACTATCTTGCATTGTCACGTTTGTTTACAATATTTTTGGTTTAGTATTCATAACATGACTTCACCTAATGGGATGCTTTGTCCACCACACTCTCTCTGATGCATAACTGGTGCCCCTATTATAAGGAGGAAATAATCAGGTTCCCCATAGACTGGGGAATAGACTTTTGTTATTTTGGGTGGTGAACTTCTTAAATCTCAAAAGCCAAGCATGGCGAATACTGGAGGAGAGATCATCCTGAGAAGTTTATTGGGGCATTCAAAGATAGCAGGTACTGAGTCCTGCAGAGCCATACCAGTGTTGGGTCCTTCCCCTTTTTGCTACAAACTCACAGATAGAACTTTGTAAGGAAACATTGCATTCAAAGCACTCTATTGATCTCTGCTTCTTCGGCGGAGGACAATGTAACTGCTGCACATATAGAGTACTGCCCCTGGTCAACAGATTTGGTTAGCAGGGCTGGTGCTCCCTAAGCTTCAGAACCCAAGCTCCAACCCAAGCTGCAACTTCAATTCACTGTCTACACTGCTATCTTTAGAGCACTAATGCCGGCCCAAGTCCATTGACCTGGGTTCAGAGGCTCGCTTCTGTGGGCTATGTAGACATATCCATAAATGGCTGACAGCTACACTACAGCCAGAATCCAGGAACACCAGTGCCAAAAATACAGCCCATTATGTTTCAACTTAAACCAAATGAATATTTCAAGACTTGTGGAGCTTATAAACTGGCATTGCAGCAAGACAAGTGTAACGCTGACAGACCCCGGTTGTCAGCAGGCGGGACCAAACCAGGGACATCTCTGGAGCTTAGTGCATGAGCCTCTACAGCATGAGCTAAAAGACAACTGACCGTTAGCTAAGGCTATAGAACAGACTCATTAATATCTCTCTCTCTAAGCGGTCTTGGTGCCACTAGATGGGACAGAATGCCACACCCAGGAGGTGTGTGGGTTACACAGACATTGAAAAGAATGGGCATTGGACAGAGGAAGCTGTACAAATCAATCAGGACCCCTCCCCTCCTCTTTCTGGCTTCCAGTCCTCAGGAGATGCTACAGCAGATCTTCTATACTGTGCAAGGGATTCTCCCCAAGCGTGCGCAAATATTTTACGTAGGGATAGGGCATCCCCGTAACATACACATTCACATTCACCAAGTTAGAGTCAAACATTATTCATTATTTCTTTTCTTTTTAATAATCCCCCTGTGAAGAAAAGAAAACAACATGATCAGTGGCAATCAGGCTGCTTTCCTTTACACTCCTGCAGCATTTGTCTGCAACAGAGAATCTCATTTCTTTGGTTAAGTCACCTAGAGAACAATAAAATATATTATGTACTGAAGGGGATACTGTGAGCAGTATTGTACTTTGGATATTTCTATTTTACTTGCCTCCACTGTGCATCAAAGATGTGGGCTTTTTTGCCAGACACATCAGTTTTGGAGGGCTGGCAAATGTTATTTCTGGTTTTTTAAAAGATAAATGCAAGTCTGATTTTGCTGGGAATTTTTGTCAAGTAGTTTACAAAATGTGCATTAGTTACTCAAGAGGTACAACGCCTTTAGAATTGTCCCTAATGATGTAATTACTGGATTGACTAGCAGTTTTTCATAACTCATTAGGTACCTCTTTGGAGCCAAGCCGATCTGTTGGGTAACTGCTAAACTACATAGTTTTGTTTTGGTTTTTTTAATGGAGGAAAGAAGAGAATGGCTGTAATGTTACACAGAAGCAATAAAAATCATTAAGAAAATGGAGGGGAGGTAGTTTGGCCGTCAGAGGCACAGTACAGGATTTTAACATTCAGTCCTTCCGCTCTTTTACTATTTCAGTATTTTTTAAAAAGTGATTAGATCATAATACAGACCTATCAAATTAGTAACGTAAGTGCTACGCTGGATCAAAACACTGGTCCAGCTAGTCGAGGATTCTGTTTGAGAAAGAAACAAGAAACCCTGCAGTGGGCAATCATGGAATAGCCTGCCTATAGGGGAAGTTTCTTCTTAACAGCATGCTTACATCCCTTGGTGTAATTATTTTTTAAATATTAGCATCTCCAGTATGGATAGTCTTGTTGTCCATATAATTTAAATCTTTTTAATTCTACCACACTCTTAAAATCAATTATATCTTGTGGCAGTGAGTTCTACAGGTTGTGTGGTATGTTTTTTTAAAAAGTATTCCCTTTCTTTCCTTTTAAATTCATCTATCTTTTATATTCTCATCTTCCATACCGATTCAATCATTGGCCTACGTGCTGAGAGTGCAAAGGAAGGTGCTGATTAGCACTGTCTGAAATGGTAAATCTCTGTAATGTAGACAAATCTCCACCAGTCTGAGGTGATACCCATGTGAAATGAGTTTGTGGTAAGCCAACAGCATCCAAGAGAGGGCAATAACTTTTTCTCATTGCAGACCTGATAGGTTTTGAAATAATAATAGAAAAAAGGGAAATGCTCAGTCCTTCAGGCATCCAGATACAACCTTTAGTATATTGGCATAAATGGTGTTACTATCAGGTTATGATTTCTGGTGCTAGATGTGCTGAAACAGATTTTAGAAGCTGTAATTCAATCAGTACAGTTTATTCTAAAGGCACTTTAAAAAATACAAATGTATATATTGATGATTTTATGGTAGGTGACAGTATGGCAAGTCTTCATCTCTGTCACTGGAATAATTTAGATTCTGATAAATACCAGAGTAACTAACTTGCTCCACTGGAATTGCACCAACCATTCTACCAATGGAAGCCTGAGGTTTCTGGATACTAATGACAGCCATTTATCTAGGACTTGTGGTAGAATATCTAATACGGTAGCTGTGTTTCACTACTAAAGAGTAAAATTTTGGAAGATTGTCATTTAGTGGAAGTCCACCACACCCTGAAACGGGGAAGAACCCTCAGCAGGCTAGCCAGGAAAAACAAGGAAAATGAAGAGCCTGTACTGTACCCATCAAACTCCTCCCTTTAGAAACTCAAGCTGTCCATGCCAACTTTTAAGTGCAGTCATAAATAAAAGGATCCTGGGTCAGAAAATCCTGGAGCTTGAACAGCCTCATCAAGAAATTCCAGGTTAATTGCAGGTGACTGATCAACAAACCCTGGCAAAACCAGAATCAGAATTGCCTTCTAGAGCTGGATGAAAAAAAATACAATGTAACATTTCATTTTGTGAAATAAAAAAGAAAAAGAAAACAACTTCTGGGAGTTTTTAGCCCTACCTACTGATACAAGAGGTCCTTGCTGGGCCAGCATTATTCCCATGACATCTGTTCACAGGACCAAAAGGGAGGATAGTTCAAATACACAACTCCTATCACCTACCTCTGCCTGCTTCAACAAACAAAACTTTTTAGAGGCATCTGTTTGCAAACCTGCTATTGTAACTCTTCTCAGAAGGGTTTTTTCAGGGTCAGTCGGGGAATTTCCTTGGGATTCTAGGTGCATCTCCATCCCTTAAAGCTCAGAGGATCCACTGGGCCAACACTCTCCTGCAGGCTAGCAAATCTCTCATGCAGTAAATCTGCCAACTGGACTTTGATGAGGGGAACCTCCAAGCAACCAAAAAATATCCACAGTTATAGGAAAGTGGCCTACTGAAAAGGACAAGGAGGTTTGTGGAGGGGATAGCGGAAGATGAACGACTTTGATTAACAAAAATGTCAACTTCACAGAGAATCACATTCCATTCATTTCAGCGGGCGTTTTGTGGGCATATGTTCAGATAATACATTCTGTTAGCTGACCTACTCGTATTGCCAGCAGCAATAAGAAGCATATGCAAAGGCAAGTTACCAGACCAAACTGATTCAAGCTCCCAAAAAAGATGCTTAATATTTTTCACATTGAGGCCCAGCTACAGTATAATCTCTTATCTAAAGGTAGCAGAATGTGAAAACCTAGCACAATTAATTAAAGGTACATCCTTATAAAAAAAATAGTGCTGCATTGCTCATGTTACTTGCAAGCCTCATTTGCTCAATTTACTGCTTAAAAGTTGTTCTTATTTATGCATTCTAAAAAAGACTGACAATCAAAATTTCAGACCTATTTTGTTCCATGCTATACATAAGCACCACCAGATTACAAACAAAAACATGCATTTCAGGCATCATGGGCCCAATTCTACTCTCCTACTGCTGTAAATCAGAAGTAATTCTAGGGAAATCAATGGAGTCAAATTGGTGAGAGTGAGAATACAATCAGGCATTCAAGAAAGAAAAAAGTATAGACATTGGGATTTGGAACTGGATGGCTCAAGAGATTAATAACAGGATTTGAAATTTTTCTTGTGTAAACTGCTAGTTCAAATCCAGCCAAACTCACTGGGGATCAAAAGTTGTTGCTGTTTGGTAGTCAATGTGAATTGAATTGCTAGTGAAATTCCTAGTGGTTAGGTGCCAATCATTATCACATTCAGCATCTTTGCCGGGTGTGTTTGGAAGTGAATTGTGGCTAGGTGAGTGGTGTAGGGCTTTGGTTGTATGGAACATCGGTTCACCTTCTGTGGGGAGAGGGGTCTGTATGTTTGGATAGCCTCCACCTCAGTAGAAAGGGGACCAATCTCTGTGGGGACAGGCTGGCTTGAGGGGGCTAAACCATCATATCTCAAATGCAGCCACCATGGCCATGTGTGGCTACCAGGGGATTTTCATGCTGCCACAACCTCCTGGGTGGTGATTGGGTGGGGGGGGGGAAGAAAATAGGGGGGAAGGAAGCAGTGGCCCCTCCCCCGGGGCCACCAGCAGGGGTCTGGAAACACAAACAGTGGAGGAGCAGGCAGCCAGTGAGTTCCCCACCTTCCTGGGGCAGAGGGGTCGAGCTCAGCCCTGGCATGGCAGGCAGCAGTCTCCAGCCATGAGGCTTCGGGCTCCACCTCCAGGCCCCATCCCCTGGGCGCAGGGCTTCAGGCTCTGGCCTCTGGCCATACAGCGGCTGGCTCTGGCCCCTGGCTGTGCAGCAGTGGGCTTTGGCCCCATTCTCACCCCATCACCCCTGGCCCCCGTTGCCTCCCCCAGACCCCTATCCAGTCCCCCTATCACCCCTGGCCCTCTTGTCTCCCTACGCACTTCCGCATCCAGGGCTTAATTTGTCCCCTGGCATGCTGGGGCTGAGTAAGTCTGCTGTGAAAAGTGATATTTGTATGCTTGTTAATATCACTTTTCACAGTAGACTTACTAGCTAGCTGGGCGGCTATGAAAAGTGATATTAACATACAAGTATCACTTTTCACAGCAGCAGACTTACTAGCCAGAAAGTCTAAAATAAAAAAAAAAAGCAATAAAAAAAGTAAAAGAAACAAGAATGACAAGAATGTACAAAACACCTTATTTGTGTTTCTATTCTGTTTAGGTCCAGTAAAGAACAAAGTCAACTGTACATTATTTTTATTATTGAGTCTTCAAAACCCCCCCTACATAAATGATTTGGACATGCATATGTGCATATTTATTTGTCTTTCCTAAAACTAATTAAGTATTTTAGGAAAAATTGTCAAAGCAGCCACCAGCAAGAGTTGGTGGCCGTACTTTGAGGCCACCAAAAAATTTGTTGCGAGAACCCCGGGACTAAACTCATAGCGAAAGGGAGGGTAAAATTAAAAGATAGGAGCACTCAGCACAAAATTGAGATGCTGAGAACAAATTTAATCAAGAATCTATGAAGAGAAGAATAAATGAGCATAAATTGAGTCTAGCTGGCATTACTGAAACCTGGTGGGATGATCTGCACAACTGTAATGTTAAAATCAATGATTATAAGCTATTAGGAAGGACTGAGTGGGCAAAAGGGGGATGGGGAGTAATGCTCTACATAAAAAATGGCAATACCTGTTTCCAAGTCACCAATAACTCGGAAGAAAATGATTTGAATGATCATGAAGCAATGTCTTAACAGATAAAGCACAAAATGAGGTACCAGTTGGTGTCTGCTACAGACCCCCAAACTACACTAAGGAACAGGATGACTGCCTGCTTATGCACCTATCTATAAAGTGCAGGGGGAGGGCGGAGAAAACTGTGTGTAGGGTGGCCGACTGTCTAATCACACAAACCTAAACACCCTTGCCCTGCCCCTTCCCTAAGACCCTGCCCCCTTTATCCCCCCTCCCTCCCTCCCACTCTTTCACCAGGCTGGGGCAGGGGTGCGGGCTCTGGGCTAGGACCAAGGGGTTTGGAGTGTGGGAGGGGGCTCTGGGCTGAGCCTGGGGCAGGGCTGCAGGAGGGGTGTGGGGTGCCAGCTCTGGGAGGGAGTTTAGGTGCAGGAGGGGGCTCCAGCTGGGACAGCAGGTTGGAGTGCAGGAAGGAGTGTGGGATGCAGGCCTGGGAAGGGAGTTTGGGTTCGGGTGGGGGCTCAGGGCTGGGGAAGGGGTTTGGGTGTGGGAGGGGGTTTGGGGTGCTGGCTCAGGGCTGGGGCAGAATGGGGTGCAGGAAGGGCTTTGGGGCGCTGATTCCGGGAGGGGGTTCAGGGCTGAGGGGTGGGGGGAAGGGGTGTTCGGGATGCAGACTCCAGCTGGGAGGCACTTACCTCAGGCAGCTCCTGGTCAGAAGCACAGCCAGGCTAAGGCAGGCTCTCTGAAGCTGCCGGCATGTCCATGGAGCTCCTGGAGGGGCAGGGGGCTCCGCACGCTGCCCCTGCCTGTAGGCACCACCTTCACAGCTCCCATTGGCCGCAGTTCCCAACCAATGGGAGCTGCGGAGTTGGTGCTCAGGGTGGAGGCAGCTTGCGGAGACCCTCTGCCCTTGCCCCTCCCCCGCCAGGGCCACAGGAATGTGCCGGCCACTTCCGGGAGCAGCGCGGAGCCAGGGCAGGCAGGAGCCTGCCTTAGCCCTGCTGTGCCGCCGGACTTTTAGCGGCAGTTTGGCTTCAGTAGCCTCCGAGAGATAAAGCCTGATTCCAGGAGACTCCTGGTGAAACCGAGAGGGTTGGCAATCCTAACTGTGTAATCATGGGGAACTTCAATTTGAGTGTCATATGCTAGAGGTCTCATGCTGCCAGTGCTTAAACATAATTGGAATTTTTAAACATTATAGAGGACAATTTCCTAACTCGAAAAGTGCTGCAGCCAACACTGGGGAATTTTATATTAGACCTTGTCTTAAGAAGAACCGATCGCAGAACTAAAGGTTAATGGTAGCTTAAGTAGAATTGATCTTTACTTGATCACATTTTATAATGTGCAAGTGGAATAAATTCCAGAACAGTCATCTATATACTTGATGCTTTAATAGGGACAGTTTCACAGAGCTGAAAACAATTATGAGCTAAATCAATTGGGAGAAAGAATTGAATCAGAAAAATGTGAATGATAATTGGGAATCATTTAAGTATACATCACTAGATGCCCAGAAGCCACAATTAAGGAAGAAAACTATGCTGGTTAAAAAACCAAACTGGTTTAGAGGGGAAGTGAAGGTAGCTGTAATAAATAAACAAACAAACAAACAACCAACAAATGGAAGAAAGGTGAAATTAACAGTAATGAGCATAAATCAAAAATTAGGAATTGTAGAAAATTGATAAGGGAAGACAAGAGACACAAGGAGAAATCTATGGCCAGCAGAGTTAAGGACAATAAGAATAAGTTTTAAAAATATATTATGAATAAAAAGAATCTTGACAATTGTACTGGTCAATTACTACATGGAAATGGTAGAATTATCAATAATAATGCAGAAAAGGCAGATGCTCAATAAATATTTCTGTTCTATATTTGGGGAAAAACAAATGATGCAGTCTCATTGTATATGCCTTCCATTTCACTAGTATCTCTGGAATATATTAAACAGAAACTACTAAAGTTAGACATTTTTAAAAAAGCAGGTCCAGATAACTTGCATCCAAGAGTTTTAAAAGAGCTGGCTGAGGAGCTTGCTAGGCCATTAATGTTGATTTTCAATAAGTTTTGGCACACTGGGGAAGTTCCAGCAGACTGTTAGAAAGCTAATGTGATAACTTTTTAAAAGTATAAACAAGATTACCCAGGTAATTATAGGCTTGGGATGGGGGGAGGAATAGCTCAGTGGTTTGAGCATTGGCCTGCTAAACCCAGGGTTGTGAGCTCAATCCTTGAGGGGGCCACTTAGGGATCTGGGGCAAAAATCAGTACTTGGTCCTGCTAGTGAAGGCAGGGGGCTGGACTTGATGACCTTTCAGGGTCCCCTCCAGTTCTATGAGATAGGTATATTTCCATATATTTATTTATTGATCCCAGGCAAGATAATGGAGCAGCTGATACAAGACTTGATTAATCAAGAATGAAAAGGAGATAATGTAATTAATGTAAATCTATTTATGGAATTAATATAACCTATTTATGGAAAATAGATCCTGTCAAACTAATTTTTTTATGAGATTACAAATTTGTTTGATAAGGTAGCATTGACGTAATATAAAGACTTCTGTAAGGCATTTGACCTAGTACTGCAGGACATTTTGATTTAAAAAACTAGAACATAAAATTAACATGCATTACATGGATTAAAAAATGGCTAACTGTTAAGTCTCAAAATAAAACTAAACTGGGAATTGTCAGGGTGGGTCTGTTTCCAGTGGGTCTCACAGGAACTGGTTCTTGGCCCTATGCTATTTAACACCTTTATCAATGACCTGGAAGAAAACATAAAATCATCACTGATAAAGTTTGCAGATGATACAAAAATTGTGAGTGGGGTAAATAATAAAGAGGTCAGGTCACTGAATCAGAGTGATCTAGATCACTTGGTAAACTGGGTGCAAGCAAATAATATGCATCTTAATATGGCCAAATGTAAATGTATACTTCTGGGAACAAAGAATGTAGGTACTTACAGGATGAGGGAGTCTATCCTGGGAAGCAATGACTCTGAAAAAGATTTGAGGGTCGTGGTTGATAATCAGCTGAACATGAGCTCCCAGTGTGATGCTTTGGCCAAAGGAACTAATGCGATCCTGGGATGCATAAACAGGGGAATCTTGAGTAGAAATAGAGAGGTTATTTTAAGTCTGTATTTGGCTCTGATGAGACTTCTGCTGGAATACTGTATCCAGTTCCAGTGGTCCACAACTGAAGATGATGTTGATAAACTGGAAAAGGGTCAGAGAAGAGCCACAAGAATGATTGATGAGAAAACATGCCTTACCGTGACAGACTCAAAAGAGCTCAAACAAAGAGAAGTTTATGGGGTGATGTAATTACAGTCTGTAAGTACCTACATGGGAACAAATATCTAATAATGAGCTCTTCAATCTAACCCAGAAAGATATAACATGAACTGGAAGTTAGACAAATTCAGACTAGAAATAAGGTATAAATTTTTTAACGGTGAGAGTAATTAACCCTTGGAACAACTTACCAAGGTTCTTGGTGGATTCTCCAACACTGACCATTTTTAACTCAATATTGGATGTTTTTCTAAAAGCTATGCTCTAGGAATTATTTTGGGGAAGTGCAGCGGCTTGTGCTATATGAGATGTCAGACTAGATGATCACAATGGTCCCTTCTGGCCTCAGAATCTATGACTCATCAGAGAGGCCGAAGTACTGAATATGCTTGGAGACTTAACTCAGCCCTACAAGTTCTCCCTCCTGGTGAGGGTTGAAGTACATGGGAAGGGCAGTGTAGGCCACTGCTGCTCATGTGTGCTTTATCTGTTCAATAACAAAGGACTCCTTTTGTCTCTAGGCCTGTCAGTTCAGCACTTTTCACTAGCACTAAATTCTTTTGGGGGAAGAAAGGAGAGAGAGAGAGAGAGAGAGAGAGAGAGAGAGAGAGAGAGACATGTAAAACACAAGCTCAGATGAAAAATGCTCTGCAAGTGTTTTGTTCTTCCTGCAAACCACAAGCTGCTACATGTGCCTAGGCCTTGTTAAGGCCCGTAGGCATGATACAAGCCTTTCATAACACATACTTCTCTCTTGAAAAGCTTACCCAGCAGACTTGGTCTTTCATTATCCATCAATTTCTACAATATTTAGAAAGAAGGAAACCCCAGCTACAACAAGTCTAACTTCCAACCTAGAATCTTTACTGTTTGTTAATAGTGTATTATACTTTTTGGATACTCTAAGTTAAAATAACCCCTTAAATATGAAATTGAACCTTAAATAATAAAGCCCAGTAATAGCATGCTTCTTCAAGAGAGAAAGGCATGCCACAACCTGATCCTTATTTACTGCCCTTGAACTCTTGAATTAATTATAACAAATTACAGGGAGACTAGGTACAATTCATAAGCACAATAAACTCCCTAATAACCACCTATAATTTAATCTGGGTTAATCCAAAATACCAGAGTTATTATTCAATACAATACACCAACATGCTTTTTAAAGTAAACATTTGTGGTATTGTCTAATCTTCACATAGGCTGAGCTTGACTTCTTCAAGTTGAATTGGCTTCATAAATTTCAGTGAATACAAACCCAAGTGACAACATAAACACTTCAGCATTCAGTCTGGCTAGCCCAGTTTCTAGAGCTTGGTATGGAATGGGAAAAATAAGGCAAAATCACAAACTGAATTAAAGGGGGTGAGGGAAATGTACATTTTGGCAGGTTTTCAGTTGAAAATTATGTGTTTGATGCACACATGCATATTACAGAGACACTAGTACAAGAGACTTGGTGGTTAACACTTTGTTAACCATATTTCTTTGAAAGTGTATTTAGGTCTGCTGCTCTGATCAGCAAAACACTTAACCATGTGCCTAATATTAAGCACATGAACAGGCCCAATAGACTATTCATGCATTTAACATTAGGCACGTGCTTAAGTACCCTTCTGAATTGGGGCCTGAATGAAGGCGGCCCCAATCTTTTAAATCTCTTGATGATCGGGGGAGGTCCCGGATGACTGGAAAAAGGCTACTGTAGTGCCCATCTTTGAAAAAGGGAAGGAGGAAGATCCGGGGAACTACAGGCCAGTCAGCCTCACCTTAGTCCCTGGAAAAATCATGGAGCAGGTCCTCAAGGAATCAATTCTGAAGCACTTAGAGGAAAGTGATCAGGAACAGTCAGCATGGATTCACCAAGGGCAAGGCATGCCTGACTAACCTAATTGCCTTCTATGACGAGATAACTGGCTCTGTGGATGAGGGGAAAGCAGTGGACGTGTTATTCCTTGACTTTAACAAAGCTTTTGATACGGTATCCCACAGTATTCTTGCCAGCAAGTTAAAGAAGTATGGGCTGGATGAATGGTCTATAAGATGGATAGAAAGCTGGCTAGATTGTCGGGCTCAACAGGTAGTGATCAATGGTTCCATGTCTAGTTGGCAGCCAGTATCAAGTGGGGTGCCCCAAGGGTCAGTCCTGGGGCCGGTTTTGTTCAATATCTTCATTAATGATCTGGAGGATGACGTGGACTGCACCCTCAGCAAGTTTGCAGATGACACTAAAACTGGGAGGAGTGGTAGATACGCTGGGGGGTAAGGATAGGATACAGAGGGACCTAGACAAATTAGAGGATTGGGCCAAAAGAAATCTGATGAGGTTCAACAAGGATAAGTGCAGAGTCCTGCACTTAGGACAGAAGAATCCCATGCACTGCTACAGACTAGGGACCAAATGGCTAGGCAGCAGTTCTGAAGAAAAGGACCTAGTGGTTAACGTGGATGAGAAGCTGGATATGAGTCAACAGTGTGCCCTTGTTGCTAAGAAGGCTAACAGCATTTTGGGCTGTATAAGTAGGGGCATTGCCAGCAGATTGAGGGACGTGATCATTCTCCTCTATTCGACATTGGTGAGGCCTCATCTGGAGTACTGTGTCTAGTTTTGGGCCCCACATTACAAGAAGGATGTGGAAAAATTGGAAAGAGTCCAGCGGAGGGCAACAAAAATGATTAGGGGGCTGGAGCACATGATTTATGAGGAGAGGCTGAGAGAACTGGGATCGTTTAGTCTGCAGAAGAAAAGAATGAGGGGGGGATTTGATAGCTGCTTTCAACTACCTGAAAGGGGGTTCCAAAGAGAATGGATCTAGACTGTTCTCAGTGGTACCAGATGAAAAAACAAGGAGTAATGGTCTCAGGTTGCAGTGGGGGACGTTTAGGTTGGATATTAGGAAACACTTTTTCACTAGGAGGGTGGTGAAGCACTGGAATGGGTTACCTAGGGAGGTGGTGGAATCTCCTTCCTTAGAGGTTTTTAAGGTCAGGCTTGACAAAGCCCTGGCTGGGATGATTTAGTTGGGGATTGGTCCTGGTTTGAGCAGGTAGTTGGACTAGATGACCTCCTGAGGTCTCTTCCAACCCTGATATTCTATGATTCTTTCTTCCTTGTTGGACAAGACAAACAGAGCCTTCACCATTTTAAGATCTCTTTTAGACCTGGTTGTAAAGGGAAAAAAATGTATAGGTACTTGATGACAAAATATTCTATTTTGACAATGCTCCTCCCCTTTTCTTTCCACATTTATTCTTTTTTTAACATAAAATATTAAAATATAAAACAAATAAAATGGAACAATATTTTGTAGCCCAATTACTCATGAGGTCAATAATGAATAACATACACCACTTCATCCATAGATCTCAATGTGCTTTACAGAGGATGGCAGTATCTCTGTCCCCATTTCATAGATAGGGAAACAGAGGCACGAGGGACGTGACTTGCCAAGGTCACCCAGCAAAGCAGCGGCGGAGAGGGTAACTGACTAAGTCCCCTGTCTCCCAGTCCATTGCCCTATCCACTAGGCTACACTGCTTCCCTTGTCAAACTCAAGTGGATTTCAAATCTGATGTGAAAAATCTCTCGCTAAACCTCCTTTGTTGTGTTTTGTCTGTAAGCGATGAGAGAAATGGAGGTTTCCATGGGTTATTTCTGACTCTGCAGTTCAATTATTCTTTGATTTAAGCTGAATAACTGCAATTCTATTTTTATAAGTATAGAAACTAAAAGATGACCCATGGCTGTGTATGTGGAGAAATATGTATCTTGTTAGGAGAAGAGGACCACAAGTCCAGAGCAGCTGGCTCTCTCCCCTTCCCAGCCCCCATGAAAAAAATGTCACTAGATTCTGCCCTAAAATACAGATGTCTATAACTCAGCCTACTTCTTCCACTAACACTGGCTGACTCGGTTCAAAATATGCTGTTGCCTGCCCTGAAAGGTAAGTGCGACTAACATTAGGAGTTATCATCACTGTGGGAAAAGATGGCTTAAGTTACATATAGAAGCAACATGAGTCAACAGTTTGAAGATTTTTCTGGTAGCCAGCCAGGTTAATGGTCAAGTAGGTTAGAGCGTCATGCTAAAAAAAAATTCATGAGTTGACTAGAGCAAATGCTATGTAGCCTGGAAGGTAAAAACTTCATAGGAAATCTCTTTTTAAAAAAAGTGCTTTAATTCAGAAATAACTTGCAACTGCTGTTAATTTATTCTTTAGGCACAAACAAGTCACTACGGAATTCTTTTTCAAAGCACTCTGCTCTAGAAGAGACCTAATGTCTTGATTTCCAAAGGCCAGGCACCCTTTGTGTAAAAGTGCATTCACACATCACTGCTCCTGCACTTAGCAGTGCAAACATCTGTGACCCCAAAATAGCACCTGTCCACTTGCATATGTGCGAGTTCACAATCTCAAAATAATGGGGTTTGTGGGTACAAACTCTGACACTTGTGTACTCAGGTGCTAGTTTATTTAAAGGGCGAGTATACATTCAAACTTTTACAGAACACATGCAGGTGTTTGCACTTGGAAACTGCAGGCTCTGGTACTGGCAGCAAAACTTTGCTCATGCACAAATAGGGGCTGGGTTAAAGTCAAGCTGAAAATGTACCTCTAAGTATTCCATCATTTATACTGGGAAACACAGGATCACAAATCTTCAGCTGACTAGGTAAGCCATCAGTAGAGCCTTTGGATCAGATTCCAAACTCAGAACAGTGTAAACCTATTTAGAGGAGTTTTTTTCCTGCAGTGAGATCAGAATCTAGCCCATTAACTGTACAGAGCCTTTGTCACTGACTTGTCTTGGAAATGTTGCCCGAAAATATTGCTTAAAATGAAATGTGAGGAGTCAGAAGCTTCTACAAAACAGATAAAACTATCTGGCTTCAGCACTGTCAGTATATCTTAAGATACATTCCTGTGAAAAGATTGCCTGAATACCCTCCCCTTTGCACTAGTAACTAAAAGCTGGCAATCCTGCAGAAAGCAATACATTTCACTCAACTCTCTGTCTTTATTTTTTGCAAAGACCTTGGAGACCTTCACGGGTATGATATTAAACTAGTCCCCACTTATCAGGAGATAATGGATCAAACCGTGGAAGACAGGGAAATTCTAACATCTCAGCAAACATGACCCTGTGTTAGTGAACAGTGCTCTACTAAAGGCAGGATGTTGCCAGCACACTATGTGAATCAATGCCCTGCCTGCTGGGTGAAGTGGATTTGTTTTATTAAGTGAGTAATTATTCGTTGTAAAACCTTCAAAAACAGCTGAAGATACCAAGTGCCACAGCAGCTGCCAAAGATAAAACAGTGAACCAGTAAACATCTCACCGCACAGGAATCTGCCATCTTCCTACACTGGTATTTCTGCCAAATTCTTGTTGAGATTTTCATAAGGATCGCCACACAAACACTTCTTTTAAACTCAAAGTCCCCAGGACTGTACTGACATCCAACTGCAGATTTTTTAGCCTTATATCCTGCCAAGAGGGGAAAAACGCTGAAGGTATTTGGCTGAAGAAGAAAGCTGCTTCTAGAACTATTTCCATGGTTTGTATATATCTTAGAGAAGGAGAAAGTTTGCCATACCTTGCGATATAACTACCAAATTCAACCATTTTTAATAAAGATTAGATAGGTTATTGCAAATGTGGTTTTCACTTCTTGATTTTTGACACAGTAAATTTAAAAGCAACAGCTCACACATTTTTGCATCACATTTCTTGCACGATTACGTGTGAATCACATAATTGTGTCAAAAATGTGTGGGGTCCTCAGGACTCTCCTGTTTAAAACACAGGCCCACTGTACTATATCCAGGGTTCCTTTAATAGCTGACTCAGTAACTGAGTACTATTACACATGTACAGTATAGGTGAGAATGTTATTCTGTGATCCTTCAAATGTCATCTATTCTGAAATGTAATTGTAAAAATGGCACTTTCTTACACAGCAGATCTGGTGTGTGTGGGGGAGGGGGGGGAGGTGCTGTTGTAGCTGTGTCATTCCCAGAATATTAGAGAGACAAGATGGGTGAGGTAATATCTTCTACTGGTCCAACTTCTGTTGGTGGGAGAGACAAGCTTTCAAGCTACACAGAGCTCTTTTTCAGGTCACAGAGTGTGCATGTGTACTCAAGTCAGATCTGCAGTGAAAAAGATACCACTTCTTTACTACACTAAACCAGCACAGGTCTGGGAAGTGAACTGCACAAAAACAGAATTGTTAACTAGCTCCCAATTGCAGAGTCACCTGTACAACACCATTGTCTTCAAACTGTGCAGTTATGCATAGCTGAGGGTATAATCTGAGGAAAATGAGATTTGAACAGGTGTAAATTTGGGCTTCATTTAGTTCCCAGTATCTCTACTATTTGTGGAGATGCACAAACCAATAGAAACAAGCAAGGCTTTCAGATCCTAGGCTGAATTTACAGCTCTGGCATTTAAAAGCAAAATTGATATAGAATTCATTGAGACACAAACAGGGAACCCCACAATGCCCAGTCAGGAACAATGGTCTCAGGGTTACAGCACTGGACAGGGACTCTGGAGATCTGGATTCAATGGGCAGTTCTTCAACAGTCTTCCTCTCTGACCCAGAACACATTACAATCTCGCTATGTCTCGGATCCCCGTGTGTCATATGGGGATGATATTTCCATTCACCCACTCTTTGTCTATATTTAGATCACAAGCTTTTGGGGCAAGGAGCATCTCTCCCTATGAGCATGTACAGCACTTCGCACAATGGGGCTCCAATGTCATTTGGTGCTACTCTAATACAAATAATAATTATTAGAGCCATATACTTCAATTTTTACTTCTCTGTCCTGCTGAGCACACAGGAAGAACTGTGGGAAGGCACTTAAGAACTATTAGCACTTGAGTGATTTAGCCTGTGTCCTCACTGCAAAGTGGGTGGGTTACCAGCCTGAGGGCTTGGCTACACTTGAAAGTTGCAGCGCTGGTGGAGGCTTTCCAGTGCTGCAATTAGTAACCGTCCACACCTGCAAGGCACATCCAGCGCTGCAACTCCCTGGCTGCAGCGCTGGCTGTACACCTGGTCTGGTTGGGGTGTAACGATTGCAGCGCTGGTGATCCAGCGCTGCTCGTCAAGTGTGAACACACACCAGCGCTGTTATTGGCCTCCAGGGTATTAGCAGATATCCCAGAATGCTTTTATAAATTACTCTCTTTGTTTTGTTATGCAGCCTCTCTTTGTTTTGTTGTGAACTCGGAGCTCCATTGATCCCGGAGCTGCTTATAACACAGCTCCTGTTTGCTTTGATCAATCTGTACCTGGCTGTGAACAATCAAATGAGATAATGAGGCAGGCAGGGAGTGAGTGTTTGCTTGACAGAGAAACAGCGGGGAGTCCGTTTGGATGCAGGCTGTTTGCAATTAAGAGTTAAGACTAAGGGGTCGCGAACATTTTCTGATTTTTCAAGGCAGGAAGCTAAACACACAGTGTTGGCTCCAAAAATCCACTCTCTCTCTTTCTCCCCCCGCTCCCTGTCACACTACACCACCCCCCACCCCCATCTTTTGAAAAGCACGTTGCTGCCACTTGAATGCTGGGATAGCTGCCCATAATGCATCACTCCCAACAGCGCTGCAAATGTGGCCACACACCAGCACTGTCCCTACACAGCTGCACGACCAGCGCTGTAACTCCCAGCGCTGCAACTTTCAAGTGTAGCCAAGCCCTGAGTGAGCAGAACCTAGACGCTAACCTCCAGCCCCATGCACGTCAGGTTGAAAGCACCACTTAACTCAGGTGAGAGGTTTTTGTGTAGGGACAGGAGAGGGGTTAGGGACAACACCCAAGGAAGAGCTCAGGTTAATTCTGCAGTGAAGATGTATCTTTGGTTGAAACCAATGTTGTTAGCCCCAGTGTGAGTCTGCTGATGAAGCAGCCTCTCACAGGAAGAGCTAAGCTCTTGAGAAAACTAGTCCCAAATCATTTAGGGCATATGTATGTCAAAAAAAAGAGTTCCTTCAACTACACCTGAAGACAAATTGGAAGCAGTGTAGGCTATGGAGCAGTGTAATGTTCACTCTGCACACAACACTGCCTAATGAGCAGGCAACACTGTTCTGTATTGACTGGAAGAGGTATTTTTATTTTTTAGGATAACCCCATGTAAATCACATTGTAATAGCCTAATATTTAGGTGACAAAGACAGAGATCACCATGAGATTACTTAACTCCTCTGTGCTCAAGTGCTAATAGTTCTCAAGTGCCTTCCCACAGTTCTCCCTGTGTGCTCAGCAGGACAGAGAAGTTCTCCAATTATTTGGTGGTAAGGAATCATAGAGCAGCACAGAGATCATTTAACTCCTCCGCCTGAAAGATCACACTCTTCTCACCAAATGTAGAAGAAAGGGAGGGCCGATAGCCAGAACTGCTACTTGAGGATCCAGGGATGCAAAGTTATCCTTCTCCCTCCTAGTACAAGAAATTCAGTGGATTGCCTTCTAGCACTACTGCCCTTGAAAAAAATAAATAGCCCTCTCTGATTTGTTAATCATCTGCATGCCAGCTATACTGAAATTTTGCACAACATATTGGGGGAGAAAAGAGACAACATCAGATTAATTAACATAGGTTATCCATTCACTAACCTCGCTTACTTTCAGTACAGCTAGGACCAAATTCCTTTCTGCCAGCCTCAAGGAAGAAGGTATAAATAGGACAAGAAAGGTGCAGGTCAGTTCAACAAATACTTCTCTAAAAATGTATGTATGTATGTATTTCTTTAAATATTAATTTATGTATTTGAAAAATCTGTGTTTTCATGTAGCATGACATCATCCTTCTCCTGGAGAAGTTTAGACGTAATGACCATTACATTAATGTACAAAAAATTAGCCTGGGCTTTGGTAGGGCTGTCTCAGATAGGTTGATGAGAAACTGTCATTTATAATTAGTGAATAAGCATAAGCTGGTCTTTGAGCTGTCACATGGATCATTTTAATTAAAGTATTTCCTTTCCAATATATAGGAGATGAGAATTAATTGAAAAGAGGGACGGAGGCGGGAAAAAGTCTACAAAGGAAATATATCTAGTTCTAACACATCACTTTTCTGCTGTTCCAGCTTTTTAGGCTTGTTTATTTTCATAAAATCATTAAAACGTGGGCTCTTTTTAGGCTAGCAAATTAGGTGCTGTACATACTGATTCATGGGAAATTATCACAAACCATGTCCTCTCACCAGAGTTCACAGGGATCTTGCATGTTGATATTTTTTTTTAATTACATTGCACCCATCATCAAGATATCCAATGTTACTTCCATCAATAATCAAACATAATGAAGGACTTTATTAACAAAAAAGCATTCCCCCCCTTCCTGCCCTACCCCAAACCAAAATTTGGGCTTGGCTACACTTACAAATTTGCAGCGCTGCAGCAGGGTGTGAAAACACACCCTCTCCAGCGCTGCAAATTGCGGCGCTGCAAAGCGCCAGTGTGGTCAAAGCCCCAGCGCTGGGAGCGCGGCTCCCAACGTTATTCCCACAGGGAGGTGGAGTACGGACAGCGCTTTGAAGTGCTAAGTGTAGCCACAGCCTAAAGCCTCCGAGAGTAAATACCTACATGCAACAAGTCTTATCTGAAATGCTACATGACTAGCTAGATTTGCTGTTAAAGACCACTTCCCTCTACAAACCCTTAGGCTATAGTTTTTTTTAAAAGTTCATTATTCAGAAGGCCATTCATTTCCCTAAGATAGTGTGCCCCGTAAACAAAGCTAGACTTGTAATTTTCCACTTCATTTCAAAAGGGGGGGAAAAGTTTAATTTTCATGCATGCCTCCGAACATCACAGGAAGTTTACAATGGTGCCAAAATGTGGTTTTAAAAGAATCTCAATCAAGCATAAAACAAAAACAAAGGAACACATTCAGATCACATAAGCAGACTTCAGCTGGAAGGTGCTTGAAAAATGTATGGGGAGTACTGGAAAAATCTAATGGAGAAAAGCCGACAGCCATAACATACTTGAAATAGAGGAACATAGGAATCTATGTACTGGATCATACTAGTGATCCATCTCCCAACAGCTACTTCAGAGGTAAGTGCAAGAAGGAAGAGGTCATCCAGAGCTAGTGCAACAAACTTATTACAACGTATACACAGACAACAGTTTGTCTGTAGGGACAGACCCCAGGACCTGCAGCACCAACACCACAAGCCCCTACAACTTGAGCCTCTACCCCTAGTGAGTAAACGACAGGCCCTTAGCCTCACTGGGGCCAGCCAGTACCGACATGATCACATCCTACACCAGGGGTCGGCCACCTTTCAGAAGTGCTGTGCCGAATCTTCATTTATTCACTCCAATTTAAGGTTTCGCGTGCCAGTAATACATTTGAACATTTTTAGAAGGTCTCTTTCTATAAGTCTATAACATATAACTAAACTATTGTTGTATGTAAAGTAAATAAGGTTTTTAAAATGTTTAAGCAGCTTCGTTTGAAATTAAATAAAAATGCAGAGGCCTCCCCGGACTGGTGGCCAGGACCCAGGAAGCATGAGTGCCACTGAAAATCAGCTCGTGTGCTGAAGGCGGCACACGTGCTATAGGTTGCCTACCCCTGCCCTACAGCTTTGTAGCACAATACCACAACCTGAGCAGCTCTTTAAAATGATTGTCACAATGCGTCTTTATTATTTCCCTATGCAAGGATGGCAGTGTGTTTTGAGCAACAGGCTTGAAAAGTCTTATGGAAGCCCAGTCAGCAGGGAGAAGGGTTTACCATCCTCGGCAGATTTTACCAACAGTGAATTAAATGTTGAATCTTCAGAGTGAAACAAAATCCCAAGAAGGAAGCCCTTGTCTGTTCTCTGTGGTTCATACAGCATTGTTCATAATGTTAGGGGGTTGCTTCCATGCTCAAGGCCAAAATTTCCATTTCTCTCATGGTCGTGCAGTGTGCATACACCCTCTATCCAGCTGCCTGCCTTCCACCACAAAAATGGCCGGCTGATTCTAGTATTGCCAACCCCCAAGCATTAAAAAACCGTGGGTCCAGATTATTTTTAAATCAATTAGATATTTTTAAAACAATATGTTTGGGGTTCTTTTTATTTTCATGTTGGGTTTTGAGCCTTTAAGGTGCACTTGCATCACATCTTAAAGCTTTTCTTTGGAACCACATTGGCTAGAAATCTGTTACTTTGTATAAAATGAAAATAGAAATTCTCATGGAATTGCATGACTCCAGGAGCTCAGGATTTAACAACTATTGTGAGAAATGCAATATCACAAGAGTTGGCAAGACTGTTTCTTACATTAATGTACAGTGGGTGTAATATACCTGTAAAGTTATGAATTCGTATTAACAATGGGCTTGAGTCATTCCTAGGTGGTAGGCCCCAGCTATGCCACTTCAGTCAGGAACATTCTCCTGCAAAGGGGCCAAGAGCCAGCCGCCAAAGCACACAATGGGGGTGGGTTCAGCCCAAGAAAGGGCAGGCCAGGCTATCCACCCTCTCCCACAAGTGAATGCTTCCACCAGCATGGCAAAGGCAGATCTTTAAATATCTATGATAAAGATGTATAACTTTAGAATACTAACAACTCAAAACCTAGCCCTTGGGGAAATGCTGCCATTTAACAAGGCACTATACAAAACCCCCGCTGATTTTAAAGGTACACAAGTCCCAATGGGAGTGACATGTGTATGAATATGAGACTAAGGGCTTGGCTACACTTGAGAGTTGCAGCGCTGGTGGAGGCTTTCCAGCGCCGCAACTTAGTAACTGTCCACACCTGCAAGGCACATCCAGCGCTGCAACTCCCTGGCTGCAGCGCTGGCTGAACACCTGGTCTGCTTGGGGTGTAGCGAGTGCAGCGCTGGTGATCCAGCGCTGCTCATCAAGTGTGGACACACACCAGCGCTGTTATCGGCCTCCAGGGTATTAGCAGATATCCCAGAATGCTTTTAACTAAATTACTCTGTTTGTTATGCAGCCTCTCTTTGTTTTGTTGTGAACTCGGAGCTCCACTCCGGGAGCTGCTTATCTACAACAAACACAGCTCCTGTTTGCTGTGATCAATCTGTAACTGACTGTGAACAATCAAATGAGATAACCCCTGTGAATGAGGCAGGCAGGGAGTGAGTGTTCGCTTGACAGAGAAGCAGCGGGGGCAGAGGGGAGAAAGGGAGTCCGTTGGATGCAGGCTGTTTGCAGTTAAGAGTTAAGAGTAAGGGGTCGGGAACATTTTCCGATTTTTCAAGGCAGGGAGCTAACACACAGTGTTGGCTCCAAAAATCCACTCTCTCTCTCTCTCCCGCTCCCTGTCACACTACACCCCACCCAACCCCCCTCTTTTGAAAAGCACATTGCTGCCACTTGAACGCTGGGATAGTTGCCCATAATGCATCACTCCCAACAGCGCTGCAAATGCTGCAAATGGGGCCACACACCAGCTCTGGTAGCTGTGAGTGTGGCCACACACCAGCGCTGTACCTATACAGCTGGATGACCAGCGCTGTAAACTCCCAGCGCTGCAACTCTCAAGTGTAGCCAAGCCCTAAGCCACCAAATGAAAATAAAGTAATATTTCCTAATGATCAACATGAAAGCATTATGCTTTCTAATGCCAGGACATTGCTGATACAACATTTCTGACCTTCAAAACATACTAACCAGCATTTTTTTCCCCGCTGCTTTAAAGTAGCCTGGATCTTAACACTTATATTTACACAACATTATTCCATGGAATGATTAAATATGTACTCAACTCCACCCCCACCACACGCATGAAAACATACTCGCTTTCCAGGCTAAAAACATAGTATAATGTTTTAGATTAGATCTGGGTGTCAACGGCTTCTGAAAATATCTGGCACAAAAAGCTCAGCTTTCAATAACCAACACACAGAGAGAACAAGCTCCTCATTCACTGGAGGGAGTCAGCAGGGAGAAGTGTTTGCCATCCTCAGCAAATTATTTTATAAACAGGAATTCATGCTGAATCTTAAGTCTGCCTTGAAGAAGCTCTTATTTTTAAGTCCACATGAGAGTTTACCAGTCATTAAAACAACATTTCAGCTAACATAAAAAATGGAGAAAGAATCCACTGAATGTTGTTAAAGAAAAAAAACAAAAAAAAAAACCCATCACATTATAACAATGTGAAGCATTCAGATTTTGCTTTTTTTTTTTTAAAGGAAAATATTAAAGCCATTTAAACACTGCTTTGTTTACAATAGAGAAGGGCCATAAAGCTGGTGAATATATTTTGTGCTGCAGTAACTATCAGTATTAAAGAAATCCAGTAGTTTAAAAAAAAATTGTCTCAGAAACATTGAAACAGGAAAAGGAAAATACTTCAGATTATCTAGTCTAATACAGGATTCTTCCCTAAAGTAAATTTCATTGCTTTGTCCACTATGAATTTATATGATTCAAGTTTCTGCTGCTTCCTTTGGGAGACTGTATTACAATCCAATCTCATTATTAAGATTTTTATGCTGAAGTCTAACTTGTCCTTTTCTTTATTTCATCACATTGATCCAAAGTGCTATAGCAGGAGTAATCCTTCAGCTAAGGCCAATGAGACAATTGCCAAAGCAAGTCTATGTGTAGCCTACTAATAACTTTTATAGTATCTCTTTAACGTGCATGATCATTCAGTTTCCTTGGAGGGAATTACTGAGTGGGGGACAACAGAGTTTAACTAGAGTAAAAGAGATAAAACTAAGAAGAGGACAATTTAGACTGGATGTCAGGAAAAAAAAATCTTCCTAACCATGTGATCTATTAGGCTATGAAAGAGTTTCCCCGCTAGAAAAGTGATCAAAGTCTGACTGCTGGAACTGTTAAAACTAGACATGGCGACAGACCGACAGACAGACCGACAGACAGACAGAACTTCAGTCATTCTTTTCCATTTCTAATACCTGCTGTTTAGGATAACGCTTATTGTGCTCTTTCGCTATGATCTCTATATCTGAAAATGGTTACTTCTTTTAAAGTTACAATCAGTGGGCCAGACCTGCAGCTGGTGTAAACTGGAACCGCTACCACTGAAGTCAATGGAGCTACAGCAATTGACAATCTGGCCCAGTGCCATCAGGTAACACAAAAACAATACACTCTGGAGGCCTTCAAAGTTACTTAACTGGACAACAAACAGTTAAAAAGAAACAGTCTTTTCCCTTAGAGCACTGAAAAGCTACAGAACTGAGACATCAGAATCTAGAGATAGCAATGGCTAGAGCTGATAACGCCAGACAGGTGAAGTTGTATAGAGCGGATAAAGTCTGCACTTAAGGAGAAATCAAAGTGTGCTCACTTGCTGTATGAGATAACAACCTGCTTCAGAGAGAGGCTGATGCTGCAATGCCAGAAGCTTCCGCAACAGTCCACTGTGAAAATGAGGTGTTCTTAAGAATAACACGTGCAGCAACATTGTCTGGAGTGAGCCTTTCTGTGAGGTGGGACAGATGAGGGATGTCTAACACTCTGCCACTGGTTTGAGACTTAAAATGCCACTTATATATTTTACTGCGGACTTCAGCAACTACATGTAGGATTTGCACAACCTCTACAGGCTCTCAATGATTAAGAACTTGGCTGCAAAGGCAGGAGTTTTAAATCTGAATTAACAGCCGTAACTTCAGTAGAGTTAACCTAGGCATACACTGATGTAAGAGAGATCAGACTATGGGTTTGGCTACACTTGCAGCTGTACAGCGCTGGGAGTTAAAGCTGTCTTTGTACAGCTGTGTAGGGAAAGTGCTGCAGTGTGGCCACACTGACAGCTACCAGCGCTGCAATGTGGCCACATTTGCAGCGGTATTGGGAGTGGTGCATTATGGGCAGCTATCCCAGCGTTCAAGTGGCTGCAACATGCTTTTCAAAAGGGGGTGTGTGGAGTGTGACAAGGAGTGTGGGGGAGACAGAGAGAGTGGATTTTTGGAGCTGACAGTGTGTCAGCTCCCTGCCTTGCAAGTTCCGACCCCTTCCCCCACCCCTCTCTCACTCACTAAATGCAAATAGCCCTCTTTGTTTTTGTAGCGCCCCTCTCCACCTGATTACCTCCTTTAATGGCAATCCGCTTACACGTTCTGATGGACAGGTCTGGGTTCTTTTGGATCCCGCCACTCAGTAGGGTGAATCTTTTTTCTTTTTTGGTTATGAAATTAGTTGGCGGTGCCTCCACCCCCCTCGCTCCTTCCTGGCAGGGTCACCAGGGCAGCTTGGGCGGAAAATCCTGACTACAGAGGAATCCCCACTTATTTGACAGATAGTTGGAGACTTCCAAGAAATAGCACAACACATAAAAATATATTCAACACAACAATTATATTAAACAGGCAACAAATACTACATAACAGGGGAAACACTATTTTTAGGGTCACCGGTGCCCACACTTAAAATACCCGTGTCTGGATGTAACAAATGTAAAACTAGTGTCCTGTTGGTACGCGTACTTTGCTGGGGCCTTTGATGACCTATACAATTCTCTGCAGAGGTGTAGCAGTGTGGCTGACTGGGTTTCAGTACAGCCCAAAAGACCCACAAGTGGGAGGAGGTGGTGAATCCCTCCACAGGTGTAATAAGCGGTAGATTATAAAATCCTCAAACCCTCACTCCCTGGCTTGAGGACACAGTTCAGGGAGTAGAGGGTCCCCAAAACAAATTCCCTGACTAACTAACTAAAGACAAGGCACTCACGAACTCCACAAATGATCTTCAGGATTGAGGATGACGCTGGACGATTTCAGGGGCTGCTGTCCACTGGCAGGGATCCTCCTCAGGCAGGAATCAGCCTTGGACTAGCAGTGCTGACCATGTGGGGACTGGTCTCACCAGGGGAGCTGGAGGCGAACCCAGCCTGGCTGGGGAAATTTCTCAGCAAACATAACAATTGGGAATCATCCGTGAGGAAGGAAAACCCAGCTGGGGAATCTGGTGTCAGGTCCCTAGAGGCCAGTTCTCAGGGGGAACCCTGCTTGCAGGCCTGGGACTCACCAGCTCCTCTCACAGCCTGTTTGGCCTTTGCCCTGGCTGGCTCCAGCCTCTCCTCAAAATGGCTTTTCCCTCTCCTCAACCCCCTGGGAGGGGCATTTCCCCTCCCTATTGGTTGCTGGGCAGACTCTGAGTTTGCCTTGGCTCCTCCTCCCTGAGCTGCCAGTAGACAGAGCTCCAGGAATCTATGTAATCTCTTTGGGGGTTACACTCTCCCTGGGTGAAAGTCCTTGCCGTCCTCGGCAAGAGTGATTAAACCACAAAACAGCATGCAAGGTCCTCTTCATCAGGTAATAATAAACATTGCTTAGTGGACAATAAATGTCATTTACCAACAAGTAGGTATTGCCATGTCCACATACAATAATTAATTTTAAATAACATGAAATTGTTATTCAATGTACATTAATAACATTCTTACTATATTGAAATAAATGACTTAACCTTGGAGTCTCCATTGTTAACTATCAGACAGAAACAATAATAGGCCACCCGCACCCATCTGTTTACTAAGTGCAAAGGGACAGAGGTGGAGGTCCCTGGAACGTCATAAGTGAGTTTCTGTACAGGTTTTCGCTCTCGTTCTGAACGTCGAAGTACAGGAGCTTCTTCATTCTCAGGGCTCTCAGCAGTAATGGCTGCAGGACAATCAATGATTTCCCTCTCTGCAGGTTGCATGGCTTCTCCCACATCCTCTAGAGGGGGAACCGTACTAGCTGGTAAACCACTTGCCTCTTCAGGCGGTGCCAGCAGGCAGGGGTTATCATGCTCTATTGTTGACTGATGGGGGACAAATGGTGCAGCTTCAGGGTTAAGAATTTGAGCTAGAGGAGGCCCAGATTCTCCCTCTTTAATAGTTTCTACCTCAGGTAACAGCTCATGAAGCATAGAAGGTGTTGGATAATAGGGGAAGAATTCCTCCTCACTGCTACTCTGTGAATGAGGATCATTTTCTCCAAGGGAGGTTAAAGACTTGCTGTCTGCCTCCTCAGCAGATTCAAGTTGTGCAGGAAGGCTTCTTTCTGCAGAAACTTGCTTCCTTAGTCTAGAGCGAGTAATGGGTCGCCGGAAAGGACCACATTCACTATTGTTCTCTTCACCTATTAACTGCCCCACTGGCAAGAGGTGGTTTCGGTGAATAGTCTTACAAACATTTTTTCCATTTTCCATCCTAAGGCGGTATACGGGCAACTCTGGTAGCTTATCAACCACTATGTAGGCGTCTCCATTCCACCGGTCAGCTAATTTGTGCTTTCCTCACAGACCAGATAAGCAGCTGCTCCGAAACGCCTCCCCCCCCCCGCATGCCGTGCTGCTTCTCTCCTCAAGCAAACATTCCAAAGGGATCCCTCTGCCTGCCTCTGCTCGAGCAAACAGTAGCTGTATTTGTTCTTTAGATAAGCAGCTCCGGGAGCCCCGAGTTCACAACCAAACAAAGAGAGGCATCACAACAAAACAAAGAGTGTTACCTTTACTTAAAAAGCATTATGGGAAGGTTCCGGAAGTCAGTTACAGCGTAATAAGATTAATCACTGTTTACACTGGCACTCCAGCGCTGCAGCACCAGCGCTGTTCTCTTTATTCCTCTTGTCGAGGTGGAGTACAACCAGCGCTGTAGCCAGGGAGATACAGTGCTGTATGTGCCTTGCCAGTGTGGACCGGGAGTAAGTTACAGCGCTGTAAAGCCACCACCAGCGCTGTAACTCTCAAGTGTAGCCAAGCCCTATGGCCTTGTGTATTTAAATCCCTCCTTGTTTCTTTTCTCCAGTCACTCAGTTTTCGCACATTTCTCCCAGCCTATCATGCGACAAGACATTTCATTTTATTTTATTTAGTTTACAAATTTACATTTGAAATTATGTGTATTTAAAAATTCTGATGATCTTTTACGCAACATTAATGTTAAGGATCTTTCTACGTTTCTTCTTGTTCTTGTAAAATCACAGTAAGATACAAGCATGTGGCACTTCTTTGCCTCATGCCTTACTTCACACCAGAAGTGTGCATTAATCAGCACTGCCATACAGTCTGTCATGTCTCATTACTTCAGGAAAATGCACTCTTGATTAGGCTGAATCAACCCTATGGTACAGACCCCATGGTTTTCTTGACATA
This sequence comes from Mauremys reevesii, assembly GCF_016161935.1. Lineage (NCBI taxonomy): Eukaryota > Metazoa > Chordata > Testudines > Geoemydidae > Mauremys > Mauremys reevesii. Next base: position 50,534,182 of record NC_052625.1, read on the forward strand.
TATATGATGTTCTGAATATCTGTTTTGGCCAATGGCATTGCTATATTGCTCAAATCCATTACTCCACTTTGAATTCTGAAGCAGACAAAGAGACACTCAGCCACCAGGTACAGATGTGACCAAAATTGAAAAGAAAAGCAGTTATGTATTGTACCACATTAACAGCCAAAAACGTTCCACATCACTGAACTTGCCACAAAGAGGGACTGACTGGAATAGAAAAATGTGTTATCCTTATCAAGGCAATTAAAAGCACCATTTAAAAACAACAGTGACTAACGCAAAAACAATTTGTACTAAAAATTGTAAAAACAGTAACCACACTCCTCAGCATTTGATGATGTTTAACTTTAACTTATCTAAAAAACACAAAACAAAATAGATTCAAAGAAAACATAAGTTCAAATAGCTGAGAGAGGGACTTTTCCTCAATGAAAACAAATCAGAAAGGAGAGATGAAAAAAAATGACCTGAACAAAACAAACTGATCTTGCTAGCAATCTTCTGTTTTTCCCCCTGAATATATTTCTGTTCCACGTCTAGTCACAACCCAGATTTTCCCCCAGTCCTATTCTCCAGTGAAGTCAAAAGCATCCGTTCATAACAGTCTGTTGCCATGTTAATGGTAATAGCACATTATCAATTCCTCACTTTGCATTTGAAGCAAAATAAAATAGGATGAGAAAGGATGTGAAGAAGAAACCTTTGTTTAAAGCATGAACAGTAAAGCTGGGAGAAAAAAAAAGAGGTGGTGGTGAAACATAAGAAGAAATGGATGTAAATTGAATTAAAAGAGGGTAGTGCTGGGGCCAGTTTTTCAAAAGGCCTCCAAAAACATGCTTGGCAGCTACAAACGCTCCTTTTCCATCTGCAAACACATTCATTTCCAAATTTTGCAGGTGCAGTTGTGACCGTCCCTTTCCAAATTTGGTTCCTGCATAAAAGCTGTACATTGCCTTCCTCAAGGAAAATGCAGAGCTGGGAGTGGGATTCAGATTAGGGGCACAATCCACCATGGTGCTGACCGACTCCTACAAGATGCAGAGTACTCTGATCTTCCTACACAGACAAATCAAATCCTCCAAGATGCAGCATGCTGCCTGTGAGGTGCTGTATGCTTTCGAACCCCACTGACTGCAATGCAAGGAAAGGTGCTCAGCACCTTGCAGGATTTGGCCCCAGAGGCCCAATTCTGCAAGGGGACAAACATTAATACCACTCAAAATAATGGGCTTAAATTCTACAAGGTACTGAATTCCTCCTGCAAAATGGAATTTTAAAAAAAGGCACTGCAAGATGCACACCACCATGCAAGATCATGCCTGAAGATCGGAATGATCGAGGGACTAAAATGCAATCTCCACACTTCTCCTGGAACTGTCTGCAGTGAGTGGGGACAGCCTGACTGACACTTGTTCAGAAAACAGTATTACACCCACATGAGAGGCAGCCATGAGAGCATGCGGGGTCTGTTTGCAGAACAACAGCTCAATGAAAACCAGTTGGTTTGCTCTAGACATAATACAAAGGCTTATTTTTAAGCACAAATGGTTGGAAGGATACCTCCTCTGAGTTAACAGCAAATAAAAGGCAGACTTATAATTTCTAATCTATGCAAATATCTACTCTGCAGGGCATCACAAAGACTGCTTTATCAGACACCATGCAAATCCAAGGCGCTTTAAATATCCAAAGCAGACAGCATTTCCACCTGTGATGGCTGGTAACTCGGAGAACAGCTGGATGACTGGAAAAGTTGTTGTTTAACTAGCCTGTAATTGAAATAGTGCCTTCCATGAATAAATCTTTTGCTAATGTGCCAAGACCCCTACTCCCAACCCAATTGCTTCTGCTACAGTTGCCATTAAGGGCAGATAGTTTGAGAAATCCTAGAAAAAATCTGTGGGTAAATCAGGTCACATAGTTTTGCTAACACTTAAGTAGTAAAACTGCCACTGCTCACACAGCAAAAAAGAGTCTGCACTTATATTAGACTCTGCTATGAATTTCTAAACTGGAAAGGCACTTTTACCTAAAATTTCTTGGTGTAGTTTTCTGCCACCATGGACTTTCTGTTATCTTATGCACTCATCCAATAATGAGTTATCATGATGTGCATTTATAAAGGCAACCATCACCATAGTTCATGGACTCACTTCACGTGATTTAGATGAAGAGTCAGTATCATCTTCCCAAATACAGGGCGCTGTTTAGGTGACTAATAAGTTGATCTGTAGTCAGTTTATTACTAATTCTCCTGTCTAGGCAAGGCAGGGCTTCAGGAGTCTCTATCCCGCCCTGCGGATCCCAGTTCTTTTTAATTGATGGACAATTTTTATGTTAAAAGGCATAACAGCCTTCCTACATTGTTCCATGGCGTTAAGGTGAATTTACCCCCCCCCCCAGGGTGGGATTTCCAGAAGCGCTCAGTGTTGGCCTAACTCTGCTCCCATTGAAGTCAATGGTAAAAATCCTCAATTATGCCACTGCTGAGTGCTTCTTCAGACCCAACCAGTAAATGTCTGGTCAGCTGTGCCATCTTGGGTGGACCAGCCGGAGCGTAATACTGACAGTGGCAATTTGTTCCTGTCTCCCCTAACTTTCACCCACCTAGCTGGAAACCATTTCCCAATTTCCTCTTAAATCCTAGCATTTCTCCCCTTTGATCTTGCCTGCTCCTTAGTCACAGTTACTGGATGCTGATGTGCAACTGAGTTGTCGCTATCTGGAGGTGTTAGATGGAGTCAAGCGCATTCTATCTTTAAAGAGACAGAATTTACATTTCTGGGGTATAGTTTCCTCTCATCAGTATTTTCACAATGTATGGAGTACTGTCATATCAGAGTCCCTGTGTCACAGGGAGAGTGCAGGAGAGCACACAGCCAATTGGACATCCTACCTTCCCTCCACCCGCAAAGGCCAAGGATGATTCCACCCTCTTCCATACCACAAGGAGTGGGATCTGGGCTCTTGGTTGTCCCTTCACTCCTGGAAGTCGGGAGGGGCATTTGGCTCATAAACCACTACAGAACCACCACTTCCTAATCTTATAGCGCAGAGGCAGAGAAAACTTTGCCAGTAAACGAATTGCCTTGAATTCTGAATATTTGTGGACTACATGTATATTTGTTGCCCTGAACACTTTATATAACAATCCAAGAATATAAATCAAAGCCAGGAATTCCAGGCCCTGCAGTTAGTGGAAAGCCTAGATTAAGAGAGGAGTTTTTGATCACACTCTAAACATGACCAGGCTTAGGCTTAGATGTATTTCAAGCAAGAGCAAAATTCCTGAAGTAAGGCGCTCACCACCAGCAAGGCTCTCTCATTGGCTTCACAGGCAGTAACATTTTTGGTTTGTTTTTGGTAGTTTTGCACCTTTAAATGGAGTGAATGACATGTTTGATCAGAAGAACATACTCAAACAAAATCAAATTCCAATTAATACAATTTGTAATTAATAGGCCAGACACAAGGCTGCTGCTAGCATACACCAAAGAGCAGTACTTTCAGGAAGGGGAGCTCTGGAAACTCCATCAGGAGGACAGAGCCAGTCAATACACCCTCAAATACGGAACATGGCCTAGCAACTGATCCTATGGAGCACTGACTAGAAGTTAAAGCTTCCTCTCCTAGAAATAGGGTAGTCAAATCCCCATCCTGGGGAGCAGCTGCCTCACGTGGAGCAGTGGTCATATGCCGTTCTGTCTGTCTGTCTGTGGGTTGTTGTCATTACTTTAAGTTTGACTATTCTCCATAACCATCCTGTTATTCAAGATTTGTCAGAAATTATTAGACACTTTGCCTAGCTAGTCTTCGCTCAACTGATCTTTGATGCTTCAGACAGATATCCTCCACTTCCCATGGTGGAAGCAAACAGGCAACAGGCTAGACTCTCAGCATCTGCCAGGCCAGATTCCCATTTCTAGTTCAGGGCGGGTAGAGCGGGCTTCTGGAATGGAGTCGAAAGAGGCTCTGCATGGCCTGTGCTCCATGTTAAATCCCTGGAGCTGGGCTAGGAGATCAGTGCCCCTCTCCACCAACTGGTCAATGGGTGCCAGAGACTCCAATGGATGGAGAGGAGCTACATGGAGTCCCTCAGTGAGTGTCTCCCTCCCTCGCTGCTGGGGCTGTCCCTCTTCGCTGCTGGCCCTATCAAGTTCCCCTGCCAGTTGATGCAGGCAGATAGCATTTTTATCTTCTGTTTTTAATGTGTATTTTATCATCTCGTTTTTGCAGAACACTAGCTGATGCAACACGCAGAGTAAATCTTTTCAAATGGATATGCCAACTGGTCATTTCTCTCACTGGTTTTACTTGGAACCGGGCAGGAAGGGAACAAAATAAATGACACAATCTTAAAAATCAAAACCAAAAAGAGTAATTGTCCATTCATACCCAGCTATTGCTACAGATTTACTATCAACAGAAGGAATTCACATACCTTGTGACCTCCTGCTGCAGTCGGGACACATTGGGCACATAGAACATTACCCCAAAGAAAAGCAAAGGCTCGTTGGCAAATTTGTCCAGCTGTTTCTTCAGAGGTTTTTCCAGTTCTACCCATCGTGCTTGCTGGCTCTTGCTGAGAAACCAAAGGCCAAAGTAGTGTGTCTAGATAAAGAAGTAAAATAGAGACAGTTTATTTTCTGAGCCAGTTTACCAAGACCACACACACACACACACACACACAACTGAGGTCATAAATACAAATAAGAATGGAAGGCAATAGTGTGTCAATTTTCCCAACCCAGATGCAAGGCCAAAGTTGTCTTTTGCTTCTTAGGACTAATTTGAAGAAGATGTCAAATAATTTTTGAAATACAGTGTACATCACAATGCAGGATCAGTGCTTTTCTCTACTGTCTATACAAGGTTGCCCGTTAAGGATTTGTCTGCTCAGCAATTAAACACCCATAGCTGGCCTGCGTCAGCTGACTCTGGCTCACAGGGCTTGGGCTGCGGGGCTGTAAAACTGCCATGTGGACATGCATCTGTTGCAGAGAAAGTTGATGCCAACTGCCAAGTTGAAAAATACCTCTGCTATCTGGAGGGTTTTGAGAGGGATGTGGTGATAGTTTCCCCCCCCCTCCCCGCCCATCTAGCACAATGAGATACAAAGAATCTACACATGGAACTTTAGGATTAAAGTAAAAGATTTTATACACATTCAGACTTTTCTCATGAAGTTTTGAAAGGTCTCAACTTCTTTCTGTATCAATATGAAAACACATTATAACAGCTCAATTTTTTCCCCCAAAACAAATGTTTTTCGGCCAGTTCTAGTACTAATAAGCCTTTAAAGTGTGATGTTAGCATGTGTTAGAAATCATCGATGTTTCTTCATGTATGTCTACTAAGAAAAACATGTACATTCCAAGAAACTCCATGGCATGTACATAAGGCTGGTGCCATGTGGAACATAAGGCAATTTTTAGAAAACTCTGGAAGAAAACTACCAACTTTTTTTCCCTACAGCTCTTCGTATGTGTGTGAAAGGTACGAAGCTGAATTCTGGCAACATGTTCTCTTTCTATCCACAAAGTGGGTACACCATGGGAAGTGCCATCGCAAACTTCCCCTCGAAGTACCACTTTGAAGTACAGTTCATTGCAAGTGCTGCTTCAGTCACTACCAGCCTCTTTGCTGAAATAGTCTACAGTGTTGTAATTTCTGCTAGTTGTGGCAGTGACGGTTTTTCTGTGGATACTTGTCCAATGAAAACTGGTGATCTGTGTGAAATGAGCTATTTATCTTAATCCAAAGAGCCATCAGATGGTACCAACTTTTGGGAATGATATATCTGGGCTGGTTCTTAATCATTTGCCTACAGATGAAAGGCACTCTATTCCATGGCTAATACCCAGAGGCAGAGTCTCCATATTTCTGAATTACTTACCTTGCTATACAGGAGGTCAGTAATCTTCAGGTTGTTTAACTCCTTTAGCATTATAAAATATTTGAAAAAGTGTCAAGAATTAATGCCTCAGTGAACTTTCTTTTCTCTTAAGTCAGGTAGCTGAGATTCAGCCAATTGGTACAGCTCTTTTGAGTCATTTATCACATACATAGAAAAGTACTCTGTGCACTCACAAGTGTATCCAGCCTTTCAGTTTGTGACTTACTTCTCCTCCCTTAAAGCATATCACTTCTTCTACATTCCATAAATGCCCACTGTACTTTCCACCTTTTTTCCCCACAGGTCATCATTCAATTATCTGAGATGCATACTGCCCTCAAACTGCCTGTTACATCTACCAGAACATGCCAGAAGTTTAGAAGTCAGAGGTGAATTCACTTCTTTTTCCTTGGAAAGTTTAAAGTAGTTCAAAATGTTTGATTTTATTTTCCCTTAGTTTTTATTCCCAGGGTAAAATGACTTCTGCTATTCAAAGCCTCTTATTGGCAGTATTTATATATATTTTTTTTAGCCTTTGAATAACAGATGTAAACTTTAGACTACAAATAATCTTGGTTATTTGGGTGATTTTTAAGATTGCTGACATTGGAAATTTCAATCCAAGATGACACGGATTACTGCTGCAAGCCCTTTAATAACTTGAAAGTTCGGTACAGTATCTTCAGTAAGGCCTGTGTCATTTCATGTTGAATGTGAACTAGTTAGTTTCAAGAGTTCATGTATTAAAGGATTTCTTCTCAAAGGTGGTAAAATTACTATACTTTTTTCTACTCCCACACATTCCTTTTCCTTGCAATCTCTCCTCTCCTCCCACCTGCAACTAAATCTTATCAAATGAATGTTCCTTCTTTCCTAACTCATTGCTAGGTTAGATGATTACCTATATGGAATGATTATGTAGCAGGAAATTAGTTTTAACTATGTGTTTATTATTTTTTTAAGTTTATACTTCGGGATGCATTGTTGCCTCTAAATGTTTTATTCTGCCTATTCCTTTAAGATCTTGATGGGAATTCTACATTGGTTTTAAACAAAACAGGGACAGTTTGCCTCACCTTACCAAACAACTGCAAAGAGTAAGGCAGAAGTCACAATTTTCAAACAGCCTTGCATCGTATTATACATTTTTATTTAAATACACTTTTTCATCAGAATTTGAGGTGGTTGAAATTTTTCTTTAAATAAAAAGTTGCAAAAAGTTCCAACAATTTCAACATTGTTTCCATTTTACAGGGTTTAATATACTTTTTAATATATTTCATATATTTTTATCGAAATTTTTATCAAAGACTTTACTGAAATGTTTAGTTTTACTTTAAAGTGGATACCAGTATAACCCTTCCTCCTATTGTTCTACTAATGTACCTCAACCCTGACGTGGAGGGACCCCAACTATAGGGATGAAAGGGCAGAACATATCAATATCTGTTCAGTCGTTGGCCTCTTAGAATCATAGGGTTAAAAGAGACCGCAAAGGTCATCTAGTCTAATCCCCTACCAAGATGCAGGATTTGTTGTGTCTAAACCATCCAAGACAGATGGCTATCCAGCCTTCTTTGTGAAAACCTCCAGTGAAGGCGATTCCACAACTTCCCTAGGCAGTCTGTTCCACTGTTTTACTGGTCTTACAGTTGGCAAGCTTTCACTGAGGACATGTCTAACCAGGGACACATAACAAAGTTGAGCCAAATTAAATGAAGGTGTGACGTTAAAGTGCATTAATGTACTTTACATGGTGGGTTCAAAGATATAATAATCAGTTCGTTAAAAATGAACAATGAGACCTTTATTAATACAAAACTTTGTTGTAAAGGCTTAAAAATCCCACAACTTTCAGTTTAATCAATTTTTGCTATACAGTAGTACCTCAGAGTTACAAACACCTTGGGAATGAATGGAGGTTGTTTGTAACTCTGAACAAAACCTTATAGTTGTTCTTTCAAAAGTTTACAGCTGAACATTGACTTAATACAGCTTTGAAACTTTACTATGCAGAAGAAAAATGCTGCTTTCCCTTTTTTTTTTTTAATAGTCTATGTTTCATGCTGTGCTGTACTGTACTGTATTTGCCTTTTTTTTAATTTCTGTCTCTGCGGCTGCCTGATTGCATACTTCCGGTTCCAAATGAAGTGTGTGGTTGACTGGTCAGTTTGTAACGCTGAACTTCTACTGTAACCTGCAGTCTATAATAGAGACATCCCTACTCATTTGTCAGACAGCATGGTGGGAATGCCTGGAGCAGGAAGGCTAATAACACCTATTGAAGTAATTAACTTAAATCAAAGAAATCTAGTGACTCAACACTTATTGGTATGTTCAGCTATAAAGACAAGTATAAATTGAACTCTAAGCAAGAGGAAGAGTCCCTGCTGCTTTAGCCATAAAGCATCAGCATACCACTAATAGAAGAGTTCCCCCTAATCCCATGCTAGGATATCAGTTCAATACTGATTTAGAGGGGAGATCACCGCTTACTGCAGCTGCTTGTTCTCTGAAGGTTCTCCCATTCATGTACTGATTGGGTATAATCCTGTTTAGTTTGAGACTGAGACAAGTCAGACACATTTGAGGCAGTAGGACTGCAGAATGCAGGATTTCCTGTTATGTCCAGCCAGTACTTGGATGGGATCTCTTCAAAGAAAAGCCCAGAGTGCTGTAGTAAGAGGTGCTGATGATTCAGTAAGGAGCACTCTTCCTTCTGCCTCCGTACTGAACCAGTGATTCATGTGAAGTTCTGTGGCACCATATGGTGCTAGAGGTGCCATTTTTCTTACTTAAAAAGGTAGGGTTACACCCAACCCCATTATGCCTGGCTACTGAGAGTAGCAGAATATCAAGGTAAAGTTTGCAGTGCATGCTTAATATCAACCAAACTAATCTATTAATCAGTTAAAAAGTGCATTGTTGATTTACATATCTTAACCAAAATAAAGAAACAGTTTCACAGCCAGCTAGCACAGCAAAATTCTTCTGTAATAGTTCATACAGATACTCCTCTCCAATAAAAGAACTGGTATAAGTCCTATTAGATTAAATTCCTTTCCTGCTCTGTGTGTGTGTGGAAGGTATGCTAAAAGTACAAAAAAATGAAGGCCTACAAGGTTTACATAAAAATTTATCTTATTGCAACTGATAACTGCCAACAACTCAAAATGAATCAGGTCTTCAAGCTGATGCTTACTAGAAAGGATTCAAGCTGGTTTTACAGTAGTTACATGGCTACATTTTCAGCTGACTGAGTCAGGGAAAGAACTGTATTCCCTGGAGATCAAATAAAAATATGCATAACCCATTAAATTCTGTTTTTCAGTCATGTGTGGTACAGTGATTGACAGCTCTTCCACGACAACACACAGTCAACTCAAGCAAATCGAGTTTTGTTTTTAACAAAATATTTTCTTTACAAGTCAGCCTGACTGAAAGGTGTGTTTATTTCCGATCCTGAGGGTACAATTTACAACACACTTGGAAGTTATATAACAGGAGAACTAGTACAAGTATATCAAATTTAAAACAATTACTGTTTATTTTTAATAGAGTCTTTCATACAATTAACATCACTAGACATCCCAAGGTCTAAAATAGTGATTTTTAGATAAACACACAAAAATACGCAATTTTATAAAAGAGATTAAAGCAGGATTAGAAAAACTATCTAGATAAAGGCAAGGTGAGGGTAGAACTCAAGGTTAGTGAGAGAGAAGAGAGGCAATTTTCAGGAAGGAGACATTGTGCAGAGTTGTGCAAGACTGTTCTTTGGCCTAAACTTTCCCCATGCCTAGCCTGAGACACTGCATCTTGATGCATGGAGGTTCTGTTAAGGCTTAGAAGGCTTGCCCCACAATTCAGAGGAAGCAGTAGATCAGTTTGGTCGCTGCAACTAGAGCTGGTCAAAGAAAAGGTGACAGAACTATATTCTGTAGAAATAGGCAGCTCTAAATAGATCCAAACATTTTGCGAAATTGGGCTGATTTTGTCGGAATTTTATTTCAGAAAAAAAAGGAGGAAAAATTTCTGAGGCATTCTGACATTTTCAGAATGAAATGCTTTGGTTTTTTTTTATTTTGAAACTACTTTTATATAAACTATTTACATTTTGTATTATATTCTACTATAATATAATCAAAGTATTAAAAAGTTGAAACTGAAACAAAACATTTGAATGAAATGGTGGGGGGAGGGTATTTTCCTTTCTGGAGAACTTCCGATTTTCAGTTTTTGTTCTAATTCAGAATGAAGACAAATTTCAAAAATCTCAAAATCCTTCGGGAAACAGAACTTCTGTCTTTGGCATAGTTCTGTCTACTACTGCTCCCAAAGGCAGGTGGCCCTGTGAGGAGGTAGATCTGCCTGCCCCATGCAATAGAGCAGGGGTTCTCAACCTTCTTTCTGTATGGACCCTCCCCCCCCACGCACACGCTATAAAAACTGCACGGCCCACATGTGTCACAACAATTGTTTTTTTGCATATAAAAGCTGAGGCTGGCATTAGGGAGTAGCAAGCTGGGTAACTGCCTGGGGCTCCATGCCACAGAGGGCCCTGTTAAGCTATATTGATCAGGCTTTCGCTTCAGCCCCAGATGGCAGGGCTCAGGTCCCCGGGCTTCAGCCCCACACATCAGGGCTTCCGCTTTCTGCCCTGGGCCCTAGACTTGGTGGCTCCCCTGAAACCTGCTCGAGGCACCCCAGACTTCTGGTTGAGAACCACTGCAATAGAGTTCACTGCACAACTGGACTCACCGTTGCACAGTGAGTCTCCTCTGTACAAATCCCCTATCTCAGCACAATTACATGGGTTACACTGACCGGGACCTGTGCAGTTTTAGAAGAAGAGACAGGATTTGACTCTCAAAACCTCTGCTCTTTGCTCTGAGCTTTACTGAAATGCACCACAAAACGTGCAGCTACTAAAATCTAAAAGCTACTAACAGCTTATGAAAAACACTATTTGAAATTCTGATTCGCTGCCACATTTTCTGCCTGTATGTGTGCGCACACACACAGAGGGGATTCTTCCTTCATTCTTTATCGCTATTGACATTTGTATGAAAACTGTCTATACATTTTCATCTTTATCTATTTATATCCTATTTGCCATTTGTGACATCACAACTTGCTGTTGGAAAAACTATTTGTGATGGTGTCACATTAAATGTGATAAGTTTATCAGCTGGGAAATCTGATAACTTAAGAAAACTGTCAGCCTTCACATGGGTAATATGACCTCCTACCATCAGGTGGAGACATGAAAATTGGAAATTCCAATGACATTTGTACTATCAAGCACCTAAGAACATTAGCTCTGGTGGAGGAATCTAGATTAAGAACTTTCCCAGCAGTAAAGAACTTCACTAAAGGAAATTAAAAAACTAATTGCATCTTTTTTTAAAAAGTGTAATAAGAAAACCATGAGAAATAGATCGAAAAGGAACAATAAGTGAATACTACTAACAACACTGCTCAGATAAAGTTAAACATGCAAGGATAGGCATGCTAAAACTAGATGGGAGTAATGATATAATAGTCTCAGAGCTGCGAAGACGAAGCATACTGGTCTGACAGTTTCATCCTCAGACACTGGGTAGGTGTTCATTTGAACTAGTTTAAATTAGGAAAAACTAAGTTAAAGGTAACCACGGTACCCTCTCTTCTTTGTTTTGTGGGTCAGCTTAAATATTGGGAACACTAAATGCAGTACCCCAAATTGATACATGGGGTATAGGAAGCATCTGAGAAGGAAAACCCCTGAAAATCTCCCACCCCTGCCAAAAGCAGTGCGAAAGCAAAGGCTGGACATTAAGCCTGTTATGGTGAGAATTACAGAAGGATGCCGATGTGGCTGTCCAGCCCTGCCTGAGGGGATAAACCGCCCCCCTGGGTCAAGAATTAGGCTAATGCCAATAGCGGAATGCCTAAGAACTCTAAGAGTAGGGGCTCTTCCTTTAGCTACTTAGGCTTCTTGATTCACTCCCTCACCCATCCATCCATTTACAGAGGCTGCAGGACCCTTCTTCATGTCCCTCTACCGAATTAAAAGACTTCCAGTCTGCCTAGCCTCAAGGAGAACCAGAGTGTGGAGTAGTCACACACGGACTTCCTCTTTTTTCTTCAGTGGAAACAGACTGACACCAAACTAAGTCTTTCCCTAACTCGTGTCCTGACTCCTATCCCATTAACTAGCAAAGTGTTTAACTGGGTTAAGCCATAGCTGCTTCATGTCTTAGCACCGTCAGGTGACCAGCAGGGACCGTAAGACCAAAAGTGAATTCCGTAAGCGAGGTCACTTTAAACAGCATTCCAACACCAAATGCCAGAGCAGTGTAAGTTGTAAATCTTATCGTCATCTGGACATTGACTCTAAGGGCCAAATTCATTACTGCTGTAACTCAACTGAAAACATGAAAATGGCCATAAAGCTGCCACTCTAAGTGGTCCAGTAGATAGAGTGCTAGCTTGACATTTGAGAGACCCAGGTTCAAATCCCTGATCCACAATGGACTTCCTTTGTGACCTTGGGCAAGTTACAACCTTTCTGTGCCTTAGTTCTGCACCTGTAAAACGGGGATAATAGCACTTCTCTACCTCATAGAGGTATTGTGAGAAAAAATACATTAAAGATTGTGACGTGCTCAGATACTACAGGGGCCATACAAGTACCTAATATAGATAGCTCTGGAGTAGCATCTGTTTACAGCTCATCTGAATTTTGCCCTACATGCCTTCAGAGAATTGGTTTCTATCCTGGCACAATCTAAGACATAACATAGGCTCACGAGCACTGGTGCCACCTGCCAGCTATGCAGGACCTGGAGAAATATGGATTGTAAATGAAAGATCCAGGACTCATCAGAAAGTCTCTGCAACAGAAACCTGGAGATAAATGTGGACAGGAAGGTACACACTTCACAGAGGAAGTCCGAACCCAACGGGCCAAAATCCCTGCCTTGACTTACATCCTGTGAAGCCCTGTTGACTATGGTGCACCTGCACAGGATATAAGTCAGCCCAGAATTTGTCCCAGAGTATCTAAACTTTTTTTTTTAGTATCTTTCTTATGAAATCAATTCTAAAAAATACCCATTCAATCTTACTGCACAAAGTAGAAAATAAAGAAGGATGAGGTACAAGATGGGAAGGCTCAGCCTCTCAACAAATTGAGAATAACTATACACCATAAAAAGCTGCCAAAAGAAGCTCTTCACATATCCACAGAATTTCACCACATACACTACTCAATTTCTATGTATATTTTAATAAATAACTTGCTCTTATCAAAGCCTATTTTCATATTAAAATAGTGTTATATGCTGCTCAAATTCAAAACACAATGGACCTGATTCCCACCATTGTAAATTAGAGAGTGGAGTCACTGAAATCAATGATGTTGCATCAAAATAAAACCAACATAACCAGGGCCAAAGATACTGCCTAATGCAGGAAGATGTGTCTTAAGGAACTGTCGGCCATTGCACAGCTATCACGTGTAGCTTTAGTTAAGGTGTAAGTCAAGTTCTTCTAAACTTCATTTTTTACCCACTCAACTTTCTCAATCATGTTTCTTTTGGACTGAAACTTCCCACAAAACATGGGTTCCAAACAGAGATGTCACTATGCTAAATTGATGGAAGGATCTGACTATCGTGTATTTTAATAATCTCTTTTTCAATACATCCAAATACTGAAAGTCTATATACACATATTGTCTACACAACAGGGATGCTACCAAGAAATAAATTCAATTATACATATAAAGAATGAAAAAGAAACAAATCCTGAAGTCTATTTCCAGTTTGTCTTCCTAAGGACTATGTAAAAACCTTAGGATTTGGCCCAAAATTTGCACAGTTAAATTAATATATAGTTTGTTCCTTAACAACTAGTCCTTTCTCAACAACAACAAAAAAAGAACATTAGTCTACTGCCTCTGCCACAAGTGGGAGTTTTAACATTTTTGATGTGGTGCCCAAATGTGGAAATTATCAGTTACCAACTCAAAGGTAAAGTAATACACATTTATTTTCATAAGCCAAGAAGAAAGCTTTCTTTCAGATCATGTAGATTTCTTCCCAGCGAGGATGAATGTAAATCACAGTACAAACTATAGGCAGTGTGCTGTCCTCGGTTTTCATTAAACCAGAATACGTTTGCCAAAGTTCCGTTTACTGATAAGATCAGGCCAACACAAAGAATAACATGATTCTAATAAACAGATTCTAAATAACAAATTGCTTGAGCTAAAAAGATGTTAAATTACAACTGAGAGATGGCCTGTCCTAGGTCACCCTTACCTCACGTAATTCCAGCCTCTGGGCCACAGCCTCCAGACACTCCTGCCCTGTGCTCTCCACTGAGAGCGTGCACTCAATCACATTGTTGTCCAGCAGACGGATCTGTGTCACAAAGCAGTTCTTGCTCAGGACGTTATAGCGCCTGGTCCGTCGCAATTTCAGCCCGAAAGGCATAGTTGTTGGGCTGGAAGGCTGCCCCTTCTTGTCACCCTTTGGATATCCTCAGCACGGTTTTTGGTTTGTCTTGAATGCGACTCCACTAGTTACTACACTCCTCCAGGACCGGAAATAGTTGTCCATGCCCAGGGCCAACTCCAAGGGATCCCTGTAACATATAAATACGAAGCATAATTAACAATATGAATTAGGATAAGATGTTACTAAAAGATCAGTGAAAAATGAATGAATCTTAACGCATTTGAACTCAAAGAAAGACTTACATTTGACAAGTAAAATAGATTCCAAAGCACTTTCTACAGCTCCCCAAAAACAAACAAAAAATATACAACAAAATCTTTTAAAACTATATTCCAGCACTGAATTTTAAATGCAACTTTAATGTCGGAGACAATCTTTAAGGAGCTCCAGAAGCAGCTTTAGAATTAGATGTTTGTCAGAAATTGTCAGTGAATATTGATTTCCCCATGCATACGCAAACTGACAAAAAATACATCTATTTCCATCAATAATAATCAAAATTTACAGATAGACAAAATAAGACAAACAGAGTAAGACATCGAGAACATGCTTCAGAGTTTGATTTAAGGATATTTACTTTCTATATTTTGACATGTGATTTGACAGTTTGGGTTTTAATGGTTATAAAATTTTAACTTTTTGGAATCTCAACGTCTGCTGTCATTAAATTATTTGTCTGGACCTTCCCAGTGCCTGACGTCTCCTCCCCGCTAATTTCCCACAACTGTGAACATTTAAATAGAAACAATGCTTAAAAATAAACATTAATATAATCCATCAACATTATTTTTTTTAAAATTGAATTCTCCCAAGCCCCATTCAGAGGTGCTAACTCTCCCACCATTAACCTCCACTAAAGGACCTATAACCTAGCCTTATTCTAAACTTTTGGTGCCCCCAGGCCAGCCCTGAATACTGGCTTGAAGTGCTATGTAACTGAACTATTCAAAAGAGGCCTGATTTTCAGAGATGCTGAAGTCAGCAGGAGCTGCCGGTGTTCAGCACCACTGAAAATCTGGCACAAAGTGGCTAGAATGCATGTGAAAAGGAAGAAGTGTCAGAAACATTAGAGAGAAACCTCCTGTGGGGCAATTCCTGCCATACTACTCATTTCAGCTCCATAATAGTTTCATGTCCCACTCTGAGCTAGGATAAATAACGACAATCGCAGCTGACAAAGAAGATAAAGCCAAATGGGAGGAGGAGAGCACATATTTTAGATAATATTTTTTAATTAAAACTATTCTTCTTAACAGTCATACACATCCCTCACAAGATTCGTCTTCTTGGGCTAAAACATACTGGAGTTAGAAAAGGGGAGACAGACTTCTCAAAAAATATAATGAAGTGATTGTTTAATTTTGAGGGCTAGAGCTTATGTCCATTCAGCTAAAGTCAATTAGGAAGTGGTTTAAGATAAAGCAAAAGAAGCCTCTCAAACCAAAATAAGGGGTTTGCTCTGGTATTACTAAACTAGTTTAAACCCAGTTTAATTTTAAAAGGTGCAACTTTCTCCTGGATCTAAATACAAAAAAAGGAAAAGGCTTGGTAACAAAATCTCCCTGAGTTCTTTTTTGGTGAGTGTGTTTTGGGGGACTGCACTTACAACTAAAAGGGTCATTTGCTTTTAACAAGTATTGTAGAAAGATGAACAGTGAATAAGAACAAGCTATCATTTTCGTTCTGCTGAAGAGAAGTAACAAAGTGCTTCCATCACATTATGCATCATTTAGCTAAATGCAGTGAAATTTTAAATTGATAGTGCATTGCCCACATGTAACATTTGACATGAAACTGCAGTCATCAGTTATTTTCAGTTTTTACTAAGTTGCTATGGTGATTATTAGAAAGACGTAAGCGATAACCACTGCTCAGCAATGCAACCACCATACAGTTGGTTAAAGTTATTTTTCAAACCACTTTACATCTTGACATTTACTAGCAGCTGAAAATAGCTGCTGTTATCCAGCTTTCATAATTGCCCAGGCAGTATGATAACTTTACCATGAAACACACAGAACTTAGAGATGCCTACTGATGTATACTGTAAGTAACCATCTTACTTACAATTATAAGTAATGTCTGCGAGCACACACACACATGCACGCATGTATGTGCATTATATTCACATTACTGTGTATTAGTGTATTTATACGCCCTCACATCATCAGAACATCTGAACACTTCAAACAGAAAATCTATCCTCATACTGCTCCCCTGCCTCATAAGGGTATCATCTACATTTTACAGATGGAGAATGGAGACAAAGAGATTAAAATGACTTGCCCAAGATCATTTAGGAACTCATGATTTGAATCTGTATCTGGAGTTCAATCCAATGCCTTAACACTCAAATCTTGTGAACTGAGAGTTATTTTTCACATTAATATACCCAAAATAATAGTTTGAAGCTAAAAATTAGAAAGAAAAACAAGAAATCACAGACACAACCTAGGCATGATAGACCCATGTCTTATCAAATATTTTTGTTTGATCTCTGATTTTGTTCTCATTAGCCAATCCAACTTTAGAGAGCCCTTATCCTGAAGTCAGTATATTAATGTAGTCGTTTTTTGTTTGTTTGTTTGTTTTTTAAATAGGCCTTAGCTACACAAGCAAATTTACTGAAAACAGCTATGGTAGAATAAACTAATCCAGAATAGCTCCCCATGCGGATACACTCTTCTGGAATAAAAATGACTTTTATTCTGGAATAGTTCCACTCGCAAAGCAGAATCGGTATTCCAGAATAAAAGTGACTTTTATTCCTGAAGAGAGTGTCCATCTGGGGAGCTATTCGGGAATAGTTTATTTCACAATAGTTATTCCAGTCAGTCAATCTCCCTATAAAGACAAACATTATTTTCACTTTATTATTCTTATTAAGCAGTCACAAAAATTCAATTTTAATATAATAGGTGCTCATAAAAGAGTGGTGGATCAGTATAAGAAATTAGAGAGGTAAAGCAATGTAGGCCTTATATGGATAAGACAGAATTTGGAAGTCGGGAGCTATGGGTTCAATTTCTGGCTTTACCACAGGCTTTGAAAGGCCTTTGAGCTCCACCAATGGAAAGTGCAATAGAAGTGCAAATATAGTGCAAGTACAGTGAGATTTTCCATAGGGCCTAATGAAGTCAGATGTCCAACTGGACATCCAGCGCCCTTAAGCTTCTTTGAATATCCCAGCCTTACTATATAATAGCAGCATGTTACAAATATTGTAATCATTATATAATAAATCCTGGTTCCAAAACAACACTTGCCAGGGCTCTCGGAGTATTATCTGCATAACAATTTACAATAAGAAAAATATAATATATATAAACACACACTCTTAAAACACAGCACAAAACCACTCTCCTAAAACTAGATATTGCCGGGTGGGAGAGGAGGAAATATTATTCATTTAACTGTATTTAAATAAACACACATAAAAACACCTATCTGCTCCAAGCATCATTGCATTCAGTTACAAATACAATGCATAAACATTACACATAAGACTTCAAAAATACACTCACCCACTTATCCAGGCACTGCCACCTCTATCCTCCCCTAATGCTTACTCAAGAAAATGGGCTTTGCAGCACTGCCTGAGTACCAGGCTATTTAAGACCAAGATGAACAGTGAATTTCAAAGTTACGGGGGCTCTTACAGGAAGCATCCTGCCAGCCACTCCCTCTCTTATATACCAAGGGAGCTCCAGCTTGCGAGCTTCTTCAGATTTAAACTGCAGCAGTAAGGCACAAGGCGAGAGGCAATCTCTCAAGCTGGATGGTCCCAGCCGATTAGGGCTTTATAGGTCAGAATCAACATCCTAATGTCCACCCAGAAGTCAACAGCCAGTGCAGCTCATAGCATTAATTAGAACCACCGCCATCCTCTCTCATCCTATCAGTGGAGATTAGCTTGCACTCTTTAAAAAAAGAAGTACACAGACTTTGTGAAGTGCTGTTTTCGCTATATTTTCATATTAATCAATAGTTGACTAAGCACGGATTCCCTGTGGCATCTTTCTATTAATTTATTTTATTAATGTTAACAAACCAAATTATTTGGCAAATAAAGACTAAACTGAAAAAATAAATCTATCAGTTTTACTCCATCCTCCCACTGCCTGCTTCCCAGAGAGTTTATGCTGAGCCAGCCAGAACCATTTTATGACAAAATCAGTGATATCAACACAGGAAAATCTTTACCCTTGAATCTGTGCACAAGATTAGTATTCCTGTTTGGTCACATATCAAGAGGTGAGGCAAATCTGCTCTTTGGCTTTCATCACTGTCTTAAGATGACATTTTGCAGGTTTAAATAAAACTTTTTTAATAAGATATAAGCGAGGTCCCTTTGACATGGTGTGGCACTAAAAATTTTAAAATATGTATGGGGATAATAAAACCTCACAAAATTACTGCATATTATTTAATGTTTGCAAAGGTTTTTGAAGATGAAAGGCGCTATATTAAAAAAAACCCAAACACTTTTTTTTTAGGTTCAGGGCTAAGCCAGAGTGCAGTGTACGGACTTCAAATTAAGCTTTTTAAAACTTTTAGGCATCTACTCATTTGAAGAGGCAAACTATGTCCTGCAAAATATTGTATATAACAGAGACCCTGGTCACTTTTGGTCCTTAAATGTGATCTTCAAATACAGGGTGAGGGATAGAGGAATTGTGCTTTTGACTCACTTCCTTCATTAGGATGTATAAGAAAGGACTGAAAGATTCTATTTGCCTCTCTCTTCTCCTGCTCCCCCGCCCGCTCCCCCCCAGCCCATATCCTTAGAATGTCTACCCACATTTCCTGGAGAAGTCTGAGGAGTAAAGAACTGCAGGAAGAATTCCCTCCAGCCTCAACTAAAAGGACAGGAGTGCTAAATTTTTTCACAAAGAGCTTTTCTCCCAAAAGGTTGTCAGAAGCTGGGATTAAATAAACAAAAATCTACAGCATTTTGAAACGGTTTATCTAAAGACATCTTTTCCTTCTCAATTATTATTATTATTATTTGTATTGTGGTCATGCCTAGAGGACCCCAGGTGCTAGGTATTATACACACAGAGAATGAAAAGACTATCCCTGCCCCATATTTCACCAGGCAAGGGTGGGGGTTGGGATGCAGGAGGGGGTGAGGGCTCTGGCAGGGACTTGCGGTGCAGGAGGGGAATCAGGGTTAGGGCAGGGGGTTGGGGTGCAGGAGGGGGGAAGGGGTGCAAGCACTGGCCGCGCAGCACTTACCTCGGCTGGCTCCCAGTCAGCAGTGCACCACTAAGCCTGCACCACTCCCGGCCAACGGGAGCTGCGGAGTTGGCGCTCAGGACATGGGCAGCCCGTGAAGGCCTCTGTCGTCCCCCCACAGAGGCCGCAGGGATGCTGGCCGCTTCCGGGAGCAGCGTGGGGCCAGGGCAGGCAGGGAGTCTGCCTTAGCCCCGCTGCACTGCCGGACTTTTAGCGACATAAAATCTCCCGGTTTGGCTTCAGTAGCCTAATGTGCTTACTGTGAGTTATATTCTGCCACCCTTACTCACATTAAATAGTATCCTATTCCATGAGTAGTTTCACTAAAACCGAAGGGAAATCTCATAAATAAGATAAACCTCAAATGTGAATAAGGATGCCAGAATCAGCACCCGTATTATTTTCTACAGCAAATTAATTGCACATGCACCAAACTACTTATGGAAACATTTTTAGGGCAGCAATAAGAGTTAAATATATACGTATACACACACTTTAATGCTGGCCTGTTTATTTCATGCCAGGGTCACCACTGCTTCCCAGCTACAAGGTTATCAAAAGGGAGTTAATATTCCTAGCCAAATTAACAAACTAAAGAGGTGTTTGTAACACCAATTCCTGTTCACAAGCCTACAGACTTTCAATTAAATCAATTAAGCAAACCAATAAGTGATGGGTCAAATACATACTATGTGCATATTTCATTCTGTTTTAAACAAGCCCCTCGTTATGACTAAGGCCTTGTCTACATCGTCAAATTTCTGCGCAGTAAAGCAGCTTTCTGTGTTGTAATTCCCGAGGTGTACACACTGCCAACCCACTTAGTGCATAGAAACTGTGCAGTTGCAGCGCTGTAAAAAATACCCACCCCAACAAGAGGTGTACAGCTTTCTGCGCCGGGGCTACAGCACTGCGATGCCAGTGTAGACACTCTGGTTGATTACAGAGCTGCGATTGGCCTCCGGGAGGTCTCCCACAATGCCTGTTCTCGCCAATCTGGTCATCGGTTTGAATTCTACTGCCGTGCCCTCAGGTGACCAACCATGAGCCCCACCCCCTTCATTCCTTTGGAATTTTGAAAGGAGAGGAGGCTGTCCAGTCCCAGCTGTGCTCCGGCTGTAGGAATTATGATACCTACGGACAGATTTCATGATGCATGACAGAAAGGGGCCATGACTGGGACACACTGCAGTGCAGGGTCAAAGTGAAGGAGCTGCGGAACACCTACCACAAGACATGGCAGGCAAACCACCACTCCAGTGCTGCACCTATGAGCTGCCGGGTCTACAAAGAGTTGGATGCGATACTCGGTGGCGACCCCACCTCCACTGCGAAGGCCACTGCGGATACTTTGGTGGCTCATGTGCCAGTCGAGAGTGGACTGAGCCAGGAGGAGGAAATCTGGGACGAGGATGTGGAGGGGGAAGGGGACCCAAAGGCAGAGGACAACTCGGAAGTCAGAGATGCATGCTGCCAGGAGCTCTTCTCTACCCTGGAGGAGGCTAGCCAATCACAGCTGTTGGAGCTTGGCAAAGTGAAAACAGGGGAGGAGGCCCCTAGTAAGTTTCTTTGATTTTGGAAATTGCTGAGGGGCAGGCTTGTGCATGTACGATGCGAGTACCACCACATACCTAGTCTGAGCGGTGGAACAGGCTGTTGATTGACCCCCTCACTTCATGCAAATCTGCCTCAGATCTCCACGAAACTCTCATGGAGATACTGGACAATCTGCTGCTGCAGGTTCATTGGCAGAGCTTCTTTGTTTCTTGCCCCATTAAGGGTAACTTTCCTGTGACACTCTGCCATCGTGGGGGGTGGGTGACCATTGCTGCACACAGGCAAGCTGCATAAGGGCCAGGGCAGAAGCCGCAGTCTTGGAGAAGATTCTCCCTTGATTCCCTTCTCACCCTCAGCAGCGAGATATCTTCCATAATGAACACCTCCAGTGGAAAATGTGGGGACAGGAATGGTTATAAAAAAACCCTACAGTGCGGGCTCTCCCCAAGAGCCACGTGCCCAGTGTACAGTAAGGTCCTGGAACACTGATTTCCCCTGCAGTCACTCACCATTTTGGGGGTCTTGTGGCTCATGTGTGCTTGCCTGGGGTCAGCCAGTTAGTGACAGGTATGTGAATACTGGCTGTGTTTTAAATCACTGAATCAGTGGTCTGTGTGTTGTAAACAATTTCTGTAAAATGTTGCATTTAAACTTCACAGAGATGACCTTGGGAGCCCAGCCTCCCTCTTTGTTATCACCGGCTGAATGGCTGCGCAGAATTAGAAAGTGGCCACGAAGAACTAAAGAGGACTTTCTGCGTGATGTCATGATGCACTCTGCGGCTGAAAAACAAGAATCGAAGGAGTGGCGGGACAGTGAGAAGAGGGACCGAAAGGAGAACACAGCACACCAGAATGAAGCCACGGAACGGCTCTTGAACATTATGGAGTGTCAAGCGGACACTATCCAGGCGCTACTAGCACGGCAAACAGAGCAGCTTCACGTCTGCCCACTCCTGCAGCTGCTGTCGCAAAACTCTTTCCCATGTGCCCCCCAGACACCACCAACAGACTCTTATCAACCTCCTGTCTTCATTCTGTACCTGCTGCATTCCAATCCTGCCCCTGTGGACTCCCAGTACCCACTGCACTCAACACCCATCCCTCTGCAGTTTAGCCCTGCTGAAGTACAGTACCTGCTGCACTGTATCCCAAAGGACAAGGTTGCATATGATACCTCAACATAGACAGATCTTTAACCATTCCAGGACTCCACCTCCTCCTGGGACCCTCCCTTCCCCCTTCCCTCACAGTGCTGATGTGATTTTTTTTTGTCTCTCTCCACTGGTTGTTGTTTTTTAATAAAAGAATTGTTCTGGTTTGAAAACAAATCTTTATTTCATTAATTGAAAGCAAACAGAGCCCTGCAAAGCAACTGGCAATTTTCTTAAACCTTCATAGTGCATCGTCTGCACCAATCACAATCACCTCCTAGCATTGCAAGCACTGGACTCCCAAGCATATTAATGGATTTCAGCTTCAAATTGCTGCCTTAAGGCATCCTTGATCCTTATGGCCCTGTGCTGCACCCCTCTAATAGCCCTGGTCTCTGGCTGTTCAAATTCAGCCTCCAGGTGCTGAGCTTCAGTGGTCCAGCCTTGAGTGAAGCTTTCACCCTTCCCTTTACAAATATTATGGAGGGTACAGCACGCGGCTATAAGCATAGGAATATTGTCATCAGCCAGGTCCAGCCTCCCATATAGGCAGCTCCAGTGGACCTTTAAATGGCCAAAAGCACACTCAACAGTCATTCTGCACTTGCTCAGCCTGTTGAACCGCTCCTTGCTGCTGTCAAGGTGCTCCGTGTAAGGCTTCATAAGCCATGGCATTAAGGGGTAGGCACGGTCTCCCAGGATCACAAGGGGCATTTCTACTTTCCCTATGGTGATTTTCTGGTCCGGAAGGAAAGTCCCTGCTTGCAGCTTCCTGAACAGGCCAGTGTTCCGAAAGATGCATGCATCATGCACCTTCCCAGACCAGCCAGCGTTAATGTCTGTGAAACGCCCACGGTGATCCACAAGTGCCTGGAGAACCATAGAGAAATACCCCTCTGGATTAATGTACTCTGTGGCTAGGTGGTCTGGTGCCAGAACTGGAATATGCATGCCACCTATCGCCCCTCCACAGTTAGAGAAGCCCATTTGTGCAAAACCATCCACAACGTCACGCATGTGGCCCAGAGTCATGATCTTTCGGAGCAGGATGTGATTAATGGCCCTGCACGCTTCCATCAACAATAGTCCAATGGTCGATTTTCCCACTCCAAACTGGTTAGCGGCCAATTGGTAGCAGTCTGGAGTAGCAGGCTTCCATAGTGCAATCGCCAAGCGCTTTTCCCATGACAAGGCAGCTCTTGTTCTCATGTCCTTGTGCCACAGGGCTGGGGCGAGCTCATCACACAGTCCCATGAATGTGGTGCTAAAGGAAAACTGCAGCCTTAACCAAAAGTTCTGCAGCCACTGCTCATCATCCCAGATGTGCATGATGATGTGATCCCACCACTCAGTGCTTGTTCATATGCGGCGAGTTCCATACCCATGTGGTGCTCGGGCACCAGCAATATTCAAAGCCGGGGCCCAGCTCCAGCAATATGTGGAGCCGGGTGCCCCCCCCCACGCCTCCCCGGAGTGTTCCGCGGCCCCGACTTGCTGCCCCCGGGCCCTGCCCCCCCCCCACTCGTCTTTCCCAGGCGGAAGCAGAGAATCACTGACTGTCTCTTCCCTGAGCAGCTCCATGTTGCCTCCCAGCAACTGCTGCTGCACGGTCCTAGTGCCCCCCATCTCACGGCCAGGGCAGACTGACTCTGAGCCTGCCCTGCCCCCTCAAACTCTTCCCTTTTCCGGCAGGACCCTCAAGCAGCACAGGGGGTGCCCCCCTCTGCCCACAGTCACCACTCCTGCCCCATGCAAGGAGGCAGCCCCATCCCTCACCCCCAGTGAGGCTACAGTGACAGTGTGCTGCTGGGGGGCAGGAAAGGGGGCTCCTCCCCCAGAGCTTGCTGCTGCCGGCAGGGAGAGGGCTGGGGGGAGTCCTCCTCTCTGGCCCCTCTCCCAGAGCAGCTGGCTTGCACCCCAAACTCATCCCCAGCACTGCCCCACCCCAGAGCCCCCCCACCGCACCCTCAACCCACTACCCTAGTCCTGAGCCCCTCCAGCCCCCCAAACACCTTATTCCCAGTCCCAGCCAGAGCCCTCATCCCCCACACTCCTACTCTTGCCCTGAGCCCCTCCCACACCCCAAACCCTTCATTGCCAGCCCCAGAGCCCTCACCCCCTACACCTCTACTCTCGCCCTGAGCCCCTCCCACACTCCAAACCCCTCATCTGCAGCCACACCCCACAGCCTTCACCCCTGCACCCCATCTCTCTGCACCCCTCCCATCCCCAAACTCCCTCCCAGAGCCTGCATCCTGCATCCCAATCCCCTGCCCCAGCCTAGGGTCTGCACCCCAGACCTCCTCCCTCACCCAAACTCCCACCCAGAGCCTTGGGCAGGTCGGGGGCGGAGTTTGGGGGCGGGGCAGAGTTTGGGCAGGGGCGGGTTCTGGGCACCACCAAAATTTCTACAAACATGCCACCCATGTGCTTGTTTCCCGAGCCCAAAAGTGGTGTTCAACTGTGGTCAGCACCTCCATGAATGCCACAAGCAATCGTGCGTCGAAACTACTACGCGTGGTGAGATCATTGTTGCACTTCTCTTGCCTTTGTAGTTTAAGGAATAAACTCCACTGCCACTCACGACACATTAGTGAGAGTGAGCAGCATATTGGTCAACAGTGCAGGATCCATTCCTGCAGATCGAAGAGGCGGAGCGCGCAGTACACAAACCGTTGAAAGATGGCGCCAAATGCAGACGGAAGCATGGGGATTGCTGGGATGTGAAGCAATGCATCACAAGGCATTAGGACAGGACTCAGGATGCCCCGCGACCAATTCCGCCTTCCCACAACTCTCAGTGGCAGAAGAGGAAGAGATGTTCTGTGAGATCACTGTTGTGTGTTCACAATGTCAGCTGCCTGCGCAAAAGCATGTTCACACTTGCAGCATTTGCAGCAGTATTTGGAGCGGTGCACTCTGGGCAGCTGTTTCCCATCAGCGCTCTCTGAGCAGCGCTGTAACTGCTGGAGATGTAACTCTGCCACTGTAGACATACCCTATATATGTTTCAGGTGGGAAAGGCAATGTCTAGGTTAGAACCTTATTTATATATCTATCTAAATGAAAATTGGAGCTTCTTTGTGTTCTTTACTTAAAGTTTCATTTCTTGTAAAAAAGTGTTTTGCCAACTCAGATTTTGTTCAAATGTTGTTTAGGAAAAAGTTGTGAGACTCTTGACAAAAGGAAGACAAACACCAATACCACCAAAACCACAAATATCACTCCAGTAATCCTGCTAATCTGAATTGGGCTTTGTATTAAATCCTCAAGTAATAAGCTGTCTACATTCTATTACTAGCGCCTGCAACTGACTCCTAACTCAAAACTGAAGTCCCAAAATTATAGGCTGAAGCGAGGTCCTTTTGAAATGGTGTGGCACTAAAAATTTTAAAATATGTATAGGGATAATAAAACCTCACCGAATTACTGCATATTATTTAATGTTTGCAAAGGTTTTTGAAGATGAAAGGCGCTATATTAAAAAAAACCCAAATACTTTCTTTTAGGTTCAGGGCTAAGCCAGAGTGCAGTGTACGGACTTCAATTTAAGCTTTTTTAAACTTTTAGGCATCTACTCATTGGAAGAGGCAAACTATGTCCTGCAAAATATTGTGCCCAAACCTCTGTAAAACATTGATGCCAAATGTGTCATCTATAAAGTTGGAATAATCTATCCAAGAATGTCTTTCCTGAACGCAGACCGTTCAGTACAAAGGCTGAAAAGACACCATCTTAGAGGTGACCCAGTGAAGCATAAGAAACTTCAGCTAGACAGAAAAGATTAAACCAAGAAATACTGAAGAAAATAATTAAACCAATCCATTGCTACCATGGATATTAAATTGGATATGGCATGTTATTTACTTGCAAAGCCATGTGGATAAAGTCATTGGGGGATAAAGTGTGAGAACAGATTTAGCACAATATAAATCCAAACAGTCTCCTCTCCCAATCCAAAATAAAATCTCTA
Organism: Mauremys reevesii; assembly: GCF_016161935.1. NCBI lineage: Eukaryota > Metazoa > Chordata > Testudines > Geoemydidae > Mauremys > Mauremys reevesii. The sequence goes on from NC_052625.1 coordinate 50,560,509, forward strand.
ATAGTTTTTACTGGACCTCTGCCAAGTTCCAGGCTGCTAACTTTGGACTCCGTGTCCTCCTGGAGATGTGACTGTTCATCCACCTCGCTATCACACATTCTTTACTCTTGCCAGAATACTTTCCACACATGGACAATAGCCTGGATGCACACTGCAGAAACACTAAATTACTCTAGTACCCTTTCCATCACTTTGACAAGAAACACCACTATTACTATCCCACTTCAAAAAAGGGGGACAATGTTCTTGCAGCCATTACTTTTATATAAATGAATCCAAATGACAGTGGAAAGATATCAGTCCGTCACCCTTGGTACAATGGCAAACAGCACTTGGACCCAGAATTGTTGTACTGACTCTGCCTGCCTGTGTCTCCCCCTCCAATGGCTGGCTCACATGGAAGAACTATCTCCCTCCTCACTGGTGAGTTACTATTTTGGGTCAAGTAATTTAGGCTTATTTGTTTGGTGCTGAAGACACTGGGATCTATCCCCATTAATGACAATGGTGCATGCAGCAGCTGGCTTGCTGCATATTTCTAATCGCTAAAGAGGCAATATGGACCTACTGTCCTAAATCTTAGGTATTTCTGCAGGAAGAACACTACAATAGCCCCTCTATGTGAACACAGCCTAGAGAATGACTAGGGACTAGGCTATACTAGTCTCACTACAGCAGCACAACTGCACCACTGAAGCGCATCTGGTGAAGATGCTCTATGCCGACGGGAAAACGCTCTCTTGTCAACATAATTAAGCCACCTCTGCGAGAGGCTGTAGCTATGCCAGCGGGAGAAGTTCTCCCGCTGACATAGTGCTGTCCACACCGGAGCTTAGGCTGGTGTTATTTATATTGCTCGGGGGGTGGCTTATTCACACCCCTGGGTGACATAAATTATGCTGACATAGCCTGTAGTGCAGACAAACCCTAGATCTTTCAAATCTGCAGGTTCTCACTGCAAAGAGCACATTTCCCTACTCTTCTGTGTATCTGCTGGAGTTTAACTTAAAGGTGACATCAGGTCATTTGGTCTCCTTGAAATGGAAGAGACAGATGGCTTTATTTCCTTTTTGCAGAAGTGGACTCCTAACAAGCTAGAATTTAAAAGTGGTGGATTACTTTTTAATCCACATAACATATAATCTGGAAATTTTCAATGTATATTGAGACTGATAGAACTCGTATAAACTGTCTGACCAAAGGAACAGGGGGCATACATATGGGGTTGAGAAATATAAAGATATACAGCAACCACAAAGTGAATTTTTCTTCTTTACCTTAGCACTCAGGCAAAATATTAGCTCCCTCTCCCTCCTGGAAATTGTTTCTAGACAATCTAGTCAAGCCCAATGTTTTACATCCACCCATACTTCATAGGTGATATACTGGAAAATAATACATTTTGAGGGAAGGGTATGCTGAAATAAAACCTCCTGGATAAAACTGAAGAATTTATTGAAAAACACAATCCGGGTGCATAATTAGAGCACTCTTCTTCAAGGCAAAGATGGTGCTAAAGGAAAACTGCAGCCTTAACCAAAAGTTGAGGAAAAGTAGCCACTCTGTATTTAGGGCAGTGGTTCTTAACCAGGAGTCCAGGGCCCAAGGGGTCCGCCAAGCAGGGCCAGCATCAGACTTGCTCGGGCTCAGGGCAGAAAGACGAAGCGCCATCACATGGGGCTGAAGCCTGAGGCCCTGAGTCCCACCACCCGGGACTGAATCCAAAGCCTGAGCAATGTAGCTTTGCAGGGGGCCTTGTGGCATGGGGCCCCAGGCAATTGCCCTGCTTGCTAACCCCTAATGCCAGCCCTGGCTTTTATATGCAGAAAACCAGTTATTGTGGCACAGGTGGGCCATGGAGTTTTTAATAGCATTTTCGGGGGTGAGAGGGCTCAGAAAGAAAAAAGGTTGAGAATCCCTGACTTAGAGCACCATGGTTATGCAAATAACTGGCCAAATGCCTGTGAGAGGACTAAATATAAGTTCACAATTCAGTCCGTAGCTCTGGGGCATTTCTATTTTAATTGTGGTTTCTGATAAATTCTGTTAGCCTTATTTACAACATACATCACCTTCTAGGGTTACTCCTGATTAAGTTCTGATTCAGATGCAAATTTATCTTTCCAACATGATGCTTTTTTTTTCCCCTCTGTACAAGACTACAGTGGAGCAAAGTTGATATAGGACCTATGCTAAGCAAAAAGGACACATAACAGAATACTTTGCACCCATTGCTGCATGTGCATATGAACAGGCCAAGGAGACCAATTCCATTTAGGAAGTGCTGCCCTGGTTCCACAATGGCCAGCACTCTGGGTCTGGGAGGAGCAGTCCAAAAAATATTATTTATTAAAACTGATGGGGCAAGAGCAATGGAAAACTCTGGATTTGGAGTACAGGGAGTCAGCAGCCGAAGTCGTCTTCTGTGGTGAAGGGCACAGAAGCAACTGCTGCTCCAATCACAGGAAGTTCTCTCATTTCCCCTAAAAATATTTAATACCAGCATGAAGAAGGGTCTATATATTAAGGCCAAAAAGATTCTCACGATATTCCAGGCATATGCTCTACTCCTCTTCTTATAGGCTTCAACTACTTTAATGTACTGTAGTCTAAGGAGAAAAACTGACCACTTAACATGTGTAATTAAATAATATTAAAAATACTTTTCCTACTACATTTGCTTTTGAATTTAATTTCTAAAATTCCAGGAAGAAAACAATTACTGTAAAACTGCAGCCTGTATTTACTACCAGCCTCTGGAACAATTTCAGCATTCCATATATTACTGAGCAGCAGCACACCTAACAGAACTATTTTCAGAGTGTAAGCTGTGTTAGTCTGTATCAGCAAAAACAACGAGGAGTCCTTGTGGCACCTTACAGACTAACAAATTTGTTTGGGCATAAGCTTTTGTGGGCTAGAACCCACTTCACTGGATGCATGAAGTGAAAAATACAGGAGCAGGTATAAATACATGCAAGTATGGGGGTTGCTTTACCAAGTGTGAGATCAGTCTAATGAGATATATCAATTAACAGCAGGATATCAAGGGAGGAAAAATAACTTTTGAAGTGGTAAGAGAGTGGCCTATTACAGACAGCTGACAAGAAGGTGCGAGTAACAGTAGGGAGAAATTAGTATTGGGGAAATTAAGTTTAGGTTTTGTAATGATCCAACCACTCCCAGTCTTTATTCAGGCCTAATCTGATGGTATCACGTTTGCAAATTAATTCCAGTTCTGCAGCTTCACGTTGGAGTCTGTTTTTGAAGTTTTTTTGTTGAAGAATTGCCACTTTTAGGTCTGTTATTAACCCTGGGCAGGGCATGAGAAAGGACTAATTGATGCAACTTGCTTATGCTGTGCGAGCTTGCAGTTTTAGGGAAGGATAAACATAAGTGTAAGGGAGACAAGACTCACCTGGAGCAATTCATCTAACAAGAATTCTTTCATAGGGTTTTGAAAGAGACAACAATCTTTCCACTGATTAACCATTGTCATGTGAATTTTTTCTGCAGAAGTTTTACACTATAGTCTATCCAGGTAACACACCCAAGGCAGAATACATTTTTGTAGTCAATGAGGTGTCTCCACGCTAGGAAGTGGGTGGGATTTGGATAAACCCTGCTACATGCTCAACACTCAAATAGAGTCATGGAGAAATGATGTTTTTTCTCTAGGATTGTAAGTCCCCAAGGGCAAAGACTGTATTCTTGGACAACAGGGGATGGATCACTCAATAACTGCCTGTTCTGTTCATTCCCTCTGAAGCACCTGGCATTGGTCACTGTCGGATGACAGGATATTGGGCTAGATGGACCATTGGTCTGACCAGTATGGCCATTCTTATGTTCTTTGTTTCTTCTCTGTACAAGGCCTAGCACAAAGGGCCCTGATCCGAGATTGGGTTCTTAGGTGGTACCATAATACAAACAAATAATACACAATTGATAATATCAACACCTAACTTTTCTGGTTGATGGAAAAAGTCAACTTGCCATTTTCTTTCATTTTAACAATTAAAATGGCATTTTACCCAGGAGCTGTACCATGGAGCATTCTCTAGGCCCGATTCACTGTACACCTCTCTGCACCAGCATGGCTCTCTTGCTCCACTGGGGGATCCAACCCAAAGGACAGGAGGTGGAAGTACCATGATTGCTGCCCTCTCACAGGAGGCTCTTTAACTCATGTCAGGTACTCCATAGTGGTTCTGATGGCACAGTCTCCTGAGAAGATACATACAATCAATGCTCTATTTGGACACCCAAGCCATACAGTATCTCAGCCAGCACCGCCCATTTTTGGTGTCCTCTTCAGATTCCTAAGTCACCTAGCACAAAGGAAACTGCAGCCAGTTTCTATCACTGCCACCTCCACCTCTGACTGACCTTGTGCCACTGAGGCGTCTAACAGACCCTATGCTCTCCGTGCTTTGCAGCTACCACATTTCCCTTAACACAAATTACTGCTCACCTTAGGCCAGACTCTGTTCTCGGTAACCCCACTATAGATCTAGAATAACTCAGTTGAAGACAACTGAATCATTCTAGATTGATACAGGCACAACATTAGAATTCGATCATTTGTTTCTTCTAATCTTTATTTTTAAGAGAAGACTAGAAGGTGACAAGAAGTTAAGATAACGTACCAGAAAAGAAGTGAAATGTTAGCCAAAATGTTAAGTGAGGAAAAAGGTTTTTAAAAGTTCCCTCAATTATGTCAATATCGCTTTTTTGTTAATCTTTTCATCTTTCATCAAATGTCACATCCTTTCAAAAATCTGATCATGTCCTCTATTGGAGAGCGTCCTACCGTTGCCTTCTACCTACCTACCATAGTTATAGGACACTGATTACCACAGTATCTGAGCACCTCACCATCTTTAATATATGTATCCTCCCAACACCCCTGCATTGTATGGAAGTACTCTTAGCCCCAGTTCTACAGATGAAAAACTAAAGCAGAAAGACTATATGGCTCGTCCACAGGGTCACACGGAACATTTGTGGCAGAACAGGAAACTGAACCTATATTTCCCAAACATCAGACGAGGGCCCTAACCACAAGACCGTTCTTCCTCATTGCTGGAGGATGGACTCAGTAACCTAACAGGTCTTTTTTATTAGCCGAGCTTGAGAAAGCCGTGAGATCAACTTGATGACATTTCTAACACTGCATCAGATCAACGCCAACATTTCAGAGAACGTTCAAGCAATCAACTATCAGAACTTTTCTGATTTTGGGCAAAGATTGGAAAACTAAAAGGGAGAAAATTTGAAGACACATGGGGTAGGTTTACACTGCGATTAAAACCCCGCAGCTAGGCAGTGCCAGCTGACTCAGGCTCACAAGGCTCGGGCTGTGGGGCTGTTTAATTGCAGTGTAGATATCTGAGCTTGGGCTGGAGCCTGGGTTCTAGGACCCTGAGAAGTGGAAGGGTCACAGAGCTCAGGCTACAGTTGGCATCAGATCGTCTACACCACAATTAATTGACCCCTTAGCCTGAGTCAGCATGGTCCATTCCCAGGTGTCTAATTGCAGTGTAGACATACCCTGTCATCTGTTTAGCACAGCGGCAGCTTTAGACACCTCTTGATTGTCTACAGATTAAACAACTGGTTGATTGTACCCATTAATGCCTTCCAGCATAACAATACCCCTGCTCATCCTCCCAATAGATTTGAACACACTGAATGACTTATCTTCCATTGTAGCATAAAGAGCTCTTCTTGGATTTGAGTAGATGGTCACCTTAGCATTAATACTTTTATGAAGTGATCCATGTGAATGACACAAGTTGTCTTTGTAATTAATTTCTGCTTTTCTTTATATCAGAGTAGGAAATCTCTTTAAGACTGCCAGTGATGAAGCAGGAACTTTCTCTTCTTGCCTCTCTAACTTGTACGACTTCATATCTGGGGGGTGGGGGGGAAAATACCCTGAATTGTTTTCCTCCTTGAATACGCATACTCTGCCTGTTCATGCCAGGAATGCATTCCTAGCAACTCCACCTCTTTTAGAGGGAGTTATGCAATGCTAAAGAGTACAGCAGAGTTAACCGTTTATAACCTTATAAACTCTGATGTGGTCAGATCTCAAAGTAAGCAAGGGTGAGACTGATTGGTACTTGGGTGCTGGAACAATTTGCGTAGTGGGGGTGCAGAGAGGCATTGAACCAAACTGTAAACCCTGTATAGGGTGGAAACCACTTCAAGCCAGGGGGTGGAGCAGCACCCCCAGTGCCAGCACTTATGGCAGTACTTGGATGGAGGGCCTCTAAGGAACACTTGGGGCTAGTCTACATGGGGAAATTGACCAAAACAGCTATTGCAGAATAAGCTATTCCACAACAGCTCACCGTGTGTTCTGGTGGGCATATTTTATTCCCAATTAATCAGTGTGCTCACAAAGTGCACTAATTATTCCAGAATCAAGTGATCTGCTCCGGAATGGAGTGGCCACAAGGAGATCTGTTCTGGAATAATGATTGTGGAATAGCTTGTTCTGAAATAGCTATTTTGGTCAATTTCCTCATATAGACAAGATCTTTGGTGCTGCAGAAGTGGGGGTGGCAATTCTGAAGTCTGGCGTACTATATTCTCTCAGACTAAAGTGTAGCACGATGGTCCATTGTGTTGCTGGAGGTACCATTAACCATCTTCCGATAAGACACAATATCAAGATCCTGGACCATCTGTCTGTCTGTTGTATATCCCCTTGTCCTATTGCAAAGAAGAGAGGGCTGTAATCCCCAGGGGCCTGGCCAAATGATAATTTTGAGTAATTACATTCTGCCTGTTTAAAATTTCCCTTGTGGTTTCAATTGGATAACATATGCTTCAGTGCTAAATCCTTTCCACATTCCACTTCAGGGTGGCTACATTCAACGGTAATGAAGTGTTCCCGCCATAGACTTCATATTTCGGTTAGTTATATTTGTCAATTGCTTTCAGATCCTTCAGGGTGAATGGTGCTATATAAATAAGAGATTCTATTTCCTGATTAAGGTAATTAATGAATGTGCAAAAAACATCATAGACCAGCAACAAAATGGTGTTTGAATAAAGAATAGTTTTAGGTGTTTGTTTTCACATTTCTTTCATATTGCAAGGACACAAGCAAAATCTTCTCTGTGAATGAATATGCCTTTAAAACACCAATCACCTACCAACCATCTATAGAGTTAAAGTGCAGCAGCCCTTCATCAGAGTGTGTTATAAGAAAGAGCATAAGAAGGAAGCAATTCAATTAATAATAATAAACACACTTTTAATATATTGCCACCAGTGTGCATGTAACTTGACAAACAAACAGTCAAGATCCTGGCCCCAAAGAATCTACAATCTAAAACATATAAACCAATCATTATCAGTAACAGAACAAATGACTACAGGTTAGGAAAATAAATTTTAAAAAAATACACAAAGGAGAAATTGCATAAATCCAAGCCAGCTCTTACACAAGTAAAATCTGCAAACCTGGGTGCCAAACTTAGAAACCTGACTCAGAGGCCTGGGCATGCACAACTATTATTACATTCCACAGGAACTGTGGGTGCTCAGCCCCTTGGAGGGATGGGGGAAAAATTGGGCCACTTATTCAGGTGCCTAACTTTAGCATCCAAGTTTGAAAGACTTGATCTTTGTAGCGGCAACTGATTTAGATGTATTTAGGTGATTTATAGATTTGGATGCCAATTTTAGACATTCAAGTTAGAAATTTTTTCCCATGTTGTATGCAAGTCAATAATACTATGTGGGTTAATGAAGTGCTATGAACAGTCTAAGCAATAAATTTTTTGAAGAATCAAGCAGTTGGATCAAGTATGAGAATGAGCAAAAAAACAGTACAAATGGTGTTAGCTGCTGAGGTGTTGCATAATCTCAGCTGACGCAATCAAAAGTTAATTACAAATCATATAGACAAAATTTCAAACAGTATCTATGTTGCTGAATTCAAAGCTAGACCAAAAAATCATCACCAATTTTTTTGAAAAGTTCAGTGCATATTCAATTGTCCATTAAAAGGCTGAAATTTTGTCAAGTGGCTCTCAGACATTATAAACCACCAGAGCTTTCCTGCCTAAGAGTACAGCAACTAAAATTCTTGGGAAAAGAAGACAAATATGTGTCACATAATTTCATGTAACCAACAGAGTTATCAAAATCTCTGTACTGGTATCACTAGTGTGGTCTCATGCCTCTCTCCTATTCTGAGCCCACACACTGCCAATTCCATAACCCTTCATGATGCCTCTGTTCCTGTTCCTCCTTCTGTCCCTTTGTCTCATGGATGCTGTCTATGCCTGGAGTGTCATTCCTGATCCTAGATTCCATTCCTTGTCTTTTAAACCCCTCCTGAAAACCCAACTTCTTCCATAATCCCAGTTACAGCTGACACAGGATAGCAAGTACTGCAGTACAACAACAGAAGTCTGGGATATAAGCCTAAAAATGAACCTGTACAAACATTACTCGAATCTCTAAAATGTATTAATCCAAATGGAAATGGGAACAACAACAACAAAACCCACAAGTGTGCTTACAACTTACTTTTAGCACATGCCATTTTATCAGCCCAAACACAAAGCGTCTATGAGACTTTCTGAAAAATCTTTGCCATTTTATCATCCCAAACAGTAATTTAACATCTGTAAATAATAGGCTAAATTCACTCCTGATTACTTGAGCACCCCCCCAGAAAAGTAACTGGGTCTAAGGGAAGAACCTGGTACCAACTATTCATTTAACTGATAGATTCCAATTGTGCTCTGAAGTCAGTCTCTCATTTGTGCTCAGATTTCTACACAGAAAATACAGCAGAGCCTTTACCATTCAGAGTTGTGTAAAAGAAAAAAAAAGCGCTCGTATGTTTTGTTTTTAAATACAACATTTTTGGAGGATACCAAGTTACAGAAATTATCTTCTCAATTAAACAGGAATGTAGGAAGGAGAGGTTAGTCACCTTGCGCAGTAACTGGAGTTCTTTGAGATGCATGTCCCTACTGTGGCAAATTGCCGGTACTATTATGCTGGGTCTCGTGCTCTCTCTTCTTTGGGAAAGGTTCAGGGCACCATTGCTTGCCTCTGAACCGGTATTTTTAATTACCCCACTAGTGTCCTTGAGGAGTGGAGTGGAGAGGGAGGGACCTGGGCCCGCCCTCTTCTCCAGGTCTCAACCCAGGGGCCCTGAGGTTAGTGGTGAACCACTTGTACTGGTGGTTCCTTCCCCTGGGTTACTTCCCTCTCCTGCCCTTCAGCTTGTGGAGGGGCTTCTTGCCTTCCTTCTACACAAGCCAGGTGCCCCTTACCTAGGGTTTTTGGACTTCTCTGCCCACCGCAGCACTCTTCCAAACTTTCCTTTTGTCTCTCTTCAAAACTGTTCTCTGCTTCAACTCCTTCAAACTGCTCTCTGCTCCAACCAAACCTTCCTGCTCCAACAACCCACACTGTCTGACCTGAAGCAGGGGTTTATATCATGTGACTCACTGCTGGTACTCTAATTGGCTTCAGGTGCTCTAATTGGCTTCAGGTGCTCTAATTAATCTATAGCAAATCTTCCACCCCTTGCAGGGAATAAGGCTCCCTGCTAACACTCTCCTGCTGCCCTCTGGCCATGCTGTATCACACTATGGATGCTCCACTTCAGGTGCACATGCACCCATGCACCTTTCATCAGAAATTCATCACACGTGCACTCTAGTTCTCCCCGTGCCCTGTACTGAGGATAGATACAGCTGTCTTCAGTTCCTTCTCTAGCCAAGAGACAAGACTTGGGAACAGAGGGGACGGAGGGTGGGAGCACCCAGAGGGGGACACACATCACAAACAACTCCAATTACTGCATAAGGTGAGTAACCTCACCTCCTTCTTTGAGTAGTGTCCTATACATGCTCCATTTCAGGTGACTCCCAAGCAATTACCCCTGATAGCTTCAGAGTCGGATCTAGCACTGAAGACTACGTTGGTTTATGCTTCTAGAGCTGATGATGTTAGCAGAGTATAATGTTTGGGAAAAGTACGTATTGAGGTCCAGGTTGCAGTTCTGCAAATTTCAATAACTGGGAAATCGTTCAATATGGCCACAGAAGTAGACTGGGACTGTGTAGAATGGGCTATGATCATAGAAGAAGGTTGAACACTGGCAATGTCATAACAAGAGATAATACATCCAGAGATCCACTTTGAGAGTCTTTGGGATGAAATTGCAGAACCTCTGAAACTTTGTCCCAGAAGAACATTGTGAAGGGAGGGTTTGCCATCAGAATCCCCATTTCTCCAACCCTTTGGGCAGCCACCAGGAAGGCTGTCTTCATAGAAAGGTGGAGTAATGAACAGGTAGCCAGTGTTTCAAAAGAGGGCTTCATATCACAGTTAAGGACCAAGTTCAAATCTCATACTGGGGTGGGCTCCTTAATCTGTGGGAAAAGATTCATATGTCCTTGGAGGAATCTTGCTGTCATGGGATAAGAAAAAATTGAAAAAGCCTCCACAGATGAATGAGTGGTTGTGGTAGCCACCAAGTGAACCTTGACAGATCTCATAGCAAGAACTGACTTTTCTAATTCCAACAGGTAGTTGAGAACAGTGGAAAGGAAAGAGTGAAAACAGGAAAAGTTTGTCATCAGACCCTAATGGTGAAATCTCTTGCATTTCTGAGGGTAAGTATTTTGTGCAGAAGTCTTCCAGCTGTTTAACTATACTTTTCTTGCTTGGTTCAGTAGATCTTTGGTAGGATGAATATTGAGCTGGATGAGATCTCTGTGCTGTGTACAACCTGCTAAATTCTCTCGTATTTTCAGGAATATTAATGCCAAGGGACCTGAGTATGGCCCTAGAATCTTTTAAAGTGTGAAAGGATTCATCCATGGACTCAGAGAAGAGCTTAAGCCCATCAAAAGGATGGTCTTCTACAGTATTTTGTATCTCCCTAGGAAAGCTGGACAGTCACAGCCAAGATGCTCTACACAACAGCAGTTGAGATGGAGTGGGCCACTGTGGGAAACTTGTAGAGAGATTCCTGCTAAGAGCTGACTTCATCAATGATGGTTTGAACTGTTCTCGATGTTCCATTTGGAGGTGATGAATAAAATTGTAGAATGTGTCATAAATGATGTAGGTATATCTTGCCATCAAGACTTGATAATTAGTGATTCAGAACTGCAGAGTTGCTTGCATCCAAATCGGTTGAGATGCTTTTGGCTCATGACAGAGCGTGAATTTCATCTGGTGTTGTCTGCCATGCTCACTGACTGCCTCTACAACCAAAGAATTTGACTGAAGGTGAACGAATGTATTTTTCATTGGTATATGAAATATCTGTCTGCCTGTTTGCAAGTAGGTGGTGCAGTGGCTGGAATTTGCCAGATTGTTTTGGCAGGATTAAGTATCACTTCATTCACTGGTAGAGCTACTGTGCCAGAAGTTGATATATGTCAACATAAGCTTTTGAACATTTTAGAGTCCTGGACCTCTACTAGCACAATCTGTAATGATTTAGCAATATGTTTCATCATCAGCTCCTGAAACTGCTTAAAGTCATCAGCAACAGAAGGTGGAGGTGGCATTACAAGTCTTATCTGGTGAGGATGATGAAGTATTAGTTTGCGGTGTCACCTCCTTGTCCGCTGTAACTTACTGGTCTGCAAAAGACTCCTCCTGAGTCTGTTGAGGATTGAGCGATGAGACAGAGAATGTCTCCCTCAATGATCCCCATGGGAGGAACTGGGAGGCTTTGAGAATTGCAGGCAATATACAGCCTATGGGTCCCAGCAGGGCCACTGAGGTGGATCATAAGGCAAAGGAAAGAGTATTCAATGCTGGTCATGACAATAAGGAAGAACATGAGATTGTTTGTACCTTGAGATTCCCTCTGAGGATAGAAATATGGGGGGAATGTCTCTTGTAGAATAGTCAGCAGAACCCTATATGAAGATCTGAGAGTCTGATCATCCTCAACATAGTCCAAAGACAGTACTTAAATTTGTGCCAGCGCTTGCCAGGGATGAACTCTGGCACCTCTAGGCTTGACAGTTCATAGCCCCAGCACCTCTGGACTTGCTGCATCAGTTATGAATGCAAAAAAATTGTATGAGCCCCAGCATTTAATTGCTTGAGCCCCGGCACCTCTTTAATTACAAATTAAGCACTGTCCAAAGTAAAATGCAACTGCCTGTCCATTGTGATGGGTACCAGAAAGCTAGAAGGTACCGGTGAAAGATACCATCTTGGTGACCCAGTAGATCCTGGTACTGATAATCATTGGGTACCCACTAATAAGCGGGATTCTGGCTTGTCTGACATGACCAAGTCTCTAGACTATCTAAATCCTTGTGGTACCAGTTACAAATGAGCCAAAGTCAGTTGAGGCTCCACAGGAATCTGTGTCGATACTAAAGGGACTGCCTGCTTTGGTGGTCCCATTTTGGAAGATGGGACAAGTATCGAAGGCAGTGATTGTAGAGACACAGGCCTATTAAATGACCTCCATACCAAGGACGTAGATAACCTCTCTTGCACTGGTGCCAATGTCTGGGATACTTCTTCAGGGAGGAGTCTGAAAATGGTGCAGGCTTCCGTGAAGTAGAATGTTTGGTGACTTTGCTAGGTCTATCATGCTTCAGTGGTACCTGAGCTGGATCCAGTACCAAAGTACAACTGGTACCAGAGTTTCAAAGAGCTTCTAGTACTTTTCTCAGGGGCTTGTCAATACCTTTTGCAGTTTTCTCTGTCAAGGATCTCAGTGACTGAGAAGCAGAGGTCAAAAGGGCACTGACAGGCTGATGTACTGGGGGTGGGCCCAGATCTGAGGCTGGTCACAGAGCCTGGCTCCCCCATCAGGAGCCTAAACTGCAAATATTAAACCTAATTTATGTTAGATAAGTCGCTATTTAGTGCAAACTCACAACATGAACTTTCGAACTTGGGTAGCAGTGGCAAAGTCTCAACCTGGTCTCAACAAAATGTGAATTGTACCAATCACTGAAAAAAATCTTTAAAGTCCCATCAGAGAAAGTGTATATTGTGTATGCATGCATGAAGAAAGTGAATGTTATCTTTAATTGAATAAAAGCCTTGATGTAAATCATGCCGCTAACAGTTTATGAATAATTGCATTTGTTTCAAATCACATAACAGAACAACACCTCCTTTGCAATACTGAGTAGCAGTCGGAAGTGAGCTAATGGTACAGTTCTTTTTGTATGATAGGATTATTTTCCAGTTACACTGTGTAGGCTTAAAAACTCCAGTCTGAAACGGACAAAATATTTAGCAGGAAGATTTATAGCTGAAATGAGGGGGATCTTCCTTTGAAGTGACTGACTTCTTTGACTGGTGTCTCAGAATTACAAAGCTTCAAAAGGACCCCTTTCTGTGAACAGCCTTTTACATTTTTCCTTCATCTCCACTGCATATAATTATATTGCTAAACAATGTTTGAAAATAATTAAATGGACATCAGTAGGGGTGAATGGAACATAAGAATGTAGATGTTATTGAAAACAGATGTCCATTACTGTAATAATGTTAAACAGAGAAAGTGGTATGATTTCCTTTACAACAACTGCATAAACAAACAATAGTAATTCTTCAGTGCTAGAGCATTTTTCATCAAAAGATCTTAAAACACTTTACAAACATTAATGAATTTAGACTCCAAATGCCCACGAGATAAGTGTTGTTATCCTTATCTACAGATGAGGCAACTGTATAAGTTGTAATTACGTACTGTTTTTTAATGCAATAGTGTCCTTCTCAATTCTGACTGCTTATAGCTGATCAGAATAACTTGCCCATTCCAATTCCACAGGTGGTTTATATTTTACCTCCTCTAACATATATTATTCAACTTTAATTATTATCAAGAGAACAGTTTTGCAGTAAAGGCCAGAAAAAATAATCTGGAATACAAATTGTAAATTGAAAAAACATTGTACACAAAACTATTGAAAATCAATTGAAAAAAGTGGGACATATTATTTACTGCTGAGTGTAACATGTTATAAGGGTATGTAATAAGCCCTCTACAACCACTGTCCAAAGGAGAAATTGGCATGATGTTTGGCATTTGAATATGGTGCCATCCCGAAGCACCAACTCAAAGAAAGCTTTCAGCTTTTAATGAGATTAAAGTTTATCGTCTCACAGAAAGTGGCTAGTAGACCTACTGTCGTTGCTTACATTTTCCTGTTAACTGACCTTGCTATTCAAACAACTGCCTTCAAAACAGTCCATAGAAAAACATTTTACATACATTTTTTACATAAATAAAGTCATGGGCAAGCTAGAAATCCTATTTTAAAATACAGTGCTTGTTTCACCAGTTACTCCAATTTTATAGCAGTATATAACTGTACATAAGGAGGAGGAGCCTATAACTGGCATGAAACTGGAGCAATGCAATAATGAATTAGCTCTACATATTTTCTTATCTGCAGACAACATATTTGAATATTAAAACTGTAGAAAAAGAACAGGTAATTTAATTTTCCCCATTTTATTGTTCATTTGCATTTTTTGGACATTAGTTAGCTTAAATAATTCAAACAGAGAAGTCAGTCTCGATTTCTGGTTCTGACAGTAGCACTAAAGATGCTGCAAAGCTGAAGGTTGGTCCCAGCCTGGAGCACCCTCCTACACCCTAAACCCCTCATTCCCAGCCCTACCCCAGAGCCCGCACTTCCAGCCAGAGCCCTCACCCTCACACCCCAGCCCAGAGCCCCCTCCTGCACTTTGAATTCCTCATTTCTGGCCCCACCCCAGAGCCCACACCCCCAGCCAGAGCCCTCACCCCCTCCTGCACCCCAGCCCCAATTTCGTGAGCATTCATGGCCCGCCATACAATTTTCATACCCAGATGTGGCCCTCGGGCCAAAAAGTTTTCCCACCGCTGACATAAGTGCACTCTTAGTAGTCTAAGAAACAAATGAGTAAGCTGAATCCAAGGAATACCACGAGAAGAAACAAAAGTGAAGTGCAGAAAGACCATGTGATAGTGCTCTTCCTGTAATTCTGTTCTGAGCTAGTCAGCTGGAAACAGAGCATTCTTTGACCTGAAGCCTGATATGTAGATTCCTTTGTAAATCAACAAGGATGAGGGCAACAGAATACATTAGTGTCTTAAAGAAGCTAAATGATTTAGTGTAGCAACCCCCCAATCTACAAATTAGAGGGTAAGAAGCCTTATATCTGTATCTACTGAAGAAAAAAAAGAAATCAAAAGGAAACCAGCTTCCGTGACAACTATTTCTCCTATAAAAAGTAGTCAATGGTGCATAACCAAGAGACCTCAATCACCAAGTTCAACCCTAGATACACAACTCCACTGAAGTCATTGTGGTGTTGTGTGACCCCCCCCCCCCACCACCAGCTTTGAAATGTGTTGATCAGTATCTGTAACCATATATCTAATTACAGCATTTGGACAACTACCGGTAAATGGGTTTTGGCTAAATTAGAAACCAAATAGTGGACAGAGCAATAAATGATAGTGACTTGTATTACACCGGATCATCTACTACAGCAGGATGTTGGGAATAAGAAAATAACAGTCATATCATCACAAAACAGAACACATATTTGATATTACTTTTCCTATTATATTGGCATAATTATCATGCAATAGAAAAGCATAGCAAATAAAAATGTATTGTTCTATATTTGTCTTCTAGTGACAGCTACACTGTGTTAGGCAATTTCCATCACTCACGGGAAGATGCAGTCCCTGCCCCATGGCGTACAATTTATTTTTGATTAAAACAGGTTCACCAGAATTTCAGTTCTGAACCCCTTACTGTCACTAATGGTTGCTCTTCCCATTTTCTGTTATAAGGTTCTGACAGCTAAATCTTAACAGAATTATTTGCTTTTTATTAAAAAATATCATTTTTGTTTTTAAAAAGGTTTAAGGTGAACTAATGCACTTCAAAAAAGTGAAGACCCTATAATGTGCTTATTTGTGACACTGATCTAAAAGTAAGCATATTAGTAAGTAATGGGGAAATGGTCATTTTAGAGTAAGGAATAAACAACTTCCCCAGAGACTACAGGCACATCTCAAACCTGCACTCTCCCAGAATTCCTGAGTTCATTCTTAAATGGAAGAGGGAATCTGATAATAGGCCGCAAGAAGAGGGGAGACATAATGGCCAATGACGTGGAGCCTGATTGCCTATCTTACCCTCCCCTCCCAGCTCACATTGGGCCTACATCCAATCTGGCCACAAAGGAGAGAAGAAGCGGCGACTAAGCCAACGATGTTGCAGATACCACAAGGAAAGTTCAGTGCCTCTTCCTCCTGGCATCTGAAAAGCTATTTAGCTGAAAGGGAATGTTATAAACTTTAGCCATAATTCAGGTGACTACCCCTCAGAGGCTAAATTTCAGTACAGCCCTACTAATATAATCAATATGAAGGTTGTTTCACAACACGCTACCTAAAGCATGTACCGCAGTACCAGTCTACTCTTTAAGAAGCCAACAGACTGAAGAGCTATACCACAAACAACTGTCTGGTTTCCTGGGGGATATTTTATTTAATCATTGAGGTGCCTTATGGTCCAGTGGAAGCATAATATGCTGCCACAGGAGGGGATTGGCAGGTGACAGAATTCAGGTCCAGTGGAATCTCTCTGTGGTGGCAGCATACTTAGCCTCACATTTGTAAAAGAAGGAACACACTATTTTTCTCCAATAATCTCTCCCCTTGGTGGGCACAATGGAATACGTTAGACTAGTTCCTGAGAGTACAGTCAGTGTCTAAGACTAAACAAAGCATCAGTATACAATGGTGGGAAAAACAGAAGAATCTATCCCCAAAAACATGCTCAGTGTTTTAGTCATGTTGAAAGTGGCAACATATTAGCATGTCAAACTTAGAAAGTCCCTGGAACTATCACTACTCTGTTAGCATGCCCTGGAATGTTTACAAACCAGTATGTAGAAGCTGGTGACGAATATGACATTTGCTTAACAGACTATTCCCAGGGCTTTTTGTCTTCATCACTCTCAAACACAAAAAAGCTTGTGGAATATTTTTGCATCCTTACATGATTTCATGGCTTTATTATTATTGGCACTTATTAGTACTGCTCCTCAACTATAATCTTACACCTGTTATCAGTGTATTACTCAGAAATATGAAATTGACAGAGAAGTAATGAAGCTGATCATCATGAATGGAAACCGCTGGGAGGGGAGAGGGGGAATCTAAATCTATTAGAACTCTGGAACTTTATTGTCTGCAGGCTTTTCAACATGAAAAGATCATCTCAAAAAAAAATTCAAGCTTAGGAGACTGTTTCACATAAAAGCTGTATCTAGAGAAATAGTTAAAAAAAATCTGTCTGGCAGTTTGACAGAGAAATATAAGGAGAAGAGAAAGTGGTCATGGGTAATCAGATGACTCTTATGGTTCTAACATGTAAGTGGTACAACTATTTTAGGTAATTATCAACAGGCAAGGCATTTTCTGGGGAAAAATAATAAATAATAATAAGATGAAGAATACTTTGCAAATATACAGCAACTTTGTCCAAATGTTCTCAAAGTGTTCCACTAGCGTTAATTAAATCTTATGCCCCTTGTGTAATAAAGGAATTTGCTATACACAAATAAACTGAGGGACAGAAACAGCAACTGACCAGAAGCTTACTTAAAAACAGAAAGAAATGTGAGATTTGCATATGATCACTTGTTTCCAGGAGTCTTCCAGGACTTAAAGTAAAACACATAATACCACAAGACTAACAATAACATTGCAAGAGTTGGCAACAATATGCAAAAGGCCAAACACATCTCGTTTTTTTGGCTGTGCCTTGTCTATCTAGCAGCGTGCTAGAAAATAAAAGGAACAATTCACAAACCTCAACAAAAATATTATAGAAATACTTTCCTACTGTTACTTTTCCAATTGCTGTAGTTGCCGAGGTGTCACATGATTGTGAATGGAAGGGAAGATGGTATGTGCCATTGGAATGGGAAATAGTTTGTGCTATTGTGAACAGAAGGAAGGTGAAGGGAGGTGTCCATGAGACAAACTCTGTATTAAGATTGGTCCACCTGATGAACAAGGATGGAGGGAGGAATCTGACAGTAATAATGAAATTATTTTAAATTACATGAGAACCAAACTGCTTTACAGCTGTATACAAATAGAACCACTGAAATACAGCCAGCTCCCATATCAAGAGTGATAGTCAAAATACAGTGCAACAGAATAAAGAGGGAAAGTTAATCTACAAACAACAGTGCAAGTCTCTAATTTTAGGCATGTTTTTCTACAAAACAATGAGTGAAATATTCCATGTAACATTTTATTCTTCTGCAAATCAAGTGTACAGCATGCAGACTTCCTGTAGTTGAATGCACTTTTCTTTTCCATATGCAATTTAAACTGCCAAGATTAAACAGAGAAAAATATTATATGTATCCATGGATATCTAAATTTAGAAATACAAACAGTTCTCCTTCTGCTGCAGCTGAAAAAGAGATGGTAGGAAATGAGTACTTGCTAAGAATCATACAGAAGGAGCTGTCATGGTATATGTTGTAAATAGGGCACTGGAGGTATTAAAAGACTAAGAACTAGCAGCACTAGGGCAAGTACACATGCTGGGGGAAAGGGTCATTTACACTTTGCAGTTAAAATGAACTGGAAATGGTGAACATCAGCATGCTGGCAGCAACAGAAAGATGCCAAATAAATGAGTAAATAGATTGAAAGGTCTGCACTTAGGCCCATACAAAGGAAAAAAGTGGGCTTCTACACACAGCTCCTGGCACTAATTTAATTAAATAAGGACAACCCCCTAACGTGGCCTCAGTTACACCAGTATGAAGGTGTTTATATTGGTACAGTGTGCTGGCCAGCTCAGAAGGACTTCAGTGCAGAAAGCATCCTTCAGTATATAGAGGCATTGCTCTGATGCTCTGCTGAGCCAGGCAGACCTTGGAGAAGCCAGCTACCTATCCTTTCTTTGAGGAAAGCCAAGATGCCCTTAGGGCAGGGGTGAGGAAACTTTTGGCCCGAGGGCCACATCTGGGTATGTAAATTATACGGTGGGCCATGAATGCTCATGAAACTGGGGTTGGGGTGCAGGAGGGGGTGAGAGCTCTGGGGTTGAGCCAGAAATAAAGAGTTCAAGGTGTGAGAGGGGACTCTGGGCTAGGGCAGGTAGTTGGGGCACAGGATGCGGTCAGGGGTGCAGGCTCCAGGCGGTGCTTACCTCAAGCAGCTCTTAGAAGCAGCGGCATGTCCCCCCTCTGGCTTCTATGCGGAGGTATGGCCAGGAGGCTGTGCGCGCTGTCCTGTCTGCAGGCGCCGCCCCTGCAGCTCCCAGCCAACGGGAGCTGCAGGGGTGGTGTTTGGGGCGGGGGCAGTGCTCGGAGCCCCCTGGCTACCCCTAAATGTAGGAGCCAGAGAGGGGGCATGCTGCTGCTTCCAGGAGCCTCGGCATGCGCACACGGAGCAGTCTCCAACCCTACTCCCCAGCTGGAGTGCAGGAGCAGGGCAAGCCCCAGACCTCACTCCCCAGCAGGAGCTTGAGGGACAGATTAAACAGGCTGGAGGGCCGGATGTGGCCCCCAGGCCATAGTTTGCCAACCCCTGCCTTAAAGGTTTTCCACACATTTTCAAGTTTCATCCCACAAGTATAAGCACTGAGACTGGCATGCTTCTAACTGCATGACAGTGACCCTAAAGCATGCAAGTAGTTATATACTGTTTTGTCCAGTAGCCATGCTTACATGGATAGAATTGAGCCAGATCTCTTAGTAAACTTGTTTGAGGGTCATACTCAGGACCTGAAGGAGAGAACAATATATATTGTGCTGGATGTAATAATACCCTTCCTTACTAGTGCTACCAACAAAAAGGAAATGAAATCCAGTATCTAAAATTATACCTAGAAGTTACTAGGAGGAGGAGAAATATAGACCAAAACCCTCACAAGTCCTTATTTCAAATTTGTTGCCTTTCTTCTTAGGTAAAAAATTCACTTGTAATGCTCAGGACAGAAAACTCACATAAGAAAAAGCTGGCTCTGCGGCATTACAACAGCTGAGCAGGCAATTCAGAATATCAGCCTTCAGACAGGTAAAAGTTAAATATGCCCAAGCAGCATGGGCCAGTTAATGTGCAAACAGCAAGTGGTTCCAGGTCCTCTATGGAGGTGCTAGAGAAGGATGACGATACTACAGAGCAACAAGGCAGAGAAATTCAGAATCCATCATTCTAAGGGACAGGCTGGTAGGTAAGCTGACTGGTGCAAGTGCTACATACTCTTCCCCTTCCCAAAGCAAGGTGGTGATGTGACGAAACTGATGAGACTTGGGCAGTGAAAGCTCCTATTCTTAAGGATTTCAGTTCCACTTGTAAAGAAACTAGCTGCAAGCAAAAGGATGGCAGGCTGAATGGCAGGTAGCCAAGAACTTTCAGCAATCAAGAAGTTTCTTGATAATGAATGGCACTGAGAGAGTCTTCCATGGGGAGCACGCATTCTGTGGGTATAATTACAAGTACAGAAAGCTTCTTGAGACAGTAGTATTTTCAAATATTTTTAAAGATAAACAAATATGAACTACCTCATTCTTCTAAATGTAAAACAAATCATACATCACTTCAAATTTAAGTTCATTTTCCACTTCAGTTTTATGCAAGCTTATGAACGTAATAACAGCCCTCAAACAAAATATTTATGCTCACTTGAGTATGTATTGCTTCTGCATAACTAAGGCCCAGCGAACAAATAAAAAAGGTACCCAAGAGGAAATGCAGAACCACAATATGCAAAGAAGCTCTGCAGTAGAAAGTCAGACTAGGAAACAGTTTTATAAATGTAATATCCATGTTGAAAAATCGATGCTAGAACTAAGGGGTGAGGAAATGAACTTTAATTAGCCTAGACAGTTGTAGGGCTCCTCCAGGAGCTCCCAGCATTCATTGCTGGCACAACTCCATCACTGGTATATATGGTTTCTCAGAGGTACTTTGGATAGCATTATAGTGTGCCTTGTGAGCAGTTCAGGCACTGGGCCAGTGTCAATTATGAACACACACCATAATTCAGAGGTACCTTCAGGCTGTGTTGTGCAATTTATAAAGCATTGTTATATTATTTTTAAAAATAATTAACTTAATATTTGAAGCAACAATTGCCATCTCACCTTAGGAAGTGAAATTTTTTTCTCATGTCTTTGATCACATGTCCAGGATCAGCAGGAAAAGTTTACTCGTCCTGAAACCTTTTGCACTAGTGGGCCAAACCGTCTCTTATCCTGCAAAGTCATATGGACTTTTAAAAGCATTATCATTCTGATGTTGCTTCCCCATCCTACACTTCAATTATCACATGATTCTTAACAGCTCATAAATTTCAGCCATTGCAGATTAGTTCTTATATCAGTGATTCCAGATCTTCAACACTAGTTTTTAATTTTTGCAACATTCAACACAAAGCAAAATGGGAAAAAGCAAAACAGTAATCAGATCACCGTGATCTTAAAATATCTCACTTATCAAGACTTTCCATGTGCACAAACAAATAATTCCTCTCACTGAAAAACTGAGGTCAGCTTCCCAAACCAATCGGATATGCATTTCTGTCCCTGATGCTTGCAAACTGTTGGAGCGTCTGATCCTCTGGTTTAACAGTCCTCCTTTTGGCACTGGTCCAAGAATGAATGCAGCAAGTCCCAGATCTCAGAACAGTGCTACTTTTATTCCCTGCCCTTACAGAGCAAATGCAATAGAAATGTCCTATTGGAACTGTCCCATTGTATGAGATGTATGTTTTCTTAATTACGTTATGAATGTTCAGCCAACTGAGCAATCTGACCATCTTAACAATGTTAGTAAAATGCATAAACAACAAATTTTAAACTTGGATTACCCATTAATGATGGTGCAATTAAAATTGGCCTGATGCTAAACAAAACAAAAACCAAAGACCTCTGGAAACCCAGGAATTTTGTATTTGTATTAACAAAAAATAATTTAAAAAATTGTAGTCTTAAAAAGTCTTTAAAAGAGTAGTCTTAAAAAAAATATTATTGTGATCTTACTGGGCTGTAGAACTAGCTGCTCAGCTCAACAGTAAGGAATTTCGCTTACAGAGTGACAATTGCATTAAAAATGCAAAAAGCTTTCAATGAGGTGTTTAATCATCATAAGCAGAGCTGTCCTTAGGCACAAAGCTTTTCCTTGGGATGCTTAAATCCTATATGGACCTTGCAAATCAGGAGCTCATTGATTCCCCCCCGCCTCCCCACCAGTGGGCCAATATGGGGAGTTAATTCACAGCCTAATCCCCTACTTCCATACGAGGCTGCCCTCATCACATCTCTTCTCACATTAGCACATCCCTAGCGATTAAACATAAATGATCAACAATAGATCAAGAAAACAACAGTGAAAAAGATATTAGTGAAGTAAGACAAAAAGATGGAAAGCATTTCCCTTCTCCCCCATCAAAGCCTAGCTTTGTGTTCTGCATTTCAACTTGCTAGAAATTTATCAGCCAGATTCACTCTCCTTGCTCCATCCACTTTGTGTTGGCAAAGTGACAGAACCTCACTCTGAATGGCCAGCTGAGAATCCCCCAGCACAGAAATTATGCCAACAGGCCAGGGCACCCTGATAATCAGGTAGCGATTGCTGTACCTCAGTCCACAGCAAGCAGATCTCAGTACAGGAGAGACTCTGGGCCAATGAAAGAGGAACAGTACTGACTGAACACACGTTACACAAAGACCCCAAATCCTTGTGGCCAAATGGTAAAAGGTCAGTGAATAAAAGCTCTAATGCCAAACCTAGAGAGCTAGGACCCAGGTCATAAGCTTATGCTCAAGAACTGACAGACATGGTCATTTGAAATGTGATCTGGTCTCTTTGATACAACTCAGTAGTTTAGAAGTGGAGAAATCATATCCTATTAAAAAACAGGAAACTGACTGTATCAATAAATCTAAAGCTCTGGCTGCTGCTATTTCTTATCTTGGATGAACAGTTGTTAGTGTGAGAGAGATCAGATAACTTTTTTTTTCTTTTTAAAACAAAAAAAATAAATTCACTCTAGAACTGTGACTTCTACTTGGTGATATAACTGACCCTGTATCAACCAGCCATAGCCTTTGGACATGTGGAGCTCTACAATCTTCTTTTTGTCACGGCAGGGTATCCTGTTATATTTCTGATGGTTTATTGCTGCCTGCAGGCAAAATGTGTCACTGAGAAAGTTAAGTCAGTGCACTCAGGTTGACGAGTCCCAAGGAATCTAATCAGGGACTTTGATAGTACTTGTGTATTCCTTTTGTGTGATCTCTGCATTCAAATGATACCTATGACTCCTCTGATGACATCTCTCCCTGTCTATTAAAACGACTGAAGATCTGGTCAAAGATTATGACATTTCTTTAAACTGTTTGAGGATTTGTTTGTTTTTAGCACAGAGGTGTAAGTGACTCTCCAGTCTTATTTCCTGCCCAATCTAACCATTAGTCAGCAATGTCTTTGCATTTGTTTTTCTGATTATGTCATAGGAGCTCCTTTGTTCCCTGGGGCAGGTGCTCTTCATGCACAGAATACAATTTTATGTTGGATCCATTTTTAAAAACGCTCAGTATGGGTCAACGTAGGCAAGAAAGAAACTGACTACAACTGTTTTAGTACAATGGACAAATGTCCACCAGAAGAGTGAGGGAAGTCTCCAAATCATTTATTCCATGCCTATGTTGAGAGAGAGACTTGATATTTCTCAGTTGGGTATTCAGCTTTTGTATGAAATATTTACAAAAACAAAAATACAAAGATCTGATGGCAGCATCCGGGAGAAAGTAAGTACTTCCAACCCCAATGGTTTATATTCAGCCCTGGTGCAAGCAGGTAATTTCAATGTAGTTGCAAACACTTACACCGGTATTGAATATCTAAAACATCTATTTGGCACAAATTTTGGGCTCAATACTCTCCTCAGTGGCTGCCAATGGAAGGCAAGAGGAAAGGGAGCTCTGTCTCATTAGCATCCTGTACTCTTCACCCCTCTGCATAAGAGCCCCAAATCAACTCCACATCCCCCTTGGAAGAGTGTTTCAACTCATGGAGTTCCCTACAGTTTCCACTCTTTTATGTAGGTTATTCTGACTGAGGAGACAACGAGGCTCTTTGTTTCAAATTTTGTTCTTAGATAGCTTGTACTAAAACTGTGGAATCTGAGCTCCTGTAAGTTACTGTAAACAATTAATGAAGTAGAAAACAGCTACACCAAAGCTCAAGTTTTGCTTTCTCTACTTTGGGTAAGTGCATTCTTTCTACCTAAATGACACCAGTGTTTTAACTGAGGAAACTGCTACATCCACAACTGTTGTGTGAACCTTTCACTCCAAGTGCCTCATTTTGAGCTGAGACTAATATCTATTCTCGAGAATATTTTCTCGAAAGCATATGATGCCTTGTCCATACTTACAGACAAAGCCATGCCAGTTTAAAAAAAAACGTTTTTATAAACCGTTTCCTTGCATTGTCTTTTCTGTAGTACAGATAGTACCCTATAAAAGTTAGCAAAGTGATTGGGGATATGTGTGGAGGAAAGTTGCAATATACAAAGCAAGCCACCACAATGCCTTTCAACTCAATTATTAAAAGACAGAATTACAGCCATGGAATTCCTTCATGTTTGAGGGCTAAGTCTTACCAACATCAACCCATCTATGATACGTTGTTTTATGTCTGCTTTGTTTTTCTTCTGTTTCCAAAAAGGGAATGCGCTTCAGAAATGTTACGGCCCACCAGATTTGTTTCATATTTTATCAAAACTAAACATTCAAACATTTTATGGAGATTAAGAGATTAGAGTCCAAGTGTCTTTATTCTTCTGCATGCAAGGTTCTTTCTCTTGCATTCAAATTAAGTAGCACTGCAAGGTATGATGTTAATTCCTGAGGCGAAATGATATATAACACACACAGACACACGCAGACACACAAACAAGTTGGCTTGCTTGTGGTTGCTTTTACAGCCTGGAATCCGTTTCGATCTATGCTTGTTTTAAAAATGCAAACCTACATTGTTCATTTACTAAAAGCCCTGTGCAGTAAGTGTTCAGAATGCTGAACTGATACTCGTGTAACTTCTTCCAAAAATTACAAAAATGTCTACAAAATACATAAACAGTAGTAGTAGTAGTATGCAGGATTCATAATTAGTCACTGCAGAATTCCATATCCTAACCAATTTTATAGTTTTGATAATATATTATATATTATATTATATACATACACACCCCATATATAAGTATTCTAAGTGATGAGTAAAATTTTAGATTTATACCACAATCTGAGAGTGACTAATTACTAGCGAATCCAGCACAAAACTTTGCTATGTGTATTGTCACAGAACTTTTTGTATCCAAACTACCATTGCCATGAACACTGCTTCTGATAATGTCCAAAATAGCAAGTCTCTGGGCTTTTACTAAAACACTTAAGCCAAGTTTTTTTAAAAACAGGAAATGCAGGACCACAGTATGCAAAGAGGCTCTGGAGTAGAAAGTCAGACTAGGAAACAGTTTTATAAAAGGTAATATCCATGTTGGAAAACTGATGCCAGAACTAAAGGGGTGAGGAAATGAACTTTAATTAGCCTAGAAAGTTGTAGGGCTCCTTCAGGAGCTCCCAGCATTCATCACTGGCACAACTCCATCACTGGTATATATGGTTTCTCAGAGGTGCTTTGAATAGCATTATAGTGTGCCTTGTGAGCAGTTCAGGCACTGGGTCAGTTTCAATTATGAACACACACTATAATTCAGAGGTACCTTCAGGTTGTGTTGTGCTCTTAAATCCATATTTAGGCTCCTAAATCCATACTGAAATGCCTAAGGAAGTAGCCTGATTCTCAAAAGCACTATACACACCACAGTCTGTGGGAGGTATTGAGTGCTCAGCACTTTTGAAAATCAGAGCACTTATTCAGGTAACTAAATATGGATTTAGGAGCCTAACTTTAGAAACTGCTTAGTGCTCACATGAGCAAACGGTAGCAGGATTAGGCCCGTAAACTGTTTTGAAATGGTTCGTTACCTACAAGAATTTTCTGTGGATTATTAAAACATTTCATTGACTGGGATGTGTCATTCTGCTCTCTCTCAAAAGCAAATATGAGAAAATTAAGCTTTGGAATGCAAAACAATTTTAGACTTTGGATAATGTAGCTACTATTCCCCCTATAATTTGTCCTCTCTTCAGTTTTCTATTCATATAGCATTTCTCCATTTAGCTGGTTCCAGAGACACTAGGCCAAAGCTGCTTCGACTTCTACCTTATGCATTCCCACCGAGACAAGTGCAACGGGACTTCTCAGTGCAGAACATAACCCTGTTTGACTGATATTGGTAACTCACCATCATAGTTCCCATAGTACCTAGACTCTGTCTCTGTTTGTTGTGTTGGGGACAGAGCTTTTTTAATTGTTCTTTTGGGAAGGATTTAGGATTGTAGCTCAAGACACCGAGAATAATGTCCAGAAATTAATAAATGGTTTAGAAGTATTATTGTTTGAGAAGTTAACAGCTGAGACCCTGATATCAACAATGCAAACAACAGTAGCTGAAGATATTAAAAATTGATGTGCGCCCCTTATGTTCCCTTTAAGCCAATGTCAATTCCAATACACCAGAAAGTACACTGATACTGCTCCGTAAATCATGAGAGAGGAAAAAAAAATCAGTATACTCTCCCAAACACAATATTTTTAAAATGAGAAGCAATTTTCACTTCTAAATGTATTAAACCAAACTGCTCGGTGCAGTACAAGAAAGAGTTAAAGCATTATTAGCACTTGAGATATTGGAGGGAACAGAAGAGATGAAGGAAGGACAGAAAGGATAACATCACAGCCACCAAAGCACATAAAAGGATTCTTGCACTTAGGATAGCAAGGGAAGGATAGATCCATCTTTCATCAGTCATTATATACATTCAAAGCCTGGCTTGTCTGATGAAACTGCCAACAAGAGTGTCAACTATGACGATAAAGTGTCCACAAAATTACTAGGAATTACCTTAACTCGTTGAATATGTCTAACCACCTTACATTTTGTCACAGGCCATAAAACCAAATTTTGATGTTTGCAGGTTGGTTTGAAGTTTTAAACTGGATGATGCATATTAAATAAATAAAAAAGTCTCCTTACTTTCAAAGGTGCTGAGGACTTCTGAGTATCAGGACTCTTATTTAGATACTAAATATGGATTTAGGAACCTAACTTTAGGCATCCAGGTTTGGCAATTTTGACTCACTTACAGCTACACTCGTTTGAAAGTGTACGGGAAAAACAAAAAACCCCGAAGATATGTAAAAGCAGGAAAGATTTGCTAGAAACAAACATGGCTGCTCAATAGGTGAGCAAATATTAATGATTAATTATACTTTAGAACTGTAACACAGCCTGCTTAGTGCTAATGTTTGTAACTGATAGGCATTTAAGATTTACAATTATTTACAGCCTGCAAGAGTTAGGTATTGCAAATTCTCGATCCATGTATTCCACGTCCAGAAAGAATCATTGTAACCATCTAGTCTGTCCTCCTGTATAGTATAGGCCATAGAACTTCCCCAAAATTCCTAGAGCATAGCTTTTATAAAAGCATCCAATCTTGATTTAAAAATTACCAGTGATGGAGAGTCCACCTTGACATTTGGTAAGTTGTTCCAATTACTGACTCTCGCTAGTATAAATTTACACCTTATTTCCAGTCTGAAAGTATCTAGCTTCAACTTCAAGCCACTGGATCATGTCATACCTTCCCCTGCTAGATTGAAGAGTCCATTATTAAATATATGTTCCCCACATAGGTACCTATAGACCAGGGGTTCTCAAACTGGCGGTCGTGACCCCTCAGGGGGTCATGAGGTTATTATGGGGGGGGGTGTCACGAGCTGTCCGGCTCCACTCCCAAACCCCACTTCGCCTCCAGCATTTATAATAGCATTAAATATTTTTAAAATGTGTTTTTAATTTATAAGGGGGGGTTAGCACTCAGAGGCTTGCTGCGTGAAAGGGGTCACCAATAAAGCGTTTGAGAACCGCTGCTATAGACTGTGATAAGTCACCCTTTAATCTTCTGTTTGTTAAGTGAAGCAGATTTTGATCTTTGAGTCTATCCATTTAAGGGAAGTTTTCTAATCCTTTAAATCATTCTCATGGCTCTTCTCTGAATCCTCTCCAATTTTTCAACATCCTTCTTTAAGTGTGAACACCAGAACTGGACACAGTATCCCAGCACGGGTCACACCAGTGCCAGATAGAGCTAAAATAATCGCTCTGTTCCTACTTGAGATTCCCCAATTGGTTTTAGTGAATCAGTAACTGTAATAATCAGTTAGCCACCACCTTCTCATTCTTAGCAGATGACTCACCAGAGATAAAGTGTTCAATCTGGCATGTTGCTCGGGTTAACCCTCTGGCGACTGACATTTCTTCCCTCCTCTCCTTCCAACGCTGTAAACAAATGATCACAGTAAGGTAGAGTCTGTAGGTGTCTATAGTAGCCTGGTAGGGTTAATCCTCAGACTCAGTGCCATAGTCATTTTGATTGCAGTGTGGTTGTAGATGTGTTGGTCCCAGGTAATATATAAATATATATTTACTTAAACCAAATTCTGTTGGTGGAAGGTACAAGATATCAAGCTACACAGAGCTCATCTTCTTTGTGTGTAGCTTGAAAGCTTGTGCCTTCCACCAACAGATGTTGGTCCAATAAAAGATATTGCCTCATCTACCTTGTCTCTTTCTAATCACTTTGGGCTTGGCTACACTTACAAATTTGCAGCGCTGCAGCAGGGTGTGAAAACACACCCTCTCCAGCGCTGCAAATTGCGGCGCTGCAAAGCGCCAGTGTGGTCAAAGCCCCAGCGCTGCGAGTGCAGCTCCCAGCGCTGTCCGTTATTCCCCACAGGGAGGTGGAGTACGGACAGCGCTGGGAGAGCTTTCTCCCAGCGCTGGTGCTTTGACTACACTTAGTGCTTCAAAGCGCTGCCGCAGCAGCGCTTTGAAGTGCTAAGTGTAGCCACAGCCAAGTCTTTCAACAGTCATGAGCAGAACATATCTTTTCATACTTAACTGAGTCACTAGAGGTCTTGTCTCATAAAAGAAAATAATTCGGGGGGAAGAAATTAAATGTGTATATCATTTGACAATCCTCTTTTCACACAGATCTTCCTCTTGGCAATTCTTCACCCATCAGTCATGGCAAAGTAGGTGCCATCTTCACTTTTCTGGTGAATTCAGTGATGCCAGTTATTTGTTACACTCCTTTCTTTTAAACTGTAACAAGTTCCAAAATAAAGAAAAACCAACTTGCTCTTACAACTAATTGCTTTCCACAGGTATCCAATACATTCAGCAATCATATACCACCTGTTTAGTGAGTGGAATCCCCAGCATCCCCCACCTGTCAGAATCTTCTTCAGTACTCCCTGGTATCAGAGGAGATTGTTTTGATCTGCAAGCAGGTCCAAATGGTATTGCAATATTGCCTCATTCTTTTCTTCTAGACAAGCTGTCACTGCTGCACTTATTTTCTAGCAAAGAGGGTTGGGCAAATGATCCTTTCAGAGTAAATGATTAAGCACTGTAGATCAGCAGTCAAATTATTGACTCAATGAAATCATTGTTACTGGAAATGGAATACCCAAGAATGCTCCCAATATCTAAATGCACCAAGAGCGACTGACGGGATCCACCCTGTAGGTGCCTGATGGAGCATTGTACTTTCACAAAGTGACCAGGCTGGTAGTCACCAATCATTTGGTTCATTCAGAATTATTTAAATTGCTGATGCTTAACCACAAGAGTTAGCCTACTAATTTAGCTCACCTGGATTCCTGTGTTCTGGAGTTAATTTGGGATTCTTACCCCCCAGCACTGACAGAGTGGCATAGGCTAGCTCAGCTTTCACTACAGTGAATATAACTTTAATAGCAAAAGAAGGGTGTGCTGAGGATACCTATATGAAGTGAAGAGCAAGGGAAAGAGGCCTCAAGGTTAAAGTAGAATATAAACTGACAATAATCCTTTACTCCACCTTAACTGGTCTCTCAAATGACTGGCTCCATGGAGTTTCTATTACTGGAAAGGGAAGGTCAATTCAAGCTAAAATGCCTAGAAAACTCCATGTCACTGACCCCTTTGCCAGGGGTGGCTCTAGGCACCAGCTAAACAAGCAGGTGCCTAGGGCAGCAACATATATGGGGCGGCATAATGCTGGGGCCCCAGCTCCTACCTGAAGCGGCCTCCTGGGCTGGATCCTGACCGCCCCGGAGGCCAGTAACCAGCCTGTTGTTCTGCCACTGGGTGCGACAGGGCAGGGAGCCGGCTAAGTGAGGAGCATGTCCCTGCTGCTCTCCCGCGGGCAGCGGCCACCCCCAACCCCTCAGGCGGGAGCCAGTAGCGCAGCCCTGCCCTGGCTGCAGAGGATGGGCCTCTCCTCCTCGGCTTGTCCCCGCCACTGCAAGTTGAGGAGCGGCCCATCCTCTGCAGCCAGGGCAGGGCCGTGCTACCGGCTCTGCCTAGGGCTGTGGGGGGGGGGGGGTGGCCGCTGACCGCGGGAGCACGGCGCAAACAAGCCGAAGAGCGGCCCGTCCTCTGCAGCCTGGGGGGTGGGGGTGGCTGCTGACCGCGGAGGAGCAGCGGAAGCCGGTAGCGCGGCCCTTCCCCGGCGGCAGAGGATGGGTGCTCCTCTGTGGCTTGTCCCCGCCGCTCTCCTGCGGTCAGCGGCCACCTCCCACCCCCAAGGTGGGAGCTGGTAGCGCAGCCCTGCTCCGGCTGCAGAGGATGGGGGGAACATGGCGCCCAGGCAGGCCGCTCCTCCTTGGCCTGTCCCCGCCTCCGACTCCTCCTCCTCCTCCCCTCTGCGCCGCCTCCTGCCAGGGGAGGGGAGAGGGGAGCAGAGTGGCAGCCCGAGCTGAGCCCAGCTCGTGCCAGGGCCAAGGCGAAGACCAAGGATGAGTGGGGCTGGGATCCAGCAGCAGTCCCAACCCCTGACCCTGGGAGTGGTGGTGATGGGAGATGAATCCAACTCGGGCCAGATCCGCAGTAAGGTAAGAGTTGGGCTGGGCAGGAGGGTCCCTGGGACCCCTGGGGAGCTTCTGCCTGCTGGAGCCCCAGAGGCTGCTGCCTCCCTCCCCAGCCCCTCACAGCACTCCAGTGCCTGGAGTCTCCTTCTGCCTCCCCTCCTGCAGGGGGCGAGCGACCTGGCAGAGAGGGGCAGCATTTGTCCAGCAAGCGCAGCACCTCTTCCTTGGCTCCTCCAGCCCCAGAACTCTCTCCATTGCATGCCCCTTGGGCTTCCAGCTAGGTGGCCTCAGCGCTGGGAAAACGCCAGCACAGCTGGGTCCAGTGTGTATCTAAGCTCGTGGGGAGCTCTCTCACCCCAATGACTATCGCCTTATCTACGGCAAGTACAGTAATGCAATAGGAGTGTGACGTGAAAAATATGTCACGTTGTGACAGTCACTCAAATCATGATTACGTGTGAGTACTGTGCTGCCCTATAGGTGCCACTTGCGCTAATTTCCATTTCGCATCAGTGACAGTGGTTATAGGGCTAAAATGCCGGGACAAAAAACGAAAATGACTTTCCGGTGCTGCTAACCGGTAACAAAGAGAGAAACGGCAAAAGGTATTTTAAAGAAGTCAACAATCAAGGAGAAAGCTCTAAGCAATGCATTGAAGGTGATTATTCATCAACTGATGAAGACCGATTGAACCAAAGGTAACAGGTAATAAAAGGTAATAATTGGAGATATACTAATCTCCTAGAACTGGAAGGGACCTTGAAAGGTCATTGAGTCCAGCCCCCTGCCTACACTAGCAGGACCAATTTTTGCCCCAGATCCCTAAGTGGCTTCCTCAAGGATTGAACTCACAACCCTGGGTTTAGCAGGCCAATGCTCAAACCACTGAGCTATCCCTCCCCCCTTATCAACTGATAAAGGTGAACAACAATCTGATCAAAGATTATCTTTGCTAACTGATAAAGACGAACAATCACAATCCATCCAAAGATTTACTACTTCAGCTGAAGAGTCCAGAAATGAAGAACTGTTATCCAAATCTAAAACTGAAGAACAATTATTGGAAGGTGACGAGAATGACATAGGATCAGATTCAAGTACATGGCCGACAATAATTACTAATGCAATGCGAATGATTATTGTGAAAAAAGGTCCTTCAAAATTAGATCCTACATTTGAATACCCATTTAATGAGTCAAAGCATCGATTTATGCCATCCGGTATGAAGAAAAAAATGAAAAATGGGGAACAGATTAATAGATCGTGGTTAGTGTATTCACAGACCAAAGATGTCGTTTTTTGTTTTTGCTGCAAACTGTTCTGTAACTCGGACATTTTTCTGGCAACTGCAGGTTTTAATGACTGGCGAAATTTGCATCAGCATTTGAAAGAACATGAAACATCAAAAAATCATTTACCCTCATTGACAAATTGGACTGAGCTGTCAAACAGATTACGTTCCAGTACAACAATCAATGCGGTACAGCAACGTCAGCTAAATTCAGAAATTCTACGTTGGCAAGCGGTATTGGAACGTTTACTGGCAATCATTAATTTCCTAGCTGAACGGTGCCTCGCATTCCGTGGATCCTCGGATACTTTATATGAGAACAACAATGGAAATTTCTTAAAATTGGTTGAGTTATTGGCAAAAATTGATAATGTTATGGCTGAACATGTACGAAGAGTGAAAGAAGGAGAGATTCACACCCATTATTTGGGTAAAAATACACAAAATGAGATAATAGAATTAATTTCTAATGGACTGCGTAATGAAGTTTTATCAAATTTGAAACATGCCAAATATTACTCAATTATTGTTGATTGTACTCAAGATCTGAGCAAAATCGAGCAAATGTCAATAGCTTTACGAAAATTGATGAAAATGCAGAAGTGAAAATTTGTGAATTTATACCAGTGAACGAAACTACTGGAAAAGCGCTCACAGATGTAATTCTACAGAGATTGGAACACTATGGAATACGTTTAGAAAATATGCACGGCCAAGGGTATGATAACAGCTCAAACATGTGAGGACGACATGCAGGTGTACAGCAAAAAATACTGAATTTAAACAATCAAATTTTTTTCATTCCTTGCCATGCACATTCACTCAATATGGTTGTCAGTGATGCCACCAAATCATCTAAAGATGCTGTTTCATATTTTACCACAGTGCAAGCAATTTACAACTTTTTTAGTGCTTCCACACACTGTTGGGCAGTCTTGAAGAAGCATCTTGGATAAAAACTCACACTTAAACCTCTAAGTCGAACTAGATGGGAAAGCGGGATAGACGCTATTAGACCATTCCGATATTCATCAGGAGAGATTTATGATGCACTATTCGAAATAAGCCAGGACTTGTCATATGATTCTTCATTTCGACATGAAGGCGAAACATTGGCTCAGAAGATGATGAAGTTTCAATTTTCATGTTGCACGGTTATTTGGCACAATATTCTAAATCAAATTAATTTGACCAGCAAAGTTATGCAGAACATAACCATAGACATATCCGAGGCAAAGATGATTTTGAATAAAACACTGGAATATTTTAAAAAATACCATTCAGATGAAGGATTTGAAGAAACTGTCAAAGAAGCAACAACAATAGCAGAGGATCTTGATTTTGAACCGACATTTGCACCTCAACAATTCATTCGTCCTTGGGAAAAAACGAGACAGTTTTGTTATGAGGCTCATGATGATCCTATTCTCGATCCAAACCGAAGGTTTAAAGTTGAATGTTTCTATTGTATTTTGGATGTAGCTATAACTTCCACGGAAGAAAGATTTTGTCAGTTGCATGATCATTGTGAAACTTTTGAATTTTTATACGATATTGGAAATATTAAAAATCAGTTTTCCAAAGAAGACCTCATGAAGCAGTGCCAAGACCTACATTTAGTGCTCAGTACTGATAATGTTGCTGACACTGATATAGTAGAATTGTATGATGAATTAATAGCTTTTTCTGAGCTAATAAGTCCTAAAACTGCTCCTCTAAAAGTATTAGAATTTATAGCAAGAAATGATTTTTTCACTCCAAACACTGCTATAGCATTACACATTCTTTTAACATTACTAGTATCAGTGGCTTCTGGTGAGTGCAGTTTCTCAAAACTGAAATTACTAAAAAAATTATTTGAGGTCCACCATGTCTCCAAAATCGTATGTCAGGACTTGCATTAATTTAAATTGAAAGTACCATTGCAAAAAAATTTAGATTTCACTGACTTATTAAAAGACTACACAAGTATACAAAACCAGAAAAATTCAGTTAATATAAATTCTTTTAATTTATGAGAAACTGGAAGACACTAACATTTTTCATTACAGTGTATAGTTGAACTCAAATTGTTTGTAATTGTGTTTTTGTTAAAATTAAATGTTAAAATTACACGAGTAGGAAATTGTTTTATTTCACTAACTACAAATTTTCTGTTTTCATTTTTTAAAAATTTTAAACAGTCAAAACAAAACTGCAAAGTGCAAATATGTGTAAAAGCCAAAAAAAGCGCCCGGGGGGGGGGGGAGCCAAAAATGTTTTTGCTTGTGGCAGCAAAAAACCTAGAGCCGGCCCTGCCCTTTGCTGCAAAAATATTCAAAAACAAACAACAAACAACAACAACAACAACGACTAGTAATGCACAAAACTAAGTAAGAGCAACAAATGAAGTTACTGAGTGGGGTAAGTAATTTGCTGTCTTCTGAAGAAATCAATAAGGTAGACCAGCTGCTCAGAAAAACAGGGAAATTACAGTAATAATTTTTCATGTAACAAGCTAACTCCCACTGACATTAGTCTATAATGTATAGAAATTTCATCATTAACACAGCACACACACTTACCAGAATCCTCACCTTTCCTACTCCCTACTCTGCCCATACAATAATTTGAAGCAGCTATCCTGGAACTAGAGAAAAAAAATCACTTAGTGGCAACAATGCGTTTTATATATCCTTGTAACTCCAGAAATAATTTACAGCAAGGTAGATTGAACCACTTCTTTATAGGCCAAATACAACACTTGATAATGAATTACAAGACTGTCCCCAATGTCCCATTTCAACAACAGTAAAAATTATAATTTCTGTAAAATGCATACAACTGATATTATATGTGTATTCCTCTAAAATCGATGGTTTAATATGGCCATGTTGATTTTCCAATTCTTAGCAGATTAGCACTGTAACAAGATGAATACTGGTACATGATGTGGTATACATAGTTTAGATGAAACGTCAGTACAGGTAGTTTAGAATAGACAGGCCATATAGCTATCAGAAACTGTAAATACTTCCTCAGTTTGCAGCAACTAAGGCTGTTTCAAAATAAAGTAAGAAAGTGTCTGTTTGGAGAAGTTGGAACGCTGTTAAAGAAAAACAGGCACGGAATGTAATTTCGGAAGAAACAACCACTTAGTACCTTTCATACCAAGATCTTAAAGTGCTTTACAAAATGTGGGTAAGCAGTATCAATCCCACAATATAAATGGCAAAACTGAGACCCCCCCACAGAAAGTTCAGATGAGTTGCCCAACAACACACAGCAAGTTAGTGACTTTCAGAAACAGAACCCAGGCCACGGTTAGTCTCAAATCTCAACATCCTATAACCACCATACATGCAGCCTAAGCAACTTTTACATCTTTAACCGTGCTCTTGGGATTGTGATCAGAAACCACCTCCTAACATAAAAAAAAAAGTGCTCTGTTACAGTTAGGAAGATTATTTTGTCCACACTGAAAGCTATAGTCAGTCAATTCTATAAAAGTAGAATAAATTATACAGAAAAGCATTCTGTTGAACAAGTGAAGGTCTCACTATGCTCAGCTAAATCAGCCTCCATTGTATAAGTTCGCCAGTTCTCCAATGGCCTGGTATAACACTGGGCTCAAATCACTGAATAATGAGGATCTCTCTTCCATGGGGAAACTCTCAAAAATTAAAACCCAATTAATCAAGTTTGTAAAATCACTTACTCTTCAAAAATTGTCAAGCCTGAATGTTAAATCTGAGAAATGAACTTTGTTTCTTTCAATCCATAATTACCTCCTTATAGAAGCTAAAAGTGTTTTAAATTTTGCCTGTACAAGGGAATGTCTGAAAGGACAATTTCCTGGAGGAATGAGGCTGACTCCCGCATCAGCGAAAATCCCACTTTCTACTTGCATGTGTAATTAAATATATTAAATATTTTCCAAAAAGACAAATTGGACAAAATGTTGAAAACAGTTCGCACTACAGGGGACACCAGATATTAATCCCCTTAAAAAGAGATGAGAGAAAATGTAATATATGCTTGTAAGGGGAACTTATCTTTTTTCAATAGATAAATTAATGACTACCTTTTCGGGAAAGGTATATTTTCCACTTGGCAAGTGTTAACATATATTAGTCTCCAAGCACAGCTACATATTTCAAATATCTTAAAATGCTATGCAATAAATTATATCATTTGTTTTCCAAATCTATAATAGCATTTATTTATTCAGAGTAAAATTTTACAATTACATGAAAATATCCAATAAAGTATGTTTTGAACTGAAAGAGAAATTCAGTCTATTGTGAAACACAAGAATTAAAGGGACACTCTCAGCCTGACAAATCACACTTCTGTCTGAAAATATTTTACGTACCCTTGTTACAATTAACAACATAAAGTGACTATACTTGAAAGAGATCAGAGAAAAGTTTTTTTTCCCCATTTACTTTGTCATTTGACAGCCTTGTCTATAGTAGGGTGACCAGACAGCAAATGTGAAAAATCAGGACAGGGGGTGGGGGATAATAGGTGCCTATATAAGAAAAAGACCCCAAAATCAGGACTGTCCCTATAAAATCAGGACATCTGGTCACCCTAGTCTATAGTCAATTTCATTGTTTCCCCCGTCCTACCAATTTTCAGAGGAAATCAGAGAACTGCTTGAGAGGTACCACTTCCTTCCCAAGAGCCGATCCAATAATGGACTCTCCCATGTTCACCCCACAAATTGTTGAATGTGTACCACCACACAGAGAAGCAGGCTCTCAAACAAACACCATTCCCAAAAACCATTCCACCCACAGAGGAGGGCTCAATACAGCTTACTGCCCATCGCCTATTCCATATTGTGGCATCTGGTGAGGCTTCTCTCTATAGCTCCTTGAACTTCCAGCTTCTGAGCAGCTAATGTAGAAACACCCCAGGCACCTGAGGCTACCAGCTCTAAAGATTCCTGTAAATAGCAGCAGTGGTCAGCTCAAGCTCCTTTTGCTGGAGAGCTCCTGCCTTCCTTCCCCGCCTTTGGGCAGCTGCTGGTGACTGGGGATCCTATGGCATCCCTCTTCCTTTTGCTCTTCACCATGGACTCCTCTTAGGAGGCTCTGGTCCCTTCTTACTTCTTCTGATGAGGTTGTATATGCCATTGCTATTCCACGTGACAGGCCTAAAAGGCTTCATGTGCAGCCACAAGTCTGACACCTATTTAGGACTGGCTCTGTCTATACAGTCATGCCGTTTCCCTTGTTGGTCATGTGTGCCTTTAACACAGCAACAAGGGAGAAACATTTTTAAAATAGGGGAGTGTGATGGTAAAACCAAAATACAGCAATTGGCAGGAGGATTCAAGGGCAAGCTTAGTCCCTGAAACTACTTTTGGCTCATTTTAAAAACTGATTAGGTTTTAAGTTAGTAGGGTTCCTTTAAAGTTCTGACTTGCTTCAGTAAACTGCAATGTGAAAACTGCAATTCAAGTTATTGTGACCCTCCAAATAGTACAGGCCGATAGGAAAAATAATGACTTTGCTATGGACCAAAACTTGGCCTCATCTGAAAAGCCAGCGTAAACTGGCAAGGTAGGCAACATTTTTTTCCTACAGGCTGTAGTGCACCAGAGGAGACATTATATCCTCCTGAAGCATGAAAAAGGTATTTATGTCCTACTAATATTGGGAAAGATACTATTGGTACTGAGTTCTTCAAAAGGCATTCTGGTAGACCACTTATTTGGTGGTTCAACTCCTCAAGGGGATATGCCAGAAAATGCATTGGACCCTCCCCATGCCTGATACCAACAAAAGTGTGTGCTGCATCTCACTTTTGGCAACTCAGTCTTCAAAAAAAGGAGCCCAGCAAGGGGATATTGAACTAAGGACCTGCCTAGACTAACAAAAATTTGCACTGAAATAACCACATTGATGTAGTTACACTTATGCAAATCCTACGGGTATGTCTTCACTTCCGGCCGGATCGGCGGGCAGTGATCGATCCAGCGGGGATCGATTTATCGCGTCTAGACTAGATGCGATAAATCTATCCCCGAGTGCTCTCCTGTTGACTCCGGTACTCCAGCTCAGTGAAAGGCGCAGGCAGAGTCGATGGAGGAGCAGCAGCAGTCGACTCACCGTAGTGAAGACACCCCAGTAAGCAAAGCTAAGTACATCGACTTCAGCTATGTTATTCACATAGCTGAAGTTGCATAACTTAGTTTGATCTCTCTTTCCCGCCCCCACCCAAGTGTAGACCAGGCCTAAGTATAGATCCATTGCACAGATGCAACCATAGTCTTGCACCAACCAGTGAAGTTTATCTACACTGAGTGGTTGCATCAGTGAAATGTCTTGGAATAGCTATAGCAGTACCAAAAAAAAAAAAAAAAAAATCAACAGTAAGGACAGGGCCTTAGAAACTTGCAATGGTGCCTGGGGTTTAGGCAACTATACTACATTTCCCTATCAAGGGTCATTTGTATTTGTATGTCCACATCTGTGGAGATGGATGTGATCCCCTGTAATGAAACATATGGTCTTAAAGTGGCATTGTTTGCAAACAGGAGGAGAGATTCTTCTGACAGGAGAGATTAAACATGAAGCATTCTGCAGGCTGCCCCTCTTAACCCATCTTTGGTTGGATCCTCTGCTGTGCTAAAACTAGTAGGCTACTTTGTGAATGGGCACAATGCCAACCTAACAGATGGCCAGGAGTGAAGTCATGCCAAAGAACCAGAATGTGCATCTAATTTGGTAATTATGATCTGAATTCCCCTCCAGAAATATTCAAATGGCAGTCTATGCTTAATTTCCAGGCTGAAATGTAAGAGAATATGATTATATGACTTCAGCTCAGGAATGGGTTAATTTTAAAAATTAAAAAGAAAACAAATCAGTTCGTCAGCCACAGAGGGAAAACTGTGGGCTCCTGTCATTCAGGATTAGTGTTCCTCAAGAAGAGGAAAGACAAGCATTAAGATTAAGCCTTTATCCTCAAACAGTTATCCATGAGGGTCACCTGCAGATCTTGGCCAAAAGTGTTCTGTGGCTTTGCTGGAATAATTTATGCTGAATAGAGATAAAAATGAGGAACCGATGGCCATTTTACAAAGCATTAAACACAGCTTTCCTGTCCACAAGAAGTAAAGAGCTATTGGTTAGTCATAAGCAAGTGACAGAATATGTACAGCTCAGTGGAAACAAAAAACACCAGATATAAAAATGTGTGGATATTCTTTGAACTGTTGACAATTACTGTCTTGCTTTTGATTTACTGTAGCACAGAACTGTCTACTTTAAAAGAAAAAAGTCATGGTGGGGGAGTAAAATTGGGATTGAATTGTAATTCCTTTTTCTATATTTGAACAATGTACACATTTTCATACTTTAATGCAGTGGTTCTCCAACTGTTATCTGCAGACCTCTGTAGGCGCAGGATCTTCTCATGGACCATTTCCTCACCATCAACCCTAATCCTTTCCTTCTTGTTTTCCAAAATGTTTCATTCTGCAATCACCAAAAGCTAAGTAAACCACAACTTGAGAATCCACAACTTTAATGCATCCCCCATTCCCTTCATTTTTTCTTCCAAAGCATTTATTTTAAAGATCCTCTTCTTCTTCTAAGACAGCCAGTGGTGAAGGATTTACAGCTTTTTAAAACAAAACTATTAAGAGTAATATCACTATCAATCTGAGGATTTAAGAGAGGTTTGTTTTGTGTAAATAAAAAATAAATTCCCAATTCACCTTTAATCCTTATTATAAAGCACTAGGTTCTAATATTTGAGAGATTTAAATGTAAGCAGAGAGGCACACTGGTGGTGGTACTCATGTTGTCAATACTTGGAAACTATCTTTCCAAGTCCAGTGGCGCTGTAAGGATTTTTCAGTCCTGAGCAGGGAACTTAGCCACATTTCTTCCATTAAATTAAAATTAATGAATGATATGTGGCTAAATCCCCTGCACTTCTTTGAAAACCTCAACCAGGCATTTATCACTGAAAGACCTCGTCTATGAAACCTGCTCTCTGTGATAGTCTGCCAGAGTTTGACAATCTTGTAGGTATAATGCAAATCTTTCTGCTTTATAAATTACCACTGAGGCAGGAATGCGTAGGTGCAAAATATAACTTGGGCAACTCAATTCAATCAACCAGTTAGGATGATTCAAAAGTTTTGTTTGTTTTTAAATTGTTACTATGGTTATAGACTTGATTTAAAAAAAAAACTAGAAGATTTCAACCAGTCGTTTACTAAACATTTCCTTTTTAGGTCTACACGGATTAAATGATGATACACCAGACCCTCGCTAGAATGCAGGATTTGGGATCCATGCCAAGTACCGTGTTATAGTGGGGACTGCGTTAAAATGAAATTACTGTATTCAGTAAATGTCACATCCATAAAATATAGAAAACCTTAGAAAATAAACTCCTACTTGAAGGAAACAATAAACAAGAAAAAAATGTTGCTTTATTGGAGATTTAAAGTAGATATTACAATAAACAGGTCTAGTTTTTCTTAAAGTCGGTGAGTTGCTTTTGCTTCTTGCTGCTGTGCTGCTTCCA
The DNA here is from genome assembly GCF_016161935.1 of Mauremys reevesii. Classification (NCBI taxonomy): domain Eukaryota; kingdom Metazoa; phylum Chordata; order Testudines; family Geoemydidae; genus Mauremys; species Mauremys reevesii. The sequence continues at coordinate 50,601,407 of NC_052625.1, forward strand.
CTTAGCAAACTGCAAAAAAGACTACATAGCTGCATAATTTTTATAGGCTCAACGTCTTGCATCTCAAACCATCTCAAAGCAGTCTCTAAGCCAGCTATGGTTGCAGTTGACGTTGGAATGACATCCACTTCATCTTCCTCCTCTTCTTCCATGGTGAGGGCCAGTTCTTCAGCTTCTGGAATGTTGTTTGGTCGTACTGCCTGAAGAATTTGGTCATCCGTTAGACTTTCAGCAACAGGACAAAATTCTTCTGCTTCATCGTCACCTCTTATCCAGGACTCGATATTTTGTGGCAGAACAGTTACCCTGAGCCCAGCCAGTTGCTGGCACAGCTCCTGCATCCACTCCATGTCTGTTCTTCCAACTTCCTCCTCTGTAAATCCCATGAAGTCGAATTCCTCGTCAGACCGTGATCGGCTTTCTTCATTTTCTTATAGGAGCGGGTGGCCAAATGACTCTCTCAGTCCCACCATCCAACAGTGGTTTATCGTTTCAGCGCGTAATAAATTCCAGGAATCACCGCCAATGTAAAAGAAGTATTTTATAGTCAGCTTCTTCAGAAAATTGGTGACAGACAACTCACTTCCTATCATTTGTTGTACCAAGTTCCGTCGACGGCGCTGCTTAAAAATGGTGATGACACCTTGAACAAGTGGCTGGATTTTGGAAGTCATGCTTTTAGGTAAGTATTCAACCTGCATTTTACTGTCACGGGTTCTGAGTCTTTTGGCTGGAGGATGCGCTGGATAGTTGTCTAGCAAAAGAACAGCCTTTTCTAAGTGTTTGTAGTGAGGCGGCCTGGTACCCAGCCGCACCGGAGGAGGAAGAGCCCAGCCGGAGGCCAGACTGGGCGGAGCTAAAGAGCTCTGAGCCCGCCCCGCAAAGGGTCAAGCGCCGACCCGGAAGTATAAAGGTGGGCCTTCCGAGCTCAGTGGGAGGCCAGCGACCGGAGCGAGCAGACGTCCCTCCGGGAGCTCGGTACCGGCAGGCTCCTACCCTTCCCCAGGCTCGCTACCCAGAGGAGCTGCCGGAGCTCCCCCACGCTCGCTACCCAGAAGACTCGCCAGAGCCACCCTGGACCGCTGTTCCGGAGGAGTTCCCAGACTTGCCACCCAGCCCCAGCCGTGACGAACCCATGCACCTGGACTCGGTGGAGGACAACCCCAGGATCCAGGTAGGCCCCGAGGGGGAGCTTGGAAGTGGCCCGGGGGCAGCCGACCTAGTCTGACTGCAGCAGACCCAGAGCTAATGTCAGTGTGTTGCGGCCAGGATCCCCACTGACACAGAAGCAGCCTGCCTGCCACAGTTAGGGCCCCGGGCTGGGACACAGAGGAGTGGGCGGGCCTGCGTGTCCCCCCTGCCACCCCACTCACGGGTGGCAGTCTCCCCCTCGCCCCGACGCCCTGACTCTGGGCTTTATAGACTGACCTGCTTGATCAGCCCCTACCTGAGGGCCTGAGCCCTGCACCAGTGTTTGTTGCCCCGCCCTGATCCAGGGCCTGGGCTTTATAGACTGAACTACTTGCTCGGCCCTTGCTGGAGGGCCTGAGTCCTGAGCCGGTGGTGTCACCCCTGTGTAGTGAGGCGGCCTGGTACCCAGCTGCCCCGGAGGACAAAGAGCCCCTCCCCTAACGGCGGATCCTACATATTTTACCCGCAAATGCTTTCGCACTGAAGGGACAGATTCGGTGAAGAACCATTGTTCAAAAATCTCTCGTCATCCAGGAATTTTTGGAGTTCTTGTATGAAAACGACAGGCAATTCACATTTATGTGATGAAAGCACCGAGGCATGCGAGACTTTCCAATGCATAATGGTTTTAATTTATGCTTGCCTGTTGCAGTCACACAAAACAATAAAGTAAGGTGATCTTTGCCTGTTTATATCCTCTCACATTAATCTGTTCTGACAGCCAGGGTTTTATTGGGCAACATTTTATAATAAATTCCTGTTTCGTCTGCATTGTAAACTTGTTCCTCCGAGTAACCCTCTGCCTGTAACATTTCCCTCAGCTTCACAGGGTTCGATTGCGCGGCGCTGGCGTCAGCAGAGCACTTTTCTCCTGAAACTGCAATCTGAGAGATTCCATGTCTTTTCTGAAATCGCAATAGCCAATCCGAACTCGCCTTAAAATTGCTGAATTCACAATTAAGTTCCTGGTCAAATTTTTCCGCTTGCATGGCTATAAGCGCACCAGAGATCAGAGCGCCTTTTTTCTGTTCTTGTACAATCCACGTGTATACCGCAGAATCAAGATCGGCATCATTCGTTAAACGGGCTCGTTTTTTTGACAGCCATGCTCTTCATCCAGGTTATGAATGTAAGTTCCGAGCTTTTCAGCATTCTTTAGCTTTCCACAAAAGGTGTGGTCGTTAATGCCAATATCACGGCTAATCTTTGCCTGGGTTTTGCCATTTGAAGTCATTCGATGGTATCCAATTTCTCCTGCACCGAGTAAGCCTTCCTTTTGCCCAACATTTTTTTAAAAGATAAATACCTGTAAATTTTTATCACATTACATTTGTATGACATTCTAGGACTACAGCAATCATCTTAGGGCTTGTCTATACTACTGCACGGGGTTGATCTAAGATACGCAACTTCAGCTACAGTATGTGAATAGCTGACGCTCTCCTGTTGACTGCGCCTGTGCTCCTCATTCTGGTGGAGTACTAGAGTCGACAGGAGAGCGCTCATCGGTCGATTTATCGCATTTATACTCAAAAAAATTGTACTGTACAGTACTTACATTTGGGATCCATGGCCGTGACCGCATTATAGCTGAATTTGCGTTATATAGACACACGTTCTAGCAAGGTCCGGTGTACTTAGGGCTGGTCTTCTCTAGTGGAGACCCGCTAAATCGACGGCAGAGTGTTCTCCATTCAACCCCGGTACTCCAGCTCTCAGAACAAGCGAAGTTGACCGGAGAGCGTCTCCCGTCGACGCAGCACAGTGAAGACACCAGGGTAAGTTGACCTAAGCTACATCGACTCCAGTTAAATTATTCACGTAGCTGGAGTAGCATAACTTAGGTCGACTTACCCCCACAGTGAAGACACGTCCTTAGTAATGTAGTAGTAGAGAAAGAACTAACAGGGATTTGTAGAGGATCTTTAATTCATGACAGACTCTGTTAGCAAGAGTTAGGCTAGCTGTAACCCTACTAACGCGAGATTTGTAGAAGCGAGGATTGTGTGAGGTGAGTGGAAAAGAATTGTGTGAGAAGTTGTTTCGACCTTGTGTAGATAAAACGAAATGTAGACTGGGTCTCTTAAGTGAGAAAAACAAGATATCAGGATGACCTATGTATAAACAAAATGCAGCTGTTGCTTATTATTGTCTGTAACAAAAGTATAAATGCTTGCTGTCATTGTTTACCTGTTGAGAGACCTGTCTAGGAAGGGGAGACCCTATATCCTAGTGCACTCTCTCCCTGCTGTAGCTGCTAAACAGAATAAAGTATCTGACTCTGCTGCACCCAACCAAAAAGTGAGAACTGAGTTTTTCTCCGACAGTACCTAGGAAAAGAGAAGAATCACAATGTAAAGAAAATTACTGCTGTGGAAATAAAAATAATTAGTATCATGAAGGCTTTATATCAAGTGGCAACTTGCCCAGTTAAAGACAACACAGACTTGAGTGAGTAGTGGTGTGAAACCTTCTCCCAGCTCTCCTGTTTGACACTGCCATAGACTTCATTATAAGAAAGCATAGAAGAATACAGCAATAGGCATCATCACATGGCTTAATAAAAAGTACCGAAGAGACAGTGCTTCGACTTTTAGCAGGTTAGCAGCTTGAGTTAAAGCCTATAGTTGAACTCAAGATCCTAATCCAAGTTGTTGTGGCTTCACTGCTACTTTAAACTGGATTAGCTAATTTGAGTTAAGAACATTTTTTTTCCTGCAGTGTAGACAAACCCCAAATGACAGCTCAACCAACAAACAAGCCAAGACCAAAAGATTGTCCAGCATGGCAGGCAAACTATTAGGCAGCTGGAAGAACTTGTAAAAGGAACCAACCAAAAGAATCCCTACATCAAATAGTATTTAGAGAGGGAAAACTTATGGGACTTAACAATATAGAAGACATGCAAAGAGCAGCCCATGATAGACAGAGATAGTGGCACCTTGTTCATGCCCTAGGCAATGTCTGATAGCATCAGAAGGCTTCAGAAATAACTCTGGGCTCCTAGAGGTCAGTGACCTTGCGTTCTTATCTACTATTCATGACCACATATGAAACTTGTCCCTTCTCTTCAACTATCTTCAACCTAGGCAATTTCACACTAACAGCATCTCATCTGAAAATGTTGAAGTGTTATAACAGAAAAAACTATGTCTAAACCCCGCCCCCGCATCCTTTTAAAGCATGGTGGCTGCCTTCAAAAAACAATCAACTGAACCAAACCAAACAAACAAAACCTTATGCCCACTATATAAGGTACCTGCATATTCCAAACTTCTTACCTGGATGTGAACCACAAACAAACTATGCATCTCAAATACCAGAAAACCAGTTCAGGCATGTTTTGCAACCGAAGGCTGGCCTGCTATACTGCTAGAACAGGGCCTCATCCTCCCTGATTGAACTAACCTCATTATCTCTAGCTTGCTTCTTGCTTGCATATATATACACACCTGCCCCTGGAAATTTCCACTACTTGCATCCGACGAAGTGGGTATTCACCCATGAAAGCTCATGCTGCAAAACGTCTGTTAGTCTATAAGGTGCCACAGGATTCTTTGCTGCTTCTGCTATACTTAGGCACCATATCTGCAAGATGCTTGGAGCTCTCAACCTCTATTTTAGTCAATGGAATTAGGAGGCGTCAGCACCTTGCAGAGTCAGCAGAAAGGCATTCTATAGGAGGCACTCAGCAAACGGTAGGATCAGGTCTTTGCATGTGAATTTGGGGTCAGAGCACCTAAATGGGCATTACAGCTGAACAACTCATTTAGCTCTGCCAGTTGTACAAGCCATTGAACAGAGAGGAATACTCTCATGTTTTCCTAGCCTGAGGGTTATCACCACAGTGGCTAAACAAGCCTGAGGAAATTTCACAGAGGTAGAAAGGTGAAGGTCTGTTTGTAAAAGGGAGGGAAGGTGGAGGGGAGGAGGGGGGAAGAGAAGGAATTTATATCCTAAAGTATCAAAAGAAAAATAAATCAAAAGGTTAAGTAAAACCTGTAGAATCACTTCATCTAATTACAAAGAGGAGTAAATCACTTTTTTCTTTTATCTTAAACATGATAAAAAATAATTAGTGAAACAGGAACTTGTAATAGTTGTCTGCTGATGTAATATGTGACAAAGGAAGTATTGTTTAGCCCTTGAAACACATGAGAAAATCTGGAGATTATTTTAAGGACAATTCTATTGTTTACTAAATTTTCTGTAATTAATTTAACATTTGTTTAATATGTATAATTTTATATTTTCAGTACAAAAGAATTAACTTAGAATAAGCTGTTAAAAGTCTCCACCTCTTTCATGCATTAAACTTTAAATCAGTACTTCCTTTGTCAAAGTACAGTGCTGATCCTCCAAACCTTTGCCACATGAGCTGCCTAATTGGCTTCAATGGTACTAGCTGCAGGAGTAAGAACTATCAGCATGTTTAAGGCTTTTTGGAATTGTTACCTATGTCAGCAGACCATGCTTCTTGCTGAGATGCTGCAGTACCAAGGCAACTAATCATGACATGCATCGAAATCATTCATGGTCACGGAGATACTGAATGCGTCAAACAGGAAAAATAGATTGACAGTTCAATTGTTAGATATTTTAGTACATATTCACTGTATTAGAATGTAATATATTACATGTATTACAGTATCTGTTAACATAACAGTACTTTGCCTTTACATAGCATTAGAAAGAGTCCACATTTTGAATTGTATCTGTATCTCCTGCACTAGGTGCTGTACTCTCTCTAATTATGTTGCTCTACAACTGTCTCATTCAAAAGGTCATTGTCTAAATAATACAAGTCTCAAATGTACATCTTTCAAACTGTGTTCACTCTCGGCTCACACTCTTACTCTTCACTCATTTAGGACTGGACAAAATACAGCGGGCTGCAGCCCCACAGTGGCAGGAAAAGGATAGAATAATCAGTTTTTCAGGCTTACCAGGCATGAAAGCCAGGTATTTTGTTTGATTTATTATTATTATCATCTCCACCACGACCACCTTTGGCCCTTAGAGTGTGTTCTTGTAATTTCTCACTATGTGTCAACTAACACATCTGTGTTTAAATAAGCTCTGTACACCAACTACTACCACAGATGTTTGACAATGTCCTTTGCCCACACTTCCACCAATTTCACACTGTGTTGTAATTTATTCCTACAGGTTTTTTTTTTTTAAACAAAAGATCAAAGGGCAAGGAAACTCTGAGGTATTGGTATCAAGTGCATTTTTGACATTCTGCCTTTAAACGTGGTGTGCATGTTAGTGGGGCATATCTGTTATAAAATCCAATGTGATAATTTTAATTAACATTTCAAGGTTACACACACAGATTAAAAGTGATTATTTCATTATCTGATGTGTTTACGATCCCAAGCAGAGGAAATATAACTGTGGAGATATATTTTCTGGGCAAGTCTAGACATTACTTTTTCAAGCAGAACCCTACAATGAGCATGTCAATAGGCAACATGACACTGCTTTCACAAAGAATATTACTGCCTACAGTCTAACAAAATGTCTTAGTTTGCAGGCTTATGAAAAACCATAGAAAAGAACAAGGCTTGTGTTGCAAGTAAATATGGTTGGCTACATAAACTGAAGGCACAAAAATAAAACAAAACAGCTGCTAGATGAGAAGCTTCCTCCTACTCCAAAAAATAGTTCCTAATTTTTTTTTAATTAAAAAAAAAGGTAAGTAGCTGCCAGCATTGACAAGCTGTTCTCTTAGATATGCAAAGCAGAAGAAGAGAAAGTATCAAATATATAAAATAAGGCCCTGATCCTGCAATGAGTTCTGCACACAGACGACCCCGTGACCAAACAAAGCTCCACTGACTTTGGCTCCATGCAGGGACAGGTCTCCTCCATGGAGTTCATTGCAGGACTGACGCCTCAAACAACCCAGCCCTGTTGAGGCAGTTAGGGTTATGGGTTTCAGTGGATATATAAAATATACTGGTAAAATTGTCGATCCTACATTTTCAACAATCAAGAGATGAGTAATAAATAAAGTTTATTTGCTTTTTGGTTTTTGAGCCACTAGGAGGCATGCAGGTCACATTTCTAAGTTTTTCTCTTCAGTCATGAGGTCCAGAGACTTGGCTTTAGTATTAAACAAAAAAAGGATTCTCACATAATTATTCATCTCCAGGAGGTGAGGCTTTAAGTAAGGCCCTGTCTACACTACACAGTTCTGTGGGCAAAAGGCAGCTTTTGTCAACAAAACAGTGGAGATGCACGTACTACAATGCTCCTCCCACCGATAAAACTCTCCTGCTTTGCCAACAAAATCAAATCACTTTGACAAGAGGCGTAGAGCTTTCAGTGGCAAAGTTAGATCGATAAAGTGTCAGTGTAGACACTGCATTCATTACATCACCGTAACTGGCCTCCAGGAGGTATCCCACAATTAGGGTGACCAGACAGCAAATGTGAAAAATCGGGACAGACGGTGGGGGGTAATAGGCACCTATGTAAGAAAAAGCCCCAAATATCTGGACTGTCTCTATAAAATCAGGATATCTGGTCACCCTACCCACAATACCCACCATGACCGCTGGGCTCACAGCTTTGAACTCTGTTGCCCTGCATCCAACTACACAGATGTGCGCCCTTCCCCTTTCAAAGCCCCAGGAAGTTTTGAAATTGCTCAGTATGGAGAGCTCACATAGCTACTGCTCAGTTGAGCATGCCAGCTCCCAGCAGCAAACGCATTCCTGCCTGGACTACAGCGGTGGGGGTGGATCTCCTTGGTTTGTGGGGAGAGGAGAATGGGGGAGAGGAGAATGTGGGAGAACTCGGAGGGAGTCACGGAATCAAAACATTAACATGGAATCCAGCTCTCCCCAGCACTAGGACCATAGTGGCAAGCAGGCTGCTGCTCTGGGCAGGGGATGGGGGTAGGAGCAGAGCAAGGAAGGGAGGCAGGGGCTGATTTGGGGTGTCCCTCTCCCCCTGCTGGTGTACCAGTCTCTGCTGAGCTGGGGGTGGGGAGAAGGGGAACAGGGGGAAACCAGCTATCTGTGCACCAGCTTCAGCCTCAGGATTGGTTGCTTCTGGCAACTGCCTGAACTTAGAGAGACAGCATGCTAACACACTCACTCTCCCCCAAGGCACACACTTCCCCGTCTTTCTCTCTCTCTCTCTCACTCACACACACACACACAGCAAAAGGATGTGTGTTTAGCTGTGTCAGTCTGGTCACATTACTGACTGCTACTTTAAAATGTGATGTAAAATGTACATCAACACACATTACTGTGGCTCAGGGCTTGTCTACACTGGCAAACTTTTTCGATGAAACTGATGTCACCAGGGCAGAGGGGGGAAATCGACAAAAGCAAAGTCACCAAAGTGTGTACATTTGCTCCCTCTGTCGACAGATCCTGTCCACATTCGGGGCACCTTTGTCGACAGCGAGAGCAATGGACTGCTTCGCTAGGTGTTGTGGAAATGCAGAAACGCGCCGCATCCAGGGATGTGCAAAATGGACTGTCATGCACCACTTTGTGTCCCACCCTCCAAAGGTTTCTGGCTTCCTTTTGCACCATTTTTCCAACTGTCATTCTTTTGTATTGCGTGCCAGGATCTGCAGAGAGGATGGATCCCGCACGTCTCTCCTATGCGCTGTTAGCTGTCGTGAGGACATTGCACATGGCAGCACAGTTACTCGCAGAATTACTTGCAAATTTTGCAGAGGATGAACTGCAGGCACCTGAGTGTGATATGGACGGCAGCAACTTATCAATGCTTTGTGCATTCCCAAAGCAGCTGCATATGGCACACCGTTGCTTTTGGGCTAGGGAAACAAGCACTGATTGGTGGGATTGCATTGTCATGCAGGTGTAGGATGAAGACCAGTGGGTACAGAACTTTAGGATGTGTAAAGCAACCTTCATGGAGTTATGTGATGAGCTGTCCCTCAACCTGCAGCGCAAGGACACCAGATTGAGAGCTGCCCTTTCAGTAAAGATGCATGTTGCAATTGCTGTGTGGAAGCTGGCGAATCCAGACTGCTATCGGTCAGTTGCAAATCATTTCGGAGTAGGAAAGTCCACTGATAGGGCTGTATTACTCCAAATGTGTAAGGCAATAAATCACATCCTGCTGCATAGGGCCGTGACTCTGGGAAATGTGCATGAAATAGTAGATGGCTTTGCAGAGATGGGTTTCCCTAACTGTGGCGGGGCAATTGATGGCACACACATCCCAATTTTAGCACCAGATCACCTTGCCTCTGAATATATCAATAAGAAGGGATACTTCTTCATGGTGTTGCAGGCGCTTGTGAATCACCAGAGGCATTTCACGGACATCAATGTAGGATGGTCTGGAAAGGTGCATGACGCATGCATCTTCAGGAACAGTAGCCTGTACAGAAAGCTGCAGGCGGGGACTTTCTTTCCAGACCACAAATTCACAGTGGGGGATGTGGAAATGCCCATAGTAATCCTGGGAGACCCAGCTTATCCCTTACAGCCCTGGCTCATGAAACCTTACACAGGGCAGCTGGACAGCAGCAAGGAGCATTTTAACAACAAGCTGAGCAAGTGCCACATGATAGCTGAATGTGCCTTTGGCCGTTTGAAAGCTCACTGAAGGTGTCTCAATGGCAGGCTAGACCTTACCGAGGATAATATTCCCGTGGTCATAGCCACGTATGGCACTTCGCATAATCTGTGTGAATCTAAGGGTGAAATGTTTGCTCGGGTGTGGAGCACTGAAGCAGAGCACTTGGCTGCACACTTTGAACAGCCAAATGCTTGGGCTGTCAGAGAAGCCCAGAGGGCTGCTATTAACATCAGAGAGGCTTTGAGGAACAACTTTGACAATGAGGGGCAGTAACACATGTCTGCTTTGGAGTTGCTTCCCTGGTGCATCCATGCACAATTTTGGGGCCCAAGATCCATGCAACACAATGCTTTAGAAGTCTGTTTCCAAGAGTGAATTGATTGCTATACACTTTTGTAGAACACAGAATAAAAAGGCTGTACCATTAAATACCTTAGCCTTTAATTATTGTTAAAAAAGGGTAAAACCTCACAACTGTGTGTAGCTTTAGCTATCATTGTGCAAGCTGTGAGAGTGGGTGGAGTGATGGGGAAACTCAGAAGTGCTGTGAAGTGAAAAGGAATGTGTGGGCATAGAGTGGGGTGGGGTTGGCAAAGAATTGTGCATCTGCATGTGCTGCAGTGGACGTCGACCATGGAGCTGCTCAGTCTGCAGCTGAATCAAAGACTTGAACATCTCTGTCTGATTCTCCATAACTTTTATCATCCGCTCTGTCACTTGCCTAGCAAAAGCAGCGTTCTCTTTTCTGTCCTGCCTTTTGGCTTCCCAGCACTTTCCGTTCCCTGGTGTGTGTCTCATCGCACTGCAGCAACTCCCAGAACATGTCTTCTTTCCTGCACCCAGGGTTTTTTCTTATCTGCCAAAGCCAGTCCATGGGGAGCGTGGTGTGTTCCTCAAGGTCTGTGCTGAACAGAAGAGGGATTGTTACATTCCAGCAAATGATTGAAACATTTTAGTAAAAAGGGCCTTTTGCTAGTAGAAATCACTTTCTGAGACTCTAGGCAGGCACACAGCTCCGTGAGCACCCCAATCATGGTGAGTGTCGGGAGTGGGGGGAAGGCAGCTGTGCGTACGGACAAAAAGGTCACGGCTTGCAGGGCAGCTTTGCAGGGAACTCATTCTAAAATTATCCCCTACTTTTTCACAGGTGGCCAGCCTGCTGGCTGACATCTCGCTGCTGCAGGTGACCAGAGAAAATAGGACACAGCTGCTGAATGCTTGCGGCTTTCACCCCAGTCTATATGCAGCTCAGCTATGTGCCACTTTGGTCCCAGTTTCAGTGATTGCTAAATGGCATAGTACAATTTCCTACAATGGGGGAACTAACAAGGCTGCAATCCCTTGGACTCTGTGGTAGGGGATTAACAAGTACCTCTTTGAAACTTTCCAGAACCTCTCTCTGGAGGATTCCCTGCAGGTCTCCATGTCCAGCAACACCCTGCTTGGCCATGTGGATTAGCTACACAGGGCAATGTCCAGTTCACAGAAAACACTACCTGCCTCCCACTTTTCGATTCCCTACACAAGCCACAGCCACTTACCTGGCACCTCATCTGCTTCCTGCTCCCCATTGAGCACTTCTGGAGTTGCTAAAAGTTCCTGGCTGCCTGCACCACTGGGCGATCCCGCTGGGAGCTTCACATCCTCTTCTAGCTCAACTTCTTCATCCAGAATTTCAGCCTGCGAGCTACCCACTCTTTCAGCTGCATGTGAAGTATCCACGGGGCTATCGGCAATGGAGGTGGGATCACCACTGAGGATAGCATTCAGCTCCTGATAGAAGCGGCAGGTCTTAGGTGCACCATCGGAGCGATAGTTCACCTCCCATGCCTTAGGGTATGCCTGCCTCAGCTCCTTTATATTTGCTCTGCACTGCTGCGTGTCCCAATCATAGCCCTTTTCACGTAGGCCTCGAGAAATTTGCCCATGTGTGTCCCAATTCCTCTGGGTCACTCGCAGCAGCATCTGAATAGACTCCTCTCCCCACATACTGGTCAGATGCAACAATTCAGAGGTGGTCCAAGCGGGAACGCGTTTGATGTGATAGCTAGCCAGGCTCTCCTGGGAAGCCCCTCTGGGAAGCCAGCAAGCAGGAAATGAGATTTAAAATTCCCGGGCCTTACAAGGGGGACGGGCGGGTTGGCTGCAGGGCAGCGGAGTTCAAACCGCTGACCAGAGCGGCAGCATGGGAATTGTGGGATACTTTCTGGAGGCCAATACAATAAAAAAATAAAATAAAATAAAAACTATGGCATCTACAATGCATGTTTGTGAACAATAAAGGGAGGGGGAAAGACAAAAGTCTCTTGCAGGGATAGAAGTTTCTTGTTGCCAAAACTAGGCGTGGTTTTTTGTTTGGTTGTTTTTTTTTCCCCCAAACAAAGTCACATTGCAGTGTAAAAACAACAAGGAGTCCGGTGGCACCTTAAAGACTAACAGATTTATTTGGACATAAGCTTTCGTGGGTAAAAAACGTCACTTCTTCAGATGCACCACTGGACTCCTTGTTTTTGTGGATACAGAGTAACACAGTTACCTCCTGATACATTGCAGTGTGTATGCTATCGCTGTTTTGTCATCAAAAGCCAGTTTTTGGCGACAAAACTTGCCAGTGTAGACAAGCCCTCAGTGTTAATATGTTCCTTCAAGACACCCCCCAGCCGAATAGCCCCCCGTTGGGCTCCTTTTATAGCCTTGTGTTCATAATGCACAGCACAATGCTGAACAGCAGTGCAGGATCCATGTTACCAGGGAAGTTGAAAAGTGGCTGGCAATCTAGTAGAATGTCCATGGAACGATGGGATTAAGAAACCATCATGTGACACTGTACCTGCCCCCATGAGGCATTTCAAACCCTTCCCAAAGCGCACTGCAGCCAGTTGCACAGTGGGATAGCTACCCACAGTGCACGGCTCTCTATGTCGATGCAAGAGTTGCTAGTGTGGTTGCACTCTACCGACACAAGGAGCATAGTGTGGGCATGCAACAGTGCTTTAATTACAGCAAAAAGCAACAAAGAGTCCTGTGGCACCTTATAGACTAACAAAAGTATTGGAGCATAAGCTTTCGTGGGTGAATACCCACTTCGTCATGCGTCTGACAAAGTGGGTACTCACCCATGAAAGCTTATGCTCCAATACTTTCGTTAGTCTATAAGGTGCCACAGGACTCTTTGTAGCTTTTTACAGATCCAGACTAACACGGCTACCCCTCTGATACTTAATTACAGCAGTGGCCGTATGCTGGCATAACTTGTGCCGACAAAACTGTAGTGTAGACAAGGCCTAAGCAAACAAATAACACGACTTACAATAATATTACAAGAGTTAGCAACACTATAATGGTCCCAATTCTCCACTTCTTTGCATCTTGAGCAGTTATTTGTATCTGTTGAAAGTAAGTATATTGAAAGAATATTAACTTTGTCTTGATCACCACAGTAATTCCAGGCAATCCTGCTTGTGCATTTCTGCTACTGTCCAGTGGACAGCAAGCTAATAAGAAAACCTCCTCCAAGGCATGCTTGCTACACATGGAATGGATTGCTATTGAGAACCTAAGCTGGGCAAAAAAAGGCAAGCAAACTGCCAGGGTGTGAGCACTGCTATTCCCACAGGTAAGTGGCTTTGGGCAGACCTGACTCTTGTGAACAAAGCAGACCACACAGGTCGCTTAAGCAGTGAAGTGCACTGCAGGACAGTGGTGAAAAGACTCTTTGTACAGTAGGTGATATTGTGTGATCGATTCCTGTCCACAACAGCACTACACCAGCAGAGTTAAGAACTTTACTCAAAGCAAGTCTAATCCGAAACACAGATGTGGTCACCTGTGCACCACTGGGAGCATGTCTATGGAACTGTTCAAGGCATGCTAAGTGGTCCAAATGGTAGTTAGCATACCAAACTTCTAAGTGTAACCAAAAGTACAAAATTATGTTACTAAAAAGATTGCTTGATTCACCAAGAAACTGGACTACCTATAAATATGTATTTTAAGTGTCTCCTGCTAAGTTTTATACTGCTATTATAAGTGGTTATTCCAGTCTCTTATTAAATATGGATCTCCCCCCACTCCTATAGATTTGCATATGGTAAGAATTATCAAAGCTTGTGAACACAGATGTCATATAAAAGCTGGTTTATATTCTCAAACCACCACCAAGTGGGAAACCTATTTGGTTACAAAAATAAGAACCCTGTTAGGTTCCCTACTCCATCTTTCTTCCAGTATGGAGTTACTGGTGCTTTGTCCAGTCTTCTTGTTAGTGTTGTAGGTAATGCAATTCCCTCTGACAATCTTGAGAAATTATTCCACAGCCTAATAGAGCTGATATCAGGAAGTTTTGCCTGATAGGCAACCTAAATTTCTCTCTCTTAGTATTCATGAAACACCTTTTATTTGCTATTCTTTTTCATCACTAGGTCTCTGCCAACATTACAGTTTCACAGGTTTCTCCCTTCTGCCGATGTGATTCAGACTATTTTTCCTAGACATATTAGCGTACCTCTTTTCTAAACTGAATCATGTGTTTTTTTTATTTCCTACTCAATTGTTATTTCCTTTATAGCACACCTAACAAGCCTTGCATATTGTAAACCCAGAAGTTTGGTACTACATCTGCTAAAGTAAAGACTATACTCTAAACAGTCACTCTGCTTCTAAAAAGGCTTCCCCATGCTCAGTGAATTCAAAATCATGCTCTACAATATTGAAAAAAATCTATTGCTTGCTCTCTCATATCTATCTTCTTCCTGCAATTGAACTTGACACCAGAAGAATCTCCAAACTCATCCACGAATGAAGTTATTATCCCTGATTTCATAAAATCTTCCCCCACTGACACTATTTGTTTCATCCTTGGAATGTTCCAGGATAATTAATGACTTCCTTTACGGTTATTGTTATACCCTTCGTACTGGTATCTGGAAGGTAGCATATTATTCTGACTGACTACAAAACACCACATGGAGATGTTGAGAAGTACATTCACTTCCATCCTCTTTATAGCTACATTTTTTGGTTGGAAGGATTAGATTTTTTATCAGTAAACGTTGGTAAACATTAACATAGAAACACACAAATCAAGGAAAAATATTTGCTTATTTGACAATAAGCAAAATTTACAGCTAGGCAAAGTAAAAAAGATGCTGCTTGGGAACTTATTAGAATTTGATTTAAGGATATTTACTTAGTTAATTATCATTATCATATGTCAAAATATGTGTTTTAATTATTATAAAACTAACTTTTTGATTCGCAATGGCTACTGACATTAAATAATTGTCTGACCCCCTTATAATTTCCTGCAACTGTGAACATTTAAATTGATAACAAAATGCTTAAAACACATTATTTAAATGTTCACAGTTCCACAAAATTGATAAAAGTTTAAGAATGCATAAAAATAAACATTGATATCTGTTGAAATTATAAAAAAAAAAAATTTGAATTCTGCCAAGCTAAATATAAATGAGGCTACTTAGGAGCAAAGAACAACCAAAGCTAAGTGGCATGTAATAATATGCACTATTCCTTGAAGTTAGCTCTTGGAAGTCCCTTTTATATTACAGATTTAATTGCATGACATTTGCTCTATTGGCCTGAATACACAGTCTCACCAGACATGAATATTTACTTCAAATATATTTTATATGAAAAGAATTGAAAGAGAAATTTCACAGCAATTCCCAGAGACTTAATGACAGTTGTTGAGTATACTAAACATTCAGACATGACCAGAGGACTAAGCTATTTGTTAACAAACTTCTATTGTATCACAAGCTTAAAATCCAAAATTAGCATTTGTAAATCATGCGGGGGAAATCCTATATTCACATTAACAGAGGTTAACATTACTGGCTCAAACAACAAAGAAGTGCAAATTGCCTCAAACTTATGCCCACCCCTTGTCAGATATTTTCACAGATTAATTACTGCCTGGGTGACAATCTAGAAAGCCAAGTCAGACTTTCCAGAAACCTATACAAACCACATTTATAACCTCTGTGGATAAAATTATTTGTATGTTGGAGGTAACATCATACCCATCACTAGACAAAAAGTTTAGAAAGTTGCAGAAATATAGCTCATCTACGTTACTTGTTTATTTCATCAGCAGTGCAGCATTACAAACTCACAACTTTATGTTGCAAAAATATGGAGTTATACTGTAATAGTAACTTAAATTTTTGTTAGTTATTATGTCAGTGACATAAGAGATAACAGAAGGAACTACAGCAAAGCAGAACATGGTTGGTAGGAGGAAGAAAGAATAGTAAGAAGTTACAGGCCAGATCCTCTGAGATGTTGAGTGCCTCCTGAGGGCTGCAAAGCAGCCACAGCTCCAAATGACTTCAGAGGAATTTGAGGGTGGTCAGGACTCCATAAGAGGTACTCATCCCTTCACAAGATCAGGCATTATGACAGTAAATAATTTCTCTCATAAGCCATGTTCCCCCAAAATCATTTAATTTGAAATCAAAATATATTGCAGGAAATACACAACTCTAAATGTACGTTTAATAGTTTTATCATTAAATTACTTCTCCAACCAATAAACCTTCAAGAAACTAGCCAGCTAATCATTACTAATGAGAAGAGTAGATAAGGACAATTTATACAAACAAACCTACAAAACTAAAATACATGTGCCAGCTTTTACCCTGTCTGCTTGTTGTATTCGTTCCTATACCCTTCCTTTTTTCTCTCTCTCCCAGCCCCCTTTGGGATAAGGACTGTGCATTTCTTTATATTTGTACAGAGCCTGGTACCTGCTGACTGCTACTGCAATATCAAAATAATTCAAAATAAGAAAAATAGAAGGAAATCTGAACATACAGTACATGGCAAAATAAGGCTCTTTTCCTTACAACAACTCTTTTTTAAACATGCCTCTCAAGAAAATGCTGAGATACAATAATATTATATGTAAAATATATCCACAAGATATAAAATGTAGTGTCTAGGATACATTTTATACTTTAAGAGTAGTTTATAGTTCCTAAATTTCACAAAGAAACTGAATAAAACTAGTTTTTGAAACGTAACCATCAGCAATGAACGAACACACTTGGTATGCTGGTGTTATATACTACATTATCTGGATAATACTCTCTTGTAATATTTTAGTTTTCACTTTTATGGCTCAGACACTACTTTAAGCAAAAATGAATTTTGTAAGTGTCACTGAACTGTAGAGAGGAAAGGGATTAAATTGCATGCATCGGCAAGAAATAAGTTTTGAGATAATCATTCCACCACTTCTTTTCTTTGTTCTCGGAATGCCAGAGGCAAGCACAACTACTGCAAAGCAACAGCAGTCACCAGTTTATGTAGAGAGGCTACAGTGCTGTGGTCTGGTTTACCTTGACGTTGCACGTTCACACAGCTGTCGCAAATCAGTTGTTGCAAACAAAGGGTCCAATGTGGCAAGTAACAGGAGCCCCAATAAGTTAATTACAAGAGTTCTTATGGGTTGGAGTGGACCAATTGGACAGGATAGGGTGACCAGATGAGATGAAGAAAATATCGGGACACATGGAGGCGGGGAGGGGGTCCGCCGGCAGAGGAAAAAAAAAAAAAAGGCCAAGTGCTGCCGGTAGAGCAAAAAACAAAAACAAAAACAACAACAACAAAAAGGCCGGGTGCATCGGGATGTCTGGTCATCCTAGGTCAGGAGGAGGAGGTTTTCTTAGATAGCTTAAACCTTCAACATACTGTTCAGAGGGTAGGAAGTCACCAAAATGCTGACCCAACTCTGTGGCTCCAACCCAGCAGCTGGCAAACTCAACTAATGAAAGATGCCTGCCAAGAGATAGATCCAGGAGGGTTATAAATGAACTCTGAGGCTGGTTGGAAGTTGTGAACATGCTTCATCAGGGATTTCTATTTATACTTAACCTTCAGGTAGTTTTCCCACAAAGAGTGGAGTTTGCTTTCCTCATCTACATTAGGGTGTGATTTTCAAAAGCACTCAGCACTGGCCTACCTCTACTCTCAATGGCAAAGTGTTACCACTGACTGCAGTGGGAACAGAATTAAGCCAACCCTGTGAGTGCTTTTGAAAGTCCCAGCTCTAATGTTTAGCAGCTTGGATGTTTTGTTTATTCTGTGTCACAGTAAACAATGAGGCCAAAGCTTGTGGCAATGTAGGTGAAGTAAGTGCTGTCTCACCAGTCCCAGAAGTGAGCCTTACCCATTGGTTGGGGGTTTAATGCAGGCTTCTCCAGTAGGGTTGCCCAGTCTTGTGAGGGGAAGTTCTAAGGAGAGAACATACAGTAGGCACTAAGAAACTCGAGCAGAGAACTGGCTACTGGTAGCTGAATCTCAGACTGCCAAACCCCCATGATCAGGCCTGTCCAAACAGCTAGCTTTATCATCCTCATCAATAAAAGGCTGCAGCCAACTTTATCTACAAGTCAATGTGTGTCTTTTCTCAAAAGACGGAGTCCTGTGATAAGAGCTAATCTAAGAAACTTGAAGAATGTAAACTATTTTTTCTTGGTAAGAAAACACACCCACAAGCACAAAGCTAGAAGGATTACTGTTGACCTCACCCTCTCTGCCTGATTTATCCTGGGTTATGGCCTGCTCCAGTGCCCACTAAAGTCAACACGCCTTGGATCAGGTCCATAGTTTTTAAAAGGATGTCATCCTAAAAGGAGGACAAGCACCCTTCAGATTTGTACAGGAATGCTGGTGTCTCCCAAACTCAGGAAACTAGAAACTAAGGCAAATATTGTAGATATCTTAATAAATACCCGGGGCTTCATCCTCACCGCCAACATGAAGTCAGCAAAAAAACTTCAGTTTTATTTTGTGAATAATGTTAAAATAATGGAATTGGAAGGAAAGCCCGGGAGAGTCCCCACTTCCATGATACTGAGAAAGCATTTATTCAGTGGCCACAGCAGGGCACAGTTTAGCAGCAGATCCTTAGTTCCATTTGGCTGTGGGGAACTTTGCAGAGTTTGTGAATGTGGCTAGATAGGATACACTTTATGATACATAAGTTCTCAAACAGAACTCTTTCTCTGGCAGCATGAACAGGCAGCATTGTTCATGTTACCTTAATCCAGGGGTTGGCAACCTTTCAGAAGTGGTGTGCCGAGTCTTCATTTATTCACTCTAATTCAAGGTTTCGTGTGCCAGTAATACATTTTAACGTTTTTAGAAGGTCTCTTTCTATAAGTCTATAATATATAACTAAACTATTGTTGTATGTAAGTAAATAAGGCTTTTAAAATGTTTAAGAAGCTTCATTTAAAATTAAATTAAAATGAAGAGCCCCCCGGACCGGTGGCCAGGACCCGTGTGAGTGCCACTGAAAATCAGCTTGCGTGCCATCTTCAGCACAAGTGCCATAGGTTGCCTACGCCTGGTAATCTGTAAGAACCCCTATCCCTTCTCTTTTGCAGAATTAGTGCACTCCACAGTTTGGACAGATACAGGAACTTGGCTAATATTAGCCAAGTCCTTTATTCTGAAGCACTGAACAGATCTCTTGGTAAGTCTTCATATAAGTGTCTAACACATTATACTCCTGATTTACTGGTATTATAAGCAGTTATGTACTATTGACCCAATTCGTCTGCAGAAACAGCTACGACTCCTATTGATTTAAAAAGGGTATTTCTACCCTCAGTTAAAGGGATGGATCTAGCACTCCCTGTTTTCCTTTTGAGTACACCAATACAGTTTTCAAATATTTCTTATTCTTGTACTTTTTAAAAAAGTTACAATATGCACAGAAAAAATTATTCTTAAAAATGTAACAAAGTAGAAGTGGAGACGTAATAATTAAACTGTTTCTGTTCACTTTCACATCTGACATAGATACAGAATTTTTAAAAGTCTGTAGTTGTATTAAAATTTCAGAGATAATTCAGCAGAGTAAGAAGTGTTCTCTATTGCTATAAACTATTGAATTATTTTTCTGAAAGACCCACACTCACTAAATTACACCAAGGTCAGCTCCTTACATTCAGAGAATGGCTGACATGTTTCTGACATTTAGAATGTTTCTCACATTTACCACTGTCATGTAGATGTAAACAATTATCCCAATCCTCTTTTTCAAGAGAGAATTCAGGAATATTATGCATATGTTATATATGTGGGTAGTTTACAATAAGTTTTATAGAATGTTTTTTTCAAATGAACAAATTATACCAAATAGATTACATTATTTCAGTGTCAGGTGCCAACGGTAATTGCCCCATGGTACTTTAAATAGAACCTAACTGCCAGCTCTTCTCCCCTCTCAGCTAATCCTCATCACAGCCCAGTGTGCCCTCCATAATACATAAAACATAATACAATATTATCTTACAGCATCGTTATGTTTATTTCAGGACCACAAATGGAAGTCCCGAAGTAGGCTTTCCTTTCCAGCATTGGTGTAGCTATATTAAGTCCTCTCATTACAGGTTCATTATTTTTAACTAAAAACACATCATCACACAGAACACAGCAATTGTCATACTGTGTCAAACCAGCCATTCACCTAGCCTGTTATCCTATCTATGACAGCGGTTTATATACTATGTGCTTCAGAGGATGGTACAGGAAATCTCCCAGTGGACAATTATGGAATAACCCCTAAGGGAAGTTTCTTCCTACATACTATATATATCATACAATAGGTCATACAATATATATAAAATCCTTTTATAAAAACAAATCCTACTTGGCCTCAATGATATTGTGTGGCATTGAGTTCCGATGATTAATCGTGCATTGTGTTAAAAAAAAAAAACTACTTTTCATCAGTTTTAAATTTCTTGCTTTTTACATTCATACAGTCATGCATTATAAGAAAGGGTAAATAAGAGAACCTGGTTTACCTTCTCTATTCTGCTTATTATTTTATATCCGTACCATGTCCCCTCTTATTCGTTTTCCACCTAAAACAGTCCCAATGTTTTCAAATGATCTTTGTATGTAAGTCTCTTAATTACTTCCCTTTCTAATTCTGCTATACCTTTTTTGAGATATAGTGACCAGAAATGAACACAGTATTCTGAGCAGAATGAAGAGTGAAGAACGATTTAAATTAGTATTTTATTTCCTTTTCTGTTCACTGCAACACATTAAGTAGATGTAGAAAGTTCACTGAACCCATCAAAACCCAAGTCTTTTATTCTTAGTGGATATAATAAATTGAAAACCCAGTAACATGTATGAGCAGTTCAACTATTCCTTCCAACATGCATAACTTTGCCTTCAACCTTGAAATTCAATGTTGATAATCGTGCTGCCCTTTCATCTGGCTTTGTTAGGTCCTCTCGGTTTTCTCTCGTCTTGACTCACCTAAATTATTTTGCATCGGCAGCAAATTTTGGCACCTTACTGTTCAGCCTCTTTATTAGATCACTAAAACATTAAATAGTTCTTTTTTCCTCAGAGTCTAATTCAATTAGACTATTGTCATAATTCTATTACTACTACATAAAACAAAAACCTAACTAATGGTGGGCCCCAATCTTGGTACCCCCTAGGCACTAGAGTAATAAACCTAATAAATAATAATAGAAATATACATCTTGGTTTATTTTTCACAAAAATTGTAAGGGAAGAAAGCAGTCTGGGCAGTCTGTTAACTTTTCAGAGTTTGGGTTTTACTCCTCACATTAGCAGAGCACCAGGAAAGTCCCTTAAAGAATGTCAAATTGGGATTAGATTACCCAAGGTTTCTGTTAATTCTAGAATACCAAAGGTTTGACATTTCAAATACCATGCTGACTCCCTTAAGAGGAATGTCTTTCATATGGATCTGTTTTAAGATTACTATTTCATTACATTCCAAACTATCAAACAAAGTATTTTTCAAAAGCTGCTTGAAAATAACCACAATTCTGTACCAGGCTAGCAGCAGTAGGAAAAACTGTGGAGGATGAACACTTAGAGCCAGAGGAGCTTTAAAATTCTTGTCCTTAAACAAGCGCTCAGTTACTTTAAGCAGTGATTAGAGATGCATGTGGTCTTGAACAGGAGGAGATGCCACAATACAAAGCCCAAGCATAGAAAAGAAACTTATAAATGTAGATGCAATCTACAAAGTCCAACAGGGTCAATCCCCATGAAGGGGTTGGAAGGCAAACCACTGTGCATGCACAGTTATGTTACACTTACCTTACCATGATCTAATGTTGCTAATTCACTAGAGTAGATCTAATTTCATTACAATATCATCATGTCAATGTCATTGCAAGTAAAGACAACTATAATAACCAGGATCCTGCAGTCCTTCCTCTCACAAAAACCCCCTTGAACTCAATGAAAATGATTTTTTAAATGACCAATGTTACAGTATATTATCAAGTACAAATCCAATACATCAGATAAAGTCAATGGAGACTGTATTATGATTTCAAAAGAAAAATGTGCCATTTGCACTATCTCAAAGGAAATATATCAATAAAACTATATTAAGACATAACACTGTAAACCCCAAGGAAATTCCGAGTCATAGTTCCATGTTGTCCTTTACCACTCACTGGAATTACTTATCAGAAGGTCCAGCATCCTGTAACAATATAGTTTCACAGAGAAGCAAATATTTATTTTTGCCATATGGGTGAAACATACAGAGAAGAGAGAAAATATACACACAAACTGAATACATACTGACAGGTTTCAGAGTAGCAGCTGTGTTAGTCTGTATCCGCAAAAAGAACAGGAGTACTTGTGGCACCTTAGAGACTAACAAATTTATTTCAGCATAAGCTTTTGTGGGCTACAGCTCACTTCTTTGGATGCATCTGAAGAAGTGAGCTGTAGCCCACAAAAGCTTATGCTGAAATAAATTTGTTAGTCTCTAAGGTGCCACAAGTACTCCTGTTCTTTTTGTGAATACATACTGCCTCTTGTGGCTAAAACACAGGCTAGGTAATCAGGAGATCTTGATTTCCATGTTCATTTCAGAAATTTGTAAAATTAGAAGAGTATTGCACCATTGCCAAAAATACCAGTGACTCATGACTAAATAAAATGGGACAGAACTATTCGAGTGAAGTAGCTCTAGGGTAATAGTAGTAGCTCACCAATGGAGTGACTAAACGAGGTAAACAGGCATTTGTTTATCTAGTCTAAGTTGATTTCAGTGTATGTTCCCATTTTTCTTCCAGTCCTTTTCTATTTCCATCTCTTCAGTTTAAACCAGGGGTTCTCAAACTAGGGGTCAGGACCCCTCAGGGGGTCACAAGGTTCTTACATGGGGGGTTGTGAGCTGTCAGCCTCCACCCCAAGCCCCTCTTTGCCTCCAGCATTTATAATGGTGTTAAATATATAAAAAGCATTTATAATTTATAAGGGGGTCACACTCAGAGGCTTGCTATGTGAAATGGGTCACCAGTACAAAAGTTTGAGAACCACTGGTTTAAACAAACATTTTGATAGGTTATTTATTGTAATTATTTTCTTTAAGCTTCTTACTCATTTTTTTAATCTCTAAATTATTTTCCTTGGTTT
Source organism: Mauremys reevesii (assembly GCF_016161935.1). Classification (NCBI taxonomy): domain Eukaryota; kingdom Metazoa; phylum Chordata; order Testudines; family Geoemydidae; genus Mauremys; species Mauremys reevesii. The sequence goes on from NC_052625.1 coordinate 50,624,648, forward strand.
TTTAAGAGGTGGAAAAACAATTAAAAAAACTTTTCAAAAAAAAAGTTGACATATCAGGGTTTGGTTTTTTTTTTCATTTCAAAGTGTTTGAAATGGAGCAATTTTTTTATCTTTTTAAATTTCACAGAATTTGTTTTCACCACAAAACTTTACAGGTTTTTTTTGCTTATCAAACACTCAATTTATAATACATTATAACAAACATAATCAAGAGATTTATTTTTTTTTTAAAAGAGGTGGAAATAGAACAGAAACCACACAAAAAAGAGGTGAATGCATTTGAAGACGTTCCAGTGTAGCTAAATACGATTTTCAATAAAGGAAAAAATTAAATACATTCCCTAACAAGTTTGATAAAAAAATTGTAAAACAAAACAAAAAGTCCATGAATAATATTGTCTGTGAGAGGCCATTTTTTGATTACAGATCTTTTGATTTGAAAAACTTCCATATGCTCTAATGATTTCTTCTTGTGGTTTTATTATTTTTGTTCTTGTTTTCTGTGTTTTTCCCACTATTATTGTTAGTAATTATTATTAAATCTGAAGTGGTCCCCATTGCACTAGGCAATTGTTAAAAAAAACAAACAAACAAAAAACTATCAATAGCCAGACAGAAAATAACCAAACAATAGGTATGCAACACCCCAGAAATACAAACTTGCTACACTCCCCTCCACAACCCTATCTCCCAGTATTTAGTTTCCCAGAACCAAACCCACCTTTCCTCCTCTCTGTGCACATGCCAACCACCAGCCCAAAGCGCCCTCCTTTCAGCCTGCCCACCTCATAAAACAGCTGCAGGATCAGTCTGGGAAAACATACTCATAAACTGGTTCAAAGCGTGTGAAGGACTGCTCCTGGGTAGTCTCTACACTCACTCTTTACTCTTTCCCTGGGCTTTCCCTCACCTGGATCACCCCACACTCCCTCTCTCCCAGCTCTTCCATCCACTTTTGTTAAGTTAACCAGACCGATGCACATTTGCTATTATTCTTCACCTTCCCTGGGTCACCATCCCTCCCAAATTCTTTCCCTCCCTCCTGTTCCACAACATCTGCTACCACAATCTCTGTAGTCCATCCCACCTAAGGTGACCAGATGTCCCGATCAGGGTTTTGTCTTAAATAGGCAAGTATACCACCCATCCCCTCCGTTTAAAAAAAAAGAAAAAAAAAGTGACCCAATTTTTCCACAGTTGCTATCTGGCCAACCCATTCCCACCTATCTTCTGGAGTGCCCTCTTCTCACTGTTTTCCTTCATTTTGGGCCAGGAGTCTTCCTCCCCAGAACATCCACTTGGGAGTCCACATTCTGGGAGTTCCAGAACTTTCCTCATTTTCCAAGGGTCTCTGGGCAAGCCACAAGATGTTTCAAGGGGTTGGGAAACCATTGGTAAAAAATCCCTTGTGGCATAACTCAATGCTGTTCGGTGGGGGAGAGGAGGAGGGTGAAGGGGTGTGTGAGAGTGATTCATCTCAAACTTTCCTGCAGTTCTGCTGCATCCTATAGCTAATGGAGTATAGAGATGAGGAGTGTTGGCTCATTGGTCTCCTTAACAGGCTGCAATTAGTTGATTCAGTAGGAGCAAAGCAGGAGAATAGCCTAGTTGGGAGGGGAAAGAAATAGCTGCAGGAGGGAATCCATCTGGGAGGAGAGGGATCTGGTATGGCTGGTAATCAGGGTGATCACCTTGGGTTCTAACTTCTAGGAGTGCCAAATCAGCATATGGGGGGACATCCTTCAACCTTTTTCTTTTTTTGTACTCAGTTACTTGGTGGGAATAAGGGGGCAAAAACACTTTTTATTTAGGATGGCAAGACACCTATGGCTGGTGCTTGGAACTGGCTTCATTTCTGCTGCCCCACCCTGTTCCATGGGGGTGGGGGGAAGGGGGAATTAGACATGAGTGTAGGACTAAGAGGTCAGCACACAATCCTGTGCTCTAGAATTAACTATGGGCTTCTCTTCCTGGCTCTGCCACACACTAGGATGTAACCTTGGGCAAGTCACTTAATATCTGTACTTCAGTTTCCCAATCTATAAACTAAGGGCAATAATATTTGCCTACCTCATGAGGCTCTGTGAAGCTTAACTCAACAGTATTTGTAAAATGCTCTGAGGTCCCTAAATAGAAAGTATTATAACAATTAAAATTATTTATTAAAATATTACCTTACAAAAAAAGAGTCTTTTAGAACTTAATGGAGATTAAATCAATAAGGTTCTATGGAAATTACTCTGAATCACCTGTGTAATAAATAATTATCTTAAATATCCCACAGATTTTAATACAGAACTACATGCTTTTCTATAAAATTCCCTCAAACTCTATAGATGGTCAATAGTTTTCTCACAGGAAAAATAGTCTTTACATCTTGTTTCAAAAACAACAAAAAACTGCCCATATGAAACTTTCTGCTGACATCAATGTTTTTAGGCACAAGAGGATTAAATCAAGATTGCTATAGTATCCCTACACTATAACAACAATCTCTGTTTTTGTAATTGTGCTTGATAAGTACACACAATCATACTATTTACATACTAATTATTATGGCAAAAAACGTATGCACACACTTAATATTTAGACACACAAGTAGTCCCAGTGGCTTCATTGCATAAAATTGAGCACATGGGTAAGTCTTTGAAGAACTGGGACCTATAATTAAAAGTACTGAGTATGAAAGCCTAATGAAAAACTTTCTAAGACATATTAAATAACTGCATTCTTACAATAGTTATTTATATCAACAACCTAACTACAACTTGGGTACAACAGAACTGACTTGGCCAATGAAGGAGCCTGAATTATTAATTGTTTTAAGTGTTCCTTTCATGCTACAGAGTCAAATAATACACTTGTGCTTTAGCACTATGTAATCAATTCCAGATCCAAAGTAAAGACAAATAAGATGAAAAATATCTGTGGTCCTTTGACTACACTGGTACCCGACAGTTTTCAAAAGCACCTCTGACCCTTCTTCGGGCTGAAAACTTTCTCCATGGTTGGTTTAGCCATTTTTTACAAATTTAAGTAAAATCAAACAAACGAACAAAAAAAACCCTAATTCATGGAAGACTGTTCCATATTTAAGCAACAACAACTAAGGCTCAAGGCATCTGCTGGCATTTAATGACCAGCTGAGAAGTACATGAAGAGCCACTAACAACAGTGGCTAATTAATCCTCAAGGAACACCACTGTATTATAATAGCTGTAACAACTGGTATGCAAACATTTGAAAGTCACAGATTTTAAATGTTCTCTTTTTTAGACACATTGTATGTACAAAGCAGCACTATGGGCTCCATCCTGCAGTCTTCGTCCATGCTGGCCCTAATCCTGCAGTCAGAACTACAGACAGACAGACCCCTTGTAATTGTACAGAGCCATCGGACTTTTACATGGGCACAAGGGTTTTCCCCTACAGATGTGATTGCAGGCTTGGGGATACAGGAGTTATCCCATGGATTTAAAGGACTATCATTTGAATAAGGGCTTTGGGACTGGGCCCCAAATCAGCAGTCTGAATGCCTTAGAAACTTCTATATCATGCCCACTGGGTTTGGATTTAGGCCCCAATCCTGCAAGAAACTGCTCAGGCAAACGCCCTGTGTCTGTGCAGAGACCCACTGAAATCAAGGGAGGTCCATCTTCACAGTCATTTACAGATCATTGTCCAAATCCCATTTTATGCATGTATATAAACTACATTAACCTCTTATATTTTAAAGATCAGTACTGGGCAAATTAGTTGAAACAATAGTAAAGAATAAAATTGTCAGACACCTAGAAGAACATAAATTGTTGGGCAAAAGTCAACATGGTTTCTGTAAAGGGAAACTGTGTCTTACTAATCTATTAGAGTTCTTTGAAGGGGTCAACAAACATGTGGACAAGGGGGATCCAGTGGACATAGTGTACTTAGATTTCCAGAAAGCCTTTGACAAGGTCCCTCACCAAAGGCTCTTACGTAAATTAAGCTATCATGGGATAAAAGGGAAGGTCCTTTCATGGATTGAGAACTGGTTAAAAGACAGGGAACAAAGGGTAGGAATTAATGGTAAATTCTCAGAATGGAGAGGGGTAACTAGTGGTGTTCCCCAAGGGTCTGTCCTAGGACCAATCCTATTCAACTTCAAAAATGATCTGGAGAAAGGGGTAAAAAGTGAGGTGGCAAAGTTTGCAGATGATACTAAATTGCTCAAGATAGTTAAGACCAAAGCAGACTATGAAGAACTTCAAAAAGATCTCACAAAACTAAATGATTGGGCAATAAAATGGCAAATGAAATTTAATGTGGATAAATGTAAAGTAATGCACATTGGAAAAAATAACCCTAACTATACATACAACATGATGGGGGCTAATTTAGCTACAACGAGTCAGGAAAAAGATCTTGGAGTCATTGTGGATAGTTCTCTGAAGACGTCCACGCAGTGTGCAGAGGCAGTCAAAAAAGCAAACGGGATGTTATGAATCATTAAAAAGGGGATAGAGAATAAGACGGAGACTATATTATTGCCGTTATATAAATCGATGGTACACCCACATCTTGAATACTGCATACAGATGTGGTCTCCTCATCTCACAAAAGATATGCTGGCATTGGAAAAGGTTCAGAGAAGGGCAACTAAAATGATTAGGGGTTTGTAATGGGTCCCATATAAGGAGAGATTAAAGAGACTAGAACTTTTCAGCTTGGAAAAGAGGAGACTAAGGGGGGATATGATAGAGGTGTATAAAATCATGAATGATGTGGAGAAAATAGATAAGGAGAAGTTATTTACTTATTCCCATAATACAAGAACTAGGGGCCACCAAATGAAATTAATGGGCAGCAGGTTTAAAACAAATAAAAGGAAGTTCTTCACACAGTGCACAGTCAACTTGTGGAACTCCTTGCCTGAGGAGGTTGTGAAGGCTAGGACTGTAACAGCATTTAAAAGAGTCCTGGATAAATTCATGGAGGTTAAGTCCATTAATGGCTATTAGCCAGGATGGGTAAGGAATGGTGTCCCTAGCCTCTGTATGTCAGAGGGTGGAGATGGATGGCAGGAGAGAGATCACTTGATCATTACCTGTTAGGTTCACTCCCTCTGGGGAACCTCGCATTGGCCACTGTCGGTAGACAGGATACTGGGCTAGATGGACCGTTGGTCTTACCCAGTATGGCTGTTCTTATATGTTAAACCAATGACCAGTGTTAGATATGAGAAACAGCCTTCCTAAAAGAGCAATAGCAAACCCTGGAGTCTGTATCAAACATTATAATGACATACAGACAATTTCAAATAAATGGTCAGAGAGACCAGACAATGGTGACAACCTCCAACAAGTGTCTCCTAAAAATGTAGTTGTCTTCTTCAAATCTCTCCCACCGTCACAAGGTGGGCAGATGGCTTCAAGAGCTCCTGCTTAAGGGAGCCATTTTATAGACTGAAGTCACAAGCACTAAGAATTCAGCATACAGTAAGTGTATTAGTTTTCACACATTTTAATAGCAAATGTCTATGCGGAAACAGAGTAAAACCAATTCATTCAACTGTGAATACTGCCCTTGATTTTGGGCCATATACCACAATCTCAGGAACAATCTCTGAGTGATCATTCACTGTTATTGCCCAGTTTACCAGAAATTATTTGTTTCTATAAAGTTAAAGTTACAAGCCACTATAGCTAGAGAGGTGCTTATAATAGGACTGCCTTTGCAACCAAAACTACAGTGTTCACTGTAATGCCCGCGCATGCAGACACAAAATACCTATTGTATGCCCCCAAATGGATTGTAATAGAGGAGGTTACTTTTGAATCTTTTAAGATTCATGAACTTTGGCACATTAGAAATGAGAAGACATATCACAATGCTCACACAGTCTTGTAATTTCTGCCCAACTTGTTACAGCGCTTGCTGTAGAGGAATGGCCAGTGTAGACTTGACTTGTAACTAACAAAGAACAAGGTAAAATCCATCCGGTGGGGGTGAGGTAGAGGAGAGGAGGATCCTGGAAGCTAAACAGAGTCATGCTGCAGTGTAAATAAGAAAGCAGCTCAGCAGAAAGCTTAGCTTGTCCCCAGCTGTTTACAAATATATATTTATATTGATTCTATAAATCATATATTGTTTAGACATCTGCTTCAGTATATTTCTGGATTAGGGCTTTTATAATTATAGTCACATAAGTGACTGCGTTTTATTATAATTCACAGATTAGCATTCATTTGTAGCAGCATAATCACGTTTAGTTGGGATAAATTTGCATTATGTACACACACAGTAATGTGTCCATGATTGCGTTACGACGACGGATGATAAATTATAATGGACGGGAACAGGTTTTTATATGCACACATACGCCATAAATTATGTCAAGACTGTTTTGAAAAAGTCACTACAGCTCCGGCGCTGCGATCAGCGGTACAGGCAACTACAAGTTCTAAATTAAAACAAGCCGGACAAACTTCAGCAAACTCTGCTGCTGTTGCTTACCTGCGTTTACATGTCGTGGCCACTTCTCCTCTGGGCCAGGGGCACTGGGAATGGGCTCTCCCTTCCTCCCGAAAAGGCAACAAGGGTAGCTCAGGCTTCGTTCAAAATCCCCCAGGAGGGTTTCCCAGTGGAGAAGGAGGTTTCCGTCTTGACCAGGAGAGGGATCCCAACTGGTGAGGGGGGGGACAAAGTAGGAACCGGTGCTGGTGGGAAGAGCTGATTGCTGGGATGAGGGGAAATCAGGATGGTGCCTGATTTGGGGGCTCCCGGAGGAGAGGGAGGGAAAGTAAACCACCGCCCCCACCCAATAATCTTGTCCCCGCTGCGGCGGGGAAAGTTTGAAGGAGTTTGGGGAGGCGGAGGCAGGACGTTGCGGCCGGCAGGGGAGTTTGCAGGCGGGCAAGGGAGCCGTGGGCTCCCGCTGCAGCCCGCAGGGGTGGGGGAAGGAGAGAGGGAGGGGATTGTTGTCCCGAGAGAGCGAATGGGGCCGGAGGCGGCGGCTGCGGAGCGAGTGCGTGTCGGAGTCGCTGCGGAGTCACAGCCCTGGAATCCCAGGAATGCGGAGCGGCCGCTGCTACTGCGGGGCCCGGAGACGTCGGGGACTTGACATGGGCTTTGTTGTTGTTTTGTTTTCTTTGCAAAGGCGGAGGAACGATCCCCGTCCGCGGGAGGAAGAGGAGGGGCGGGCTCCTGCCAGTCCCGCCTGCTGCAACTCTGCCAAGGTCGGGACAGAGCCGCGGGACGGGTTTTTCGCCGGTTTCCCCTCGGAGCCCCCCTGGCTGCGCTAGCCCCGCCGCGCCCCTTTGCCTGCGCTACCTTTGCAACCCCGTTCCTCCAGCCCGTGTAGCCAGGCCCAAAGAGAGGGGGCAGGGAGTGAGGGGCACCCGGCGGCTGGGAGAACAGGGAGAGTCTGAGTCCGCAGGGAAGGGAAGGGTTTGGTTTGGGGGGTGGGGAGCGGGAATGTTTGAGGGGGAGGAAAGGGCTGAGTCAGGCCTAGGGTGTGTGTTCGGTCTGCGGGGGCTGAGGCAGCCCAGGGGAGTCTTTTGGAGGCCAGCTTCCCTGCCCCTACCTCCTAGGTGACCAGATGGCCCGATTTTAGGGTCTTTTTCTTATATAGGCTCCTATTACCCCCCACCTCCTGTCCCGATTTGCTGTCTGGTCACCCTACTACCTCCCCGTTTCAGCCCCACTTTATCTGCTCTGCCCCCCACCCTGCCCTTCAGGCTGTGAGGTCTAGCCATCCTCCAGTGCCACCCCCATCCTCTTCAGCCCCTTTCCCTGTATTACACAATGGGCCCCCTTTGAGCCCTTGCACGCTTCACTACGTCAGCCCCTGCTCCCCGTTCTGTCCCCCTGTCCTGTCTCTGTCACACTCGTGTTAGGACCCACACTTGTCCAGTGGCAGCGTGCACTGCTGGGGAATCCAGCTGCTGCCAGTTCTCCCAGTGCCTTGCCAACTGTTTGCTCGGATCCTCCAGGGGGAGCAGATGAAACGCACCCTGGCTACCTGCAATGCTGGCACCTCTGTAATTGGAGGAGAAACCACAGACGAAACCCTGCAGCCCCCCAGATGTGCAATGGGGTATCACAGCTGGGAATGTCATGCCAGAAGCATAACAATTGGTGAATGAGGATGGGCCTGTCTGGTGGCTGCACTCAGGTTGGCTGAGGAGCATGGTTTGGTCACCTTGTAAAGCCAGGCTGCAGCTTCTGCCAAGATGATGAATCAGTTATGAATGAACTGATGTTAAGAATATGTAGACCCTACAAACAATCCCCAGATATTTATGGAGTTTTACACCTGTTGGGCATTAAATAATATATCATTAAAATAAATTCACAATATTTTACTCTTAAAAAAGAGCCCTTGTTTCCTAAAAATCAACACTGAAAATCAGGAGGAAATTATCTAAACCCAGGTTTTGAACCATTATATTAAACCACTTTTAGCTCTTAAATCACCTTTCTATGCTTGATTTCAGGCCATGTGAGATTGTTTAGGAGGGTAGTTTGAGTAAAATCTATTTATCCATTTTTGAGTTAGCAGAGCAGGGGAGAACCATATGGAGGGTAGGAGCAACTCTAGAATAGGGCAATCCCTCTTGGTGTCAGTTAGAGATGTGCACAGAATATGCTCCTAAAACTGTAAAAATCCCTACACTGGAATTAGAAAGGCTCATGAGCACAGTCATTTCTAAAAAATGGGTGAAAATTGGAGGTGTGTGTTTGTTTGTTTTACACTTATGTAACACATTTGCATATTCATACATACTTTTCTCCTCATCAAAGGGCCTGGTCCTGTAATACTCATTCAGTACATGAGTAGTCAGTGGGCATTACTCACATCAGTAAAGATAATAGGATCAAGCCCTTAAAAGAGAGAGAAATAGCACAGTTCCTCAATTTAGATACATAATTGTGCTTAAGTACCGTATGTGGAGTCAGAAGTCTGTGCCTTACCCCTGGCATTGTAAAATGTAATTACACTTTGCAGAGAAAGTCCTATTTATCTGAAACGCTCTAACAAAGGTGCCGTGAGGCTTAGTGAAGTAAGTAAATAGGATCCACATCTTACAGATGGTTATGCTGAGAAGTGACACTGACACTAAACTCCCATCTTTTCATGTATTTATACCTGCTCCTGTATTTTCCACTCCATGCATCTGATGAAGTGGGTTCTAGCCCACGAAAGCTTATGCCCAAATCCTCTCTAAGGTGCCAAAAGAAATCCTCATTGTTTTTGATGGTAAATTGTTGCATTCTGAGGTTTTTCTTGCTCCAGGTCACATACTAAGTCAGATATGGAGCTGTGAATAGCACCCAACTGCAGAACTACAAAGACACATTCAGTCACACCATAGCAGTAGGTAGCATACCATAAGCAGAGTAGCTGCAGCTGGTAGCAAAGCAGGAGAACACAGTGAAGTTTAGAGCTTCCTTACTCCAGATCTGTAAGATTATTTTTTATATTTTCCCCTTCACAAGTAGAAAAACACAGAGGATGGGGTGGGAAAGTGGGCATGAAACTCCTGAAGTTTCTGCTGGATTCTCTCCACAACTCTGAGGTCCTGCCAAGCAGGCATAAGACTTCGCTTCTAAACACTGTGGGGGCTGGCATTCATAGGCATATCTTAATGCCTCACCACAGGGTGTTAGCCACCTCTGCGGTTTTGTTGGGCCCCAGGTACTGCTCCTGGCCCCTTTTTCCTCCTATAGACCTCACTGCACCTGTACAGAACTCTTCCTTTCAAGGAGTTTTAAGTGCAAGGATATGGTAATGTTGCAAGCAGCACTAACTCAGTGGCAGATACTGGCTCAAATATCTGCTAGTTTTGAATGGGAGCTGAATTCCAGCTCCTGCCTCTCCTGTCCCAGCACAGTCTCTAAAATACTGAAGAGTCCAAGAGGAGATAAAAATATGCCCCAAAATACAGCAGCTTACGGAGCTGCGTTTTGCAAAGCCCTGCCTGCAATGGCAAGCTGTAGCACAAAGAGAAAACCCGCCCAAATAAGTAAAGGCTTCTGAACCAAGGAGTGGTGAAAGGCATTGCCTACTGTGTGACTTAATACAACTATTAATACCTGTATTTGGCTCCTAGATACTATGGAGAGAGGTGCTTTAAGAAATACACAATTGGTTAATACAGATAAGCTTCCAAGCAGAGATATGTCATTTTGGTACGACTCTCACCTTCAGCATGTGTAGGACCCATTGTATTCTTGTTGCCATTCCTTTGCTCCCCAAAACAGAGTGGAAAGGAGCATACAGCCCTGAGGATTAAGAAAACACGTTACCAGCTTCCTAGAGACCATGTTTAAACATAATTCTTGCTAGAAAGGTGTTACCATGATTTAAAATATTATTAAAGATGGAACTTAGTGGTTTTATATGGCGGTTTATGGAATTTATCTCTCTAATACCCCATCTGCCCTGGGAAAAGTGTTTTTTGTTTGCGGATCCTTTTGCAGCAGAGTAGTCCTAACAAAATTAATATACAATTTGGATTTGCAGAGCAGACAGGACTGAATCATGTTTTAACTCTGTTCTTAAACCATGCTAAAGTCTGGCACTAAGCAGAGCTGTAACATTGCTAAAAAATATAGTGAAAACATAATCCAGTACCATCCATACTGAACTAATGGTGTGTCAACCATATCAGAGGATTATTGTTTTTATCTGGTTCCCTGCACAGTAGAACGTACAGTGTCTGTGGGACTTGGATATGGTTTACAATGAGATTTGAAATAGTTCTAGCACCCGATAACACCTGTGTTTAAACACTTCCAACATGTTTATCCTGGGCTAAAGCAATTTTTAAAATCTTGTTATAACACGGAAAATGTTCAGTCCTTGTTTGTTGGCAAAACCATGTCATAACCTGTTTTCAACAAAACTCCTTTTAAACTGTGCTTAAGCAACATCTGGCAGTTTGCTCTGAGAACAGTAGATGAGGTTTAATTAGCTTTACAGCCATCTACATTACAATCAAATCAAAGGATACAGTTGCAACACAGTTCCAATGTGTAGTGTAAATATGACCTTAACTGTGTTCCCTAACTATTCTAAAACCTGGGACATGTGCTGGGTATCCTGACTTGGCTGTAATTGTAATGGAGACAAAACCTTAGGCAGTATTCTGGGAGAAGCTTCTTAGTCCCAAAACCATACTTGTACTTTGTAAATTGGTACTTTCAATTTTTTAAGCTTACCATAATTAAGACAGGTTTACTTGTCTTGTGCCCTATGTGCTCGTTAATGATTGCATTTAATAGTCCTTTTCAAAAATCTTCTCTTTGAAAAGGAATTTGGATTACACAATTATGGAAAACAAACCTGTTGCCATCAAGCATGAGCTAACACGTTATAGGAGTCTATAGCTTACAGTGACTAAGCCAGCACCCAGTTTTGTGGACCAGAAAAAGTTTTCAGTGATCATCCATACACATAAATTATGGAACACTGAACATTCTAGTTTGCTTAATGTTACAGTCTATTTCTACAGGTTTGGAGAATAACTGAAAATGTCTGCCTTTTTTTAATCCTTGAATAAAAGTTTGTAAAATCAAAAAAGTTTTAGCATTTGAGACTGATTATAGTGGCGAACTCTAGCTTCTAGTTACGGTTGTGTCACCACTTCTATTATAAACCCCATTTTTCATGCTCTTATAGAAATTGTATATAAATTTGTTTCAGGGTGGACATTAATTTGACACAGAGACTTAGGACAGAAGCAAATATTCTTCCTAAGTAGTTTTGAGGTGGGTTTTTTTTAACATCAGTTAGGATATTCTTAGGATATTCTAGCACAATTAGAAATTTACTATTGTATTTTTTTAAGTTTATATAATCCAAAATTGGCATTCATTAAAACAAAAAAGCTCATGTTTTTTAGTGAATTTACTGCTCCTGAAATTACTGGTTTGACAACCCTGGAGCTCCAAATCCATAATGTATCCATATAACAAGGCAACAGTAGTGCAAACCTAAATAAAAGTGACATGATTTTCAGAGGTGCTGAACACCTGCATGTCATAAGGGCACATTTCAGCAAAGAACATGTAAGCATGTGCTTAAGTTCCATGGAAGTTAATGAGACAAGCACATGCCTAAAGGTAAGCATAAAGATGGACTACTGAATCAGCGTATAAGTCTAAGGGAATTTCAGGTGCTCAACACTTCTGAAAATCAGGCTCTTATTTAGGCACCTAAATATGTATTTAGGTACCTAACTTTGGGCACCCACATTTGAAAATATTGATCTATAACCACTCTCTGAGCCATCCAGTCCCTGAAAATAGCAAAGAACTGGTACCAAGAGACCTGAGTTTATTCTTGGTGCTGTCAAAGACTTTGACACCTACATATTGCTTATCTGTAAAATGGAGATAATAACCACCTAGTTTACAAGATTGTTGTAAGGCTCAATTCATCCATGCTTTTAAAGCTCTTTAAAATCAGCAGATAGAAGACATCATATAGTAATATAAATATCAGCTTTGTCTTCATATATGTTTGTAGAGCACCTAGTATAAGGGAGTCCTGATTCACACTGGATTTTATGGCAACTACAATAATATAAATATTAAATAATTATAGTTTTTCTTTTCATTAGTGATTAATTCAGAATATGATCATATGGTTTTCTTGGTATGTAATAAAGCCATGTTAGAATGTTGAGAGACTGAGATTTAAAAATTGGCTATTATATGTGCTTCACTTCTTTAATTTTCACAAAACGTTAAATATTGTCAGTATGTGACCAATTCTCCTTCATACCATTCAGAGTCATTGCAATCTATCTGGTCAATGATTCATGAACTAAGAGTGATTTAATCAATAGTCTGTAATGGACATCAGGCCAAAAAATGCATTTCTAAATAGCCCCTATAATTTAGAGTTTTAATTCACAGAGACATGATTCTAATAAATACAAGTGACAAGTGTATTGAATAACTGATACCATTTGTCAAAATGGTGAAGTGTGATTTAGGGAATTGGTAGTGGGATTTAAACCCTTTTACCTCATGATCAGTGATTTGAATCTGACCCAAGTTGTTGTTAGTGACTGAAAGTTGTTACTGTCTGATGGCTCTTTTTATCTGGGGCCTATGTGAAATTAGTTAATGGCCTGAGTCCACTTCTCAATGGACAGATTTCCACATTACGGTTGGCCAGTTTGCTGGCAGTCTTAGCAGAAAGGCCAGTTAAGACTCTGTGGATTTTCAGTCTGACTCACCCTTAGATTCCTAGATGTGGTCTGATAAAGAACAGCATTGAGGCACATTAATGGAGCTGTGCAAAGAACTTTGCAACTGCCTACAGTAGATAGGTTATTTCAGTTTCCAGCTGTGAAGAATCGGTCATCTTTCATGATCATTAAATTGATTTTAAAAATTGCATAGCAACATCCAGATCAAACCAATATCTTTTACAGATCTACTATATATTTTTAAAATAAATACACTATATATTTAGAGTTCGGGCTGAACTTCTGACTTGATCTCATCCTAAGCACTAACCTGTCCCACCAGTGTTACATGCTATATCAGGGGTGGTCAAACAGACTGGCTCGCCGAGTCCTATCACACCAGCTGGGGACTGGGGCTCAGGTCTTCAGCCTCACTCCTGCTGAAGCCTCAAGCCCCAGGAAGTGTGTCCAACAGGCTGAAGCCCTGAGACTCCCCTCCCTGCTGGGCACAAGCCCATACCCCAGCACCCTGCTGCTCCTGAGCTCCCCCCCCCCCAGTCTAATAGGTGGAGAATAGGGGAGGGCCACCCCGTTTAATACCATAACTTACGCAATGCCTGGATAGGCTATAGCAGGGGTTCTCGACTTTTTATACTGGTGACCCCTTTCACATAGCAAGCCTCTGAGTGTGATCCCCCTTATAAATTAAAATTAAAAACATTTTTTATGTATTTAACACCATTATAAATGCTCGATGCAAAGCAGGGCTTGGGATGGAGGCTGACAGCTTGCAACCACCCACATAATAACCTCGTGAACCCCTGAGGGGTCCCAACCCCCAGTTTGAGAACCCTTGCCCTATAGCAAATTAAGGTGAATGTTAAAGTGTAGTGTTTATAGCTATGAAAGTGTTATGCCTTGTGTGACAGAGTGACAATATGCTGTAATATCCTGAACAAACCTGATGGAATCAAGATAAACTTTATTGAATTAAATTATTGAATTAGGGTTAATAACTTTGGTTTACATTGTATTAAAAATGCAATTGTGGATGTGTTATTGTGGCATTGTATGTACTTTCTCCAGTAGGGAGGAGGATGCTAATGTAATTCCTGCGTTATCAGCCTTTTAAAGCCACCCCCCGGAAAGGTCCAAATATACTAATTCAAATTGTGTTCTCCAGGGACTAACAGACAAAGAAAGGATTGTTGGATAAATAGCCTGGCTCAGGGCCTTCTTCCTCATCCAGAAAATGAACAGGACTCTTGATCCATGGAGGGCCCCAATCCATAGGGTAGGCTTGGAAGGACTGAACCGACTGAGTACTTGTTCTCAGCTGAAGCTGTGATGAACTTGTGACCACAAAGAAAATTCCTTGGGTGCAGTGTTGAAGGATTACTCCTGCTAGAACCCCTATTAGAGCTGGGATGACATCTGGTGAGCTTATTAGCAAGTGTGTAGGGTTTTTAATTGTATTTAATATGTTTTCTCTGTAGTGCTTTTACCCTAATAATAAAATTAGTCTTGCATAAAAAGAGCTGTGTGGTGCCTTATAACTGGAGCAATTACGTTGGTGAACCATCTCTGAGAAGAAAGCAAGCAGGTGTCCTTGGGCAACCTGTCTGTGCTGGGACTAACACAGTGAAGCCAAGGAACTGTGCAGCCTAAAAGTATCCCAGTCAAAAGGGAGAGAGACGTGGGTCTCCACCCAAGAAAGGCAATGTCTGGGGAGCAGGAAGCCTAGAAGTGGGTGCCTTTGCCGGACCACTTAGGGGAAATATAGGTGCAGTTGCCCTGAAATGTAACGCCTTGTAGTGCACTTGTAAATTTCTGACCCACTCTTCCTGTGTTCAGAGTTTAGTTGCTAGTTTGTTGTTGGAGCTGAGCTCCTTATGGATTGTCAGATGATGTACATGCTGTTTGTTCTCATGCAGACTTTTCTTTCTTGTTTAGCTTTTCACTTAAACTAGAAGTCATTCATACCAAATGTCTCTACTTGCTCTTTGACTGGAGCCCCACACAAAGGAACCAGAATCTGCTTAACTTTACATCTGTCACCGCTTTGACTTTTGTGTGGTTGTAAGTGGGCCCTAATTCTGCAACTCACAGTCTGATCCAGTCTCCTCTGCTGGGAGTGGACTGGAGCAGGAGACAACTCATAGTTGTTCCCCTGCCCCAGCAGCTAGCAGGCTTGAATGTTATAAGGTGTGTATTACAGTTTTTCCTTTATCTTAAATATCATTGACACCATTACACAGAGTGCAGCTCTTATTGATACTGATTATTTTAGAATTCACAAGAAAATACGGTATGGGCCTAATAAAAATTATAACATTCTTAAATACAGTATCTTTTTTTTTTACACTAAAATTCCAACTTTATGTGCAGCTCAGGCATTGGTAATTTACAGCCCTACAAAAGAACTGAAGACTTAGCTTTATCATGTCATAATGTAACTGTCATAATTATTTATAATTTCCTTCTCATACTAAATCCATGAGCATTATGCTAACTGAGGTATTCATAGCCTTGTTCCACTGGAACTCATTTATAGTAACTATGAACAGCATAAATAGAATATCTTTGTGGGTTTGCTCTTATAGCAATCACAGCATTGCTGTGGCCATGTAACTTGCCAAACTCCCCTTCTGACTGACTGGGGATTTCTAAAAAACATTGCTGTTAGAGCATTATTACTTTCTTTCCAGAGCCTAGGGAATCACCTAGTGGCAGCAGTAGAAAATTTTCATGAGCTAGTTCATGTTACTAACATTTAAATTATTGAGTTGCATTTATGTAATATATTACTGACAATCAAATAGAAATGCTAAGATTTTAGCAGGAGTTTGTGGGATAATACAAGATTAATTTTAGCTAAAAGTTACATCAAAGTTACAAGGGAATATTTTCCTATGTTCATAACTAAGGTTGTGAGTCTTTCGCAGAGGTCATAGAAGTCACGGATTCTGTGACGTTCCAGGACCTCTGTGACTTCTGAAGCAGCCAGTGAGTCTGACACCAGGGCCGCTGGGGCGGTCCCAGGGCCAGCCACACCAGCCACTGCTCAGGTGACCTAGGCGCTGCCCCGGAGCAGTGGTCTAGGAATAGTAGCAGCGGCAGGGCCCTGGGCCAAGCAGCAGTGGCAGGGCCCCGGGCCACCCCCTACCATCAGCAGGATCCCAGCCCCCACAGCAGCAGCGGTGGCATGCCAGACCTCCCTCTTCCCCTGCCTCCTGAGCAGCAACAGCTGCCGGTGGTCCCTCCCCTGAGCACCTAAGTTTTAGCCGGGGTACTTATATAGTACAAGTCATGGACAGGTCACAGGGTAGGCTATGACTTTTTGTTTATTGTTTATGACCTGTTCATGACTTTTACTAAAAATACCCATGACTAAATTGTAGCCTTATTCATAACTATTCACAGTAATTTTACCTAAAAGTTATCAGATTTTTCCGTTCTTTTTTTAAGTGAAAGCAGCAACCATAAGACATTATATAACACGCTAAATGGAAAGTTCCAAAACAAAGAAATACAAGTTAGCCCACATAGCAAAGTTAAAAGAATGAATCAAATCACCCACTATCACAGCGGTTCTCAACCAGGGGCCCGGAGCCCCCTGGGGGCCACAAGCAGGTTTCAGGGGTCTGCCAAAATAAACCAGAGAGCAGGATCAGCGTTAGACTCCCTGAGGGTCAGGGTAGAAAGCTGAAGCCCAAGCCCAAGCAGCTCAGCTTTGCAGGGCTCCCTGTGATGTGGGGCCACATACAATTGCCCTGTTTGCTACCCCTTAACACCAGCCCTGGCTGTTAATCTACCGGATATGCAGAAAATCACTTATTGTGGCACAGGTGGGCCACAGAGGTTTTTATAGCATGTTGTGGGGCTTTAGAAAGAAAAAGGTTGAGAACCCTGCACTATCAAACATGATAGAAAGGCACTGTTGTCTACTGGCTAGATCACAGGCTTAGTTTCTAGTCTCCCTTCTACACAATTCACTATGTGACCTTAGACAAGTCATGTAACCTCTCTAACCTCTATACAGTAGAACCTCAGAGTTATGAACATCTCGGGAATTGAGGTTATTTGTAATTCTGCAATGTTCATAACTCTGAACAAAACGTTATGGTTGTTCTTTCAAACGTTTACAGCTGAACATTGACTTAATACAATTTTGAAACTTCTATGCAGAAGAAAAATGCTGCTCTTAATCATCTTAATTTAAATGAAACAAGCACAGAAACAGTTTCCTTACCCAGGGGTGGCAGGTTTGTGTAATTCATGGTGGTGCCAGAACAGGTTCAAGTCCCGCCCCCACACCACCACACACACCTGCCTAAGGCTCTGGGAGGGAGTTTGGATGCAGGAGGGGTGTGGGCTCTGGGAGGGGGTTTGGGTGCTGGGTGCAGGCTCCGGACTGAGACAGCGGGTTGGGGTGCAGGAGGGGATGTAGGAGGGGTGTTAGGGTGCTGGATGTGGGCTCTGGGCTGGGACAGAGGGTTGGGATATGGGAGGGGATGTGGGGCATGGGGCTCAGTTGAGGATGATGAGTTTGGGGTGCAGCAGGCAGGCTGCCTTGGGGTTGGGGCGGGGATCCAGAGAGGAGGACTCCCCCAGACCTCTCCCTGCTGGCAGCAGCAAGTTCTGGGGGTGATGGGGGCCCCTCCCCAGCTCCCCCAGTATGACACTCACTCAAGTCCCCCAAGGCTGTTGCTCAGGATGTCCAGCCAGGATAAGCCCCCGCTGGAGTCGACTTGGAGTCTCCTGCTGGGGGGTTGCCATGCGCCGCCTCAATCTGCCCCCAGCGCTACTCCCTTGTAGCCTGCTGCAGCAGCGGCTGGTGAGGTAGCACAGCGTGGAACTGCAGGGGGCAACCACCCGCTGCCCAGGGCAGGTAGAGATGCTCTGGGGAAGGGGCACGGGGGGGAGGCAGGTGGGGCCAGGGGAGAGACCTGGCCCCAAACATTGACAGAGCTGGGTCCCCTGGGCCCTGAATTTGCTGGAGCCCGGGCAGCATGGGCCCATACTACTCACTGCCCCGTCCTTACCTTGTCAATTTTTTTTTTAAACTTTCCCTTTATTTTTTAGTAGTTTACATTTAACACACTACTGTACTGTACAGTATTTGCTTTTGGGGGGGGGGGGGCGTTCTGCTGCCTGATTGCGTACTTCCTGTTCCAAATGAGGTGTGTGGTTGTCCAGTCAGTTTGTAACTCTGGTGTTCGTAACACTGAGGTTCTATTGTGCTAGGAAATTTTACTAATGCTGTCCAGTAGGTTGTTCTCAATGGTGCTAGGACTGAACTAAATACTACAATATAACAGATGTGAACATTTTTACTACTTAATGTGCGCACACAGTCTATATTAATACCTCCATTAGTGTTAGCACCAGTGCTGTTTGGGAATACTAGGTGAGAAATTTGCTGACTAAGATGCACCCAAAGGGTGCAAATGAACCATGATTCAGAATTATTTAACTGCAAGTGCACACTGGACCTAGTCGTGTTCAGAACCATTTCTGAAACTTATGGTTGACCTTTGCTTGAACGAAGTCTTTTGGATACTGTGTTGGAAACAGTTTGTTTCTGTCTATTATTATTGATTAAGGTAGCTCCCAGAGGCCTCAAACAGGATCAGCCCCCGATGTACTAAACCAGAGGTGGGCAAACTACGGCCTGTGGACCACATCCGGCCTGCGGGACCCTCCTGCCCGACCCCTGAGCTCCTGGCCCGGGAGGCTGGCCCCTGCCCCTCCCCCGCTATATCCCCTCCCCAACAGCCTCAGCTCGCCCTGCCACCGGCGCAATGCTCTGGGCAGTGGGGCTGCAAGCTCCTGGGACAGCGCAGCTGCAGAGCCCGGCCTGACCCAGTTCTCTGTGCTGCACGGTGGCATGGCTGGTGCCAGCCGGGCAGTGCGGCTGTACTGCTGCCAGCCACCGGTGCTCCAGACAGCGCGGTAAGGGGGCAGGGAGCAGGGGGGTTGGACAGAGGGCAGGGGAGTTCAGGGTGGTGGTTAGGGGGCAGGGGTGTGGATAGGAGTTGGGGCAGTCAGAGGGTGGGGAACAGGGGTTGAATGGGGGCAGGGGTCCCGGGGGAGCAGTCAGGAATGAGAGGAGAGGTTGGATGGGGCGGCAGGGGGGAAGGCAGGGGCAGGAGTTCTGGGGGCTGTCAGGGGACAGGGAGCGGGGAGTGGATGGGGCAGGAGTCCCAGGGGGGTTATCAGGGAATGGGGGGGTTGGATGGGGTAGGAGTCCGGGGGGAGTGTCAGAGGGTGAGAAGCGGGGAGGCAGTGGATAGGGGGCGGGGCGGGGCTGGGCCATGCCTGGCTATATGGGGAGGCACAGCCTCCCATAACTGGCCCTCCATACAATTTCCAAAACCCCATGTGGCCCTCAGGCCAAAAAGTTTGCCTGCCCCTGTATCAGAGGGGTAGCCGTGTTAGTCTGGTTCTGTAGAAGCAGCAAAGAATCCTGTGGCACCTTATAGACTAACAGATGTTTTGCAGCATGAGCTTTCGTGGGTGAATACCCACTTCTTCGGATGCAAGCAGTACTAAACACTGCACAAACACAGAGAAAGACGTGGTTCCTGCTGCAGAGGGAGATTACACTAGCACAGGGGTTCTCAAACTGGGGGTCGGGACCCCTCAGGGGGTCGTGAGGTCATTATATGGGGGGTTGTGAGCTGTCAACCTCCACCCCAAACCCCGCTTGCCTCCAGCATTTATAATGGTGTTAAATATATTTAAAAGTGTGTTTAATTTTGGGGGGGGGGTCACACTCAGAGGCTTGCAATGTGAAAGGGGTCGCCAGTAAAAAAGTTTGAGGCCCTCTGCACTAGCGCTTAAACTGTTAACATCATTGCAGCTGACCTAGCTGCTGATGAATGCAGAGTGCGCCAGTGTATACAAGGCATCTATGACTCAGATTCCACATCTGTAAAAGAGAGATAACATTTAACCACCTTTGTAAAGTGCTTTTGAGAAAAGTGCTATACAAATGCAAAGTATTAGGCCTTGCCAACACAGGAAATGTTTTCAGTGTAGCCTAAGGTGTGAATGTAAACAAATATTGTTATAGCTGTACAACACCCTGTGTAGATGCTCTTATTCCAGTGTGTGTGTGCCTTTTTCAGCTCAGCTCACCCAGACCCTCTGCCCTGAGCCCCCTGCTGCACCCTGCCCCCCGACCTCCTGCCCTGAACTCACTGCACCCCAACCCCCTGCTCTGAGCCCCTGCTGCACCCTGCACCCCGACCCCCTGCCCTGAACTCACCGCACCCCTCCTGCACCCCAACCCCCTGCTCTGAGCCCCTGCTGCACCCCTCACCCTAACTCCCTGCCCTGAGCCCCCACCACACTGCAACTGTGGAGTTGAGGTGGGAATTTTGGGGAAGGGGTTGGAATGGGAGCAGGGAAGGCGTGGGAAGAGGAAGGGCAGGGCGGGGCCTCATAGAAGAGGTAAAGTGGGGGCGGGGTCATGGGTGGGGGTGTCAGTAAATGCAGCCCTTGGGCTAATGTACTAGTCCTCATGTGGCCCTCGTGGTCATTTGAGTTTGAGACCCCTGATGTAAAGTATAGTGAAAAGTTGGCAGAGCTTTCTTAGTAACTTGTATTGTGGGGATGTGTTTTCCCCCCCTTGAACTAGGCATTAGAGGAAGGAAAGAAAGGCGTAAGGAAAGGAACAGGCGCAGTTTCTCGCCTGTCTAGCCAAGACCAGCAGGCTTTGTAGGCACCATGCCAGGCAGCTGATCTCTAGGCAAGAGTCCCACTGAGGTAAGTAGGAGCCCAGCTGCAGGGTCAGCCCTGGTGGCGTGGGGTGAGGGGGGGGGCAGATGTGCACAGTTAGAACAGACACACCGCTCACTATCCGGCACCAGAACATTTCCACGCTGCCTTTCCCCTGCCTGCCCCCCCCGCCCCACAGAACGCAGCCCTGGCTCGCTGAGCGATCTACCTTCCCATTGGCCACACCGCGTGACGTGTTGCTGCCGAACCTCCCTAATAAACAGCCAGTAACTCCCCCTCCCACTGCTATCGCTGCTGCTGCTTTTTCATTTGCGCCTACAGCCTGCGAACAGCATCGGAGCCAATCACACCCCCCTCCTCCCACAACAGCCAATGGAGTTTGAATAATTCCGAACGCACCAATCGAAGGGGCTCGGAGCTGCGGTTTGAGCCCATTGGCCCAACGGAGAGAGCAGGTTCGTGAGTGGCTGCGCTAATGGCCAATCAGCGCTATCCTGGGGTGTGTGTGTGTGTGTGTGTGTAAAACTGACCGTGCGGCGCCGGTTGTTCGAACCTTAGCGCTGGGGAAGGGAGCCGGGACCCGGGACCCGGGACCCGGCAGCCCCGGGCGCTGCGGTGAGTGCGGGGCGGGGAGGGACAATGGCCCCACTCTCCCGGCGCGGGAAGTCGCGGGGTCCGCGCTCCCGAGCGCAGCAAGGCGCTGGTCCCTTCCCTGGAGCCCTGCTCCGCGCAGCGCTCTGGGGGCCGGGGCTGCGCGCTCCTGCGTGGCAGCGCCTCTGCCTCTGCGCGGAGCAGAACGTGCTGCTAGGAGCCTCTTGGTGAGGGGCCCGGGGGGGGGCTGGATACGGGGGGGTAGTCTGGGGACAGGGAGCAGGGTGGGTTTGATGGGGTGGGATCTTGGGGAGGGTGGTTGGGGGCTGGGGAGCAGTCGGGGAGCAGGGGGGGTTGGATGGGGCCTGGGAGTCCCGGGATCCGTCAGGGGGTGGATAGGGGTTAGGGGACAGGGAGCAAGGCGGGTCTGGGGGGCAGTCACGATGGGGGGGCTCTGCAGGGGGGGTCCGGTGACAAGGAGCTGGGGTGTGTGTGGATAAGTCGGGAGTTCTGGGGGCGGCCTGTCATGAGGGGAGAGGGGTTGGGGCAGGCAGGGAGCAGGGGGGGTTGTATGGGTCGGGAGTTTTGGGGGGGTCCTGTCAGGGGGCAGGGAGTGGTTAGATAGGCATGGGAGTCCTGGGGGTCTGGTTGGGAGCAGGGGTGTGGTTAAGGGTTGGGGCAGGTAGGGGTTAGGGTCCTAGGGAGGCAGTCAGGGCAAGGAGCAGGGAGGCTTAGATGGGGGTGGGGTCCTGGGGGGCTCTTAGGGGCAGGGGTCCCAGGAGGGGGTAGTCAGGGGACAAGGAGTGGGAGGGTTGGGGATTCTGAGGGGGGCAGGAAGGAGGAGGGTGTGGATGGGCGCGGGGCTAGGGCAGAGCTCCCTGGGTGCACACCTTAATGAAATGTGCTGTGCACCCCTATCTGACCATGTGGCGGCAGCTTTTCGAACCTCAGTGCTGGGGAGGGGGGCAGAGTCAGGGACCCGGCAGCCCCAGGTGCTGCAGTGACTATGGGGAGGGGACCCGGGCGCTGCCTCCTGTTGGGGTTTGGAGAGGGACGGGAGTGTCGGGGGAGGTTTGAAGGAGCAGGCACTGGTCCCCATGCAGGCAGCAGGGCTGGGGGGCACTTCAGCCAGCCCTTCTCCTCCTGTCTGGGTCACCCAGTGTGGCTCTGGCTGCCCACCGTGGGCACTGCTGGGTCTCTGGCCCACTCTCCCTAGGCGCTCAGAGGTCACTTCCCACCCCTCCCCCTGTCTCTGGGCTGCGGTTTAGGGATCGTCTCTGGAGACAAGGGACGGGGTGTTTGCCCAGCATCAGCTAGGCTCTGCCAAGCACCAACTGTGTATAAATCAATCTCCCTGAGCCACCCTCTGCAGCCCTGGCTTCAGCTGCGTGTGTAAGCATGGCCCATAGCCTGTGCTCCCAGGGAGTGTTCTGCTGGGCCAGCCTGCACAGGGCACTGGCCAGTAGGAGCCGATTTGCAGCAGACACTCCATAGGAAGTGCCAGCAGGTCACTGTTTCTCAAGCCCCCTTGTGTACACTCCTGCTTGAAAAACTGTTTCTTTGTGTGCAGATCTTTGTTTAGCATCTTCTGATGCCTGCTGCACTGTTTTTTCTTGTGACTGCTGTCAACTGTTGTAAGAAAACTTCTTTCTTTGTAGCAAGTGGCGAGCAATTTGGCCTGCTGATAGGATGTTATCATTTTTCCTGCTGCCACCTTGGATGACTTGTCCAAAGTCTTTACAAGTTTGTATGATTAGGGTCAAGGTGCTGTTTATTAAATTGTTGAAGATTTTACTTTAGATCGTCATGGAAAGCCTTCCAGAATGTCTAGATGTTCTGGGATAAGACTCACTGGTAGAGCTGAGGACACAGCTAATCTAGGGCTTGTCTTCGCTAGGGTTTTATAACACATGCAACCCCAGCCCTGAGGCATGGCCTAAGACTTCTCCCTGTTGCTTGCTTCTTGGAGTGGCTTCTCACCTCAAGGGTCTTGTGGCCTCTTCTGCCAGCCCCACACCGCAGCTTGGCTGTGACTCCACTCCCACCCCCAGCCTCCGCCTCTGGCCGTGGCACCGCTTCTGGCCCCAGACCAAGCCCTCCAGCTGCAGCCCCAGCCTCAGCCCCCTTAACCCTGTACACATCCCCTCTCCCTGCCTCCCCCCCACCCCCAAATCAGAGCTGCAGCTCCACGCCTGGCCTCAGCTCTGGGAGGATTGGGGGGCAGGGTGTGCAACCCTCAAAAGTTTGGGGACTGCTGCTCTATACTATAATTTCAGTGTCTTTTTAAAGATTCTGCAAACCTGCATGATCCTCCTCACTGTCTGCTATCTGACAGAATCTGGAACCTGCACAGCTCTGCAGTATTGTCATAAGCATTGCAAGCACAGGACGCACAATCTTCCAGTATTTCCAGAGCCATAAGAAGAATCGAATCAGTGTGGAACGTGACTTTCTTGGAGGAGAGATTGCTGTGGGGCATAGTGAGAACCAATTTAAGGTGGTTGGTGGTGTTTATGGAACACTGGTTCTGAGGCTGAGAAATGAGCATTAACTGGTGAGATTGCATTGTAATTCAGGTTTGGGATGACTAGCAGTGGCTTCAGAACTTTTGGATGTGCAAGGCCACATTGCTGGATCTATGGGCTGAGCTCATCTCAGCCCTCCAGTGCAGGGAGACCAAAATTAGAGCTGTACTGACAGTGGAGAAATGAGTGGTGATTGTGCTGTGGAAACTTGGAACACTGGATTGTTGTTGGCCAGTGGGAAATCATTTTGGAGTCAGAAAATCCATTGTTGGGGCCCTTGTCATGTAAGTGTACAGGGCCATTATATCATCTCCTGTGCAGGACTATGACTCTTGGCAATGTGCAGGACATAGGGGATAGATTTGCAGCAGTGGGGTTCCCAATCTGTGGTGGGATGATAGATGGCATGCATATCCTTGTTTTGACACCATACCACCTTGCCACAGAGTATATTAACAGAAAGGGCTACCTTTGTATGGTTGTGCAAGCATTGATGGGTCATCAGAAATGCGCTACCAACATCAGTGTTGCCTGGTCAGGGAAGATACATGATGCTTGCATTGTTAAGAACACAGGACTGTTGAAAGTTACGATCAGGGACTTTCTTGACTGGCAGATTACTATTGGCAATATTGAAATGTGAGTAGTGATACTGGGGGGGGACCCAACCTACCCCTTTCTCCCTTGGCTCATGAAGCCATCCACCTGGACAGCACCCAGGAAAGATTCAGCTACTAGGTCAGCATGTGCAGAATGACAGTTGAATGGGTTTTGGTAGACAGAAGGGGTGCTGGTGGTGTGCAATCACAAGATTGGATGTGTGTGTGTGTGGGGGGCCCGCAATCCTAATGATTTAGCTGACTACTGTGTCTTGCATAATATCTGTGAAGGAAAGAGGGGAAAGTTGCTACTAGGATGGTGGTGGAGTGGCTGACTGAGTTTGAATAGCTAGACACGAAGGCTTTTAGCATTCAAAGTGAAGCTGTACGGATCAGGGAGGCTTTCAAAGAGCACTTTAACAGTGAGCCATAGTAATACATTGTGTACTGTGCTCTATCTGGTCCTGCTGTTTTGGAGCCTGTTGGGAATTATGTGGTGCTTGCTGTACATCTATAAATATTACACTCTCCGTGCACTTATTAATTTTGCAGTGCTTGCTGTACATTTATGATTATTACACTGTCACTGATCCTATTAGCTGTCACGCTGTACACTAACAAATAAGCTACTCAGGTGTTCTGTGGGTGTGGAGGGGGAACCTCAATGCTGCAACAACAGCAGCTTCAGATAAAACACACAGGTACCATTGTTGATATCAATAGAATCTTAAAGTTATGAACTGACCAGGCAACCACCCGCCTCATTTGTAACTGGAAGTTCACGATCAGGCAGCAACAGAGACAAAAATAAAAGGCAAATACAGTTAAGTAGTGTGTTAAATGTAAACTACTAAAAATAAAAAGGAAAGCAGCATTTTAATCCCGCATAATAAAATTTCAAAGCTGTATTAGTCAATGTTCAGCTGTAAACTTCTGAAAGAACAACCATAACGTTTTGTTCAGCATTAAACATTTCAGAGTTACGAACAACCTCCATTCCTGAGGTGTTCATACCTCTGAGGTTCTACTGTAATCACAATGGGAAGTGCAAGTTATAATTCAGAACTCCCTTCCCTTGCTCCCCTAAAGTTTTAAACAAGACGTACTTATTGACACTTCTTTAGAGTGCTTGTGCACAGCATCACTCAGTGCAACAGCCATGATGACTACAGCCTACTGGGGTGAGGGAATTGCTCGGTTGCATGAAACTGAGTTTATGGCGATGCTATTGAATACTGGCACCATTTTCTACAGGTGGTAGTGATTTTTTTTAGGTGATCTCACTCCTGAGGATAACAGAGAGCACAGCTGCTGGTGGTGTTCTGAAGCTGCCTGTGTGTTGCTAGCCTGGGTACTGCAATGATGTCTGCCAAAGTTATCACTTATCAGAGGGGTAGCCGTGTTAGTCTGGATCTGTAAAAGCAACAAAGAATCCTGTGGCACCTTATAGACTAACAGACGTTCTGCAGCATGAGCTTTCGTGGGTGAATACCCACTTCTTCAGATGCAAGAAGTGGGTATTCACCCACGAAAGCTCATGCTGCAGAACGTCTGTTAGTCTATAAGGTGCCACAGGATTCTTTGTTGCTTTTAAAGTTATCACTGACTGGCATGGGAAAGCATGAGGAAGAAATAAGACTTCCATCCCAAATTTTTGGCAGAGGATTAAAACTTTAACTAATAAACTCTTCACTGTGCTGTCTCAGGAGGATACAAAGAACTGTCCCTTTGTACATACACAACTAGGTCGACAGAAGACAGCTTACATCAGCCTAACTTTTTAGTGTACACCAGACCCAAGTGTTTTTCATTTGGTAGTACAATAGCTTCTCAACAAAGAAAAATCTATATATCTGATTTCCCGGCAACTATTTGCAGTGCTTCATAACTGATACACTTTTTTCTCACTCAAAATACAGTTCTGCTTGAAGAAACAGGTCATCCTATAGCTGCGTCAATATATGCAGCAGTGGAATGCATGTTTACATTTGAGTGTTTGCCCCATGCTGGCAGAAACAGTGCTTACAAACTCAGCTATTTTGCTTTCCGAAAACTGTAAAACTTGTAAAGAGAAAAGCTCAGGAGACACCTAAAATGAAGGTATAATTTTTCTCAGCAGAGAAAGTGAGGCTTTCAGAGTGAACATGTGTGTGTTAGTGTTTCGCATGCATAGCAACACATCAATGGAAAGATCTTTAACAAACTGTTTTCATGTGATCATAAAAATAACATAGTAGGAGGCATCTTTCTGAAATGCCTCAGTGTTGGACCAGTAGAGTAAAAATTATCCCTGTAAGAGATAGAAGTCACTTGCCTTTGTCCAACTTATTTTAATAAGGCTGTTGCCGGCACAGAATGCCCGAGGACAGCAACAGCGGTTCGTTGCCCGGTGTGCTTCGCTCCAATAAACACACCAAGGTGGAGAAGCAAAGTTTATTTGAGATCTCAAAGCGTGATGCTAGGAGACAGACACGTCTCAGATCAAGCACCCACCTACAAGCAGCTTTTCTCTCTTTATACATAACTTTAACTAAGCCTCTTTTATTCCCCCCCCTCCCCCTCTCTTCCCACCTTTTATTCCCATGTAGCAAATACACTTTGCAGTAGCAATTACCGTATTTATTGGCGTATAACACGCACAGGCGTATAACACGCACCTTCATTTTAAGGGGGAAATTTCAGGAAAAAAACTTAAATTTCAAATAAAGGACTTTGAAGCAAAATAAGGGTAGCTCAGAACTTGTTTTATTAATATTATTACCGTTCGCGGGGAGGGGGGCTCGGGCCGGGCCGCTCGGGAGGGGGACGGGGGCTCGGGCCGGGTCGGGCCACGCCGCTCGGGAGGGCAGGGGCTAGGGCCGCCGGGGGAGGGAAGACGGGATCTCGGGCCGCTCGGGTGGGGGTCGGGGACTAAGGCCGCTCGGGGGCTCGGGCCGCGCCGCCGGGAGGGGGCGGGCTAGGCGTGCTCCGCAGGTTAGGGCCGCTCGGGGCGGGACGGGTCTCGGGCCGCTCGGGAGGGGGCGGGGCTAAGGCGGCTCTGGCCGGGCCGCCGGGAGGGGGCGGGGCTAGGCCAGGCCGCTCGGGAGGGAGGGAGGACGGGGTCTCGGGCCGCTCTGGAGGGGCGCGGGCTAAGGCAGCTCGGGCCGGGCCGCTCGGGAGGGGCTAGGGCCGGGCCGCGCTCGGGAGGTGGGGCTCGCGCAGGCCGGGCTCGGGCTCAGGCCCCGCCGCTGGGAGGGCGGGGCTCGGGCCGCTGGGGCTAGGCCGCGCTGCTCGGGAGTGGGGCAGGGGCTAGGGCGCCGCTCCGCGCCGCTGGGGGGGGGGGGCGGCGCTTTTCTTTTCTGCCTGGGGTGGTTATATCGGCGTATAACACGCACACATCATTTGCCCCCTATTTTCAGGGGAAAAAAGTGCGTGTTATACGCCGATAAATACGGTACATTAAGCAGTTAAGTCATACTTGGTGGTAACCAGCCTAGCTCGTTAGTAACTCTTCTTTGAACCGTTATCTTGTTTTATTTCTTTTGATCTGTTATTTTGCCCCTTAGCCAGAGGCATACAGGCCTCATTATTATTATTATTATTGGGGGTGTTTTAATTATACTGACAGGAGAATTCTTTGCTGTCTGCTTAGAGCAGCTACATGGGAGATCTTATAAGGTCTCTAGTATGGATATTGCTTATGGAATCAGAATGTCAAATTAGAAGTTATGCTCCAGATAGAAATTGCTAACAATGGTTCAAGAGACCGGAATGTGATCCAATATTGTAACAGTTTCATTGATTAAAATTCTTTCTAGCGCTGTCTTAATTATTATGAAAGTAATTTTTAAATGCATATTCTTTACTGCATTCAACTAATAAAAAAATCAAAATTTTGAAACCCCTAAGCCTTTTAAAAATCAGTTGTAGTAATGTTCTCCTTGTGTTTCAGGTTCAGTGATATACACTTTGTATTAAGGAAAAAAGAAGATATAAAATGAGCTGGGTTGTAGAGGAGTGGAAAGAAGGCCTTTCCACAAGGGCCCTTCAGAAGATTGAAGAGCTTGAAAGTCAACTAGACAAGCTTAAAAAAGAACGACAGCAAAGACAGTTTCAGCTTGAATCGCTGGAGGCAGCTTTGCAAAAGCAAAAGCAGAAGGTAATAGTCTTAATGCACCATGTAACTTTTAATGCATTTTTGTTCTGCTCATATCCATTCAGAGTACTGCTGCAAAGATTCCCCTGTCTGCCACTTTGACCATGTGGCACCCCTCTCTCGGCACCCCTCCATTCTCTATTGCAATAAACAAGCTGCTTGTCTTCATTTCCAAGCTCCTTCCTGGCCTACCTCATTCTAGGTATCCTTTTTTAATTCACTATTGAAATGTCAACTCCTGCCTCCAATCGGCCCATAACACATCCATTTGTTAAATTTTTCAACAAGCATCTTTGTGCTTTCTCCCATGCTGACTGTGAACTTTTGCTTGGGAGGAGATCCCCATAACCATCTGCAAAATCCCCTCATCTTCTTTCAAAGCCCTCCTTACAACTCTCTTTTGCTGTGATCCCTACAAAAAACTTGACAACAGTTAGGCCAGAGGTCGGCGACCTTTTAGAAGTGGTGTGCTGAGTCTTCATTTATTCACTCTAATTTAAGGTTTCGCATTCCACTAATACATTTTAACGTTTTTAGAAGGTCTCTTTCTATAAGTCTATAGTATATAACTAAACTATTATGGTATGTAACGTAAATAAGGTTTTTAAAATGTTTAAGAAGCTTAATTTAAAATTAAATTAAAATGCAGATCTTATCAGTTTAGTGTGATCCTTGCCCTTGCTTTTCCTTGCTGAGTTTTCCAATGTCTGACACATAATTGGATACTTTAAGCTGCATATAGGCTTCTGAGTGATCAGTTGTTAACTGGCTCCGAGAGGGACAGAGGACAGATTTCATGTGTGAAAATACTTGTTCACACAGGTATGTGGTTCCAAATGCTGAAAGCACTGCAAACACAATTTTCTTCAAACAGTTACATTTCACTGGTATGGACGTCCAGCAGGTCAGAATAGAGGCCCCATGATCTCTCTTGGTAGCTTCAAGTACATTCCTCAGATCTGCAAACTTTGATGTCCACAATTCTGAGCTTTTTAACTGAATGAGCTGCATTTCAAAATTTTCAACACCCATCCACTGAAATACAGACAAATCCAAGTCACTTTTGTTGAACTTTTCAGGTTTAATTAGAAAAGAAAGCATTGGGCCAAATCTCCAGAAATCTTGAAATGTCAGAAAATTCTGATTCCTGTTCTTGCATGTACATTCTAATCTCAAGGTCAAATGCAATGCGCTGTTCCACGTGGCATGATAGTGATGTAAGCAGCAAATCAGGACGTAAAAATATCCCAGCACAGTGGTGCCGAAACAATTTAAGGTGGAGGTGCTGAGCTGTGCCCCTTCTTGCCCAGTCTGCACCTCTCACTACCCCAGGCTGGGGCCAGTGGGCCACAGCTGGGGGCAGCTGCAGAGCCCTGGGCTGGCGGCTGGGACCCCAGCCTAGTAGCAGAGCCCCCCGGACCGGTGGCCGGGACCCGGAGCCGGCAGCAGGCTGAGCAGGGCTGGCAGACGGAACCCTGGCTGGCAGGGGGCTGGCGGCTGGTACCCCAAGCCAGCAGCGGAGCCCCTGGGACCGGTGGCCAGGACCCGGGCAGTGTGAGTGCCAATGAAAATCGGCTTGCTTGCTGCCTTTGGAACGCTTGCCGTAGGTTGCCTACCCCTGAGTTAGGCTGTACTCTCAGTATACAAGCCGCCTATCCTAGTGACCAATGTTGTCTTATTGTTTCCTTGTACTCTCCCCTTTTTCCTTGTCTTGTACTTAAATTGTAAGCTCTTTGGGGTAGGGACCGTCTTTTAGTTTTATCTGTGCAGCACCTAAAACCGTGGGGTCCTGGTCCATGACGAGGGCTCCTAAGTGCTACGGTAATAGCAAACAGTGATTGATACAATGCGTCTAGAATACTGTGCAAACATTAATTCTATGAGGCACGGGGGTGGGGGGAGTACAATTTTTTTAACACCTTTATAGAAATTGTTTTGATAAATTGATTGTACAGGGTGCTTTGTAAAACAAGTTATTTCTGCAGATAAACATCTGTGAACACTCATCACTTCATATAAAATATAATTATTATAAACATACCAAAATTGCCATGCTGATAACTTGCGCCCAGTTTCTCATATCAGATGCTCATTGGTATTTTGTGAAGGATTAGCGCAACTTTTTTGGTACCCAGCAAAAGGCTCATTCAGAATTTACACAAACTTATCTGTATGAGCATGGTGGTTTCAAAGTACTGGGGTACGCTCTGTTGCAATGGCCTATTAAAAATTGCTGCTTTTATTTTCATAGGTTCCTAGGCCAGAAGGGACCATTGTGATCATCCGTTCTGATCTTTTATGTAACAAAAATCACAGAACCTTCTAGAAATAATTCCTAGAGCAGCTCTTCTAGAGAAACGTCCAATCTTGACTTGAAAATTTTAAATTATGCACAACAGTAATTCCCCATTTATGCATCATTAGCATAGTTTGAACCCCAAATATTCATCATTGTAGCACAGACTGCTGTCGCTTGAGCTAAAAGGACTAACTCTTAGGTAAAGAACCTACAATTTAATCAGGGCTTTAGTCACAAAAAAGCCATAACACCTAGGTTTATAGCTGATAAGATTAATATCTGCATAATGTCATTGCTGCCATAAAAATTGCCATACCAGTAAAATGTAGACTACCTACTATCAGTTTTTTGATGCTAATACTCACTCTGTGAGCAGTGATTGACACCTGTGTAAGATAGTGAATGAAAATTACGCTAGTCCACTATCAAGGCCTTGCTGTGTATTCAGTCTCAAACTGTCACAGGCCTCTTGCTCTGGTGGTGCTTTTTTGGGACCATTCTAAGTCCAGTATCTCAAACTGTCAGGGATATGAATGTATACCTTGCAAAGACTGGGAATGTCAAATCTTTTTTCGAATGCTACATTACATAACAACACAGATCATGAGAGAGTTGATCTTGAAATTGCATTATTCTGATTCCTATCTTGCATCCCTCCTTCAAATCAGACATGGCTGTTCCAGCTGCTATCTTGAGGAAACGTAACTTGAGCATTGATCTCTAACTCTAGTCATTCAGGAAATACTGGTTGCTAACATTGACTGATTTGAAGGGCGAGGAGCAAGATGATGATCAGAGTCATTATGGCTTTTAAGTTTAACTCTTCTGATGATGTGCAAGGGCTGTAAGCACTTTATTGGTCTGGATAGGTGCTTTTTATAACCAATACACTCTTCCAAGAACAGATGTGGGGCCACTTGTTAGAGAAATTAGATGACTTGTGACTATATATTTTGATTTTAAATGTTATACAGGGAAGCCGCCTTTTCAAAAATGTGATATGGACATTGGCAGAATAGCAAAATAGTTTTGTGTGTAACTGAAATTTTCAGTTCTGTCTGGCCTTTGAAATGTAGTGAATAAAAATATTCAAATACCACTTTTTTTTTTATAAAGCAGAAATTGTTTCTTTTGTAAGTGCTCTCCACGCTTCACTCTGAGTAAAGATGTTTATTCCCAGGCGTGATCAAAATCTAAAAATAAGATTTTTTTTTTAATTGATCGATCAAATTAGGTTGAAAATGAAAAAAATGAAGGAGCAACGCTAAAAAGAGAGAACCAGAGCTTGATGGAATTGTGTGATAATCTTGAGAAAACAAAGCAGAAAATTTCACATGATCTTCAAGTAAAAGAATCACAAGTTAATTATCAAGCGGGACAACTAACTTCAAGCAAGAAACAAATTGAAAGACTAGAACAGGAACTTAAACGGTGAGCCCTTACTGTTCTCCTTTAACTTAAGTGTTGCTGTTATCTCATTTAAATATTATTTTGCTTAGACATGTAAATGACTCTCAAATTACTGTCTTTTTGTCCCCTTTATCTTATTTTAATTTAACTGTATTCCATATTTTAAATAGAAGTTTGAGTCTGTGGCCAAAACTTTCAAACCTGGGTGCCTAAAACAAGGCTCCTAAGTCCCATGTTTAGGCCTCTAAATAAAGTGGTTTGATTATCTGACATAATGCACACCTGGAACTCCCACTAAGCCCAGTGGAATTCATAGGTACTTAGCACATTTGAATATTTGTCCTTTTCTTTGTTGGGCAAAAAAGTTGTTTCAAACCTGTTAGCTTAACAGGATTGAAAAAATATATGTACCTTTTGCCTGTCAAGATAAGAGCTTTTATGTAAGTGCCTAAATATGGACTTAAAAGCCTAAGGCCCTTGTTTACACTTGAAACTTGTCTTGGCAAAATTAATCTTTCTTCTTCGAGTGCTTGTTCACGTCCATTCTACATTAGGTGTGCGCGCAACTCGTACACGAGCGTCAGAAACTTTCCCTTAGCGGCTCCTGGCTGGGCCCCCGCCAGAGTGGCGCCACTGCGCCGTGTATATATACCCCCGCTGACCCGATCCCCTCCAGTTCCTTCTTACTGTCCGTGGCGGTGTTGGAACAACCTCTTGCTCTCGTAGGAGAAGTAATCCCGTAGCCTTAGAAGTACATAGCAGTTATCAGTTAGCATTTCATTGTTATTGGACACTAATAGATTAGGTGCTTGGAGGATTCCAGCACCCGCCACGGGGCATGCCACAGACCCACGTGCCGCAAGCCTATGCCAGTTAGTGACCCCCACTACTCCTGTCCGTACTGCCTGGGGGAAGCTCACCAAAAGGCCTTTAAGCTGAGAACAAAGAAAGATACTTCGGCTAAAAGCAGTTGCTGATGGAGGCCACGCTGCAGCCATTGGGCCCAGAACACCCAACGCTGGCCCCAGCCTCCTCGGTGCGGAGTGCTCCGGAGTTGTTAAGAGACTCGGTACCAGGCAAGCACCATAAGCTGTCAGCCTCGGAACACTATAGTAGGCCCCGGCACCGCTCATCTTCCCCGGTGTGGCCCAAGGCAAAATCAAAGGAGGGGCACGGATGCTCCCCGCAAAGGAGACCGGCGCCATATCAGGTCCCGGGTACCGGGAAGAGCGAGATGGACACTGCACTGAGTTTGGCACTGGTGCCACAAGTCCCACCGAGTCCAGCCAGAAGTGAACTCAGTGCGGATGAAGGGCTCGAGGGTGTAATAGATGAGCCCTCCACACCTGACACCTTTGAGGCTGCAAAAGACCTCATTGGATTGTTGAAGGCAAGCCCCCTCCTGGCCGGGGAGAAGCATCCGGCATATGGGCCCAGGGTGCTGTCGAAGGGAAAGCCAGCAATGGTGCGCCCCTCGAAGTCACCGTCCTGGCACCGCTCCCGGCGTTGGTCCCAGTCAAGCTCAGAGTCGGTAAATTCCCAGTTACCCTTGACTCCAAGGGAAGTCTCGGTGCCAGAGTTGAGTCAACGTGTGGGTTTAGTGCAGGACACACGGCGCTTCCTGGCGCCCCCGCCCTTCCCCCCTGTTTCAGGACCGGCACCAGGAGGAGACAAGCTGGGAGTCGCTAAGGGCTCCCAGAAGGCACCGGTCCCGGTCCAGAGAGCAGCAGTACCGGTCCCGCTCCTGATCAGCAAGAAGCCGATTGTCAGCTTTCTGCCGACACAGATTGACGGCACCGCCATGGCCTTTACGCTCGGCATCACTGGAGTCCGGCGCCGACTCGGGCCGATACAGCTACCCGCAATGGGCTCCAGACAGCAGGGATCAACAAACTGGGTGGTAATCACAATGGGGACCGCCAGGGCACTGGTCCTTCTGGACCCTTTGGGCCTACCACCAGTGTCAAGGTGCTCCCTCCGGGGCCAGCTACTCAGTACAGTGGTCCTGGTCCCTGCACCAGTGCTCTTCTGTAAGGGAAGCTACCGTGGCCAAGCCACCTGCAGCCTCGCCAAGCGAGAGACCGGAGAGCCTGGCACCATGCCCGGTGCCACCCCATGGCCACTAGCCCCAGCTAGAACTCCTTCCCTTGAGGGAGGGGGACCAGGGTGACCAGCCGGAGGAAGCTGAGCAACTGCTAACTTCCTCGTCATCCCCGGATGAAGCGGTAGCAGGCACGGCGGTAACAGGACCTCCGCCAATAGACCATAAAGCCCACCAAGAGCTGCTACATAAGGTGGCCCATAACTTGGGGTTGCAAGCCGAGGAGACGGTTGAGCAGGAGGACCCCATGGTGGACATTCTGAGCCCAGAAGGTCCATCCAGAATAGCGCTCTCGCTCATTAAGACCATTCAGTCTAATTACTTGACTATATGGCAGACCCTGGCATCCAGCGCACCAACAGCCAAGGGTGTGGAGCGCAGGTACTTTGTCCCATCGAAAGGATACAACTTATTATTCTGCCACCCAAACCCATGTTCCCTGGTAGTCTCGGTAAACGAGAGAGCGCCATGGGCAACAGGCTCTGGCCCCCAAGGCCAAGGAGGCAAAATGCCTAGACCTGTTTGGCAGGAAGGTGTATTCGTCAGGAGGCCTTCACTTGAGGATTGTTAACCAGCAGTCGGTCCTCAACAGGCATACCTTCAACTCTAGGGTGGCAGTGGGGAAGTTTAGGAACAACCTCCCACAGGGCTCCCACCAGGACTTCACGGCCCTAGTGGAGGAAGGCAAGTCTGTAGCGAAAATTTCCCTCCAAGCTTCCTTGGACTCAGCGGACGCAGCAGCCAGGACAATCGCGTCTGGCGTGGTCATGCGGCGCTCAGCGTGGCTTCAGGAGTCAATCTCCTGCCAGAGGTCCAGAATTCGCTCCAGGACCTTCCCTTCAAAGGGTCTGGACTCTTTTCTGACCAGATGGACACAAAGCTGCACAGCCTCAAGGACTCTAGAGCTACACTCAAGTCGCTGGGTATGCAAACCCTGGTGACTCAGAGGAAGCCCTTTAAGCCACAGCCTTCTCCCCAGTGCCAGTGCCAGTACCAGCCTCGTCCTCGACAGGAGTCTCACCGCAGGCGAGGCAGAGACAACAGGAGGCGGCGCAATAATAACAATAACTCCAATAGGCCAGAGCCAAGGCCAGCATAAATCTCAGCCGGGCTCTAAGCCAGGCTTTTGAAGGTGCGCTCGAGGACAGATCAACTACTGGATCCATCCCCTTGTTTCCTCAACTGCCTGTCCCGCTTCTCCCATGCATGGTCCAGCATTATGATGGACCGTTGGGTGTTACGCATGGTGTGAAGCGGGTACACACTACAGTTTTCCTCCCTACCTACCCCCCACCTGCCTTCCCCATCCCTCTTCAGGGACCCTTCTCACGAGTATCTCCTAGAAAAGGAGGTTCTCTCGCTCCTAGAGGCGGGGGCGGTACTGATAGTACCCTTAGACCTAAGGGGGAAAGGGTTCTACTCCCGCTATTTCCTCATCCCCCCGGGCCAGAGGGGGCCTTAGTCCCATTCTAGACCTGAGTGGGCTCAACAAGTTCCCAGTCAAGGCCCGGTTCCGCATGGTCTCTCTGGGCACCATCATCCCTTCCCTGGATTCGGGAGACTGGTACGCTGCCCTCGACATGAAGGATGCATATTTTCATATCACCATCCACCCAGCGCATCGCCGATTTCTGCGCTTCACCATGAACCAAGAACATTATCAGTTTGCTGTTTTACCGTTTGGCCTAGCTGCAGCCCCACGGGTACTCACAAATGCATGGCGGTGGCGGCGGCATTCTTACGGAGGCAGAGGATTCGAGTTTACCCGTACCTCAACGACTGGCTCCTGGTGGGTCGGTCCGAAGAAGAGGTTCAGTCCTACATGCAGACGGCCCTGAGTCTATTCCGCATGCTCAGGCTCCTGGTCAACGTTCCCAAGTCCACTCTCGTGCCAATGCAGAGAGTGGAGTTCATAGGGGCGGTCCTGGACATGGTACAGGCAAGGGCGAGCCTTCCAAAATCACAATTCCAGGCCATCTAGCAAGCAGTGAACTCCCTGTGTCAGTTCCCCACTACAACGGCCAGATATTGCCTGCGGCTGCTAGGCCACATGGCAGCTTGCACACATGTGGTCAAGCATGCCAGACTGAGAATCAGGACTCTGCAGGCTTGGCTTGCCCGTGTATACCACCCAGGCAGGGACCCCCTAGACTTGATAGTGACAGCCCTGGGGGACGTGCTGGACTCCCTGATGTGGTGGCAGTCCCAGACCACGGTTTACGAAGGCATCTCCTTTGCCGCACAGCAGCCGGACTTGACGCTGGTAACAGATGCGTCAGACCTCGGATGGGGGGGCTTATCTAGGGGACCTCAGGACCTAGGGTGTGTGGTTGAGGGCAAAGCAATCACTCCATATCAACGTGAAGGAGCTCAGGGTGGTTCGTTTAGTGTGCCAGACCTTTCACACCACTCTGAGTGGTCACAGCATGACAGTTCTGACAGACAGCATGACCGCCATGTTTTACATAAACAAGCAGGGCAGAGCCCGTTCCTCCCCGCTCTGCCACGAGGCTCTCCTCCTCTGGAACTTTTTGCATAGCCCACACCACCTCTGGTTAATGGTGTATCTCCCGGGGGAGCAGAACTGGCTGGCGGACCACCTCAGCAAGTCTTACTGCATGCACGAGTGGATGCTCAGAGCAGACATTGTGCTTTCACTCTTCCGAAAATGGGGGTTTTCCCTGGGTGGACTTGTTTGCCACTGAGGGCAACACCCAGTGCCCGCAATTCTGCTCGTTCCAGGGTCGCAGTTTGGGCTCAGTAGCCGATGCCTTCGCAATCCCGTGGGGAAGGGAACTGAAATACGCCTTTCCCCCGATTCCCCTGGTGCACAAGGTACTGCTTAAGGTGTGCAGGGACAGGGCATCGATCATTCTTGTTGCCCCGGCCTGGGCCTGCCAGCACTGATTCACCACACTCCTGGAGCTGTCAGTGGAGGCCCCAATAACCCTGCCCCTCATTATGGAGGGCGGCTTCTCCACCCTGACCTGCAATTGCTGCATCTGACGGCATGGAAGCTATGTGGTTAAATGCTTTGGAGAGCTAGTGCTCCCTTCCTGTGCAGCAGGTTCTGCTTGGTAGTAGGAAGCCCTCTACCAAAGTGACTTACTTGGCTAAGTGGAAGAGGATCTCATGCTGGTGTGGGTCACAACAGGTGCAGCCGCACCAGGCCCCAGTGCTGGCCATTCTAGATACCTACTGCACCTCAGGCAGCAAGGGCTGGCCCTGTCCTCTATCTCCGCCTTCCACCCAGGGTTTTCAGGCAGCTTGGTTTTCTACCACCCAATGGTGGGGCGATTCCTCAAAGGTCTGGAAAGGGTGTTCTGTTACTCGCACCCCCCCCCCCCAGTCCCTCCATGGAATCTCAGCGTAGTCCTTTCTGAGCTCATGGGGGGGTCCCCTGTTGAGCCCCTGGCTACCTGCTCCCTCCTCCACCTTTCCTGGAAGGTGGCATTCCTGGTGACCATCAGCTCGACCAGAAGGGTATCTGAGCTGAGGGCTCTCACCTCGGAGCCGCCATACGCTGTGTTTCACAAAGACAAGGTGCAGCTCCGCCCACACTCTGAGTTCCTCCCAAAGGTAGTTTCACAATTCCATCTGGGCCAGGACATTTGTCTTGTCTGCCGGTGTTTTTTCCCAAACCCCATGCGGACCCAAGTCACCGCAGCCTGCACACCCTAGATGTCCCCCGAGCATTGGCATTCTACTTGGAGCGTACCGAGTCCTTTCTGTAAATCTACGCAGCTGTTCGTGGCCGTAGCTGAGCAGATGCAAGGCCTTCCGGTGTCGTCGCAGTGAATCTCGTCTTGGATTACGGACTGCATTCGGGCGTGTTTATGACCTTGCTGGTGTGCTGACTCCGGCAGTCACAGCCCACTTGACCAGAACGCAGGCAGCTTCTGCGGCCTGCCTGGCACAGGTCCCGATTCAGAAGATCTGCAGGGCGGCCACCTGGTCATCGGTGCACACCTTACAACCCACTACGCGGTCAACCAGCAGGCACGAGAGGATGCGGCAGTTGGCAAGGCGGTCCTCCGATCGATTGTCTCGTGACTCCTACCCTCACAAAGTAAACTTGTAATTCACCTAATGTGGAATAGACATGAACAAGCACTCAAAGAAAGAATGGTTACTTACCTTTTCGTGACTATTGTTCT
Source organism: Mauremys reevesii (assembly GCF_016161935.1). Taxonomy (NCBI): domain Eukaryota; kingdom Metazoa; phylum Chordata; order Testudines; family Geoemydidae; genus Mauremys; species Mauremys reevesii. Next base: position 50,663,392 of record NC_052625.1, read on the forward strand.
TCGAGATGTGCTGTTCACGTCCATTCCACCACCCACCCTTCTACCCCTCTGTCGGAGTTGCCGGCAAAAAGGAACTGGAGGTGGCTGGGCCAGCGGGGGTATATATACACGGTGCAGTGGAACCACTCTGGCGGGGGCCCCGCTGGCCCGCCAGGAGCCGCTAAGGGAAAAAGTTTCCGACGCTCGTGCACGCGGCACACGCATACCTAATGTGGAATGGACGTGAACAACACATGTCGAAGAACAACAGTTACAAAAAGATGAGTAACCGTTCTTTTTTATAGCATAGCTTGGTGTGTGTCCACATTTAATTTTCTCTACTCCAACAAAGCCTTCTGATTTTTCCAGCATTAATTATTTCTCTTTTCAAAGTGACATAAGTCCCCTGCGAGTATAGTTCTCATGGATGCATATATACCAGTATAAGCAATCCCCTAGCTTCAATCCAACAATACAACTTTCCATTCCCGAGTGATTGTGTGTCTGGTAGTACTCTTGAACTCCACTATCCAGGGTACAGAGACCTGGAAGTTGTCCTCACCTCGCTTTTAAATGTTTCTTCACAACATCTGTTCCTGTTCCCTGCTACATTTTCACTGAACATAGCTTCCTCGGTCTGTCTCATGTTACTGTCTATTCCAAGAGGGCGGTGCTCAGTTTCTGTGCACTATGGGTGAAGGAGCATGTGCAGGCACAGCCACAGCACTCCTGATGGAACAAGAATATTTACAGCAATTTGGTGAAGGCTGTGGCAAAACTCAGCCTCCACGCAAAGGAAAAGGAGCTGAGGCAGTGGTACCAGAAGGTGAAGAATAGATGAATTTTGGAGCCACCTGCATGACCTGTCTGGTAGTGAGCTGGGTACTATATTTCTGGAGGGACCCTACCTCTTCTGTAACCCTGTGGGCACTCTGCGTCCTGGTGATGGGAAGGAAATCCCTCCCCTGGAGTAATGGAGGAGCAAGAGGTATCAGGCCCTGACCAGGAAGATGGGAACAAGGAGGGTTACAGCAAGGTGGGTGACAGCCGGGAGCTGTTTCATACCTAGCCATGACATGCATCAATGTTTCCTGCTTGGGCAAAGGCAGATTGTGATAGGTGAAAGTGGATAATATCCCGTTAAATAAACTATTGTCTGTTGATATGCATTAATTTTTGGCAAATGCATACTTGTGTGCTTACATTGTCTGGCAAGAGCTGACAGTGAGGTGGTGCTTCCCGCATATCCTCTGCATACCCCCCATTATGGCTGCAAACAGTCAGCCATTATTCCACATTCCCCACTTTGTCAGTCGCCCATAAGAGACGCTCTGGTGCAGGTTTTTACATTCTCAACCCTCCCAAATTGAACTGCCCCTCACCTAGTTTCTATTTGAGCTGTACCCAAATCCAGATCTAGTGCCCACATTGTAATCAAATCTTCCCCTCAAAAAGACAGACCAGCGTACAGTGTACTGAAAACATCTCTTTAAAACAGGTGTTTTACTGCAGCGGTTCTAACTGCATCACTAGTAGCATGAGGCAGAATTGTTTGTAGCAAAGTCAGTGAGGCAGAATTGACCATGATTGGCTTCATGAAGTTGATATTCTAGGATTACAAGTACGTATAGAATCTGTGTACACACATGGTTCTCTAATAGCACTTTAAGGCCTTACATGTAGCTTGGCAAGGCACTATAACCCATGAATAGAAATGTAGTGCACTCTAGCCTTAGAAAATTGAGATAGCACTGCAATAGTACTGATCTGCTGGCAGTATCTACAGTGTGGAAAATCCTCCTGAATTGCAAGTGCGTACATACCACTTTGATCAGATAGACCTAGCACAAAGAGGAGACACGTTGAATTTTAAACATTTCAAGGAACAGTATGGTCAGAGGTCAAGAAAGGAAGCAAGTAAACACACGGCAGTTGGTACGCCATCAGTTGGTGTCTTGTGGTACTTTGAGGTACAGACAGAGCAGCTTGTTAATTTTTACACACAAAGCTTTCTGGGCACAATTTCACAGAAGACTTGCCCAAACATTATGTTGAAGATACGCTTTGCTCAGCCCATCGTGATATGGCACATCCCCATGCCACTTTGCCAGGACCTCTGAGGGGAATTATTGCAGAAAGCAGCATGGCTGCATACTGCCATGGGCAGACTAAGGGTATGGCTACACTTACGGTTTGCAGCGCTGGTAGTTTGCAGCGCTGGTCATCCAGCTGTGTAGGAGCAGCGGTGGTGTGTGGCCACACTCACAGCTACCAGCGCTGGTGTGTGGCCACATTTGGAGCATTTGCAGCGCTGTTGGGAGTGCTGCATTATGGGCAGCTATCCCAGCATTCAAGTGCACCAACGTGCTTTTCAAAAGAGGGGGGTGGAGGGTGGTGTACTGTGACAGGGAGCGGGGGGAAAGAGAGAGGGGATTTTTGGAGCCAACGCTGTGTGTTAGCTTCCTGGATTGGAAAAATCACAAAATGTTCATGAGCCCTTAGTCTTAATTCTAATTGCAAACAGCCTGCCTCCAACACAGACTGCCCCCTGTTTCACTCACTCCCTGTGGTGTACTGTGACAGGGAGCGGGGAAGAGAGAGATTGGAAAAATCACAAAATGTTTGCAAACCCTAACAGCCTGCATCCAACACTGTTTTCCCTGCCTCTCATTTGATCGTTCACAGCCAGGTACAGATAGCTCCTGTTTGCTGGGATCAGTGTTTGTTTTTATAGATAAGCAGTTCAAACGGAGCTTGATCGGCTCCGTTCTGTTTCATTCACTCTGCCTGCCTGCCTCTCATTTGATTGTTTACAGCCAGGTACAGAACGGAGCTCCGATCGGAGCTCGTTCACAACAAAACAAAGAGAGGCTGCATAACAAAACAAAGAGAGTAATTTAATTTATAAAAGCATTCTGGGATACACCTTATTCCCTGGAGGCCAATCACAGCGCTGGTGTGTGGCCACACTTGATGACCAGCGCTGCAGCACCAGCGCTGGAATCCTTATTCCCCATGCTGAGTGAGGTATACGGCCAGCGCTGCAGCCAGGGAGTTGCAGCGCTGGAAGTGCCCTGCAGGTGTGGCCACTTACTAATTGCAGCGCTGGTGGAGGCTTTCCAGCGCTGCAAATCGCCAGTGTAGCCATACCCTAAGGCTTCTTAAACAGCTCTTTCTTTGCCACTTTGGGATCATCAAGGAGCATGACTTCCTGAAATAAGTGCAGTTATCTTTATTGAATACTATCCTTTTTATATATCAGAATGAACCCCACATGCTCCCCGAGACATTGGGTTAAGAAACCCTGATCTACTCTTTATGTAAGGTCTAGCATTCATTATTCCTTAGTAATTTGGAGGCAATCCACATAGTTATGCTGTACAGGGTGGGAAAATCTGAGTAGCTGCAACATTTATGTCAGGGAAGGCTGCCTCCCTTCCTCTCCACCTAACAGTTCTCTATTTATCACTAAGCTTGAGAGTGAGGCTGTTCTCAAGATTGTCCCTAACACCTGCACAACTGTCTGCTCACTGTCAGAGCCAAGAGGAAACGCACAGAGAAGGACATGCTCTGTGAGATTCTGCAGGTCTAAAAGTGAAATAGAAGGGCAATACGGCAGTGGTGTGAACAGCTGCTGAAGGAGGACAAAGATGCAAAAAGAAATGCTGCTGCTGATCTAGCTGCTCAAATAAATTGTTGACCAGGGAGCATTAAGGATCTTGCTGCATTAGTTCACCCACTCCAAAGCATGGATAAATATGGGAGGTTGGCAGGGATCATAGACACCTCAGCCCCTTGTGCCAGTTCCCGCTGTATTCTGCTTCCATGGACAACATGTCAGGAACCGAAGAACTTTGATTACACATACAGTCATCTGTGATGCACCGATATCCAGTCTGCATGTTGTACTTGTACCTAGTCAAGGTATATAGCTAGTAAAGTCAATTATCAGTTATCTTTTTTTTTTTTGTATGTCTAGCATGCTGTGGTGGTAATAAAGTACATACTTGAAAGCTGGTGCAACTTTATTGTGACTTTTTGGTATTGCAGTGCTAGAAAATAATATAACTAGAAAGTCTTCTGTACTTCTGTAATATACATTTATTGACTTTTTTTTTTTAGAAGTGCCTTTATTTAATCTACATATACACCACCTGTACTACACTGATGGTCATAGAAACATTGACAGTCTTCCATACTTCAATAACAAATTCTTTAAAAGTCATGAATGTCACAAATTCCACACCTGTTCTATTAATAGCTTCATAGAAACAGGGTTAGGCTATTACCTACTGTCGAAGTAAGCTTTTAAAGCTTCCTTTACCTGAACCGCGTTAGCAATGCAACTCTTAGCTAGCCCATTTTAGATCCAGCCCGTCCACCTCACTCATCCACCCTGGCAAGAGGGGGTCTCAGAGAGTTCTGCATGCTGTGCATTGCATAAGAACAGAATGTTTTACTTGTTGATAGGGAGCTTTGGCATGAGACCCCCTCCACTTCACATTCCTTCTTCAGCTGTATAGGTGAGTCAGATCTTTTCTTGCTTCTGTCCAGCTTGCTAGTGTATGGTTTCTCGAGCCAGAGAATTAACGGTAGGCAGTTTCCATGAACTGATTGGCATGGAAATGTCATTAATTCCAGTTGGATGGAGTGGGGAGTCTGCTTTCAATATGTCATAAAACACAGTGTTTCTAAAACCATGGGTGTCCTGAATTTCTCTGAACCAGCCAGTGTTTATCAGTAATGTGTCCCTTATGATCTACCAAGGCCTGCATACATTTTGAAGGTTTTGTTGTTTATATGCTTACACACTGGGCAGGGGGAGCACACAATGGGGATATTTCCTACCTATAACCCCAGCACATTCAGGGAAACCCAGCTTATTGAATCCATTTATTCTTTTTTTGAGCCTAACTACCCTGTACTGCAGGGTATGCGTTATTGTCTTGCATACCTCTGTGATGAGTGTCCTTACCATTGATTTTTTTTTCTAACACCAAATTGATTACCCCACTAGTCGATAGCAAACTGGTGATGTCAGATTCCATAGGGCAGTCACCATTTGTTTCTCCTCTGTAAGGGTAACTCTCACTTTGCTGTTCCTTTGCTGGGGGAGTAAGGTGAGCTGACCATGCAACTCTAGGAATGAACTTCTGCATCTAAAAGTTCTAGAACCACTGATTGTCCCACCACCCACTAGACAGGTTCAAAACTGCCACTCCACCAAATGTGGTTGTTCCATGAATAGCCTCTGCATTTATTTTCCAGTTATCCTCAGTTGACTCTTTGAATGCTGAGTCTTTGGGAATATAGCACTAGAATGCCTAGCCAGAGTGCAGCATGTTTTTGCCAGTACAACTCAATGCTATGTAGACATGCCAGCAGAAGTGGCAGAGTGTAAAATGCACTTTACCAAAATAGTTTTGGCAGTGTCACCCTGACAACAGGATTTTTACCACTGCAACTTTCTAGTGCAACTTTTTAGCGAGACAGGCTTGAAAATGTTCACCTAACACTAACTTTATCACTTATTAATAGAATATAACTAGTTTTGAGGTTATATGACCCTTAGGGGGATTGTTGTGCATATAGCTTCATGAAATGGAATCTTAATAAAACAATTTAATTATGAACATTTGGAGAATCTGCCTATGTACAGTTTACAAATTGTTTGATATCGGGGACTTTATGTCAGACTTCAAATTCCATTTTGAATGTGGGTCTTTTAGCCTCTCTTTTTTTACCTCCATCTTGGACTAAAATTCCAAGTGGTGAGGGCCTGGGGCTATCAATGATAGGCTGTGAAACTTTGATGATCATTTAAATGGAGCACCCTGGGACAAAGCAAGGGCTACCATCCAGGCTAAACTAGTTTTTCAACATCTGAATTCTAGGAGTGATGGTAACTAAGGGTATGGCTACACTTGAGAGTTGCAGCGCTGGTGGAGGCTTTCCAGCGCTGCAATTAGTAACTGTCCACACCTGCAGGGCACATCCAGCGCTGCAACTCCCTGTCTGCAGCGCTGGCCGTACACCTGGGTCTGCTTGGGGAATAAGCATTGCAGCGCTGGTTCTGCAGCGCTGGTCGTAAAGTGTGGCCACACACCAGCGCTGTTATTGGCCTCCAGGGTATTAGGAGATATCCCAGAATGCTTTTAACTAAATTATTCCCTTTGTTTTGTTATGCAGCCTCTCTTTGTTTTGTTGTGAACATGGCTCCGGGAGCAGCTTATCTAAAAAAACAAACACAGCTCCTGTTTGCTGTGATCAATCTGTGAACAATCAAATGAGAGATCCCCCTCCCTGCGTGATTCACAGGGGTTGAGTGTTTGCCTTTTGCTTGACCAGCAGCAAAGGGAGAAAGGGAGTCGGCAGCTGCTTATCTGGTCTGCAGGCTTTTGCAGTTAAAGAGTAAGGGGTGGGAAAAAGTTTCTGATTTTGCAAGTCAGGGAGCCGATACACAGTGTTGGCTCCAAAAATCCACTCTCTCTTTCTCTCCCCCGCTCCCTGTCACACTACACTCCACCCCATCACCCTCTTTTGAAAAGCACGTTGCTGTCACTTGAACGCTGGGATAGCTGGCCACACTGCAGCGCTGGTAGCTGTGAGTGTGGCCACACACCATCGCTGTCCCTGCACAGCTGGATGACCAGCGCTGTAACTCTCAAGTGTAGCCATACCCTAAGTAACAGAATCTGTGGTAAGGTACTTTCATTAGCTGATGAGGCTGATTGGGAGTCACCTGACAAAGGTGGGGAAGGAGGTAATAAAAGAGGGTCTCTAAACAACCTGGGGGAAGGGAGCAAGGAGAGAAAAGACCACAGATACTCCATGATTCAGGGGAGAAACCATGTGCAGGAGGGTAGAGAGAGAGAGGAAGAATCCTGAACTAGAGGACTCTGATTTCAGTCCAGAGAATGGTCTAAGAGTGTTGAGGAAATTGAGGCAGGGAATTGTGTATAGGGTTTTTTTTTTTTTGGTCCAGATATGTATACTTGTGCTTGCTCAATAGAGAGTGGTTTTTTGGGAACCCTTGTAAAGTCTGTGTTTGACTACCACAGAGGTTCTCAAACTATTGTACTGGTGTCAAGTATCAGAGGGGTAGCCGTGTTAGTCTGGATCTGTAAAAGCAGCAAAGAGTCTTGTGGCACCTTATAGACTAACAGACGTTTGGGAGCATGAGCTTTCGTGGGTGAATACCCACTTCGTCGGACCCCTTTCATATAGAAAGCCTCTGAGTGCAACTCCCCCCCCATAAATTAAAAAGATTTAATATATTTAACAGCATTATAAATGCTGGAGGCAAAGCGGGTTTTGAGGTGGAGGCTGACAGCTCGCACCCGTAATAACCTCGCAGCCCTCTGAGGGGTCCCGACCCCCAGTTTGAGAACCCCTGAACTACCATGTCACTGAAGCGGTGAACTGTTTACCCAGAGTGCCCACGATATTAGAGCTCTGGGAAAAGGGTGTGTTTAAGTCGGCAGGGTCAGTACTGGCCTGGGTGCCTAAGACAGCTAGGTTGTGTGGTCCCATTTCTGTCGAGTGGAACTGAGAGCCTGTGCCCTGGAAATATACCAGAGAAGCCAAGGGAAAAGACAGTTGTTGCAGCCTATTCAGGCCAAGGGAAGCTTAAGAGCACAAATCAAGCATATTGGGACCCAATCACAGCAGTCTTGCGAATGTCCAGCAGAGGGAGTTTTATTAGAACTGACCCATCTTGTTATAATCATTGTAATTGCTTTTCATCCATGTGTTCTTTTTGTGTATAATTCTTTTAGTTTTGAGTCGTCTGAAATATTAAGCCTTGAGTGTATATAACACAATTGTCTCTTTCATATAAGAGAAAATTTAAATAACCAAATATCATTAGAAGTGAAAGTACAGATTCCAATATTTATTTGAAGGTGTCATAATCTAGAATTGATATATAAATAATATTTTTAGTGATATCTTTATTGTACCAAATTTTTGTATTCCTTGAATAACCAAAATTGCCATTCAATGTGTATTTTGGGCTCTTAATGTATGATTGGGCCCTGTTTCTTTCTGTAACTAATTCCTTGCACTTCTAATTTTCTTTTAAACAGGTACAAATCTGAACTTGAGAGAAGTCAGCAAACATTGATTACAGGAGACTTATCACTCAGTAGTACACCACAGAAGAACTTTACTGCTCCTTTAACACCAAATCAAAATCACAATGGTAATTTTTCCCCCCTTTTCTAATAGGCAATTGAATAAAATGTAAATTCCTTTGAAAGTACACGTCATTCCAGAAGCATAAAAGAAAACAAAAGGTGAATGAAGAAAACAGCTGACCATGTGATTCTCTTATAATCTGTTAGTCTATAATTTTCCAATATTTGAAAATTAATTCTCATGAGTCAGTGTGTAAGAATTTAAGTGACCATGCTTTGAGAGACCAAGAATATGCTTTGTCTTGCTTCAGGGAAGAATACAAATGCAGACACTAATATGGACATAATTAGTTAGGATATACATATATTATGTTCTATAATAAAATATTCAGGTGAGGTTTTAATTAAAAATAATTGAAATTCAGTTTTGATGGCTGGTGAATCGGGGACTTGAGGGATTTATTAGTAAGTGCTCAGATTTCAAAATGCTTACCAGTGACAATGTACCATCACACAATTTGCTTGAGTTTAAGGTTGTGAAATTCAGAATCTACATAAGAACGGCCGTACCGGGTCAGACCAAAGGTCCATCTAGCCCAGTATCTGTCTACCGACAGTGGCCAATGCTAGGTGCCCCAGAGGGAGTGAACCTAACAGGCAATGATCAAGTGATCTCTCTCCTGCCATCCATCTCCATCCTCTGACAAACAGAGGCCAGGGACACCATTCCTTACCCATCCTGGCTAATAGCCATTTATGGACCTAACCACCATGAATTTATCCAGTTCTCTTTTAAACACTGTTATAGTCCTAGCCTTCACAACCTCCTCAGGTAAGGAGTTCCACAAGTTGACAGTGCGCTGCGTGAAGAACAACTTCCTTTTATTTGTTTTAAACCTGCTGCCTATTAATTTCATTTGGTGACCCTTAGTTCTTGTATTATGGGAATAAGTAAATAACTTTTCCTTATCCACTTTTTCCACATCACTCATGATTTTATATACCTCTATCATATCCCCCCTTAGTCTCCTCTTTTCCAAGCTGAAGAGTCCTAGCCTCTTTAATCTTTCCTCATATGGAACCCTCTCCAAACCCCTAATCATTTTAGTTGCCCTTTTCTTAACCTTTTCTAGTGCCAGTATATCTTTTTTGAGGCGTGGAGACCACATCTGTACACAGTATTTGAGATGTGGGCATACCATGGATTTATATAAGGGCAATAAGATATTCTCAGTGTTATTCTCTATCCCCTTTTTAATGATTCCTAACATCCTGTTTGTTTTTTGACCGCCTCTGCACACTGCGTGGACATCTTCAGAGAACTGTCCACAATGACTCCAAGATCTTTTTCCTGACTCTTTGTAGCTAAATTAGCCTACATCCTATTGTATGTATAGTTGGGGTTATTTTTTCCAATTTGCATTACTTTACCTTTATCCACATTAAATTTCATTTGCCATTTTATTGCCCAGTCACTTAGTTTTGTGAGATCTTTTTGAAGTTCTTCACAGTCTGCTTTGGTCTTAACTATCTTGAGTAGTTTAGTATCATCTGCAAACTTTGCCACCTCACTGTTTATTCCTTTCTCCAGATCATTTATGAATAAATTGAATAGGATTGGTCCTAGGACTGACCTTTGGGGAACACCACTAGTTACCCTTCTCCATTCTGAGAATTTACCATTAATTCCTACCCTTTGTTCCCTGTCTTTTAACCAGTTCTCAATCCGTGAAAGGACCTTCCCTTTTATCCCATGACAGCTTAATTTACTTAAGAGCCTTTGGTGAGGGACCTTGTCAAAGGCTTTCTGGAAATCTAAGTACATTATGTCCACTGGATCCCCCTTGTCCACATGTTTGTTGACCCCTTCAAAGAACTCTAATAGATTAGTAAGACACGATTTCCCTTAACAGAAACCATGTTGACTATTGCTCAACAGTTTATGTTTTTCTATGTGTCTGACAATTTTATTCTTAACTATTGTTTCGACTAATTTGCCCGGTACCAACGTTAGACTTACCGGTCTGTAATTGCCAGGATCACCTCTAGAATCCTTTTTAAATATTGGCGTAACATTAGCTAACTTCCAGTCTTTGGGTACCGAAGCCAATTTAAAGGCCAGGTTACAAATCTTAGTTAATAGTTCCACAACTTCACATTTGAGTTCTTTCAGAACTCTTGGGTGAATGCCATCTGGTCCCGGTGACTTGTTAATGTTGAGTTTATCAATTAATTCCAAAACCTCCTCTAGTGACACTTTAATCTGTGACGGTTCCTCAGATTTGTCACCTACAAAAGCCAGCTCAGGTTTGGGAATCTCCCTAACATCCTCAGCCATGAAGACTGAAGCAAAGAATCCATTTAGTTTCTCCACAATGACTTTATCATCTTTAAGCGCTCCTTTTGTATCTCGATCATCAAGGGGCCCCACTGGTTGTTTAGCAGGCTTCCTGCTTCTGATGTACTTAAACATTTTGTTATTACCTTTGGAGTAAAAAATACAAAATGGGTATAAAATGTATTTTGTATACAAAAGAGAAAAATTTCATGGACACTAAAACAAGGTATTGCCAAAAACTTCAATTTGGCAACCTGCCTAACAAGTTGGAGATCAGTTCTTGTTCTCCTTTGAAAGCTGAGATTTCAGATGCTTTCCGAAAATGCAAAACATTCTGGCTATGGTGTTGCTTGAGAAAGTGGCTGCTCCAGTTAGGTAGGAATTAAAGTGGAGAGAAGCAAGTTGTGACTTTAGGCTGAGATTTTCAAATGTGTGGTTATTCCCATTAGCAAGAAGTTAGGTGTCCAGCTCCCACTGATTTTTCTTTGGAAGCTCCTTTGAATATTTGAATCTCAATGCCTGATATTTTAGTCATGCTACAAATGAATGTTAATGCCAGGGGAACAATGGGAAAAAAATCATCATTCAGGCAATATTACAATATACATTTGTACCCCTGGTATTTGTCCCTCAGTTTAGTGGTTGCATTTTCATTGTGGCACTGAGTTCCAGATCTCAGTTTTCTGTCCCTGAACTATTCAGTTTTATTGGTTTTAAAAGAACTTCCCTTGAGGAGTTCTCTTTTATATATCACTAGAGATTAATGAGATTGTTGCTTTTACCACCCTTGTCTAATATTAGGCATAAGAAATGGAATAGGGAAGATATTGTGTATGAAATGAGCCAGATTAGCAAATATTGATTGTCAATTTGTAGATTCTAAATTTGAAGAACTCCAAGAAAAATACAATAAAGAAGTTGAAGAAAGAAAAAGACTGGAGGCAGAACTAAGAAATATCCAGGTTAAAGTAAGTATAAATTTGAAATGGGGTATATAGTATCTCAGCATTGTAATCTCATTTAATGTGTGAAATGGAGAAAGGTGCAGTTCTTCAAAATTAGCCATATGATTTTTCAGGGAGACTGGTAATATTAAATTTTCTCACTGTTCATGCCATTGAGATTAAAGTGTAGATTTAAGAAGAGTAAGCAGTGGGTATGGTTAATTTCCTGACAGCATTTTTGAAAAGTTAGTACTAATTAGAATACACAAAAAGGACTTTTTAAACATTGTTTTCATGTAAATAATCACACATGACTGAGAATTTCTCAATACGCACAGTTATAAAGAGGGATAGAATTTATGGGGAAATGTATATGTTTTTGCATTTAAAGTCTGAAAAAGACCTCTTATGTTTTCTGTTTTAAAAACAAAACAAACAAAAAACCTAACCTACTCAAGTTGGGCACAGTTCTTTTTTACCACCTTAAGAATATACTACTTCATCATGCTTAAATCCTTTTTTTAATAAACTTGTATTGAAAACCTACAAACAAAATGAATAAAATACATGTAAAATCTCTTTCTAGTAAATTTAAAAGTTTACTTACACAATAAACTTAGTGTAAATATCCAGGAATATTCTCATTACAGTTTTTCAGTTGGTGCTTGCTTTTTAGCAGTTTAAGACTGATAGTGCTCCCACTGAAGTCAGGGATTAAATTCTTGTTAATTTTAGGGAGCAGTATTGGGGGCCCTTAGTGCTTTAGTCACAAACTCCATTCAAATGTTAGACATATTGAAAAACCAGGTTCAGTAAGTACCAATACCAGCTTCCTCGTATTTTTAGAATGTAAGAACGGCCATACTGGATCAACCCAATGGTCCATCTAGCCCAGTATCCTGCCTTCTGGATGGTGCCAGATGCTTCAGAGGGAATGAACAGAACAGGGCAATTTATTGAGTGACCCATCACCTGTTATCTAATCCCAGCTTCTGGCAGTCAGAGGTTTAGGGACACAGAGATTGTCTAGTGAAAGAAAAATATCTGATATTAGAGCCAAAACGTGTTTTTGAGTCCAAGTATTTTGTAAAAATAAGTGCAAATAAATGTGTGGAATGATTGACATGTAGAATTCTTGCTAATGTGATCATCACACATTTGGAGATGAATAGAGGCCTGTAACGGGTCGAGACTCACCGCTGTGATGCCTCCTGCTGTTGTCCTGGAAATTGGCTCTTTCACAGCCTTGGAGCGCTCTCTGCAGGCCCCTGTCTCGCCTTCCCAGGCCCCCATGACCCTCCTGGACCCCGGTGCCCTTTTCCACTGGGGTTCTGCCCCTTGCAGTACCCCACAGTCTTGGTGGGTCTCCCTTCCCCAGAGAACCCCCACCTCCCTATCCCCACCTTGCCTCAGTCTTGGCTACTGCCAGTCCCCATCTAGCCCCCATTCACTGGGGCAGACTGCAGTATGATTGCCAGTCGTCAATGGCAAGGAGGGTTTGGGCCTGCTGTCTCTGCCTACCCATGGGCTGCCCTCTGCAACTCCAGTACCTTTTGGCATTGCACTTGGCCGGGAGCCTGGGGGGTTTCCAGACCAGAGCTCCCCAGCTCCTCTTGGCTTCCCCCAGCCCTGCTCCACTTTAGGTACACTCCCCAGCAGCCAGGCCCTTCTCCGTCTAAAGGCAGAGAGAGAGTCTCAGAGCCCCTGGCTCACAGCCCTTTTATAAGGGCCAGATGTGTTCTGTTTGGGGCATGGCCCCAGCTGAGGCTGCTTCCTCAATCGCAGCATGTCCCTCCCCCCCACCCCTTGCTGTTCTAAGTCCTTTACGGCAGAAGCGGGGCAACCACCCCGCTACAAGCCCTTAGTCTAAAATGTAGCTATATTTGTCCAGAGAATACAAATAAGTATCAGATCTAATTTACAGTAAGTCTAGAACTAAGTACGTAAATGAATGTTGTACATGTCAACAGCTAGCTTTACAAAACTGATCTGATGGTGAGGAATGTGGAGGGAAGGTACCTCAGTGTTAACTGATAGGATGCCTCTCTTAAAAAACAAAACAAAAAACTTGATATACTAAATATAAGGAATCAGAAGTAAAACGTATTGTCATTGAGATGCTGGCCAGCTTAGATATATTTGAACTGAACCCTATTCAGTTGCCTGTGATGTTAATCGGCAAAGTATTCTAGTCAGTTGACTTTTGGGGGTGTAAAAGCAGGGTGATGTGAATCATATAGTCCTTTGCGCTGATGGATGATATGTGTCACTGACTCTGTTAACAAAAATTGTCACTGACAGCTTGACCTATTGCCCTACCTTATTTCCACCATACAGTAGTGAATGAATTCTCTTATAAATTGTCAGCTATAGAGCTGTGTACGGTAGATATGCTTTTTTTTTCTCTTTTTTTTTTAAATAGAAAATAAATCATTCTCATCCTCAAAGTACTAAGAGTCACAGAGAGATTGCTCGGCATCAGACTTCTTCAACAGTGTTCTTGTGGCAACAAGAAAAGACACCAAGCTGTCCTTCATCCAGCAGTCAAGAAACCCCTTTAAAGAGAGGTTTTACTTCATCCCATTTTCCATGGGAACAAGAAGCAACTCCTAACCACAGTGGCTTAAGATCAAAGAAGACAGATTTCAACAATAGTTTCTCTGACAATTTTGGTAATTCTTCTGTCATCGAGCAATTAAAAACACAGAACCAAGGTATCTTGCAAGTGTAGTTATGACTTTAAATCTATTTTATAAATAAGGTCTTTTTTTAAAGATAATTAAAACCCTCTGTGTTTAAGGACTTCACTGAAGACTGTTTATGTATAAAATGGGGGTAAAATACATACTCAACTTGTAAGACTTTTTGAGATCTCTGGGTAAAAAACACTATTTAAGTGTCTATAAATCAATAGAATAATTAATAAAGTTTTTTCCAGTATGAAAAAATTAACTGAGTTAAGAAACTGACTTGTTTTATTGTGTTTTGAATGTAATTCTTTGGAAGATTCTGTAGAGTAATCTGTTCTATCAAGAAGTCATTTTTCATGGAGATCCTTGCCTGGTTAAACTAAAACCATAGTAGAATAAGCATCTGGAACTTCTTCAACCGAGAATCTTTTTCTCTTTCTCTCTCTCTTTCTCCGCCAGCTCTGGCTACGCTAGAGAGCTTACAGCTGCATCGGTGCAGCTGTGCTGCTGCTGCTGTAAGCTCTGTAGTGTAGCCACTCTAAGCTGATGGGATAGAGGTCTCCCGTCGGCTTAATTACTTCAGGCCCTGCAAGTGGTGGTTGCTATGTTGGTGGGAGAAGCACTCCTGCCGACACAGTGCTGTCCACACTGATGCTTAACTCTCTGTAAGTAATGTCGCTCTGGTGGGTGGCTAATTCACACCGCTGAACAACATAATTTATGTCGATTTAAACTGTAGTGTAGCCACTTAGAAGTCTTTGTAAACATTCAATAAACACTATAGGAAGAACCTTATCTTCAGCATATAAGGTGACAAGTGACTTAGGGCCATTTCATGTCTTGCGCTCTGTCATTCTATCTTTGGTCTTCAGATTTTCTGTCAGTTAATTTTGTTACATTGTTGGAAGTGTTTAAGACAGAGTCTGTATCCTCCATTTTTTGAGTGAGTAGCTGGGTCTCCTTTCTTAGATTTCTACTTTAATCCAATTAAGCGAAAATTATTGGCAAATGGTCTTCAGAAAAGATAATTTTTTAAATGGTAATGCTGTTCTGCACGGTAGTTTTATCAATTCAAACACTCACCCTTTGCTTACGGTTAGTTCAAATGGGTAGAGTTTTCATTCAAGGTTTAATTTATATGCACGGTCACATCATAAAGTTCATTGCAAACTTAAGCTGAAGTTTCAGCTTTGGAAGAATGAAGGGTTTTTTTTGGGAAGGTGGGGCAGGGAGAAGAGTCAGTGACCAAAAAAAGAGAAGATTCTCAACTGCTATTTGCTGCCATCTGTTTGTTTGCAGCTAGAGTATCAGTGGAATAGGTCCTCATGAAAGAATGATCAGATCATTTATTTCACATGCTAATAATCTGAAATTGCTGACTAGTATTCTTCATGTACAAAATTCCATTGAACTGTGTGGAAAAGATTCTGACCCTCCCCAAACACATGTGTATCATGACAAAAGCAGTTTTTATTTCTAGATGTGCAGTGTTTTAGTGATGTGGAAAAGACCACAGATTGTATTTACTAAAGGCCCATAGATTATATTTACTAAAGGGCCCTTCCAAAAAGTGAGACGTATTGAATAAGATAAATGAACACTATTTACTTAAATTTGGCCCAAAAAATAGGTTTGTAATAGCTTTTCTTAAGAAGAAACTTTTTCAAAACTTAAGACCAAATAGAAATGTTTCAATAACTTTTTAGAAAATTCCAGCGGAGGTAGGTCTTAAAAACAAAGAGCCTCTGCAAAATTGGTGGCCTAAACACCGCAACATTGTGCATAAGAATCAGAAAATGAAACTAGTAAAAAACACAGTGAAACTGATTTACAGTCATTATCCAAGTTCAAAAAATAAACATAAATTGTGCCAACTAGACTTTTAAAGGCCTTTCAATTTTCCTCATTTGATAATAGATTTCAATTTTTTATATTGCTATAAATTTAACCTGATAAGCAGTTTTTAAATAGTTTTTATTTTTTATTTGCATTTGATAGCTGCCTGAAATGTTATCAAGTGCACAGAATATGTCTAATTAGAATGTGTAGGCTGCTTTAAAGTACTAGTACAGTAAGTACCTTTTTAAGTAGATGGCATCATATTAATCATTTTTCTTTTAAATTAAGAATTACGCTCCAGAGTTCAAGAACTAGAGCATCAGCTACAAGATCAAGAAAAAGAAAAGAAATTCCATATGAACAAACTTCAAGAAACTCAACTCCAGCTGGAGAAAACAAAACTGGAATTCACAGAAAAAGATTCTGTTTTGCACAAAATTAGAGACGAATTGAATAGAATGACAGCACAACGTGATCAAACTACTGCCCAGGTACCATGTTGCATCAGGCCTTTTCTGGCTGCTTTTATAATTATTGTTAGCAGTAGTGTGTGTCAAACATTCAGTCATATTTACAGGATTCAAGGTACTTGAATAATGTTTCTTAGAAGATCCTGAGGATAATGAATTGAAAGTATGTATGATGTTGGACAGCCTAAAGTTCTTAATTAGCTTGTCATTTTCTGCAAGGTTCCAAGCACTTCTTAGCAGGTACTTAGCATCTTGCAGCCTTATGCCTTTGGGCATTATTCACTGGTGATCTGGAACATCTTCTCCAATAAGTAGGGCTCTACCAAATTCACAGCCATGAAAAACACATCACAATCTGTGAAATCTGGTCTTTTCTGTACTTTTACCGTATTCTATACAGATTTCACAGGAGAGACCAACGTTTCTCAAATTGGGGGTCCTTCTGCACTGCCTTCAGAGCTGGGCGACCGGAGAGCGGTGGCTGTTGGCCGGGCACCCAGCTCTGAAGGAAGCGCCCTGCTTGCAGCAGCGCAGAAGTAAGGGTGGCAATACCATACCATGCCATCCTTACTTCTGTGCTGCTGCTGGTGGTAGCTCTGCCTTCAGAGCTGGGCTCCCAGCCAGCAGCTGCCACTCTCCAGCCATCCAGCTCTGATGGCAGTGCCACCACCAGCAGCTGCGCAGTGGAAAGTGTAGCAGTACTGCAACCCACCCCACAATAACCTTGTGACACCCCTTTATCCCTCCCGCCAACTCCTTTTTGATGTGATATTTTAAAATCCTATGACCATGAAATTGAACAAAATGTACTGTGGGGCCCTACCAATAGGGTTGCATAGAGCAAGAATGACACCTGGTGGCCAGTTGTGATCTTAAAGGGACACTGTCATATAGTTCAACATTTTCAGCCTAAACTAGCATAAATTCAGGGGAGAGTTACTTGGATTCTAAACTATCCCAGTCTAAATACTTGTGTAAACTTGAGTTAAGGATGAATTTGTAGTAATTAAAAATAACAAGTATTAAAAACACAGGAAATTCAAAGTTACGTTAAACATAAAACACAACCCAACATTTTAAAATTTGGAAATGTATAATTCAGGCTCTCAAACAACCTTAACTCTGCCTCTTCAGTGACTCTAGCCTCTAATCTTTCTTCCTGGAAAATGTGCCGTTTTCAAGTCCTTCACATAAGAGTTTGCGAGATAAGATCTCCATGCTGAACTGGTGTTTTGATCAAGGGCTTTTTGTACTGGCTCCAGGACAATTTGTAAAAGCCGGTGTATTATTGGTTTAATGAACAGACCACTGCTGTCCCTTTGCAACTTTTTTCCCTTCGAGTGGTTATCCATTTCCACAGTTTGCTGACGGTGTGCAATGCACCCCACTCACCCATGTTCAGAGTCTCATGCACCTTGAGCATCCTCATATCCTGCACCGAGGGCATAAAAGGGTGGAGCAGGCCAGCCACCACTCAGTTCCTCTCATGCCTCCTGGCTTTGAGATGAACATGGGCAGTGAGCAGTGCTAACAAAATACCTGGCTCTTTTCAAATTTGTGCATAGCATAGATAGGGATAGTTAGTTGTTGCCCATTGGCATTTTGGTTTTTCTTAGGAATAGGTTTCATTTTTTAACCAGAATTGGTATTTCTTTCTGGTACCAGGATGCCTTCTTCTAAGTCCCCTGGATTTACATACTGTCCATCAAACCAGGGCACTATACCCTGTAATGTTTGGCATTTAAAATATTTATTTTGTTTAGGAGAATATCCTTGGAAAATGTGCTGTTTGCAAGTCCTTCACTTGCAGGACCTGCAAATCTAGAGAAGCCCTGCTCCAGATGTACTTAATGGGTAAAGCAATGAGAGTAGCTTCAGGCCCTGGGTCAGATAACCATCCTGTAAATGTCTTCTCTGCTCCTTAGAGTGCTAGTACTGGGTCCCTCACTTCCTGGGCCTCATCAGCAACATCCTCTTTCAAAATCTGGCATGTCGGACAAGAAGCTTTCTGTGAAAAAGGTACAGGGCACGGAAGAGTCCAGAGATGATCCCAGATTAAGATTTCCTCAAAGAGAAGGGAGGAGAAATCCAAGCTTTTATGCAGACTCAACTTATGCTATCTTATGTCTGAACAAAGTGTCGTTAGGACATATTCTGTGTTCCTACTGACAATTGTCACAGACTTAAATCTAAACCAGCGGATATATCTGCCTATATTTTTCTTTGAACCTCCCGCTTCTAAGGCTGATGCTATGCTCCATATGTTGAATGTCAGACGTGCTTTGGCATGTTACTTTGCAAAGGATGAAATCTTTTAGAACTTCATCCAGTTAGGTGCTTATACAACTGTGTGAGGGCCTGTTTAAGTGGTTAATATGAATTCTCCTGCTTCATTCAGCATTTATTTTACCAGAGCTCAGGCATCATCGGTGATATATTTCTATGTGGAAATATGTAAAGCAGCTACTTGGGGAATCTAGTCACATGCTTATGACAGATTAAGCTATCACTAAACCCTTCAGATAAGATTCTATGATTGGAAAAGGTGTGTAATAATCCCTGTTCTCTTAAGGCAGAGATGGGCAAACTACGGCCTGCGGACCACATCCGGCCCGCAGGACTCTCCTGCCTGGCTCCTGAGGTCCTGGTCTGAGAGGCTAGCTCCCAGCTCCTTCCCTGCTGTTTCCCTTCCCCGCAGCCTCAGCTCACTGCGCCACCGGCGCAATGCTCTGGGCAGCAGGGCTGCAAGCTCTTGCCTGGCAGCGCAGCTGCAGAGCCCGGCCTGACCCAGTGCTCTAGGCGGCATGGCTTGTAGCACTGCCAGCCACCCGTGCTCCACGCAGCGCGGTAAGCGGGTGGGGTGGGGGGCTTGGATAGAGGGCAAGGGAGTTTGGGGTGGTGAGGGGGCAGGGATGTGCATAGGGGTTGGGATGGTCAGAGGGCAGGGAACAGGGGAGTTGAATGGGGGCAGAGGTCTCGGGGGAGGCAGTCAGGAAAGAGAGAGGGGGTTGGATGGGGAATCCGGGAGACAGTCGGGGCAAGGGTTCCGGGGGCGGTCAGGGAGAAGGGGTGGTTGAATGGGGCAGGGGTTCCGGGGCTGAGAAGCAGGGGTGGGGGTTGGATAGGTTGTTGGTTTTCTGCTTTAAAAGCATCCAGCCATGAAGATGATTTAAATCTTATCAACTGTTCACTTTTTTGTTACCTTTAAGAATAGTTACTTGCCTTAAAGAAAAGATTTCAGAAAAGAAAAAGGTGTTCTGTAGAGAGAAAAACATTTACTCTGCTATGACAGCTTTCTGGTAAATCGGTTGTAAATCTCCCTAACATGCTGTGAACACAATGAAACTGTAAGAGGCAAAGGAGCCAGTAGCATTACAGACGTAGCATTGTGTACTGAGAAAATGTGCTTTGGGCAACTTTCAGACATATCAGCAGATTGTTTTCACAATAGAAATTACACTGGGAATTTATTAAATAGGTTTTCAGCGTACTCTGGTTCTTTATAAACCACCAAAATTACAAGCAATATATTAGTTTAATAAAATGACAGATTAAAAAACTGAAACCCTTCTAATAGGAGAATTTCCTCTAGAAATCCTTTCTAGAGGAAATTCTCCTAGCATATTGATTTTCAGTTTAAAATTTCAGTCTAACCTACTTTAAACAATGAAAATTGTTCTGTTCAAAATAGTTGCTGGACTAAAATAGTTCAGGTTTTTTTTTTCTGTTGAATCAATGTACTGATTCACTGTAAATTGAAAGTTGCATTGAATTTATCTCCTGTGCCTAAAGACTTCTAGTTTTTTAGTTTTTGCTGCTCACTTATTGAAACTTAGCACACACTTGTACTATAGCCAAGTGTAATCTGTTATCAGTTTGGTATTGGATACCTGTGTGGGTGTCCACTGCATCATGGAAGACTGTAAGCAGTTTTGGGGCAGAGACTATACTTCCTCATATGTATGTGTTTTTTGTTTTCCTTTTATTACAGTAGCTACTAAAGTGAGGTTTCAATCCTGATTGCGGGGGCGGGATTGCTATTGTAGTACAAATAATAAATATTCCCCTTTACATCACTGTGATTTATGATTAAATTTTTGTAGTATGAAATGGTGGAGCAAAAGATGAAAAAACTGTCAGAAGAACTGAATTGTCAAAGACAAAATGCTGAAAGTGCTCGTCGCTCATTAGAACAGAAAGTAAAAGAAAAGGAAAAGGAATACCAAAAGGTAAGGCAAGACCCATTTTTTTCACAAGTTTAAAGTTGCCTCCAGACTGCTATTACCAGAGTGAATAAGTTGTTCATTGAGTATTTGTCCGTGTAGATCCCACTCTAGGTGCATATGTGCCTCAGGCACACAAGATTGGATTCTTCTTCTTTGATTGCTCATGTCAATTCCATGTTTGTGTGCGTGCCCACATGCATGGCTGTCAGAAATTCCCCCCCTAGTGGTATCCCTAGAGTCGACTCTGGCAATCTCTGGAGCCCTATGCTTATGCGCCGGTACATTGGGCACTGATGGCCCCATGCCATCTCAGTTCCTTCTTTCCACCAGAGACAGTTGTTGGAATGCTCCTTGTTTGCACAAGTCCAATAGTGGTTTCTCTAAATTTGGACTCTTTGAGTTTTTCTTGTATGTAGTTACTGTAGTGTTAGTATTATAGTTAGTAGCAGTTAGCATTTGGAGCGGAGTCCCATTAGGAACATAGCCCCAAGGACAGGGTATGCACCAGTCCCTGGGGTTTAAGCCGTTGCTGGGTGCAGCAAACCTATGCCTATTAGCGACATGCACAGAAGCTGCCTTAAGTGTCTCAGAGAGGCACATATTAAAGAAAAGTGCAAAAGCTGCAAAAACTTCAGACCTCGCACTGTTAAAGACAGGGATATCCGGTTAAATGCCCTGTTGATAGAAGCTGCCCTGTGCCCCACGTCAGAATCATGCCACTCCAACTCTGCATTGAGCACTCCAGCATCGGTGCGGAGTGCCCCTCCGACACTGGGACGGTGCCGGTGCCGCTTCCCTTCTCCCATGCCTAAGAAGAGGCATAAGAGGTCACAGTAGGAACGATGTCATTCTCTGGCACCACGCACAGCTACCCCGGAGCCCACACACAAGTTGAGATGTGCACAGGGCTGCTTGATTTCCCCAGAGCCACATCTGGCAGTGGCCACACCACCTGGGGCACTGAGCCCAAATTGGGAACCACCACCTACTCTTGGGAGCTGTCGGAGCCCAAAACATTTCCTGGCACCTTCAATGT
Organism: Mauremys reevesii; assembly: GCF_016161935.1. Classification (NCBI taxonomy): domain Eukaryota; kingdom Metazoa; phylum Chordata; order Testudines; family Geoemydidae; genus Mauremys; species Mauremys reevesii. Next base: position 50,685,052 of record NC_052625.1, read on the forward strand.
TGGAGGCATTCCGAGCAGCAAGAGACTTGATGTCTCTCCCTGTGCCACCCATGCCTTGGGCCTAGGCCTATCTTTGGCAGACCCCTCGAAGACAGTTCTCTCTAAAGAGAAACCTGTGATGAGGCCACCTTGTGGGCCTCCGACATGGCACCCATGGCTCCCCAGGGCAACGCTCCCCATCACCGCATCATTGCTTACCACTTCTCTGGTCTCCACCTTCCTGGCACTAGTCCTCGGTATCGCGAAGCATATCTCCATCTTTGAGACACCGGTCATCTTCCCCGTGGTGCTGCTCCCTGGTGCAATGGTGATCCTCAGCATGCCATGGCTACCAGCACGAGGCCACCTCAGCTCCACCCTAGTCTCCTAGGGAGGAATCTTCCTCAAGGTCTGAGAGTGAACCCTCCCCACCCCAGAGGCATCATCAGCAGTGGTCTTACGGGCCGGAGCCCTCAGCAGGCCCGCCATCGGGTCCCTGACCATTCACCCAATGGCCACCCCAGTGGCTGTATTGGACCCTTTGGGGGTTCCCTCCCATGCCATACTCATATTCTCTCCAGGCACCTGTGGTAGTTTCTGAGAGCCCGGTCTTGGATACAGCACCAACGGAATCAGAACCAGACCTTAGCACCAAGACTCTGGCGGCCCCTGTGTAGTCAGCACTGGCGGTTGAGGATGAACCAGCTGCACTGCCCATGGCTGCCTCCTTCTCCGACAAGGTGGTGGCTGGACCTCCCAACCTTTTGCCACCCGATGATTTCCGTGTCCACCAGGAGCTGCTTAAAAGAGTGGCCTCCAACTTGGGGCTGGAGACTGTGGTGCTCAAGGAGCCAACTGACAACCTGTTCAACATCTTGGCTACAGCAACTAAACTTCCCCAAGTTAGGGTCCTTCCTGGTACCAAAGTGTTGTATTCCTGGACTTAATGATCTCCCACCAGTCCTTGTTAGAGCCTTTATCACCTCTCTATCAAGACAGGATTTTTGGTGGCTGTTATCGCCGCTCAAAGGATAAGCTAGATTTAGGTGTTAATGGCAGGATCTCTTTTACTATATTTCACAAAGACAAGATGACTCTTCTTTGATCTCGTCCTACATTCTTATTCAGAGTGGCCTCAGGCTTTTGTTTGCATCAATGTATACACCAGGGGTTGGCAACCTTTCGGAAGTTGTGTGCCGAGTCTTCATTTATTTACTCTGATTTAAGGTTTCGCATGCCGGTAATACATTTTAACATTTTTAGAATGTCTCTTTCTATAATATATAATTAAACTATTGTTGGATATAAAATAAATAAAGTTTATAAAATGTTTAAGAAGCTTCATTTAAAATTAAATTAAAATGCAGAGCCCCCCGGACTGGTGGCCAGGACCCGGGCAGTTGAGTGCCGCTGAAAATCAGCTTGTGTGCCGCCTTTGGCACTCATGTCATAGGTTGCCTACCCCGGTATACACCTATAAGTGTTTTTCCCCAAAACCTCATTTGACTCCTGGAGAGGCAAAACTTCATATGAGTGGTGTCTTTGGGGAACTTTCCTACCACCTCCATAGAACAAAGCCTTTCCATAACTGGCCTAGAACTTTTTTGTAATATTTGGGACAGTTGTAGAGGGCTCGTTATTTCAACCCAGAGAGACTCTTGAAATGGATATTTGACTGCATAAAGATCTTCTGTGAACTAAATAAATTAGCTCCACCTTCTCATATTAAAGCAAACTATACTAGGCCCCAAGTGACACGGGCATGCTTGAGGAATGTTTCTCTGTCAGAAGTTTGCTAGGAAGCCACTTGGAGCTCATTGCATACTTTTATTCAGCACTACTCGGTTGTTGCAACTACTAGATCTGATGCCCAGATTGTCAGGGCAGCTCTGCAGTCTTTTTATGTAAATTGGACTCTTGACATCCCTCTCCATAGGGAGATAACTGCTAGTCACCTAAAATGAGATCCGTGTTAACAGGTACTGGGGAAACAAAAGCCCAATTACTTACCTTACAGTAATTCTGTTTCTTCAGGCTGTTCTGCCTACATGAACCCCACGACCAGTCCTCTTTCTCCACTGTTTTGAAATCCATTAGTTTTGGGATTCTGTATTGGCAAAGAAACTGAGAAGTGGCTGGCCCTGCTCTGCCCACAGAGGTGTGTGTGTGTGTGTGTGTGCGCGCGCGCGCATATTAAGATACCTACTGATGCTACACCTGCACACTGTCAAAGAACCCAGTCTTCATGCACAGAGGTCACATGCACACCTAGAGCAGGATCCATGTAGACAAAACATCTCAAAAGAAACCAGTTAGTGTAAGATAAATAACTGTTTTTGTAACATGATATTCTTCTTCGAGTGATTGCTCCAATGCATTCCAGTTAGGTGTGCGCGCCGCACGTGCACGGCTTCTCCGGAACTTTTTTCTCTAGCAACTCCGGCGGGCCGGCTGGCGCCCCCTGGAGTGGCGCCGCTATGGCGCTAAATATATACCCCAGCCGGCCCGTCCGCTCCTCAGTTCCTTCTTACCGCCCGTGACGGCCGGTCGGAACTGTGGAGTGCTCGTTGGCCTCCACTGCCCTAGCTCTTACTGTTCTATTTTGTATATATATAGTTAGTTGTATAGTTAGTGATTAGAGTTGTTATAGTTGTTTTAGTGTAGTTGTTCTAGGTTTTAGTAAACGGTTAAGGGGGGTTTCCCCCCCTTCCCTTCCCCGGTGCGGGCTCATGCCCAGGGCACCGGGCTTCAAGCCCTGCGCTGTGTGCCAAAGACCTATGCCAATTGGCGATCCACACGACGCTTGCCTCCGTTGCCTCGGAGAAGGACATCGCGCCGACAAGTGCGTTATCTGTTCTGCTTTTAAGCCGCGGACACGCAAAGAACGGGACTACAGGCTTAAGCAGATCCTTATGGAGGCGTCGCTCCAACCTTCGGCACCAGCGGCGCCGGCGCCGAGAACCTCTTCGGTGCAGAGCGCACCAGCGGCACCAGCCCGCTCCGGTACCGAGGTCCCGCAGGCCCCGCCTCCGGCGCCGAAGACCCGGCACCGCTCGCTTTCGCCGGCAAGGAAGCGCAAGCTCGCTAAAGCCATAGCTAAGTCCCGGGCTGAGGACTCAGCTAAAGTGCTCGTGCCGCCTGCGCCCCCAGTGGTGACTGTGCGCAAGGCAGACACCGTGCCGTTGACTCCGCAAGGGCCGTCGAGTCCGGCACCGCCACGCTCCCCGGCACCGTCCGGAGTTGAGCCAAGGCTGCCGACGACGCCGGAGACGTACTCCTCCGCGCGAGAGCTGATACAGCTCGTAGAGGCACCGAGCCTCCGGCCCCTGGCGCCGCCGGTGCGGGCTGTTCCGTCGGCAGGAAAACCGGCGATGATGGTCCGACCGCCATCCACGGACCGCCGGCACGGTCGACGCTCTCGGTCCCGCTCATGCTCCAGGAACCGACGCCGTTCACCGTCTAGCCGCTCAAGATCTCGGCACCGCTCTCCGTCGTGGTACCGATCGCCATCTCGCCGCCGGTCGCAGTCCCGGTACCGATCGTCATCTCGGTACCGGTCGCACTCCCGGCACCGGTCCAGGTCCCGATCGCCGTCGCGTCGGCACCGCCGGAGGTCCCCGTCCCGGCACCGTTCCCGGCACCGGAACTCCCGCAGCCGCTCCCGGCACCGCAGGTCCGAGTCCCGGTCGAGCTCCCGGCACCGCGGGGACCGATGGTCGCGGTCACCCTCTCGGTACCGGACGGACGGACATCGGCCTCCATACCGTCTGGTGATATCCCACAGGCCTCGGTATCGGGCTCCGCCCCGCCCTGGCCGTCTCGCCCGGCATCTGTCGCCTCTGGCGCTGACGGCACCGGCTCATTGCCACCAACCCCACGCGACCACCCTCAAGGGGCTCAGCAGTGGGGCTTCTGGGTGCCCTGGGATCACCATGAAGCGCAAGTCATTCCGCTTCCCCCAAGAGACGTTGCCGCGGAGCGCAGGGTTCCCGAAGCGACGATCAGTCGCCCCCCGGCGTCACCTCTCCGCGAGCCCTCGATGCTGCAGGACCGCAGTCCTCAGTCCAGCCTGACCCAGCCGAGGCGCCTCTAACGGCCCCTCCCATGGAGGCCATCGGGCAGGTCATGTCCTCGTCATCGTCCCCGGACGAAGCGGTGGCTGGGACTTCTGCTAAAGACCCGCCCCCCATAGACCTCAAGGCCCACCAGGAACTACTCCGTCGGGTGGCGACGGCCATGGGCCTTCCGGTGGCAGAGGTCCAAGAGGATGATGACCCCATTACTAATGTGGTCGGCTCAGACGCTCCTGTGCGCGTGGCGTTGCCTTTTGTTAAGACCATACAGAAGAACGCTGCCACGCTCTGGCAAACGCCCGCGTCCATCCCTCCCACGGCTCGAGGGGTAGAACGGAAGTACTCAGCCCCCCCCACGGGCTATGAGTACTTATACTCGCACCCAACCCCGGACTCGCTTGTCGTGCAGTCTGTGAACGGCCGAGAACGGAATGGTCAACCGGCCCCGGCGCCCAAATCTAAGGACGCTCGGAGGATGGACCTGCTAGGCCGTAAGGTCTATTCCGCTGGCGGCCTGCAGATGCGAATAGCCAACCAAATGGTCCTCCTAGCCAGGTATGTTTTTGACATCATGGCATCCCTGGCAAAATACACCGAACTCCTGCCGACAACTGCCCGCCAGGAGTTCTCGGCAATGCTCGAGGAAGGGAAGAAGTCCTCCCGTTCGTCCATTACGGCTGCCCTCGACGCGGCGGACTCGGGTGCACGGACAATAGCAACAGGGGTGACGATGCGACGCATCTCATGGCTGCAATCCTCTACGTTACCACAGGAGGTGCAGTATACGCTGCAGGACCTGCCGTTCGACACGAAAGGGCTGTTTTCCGAAAAGACCGATTCGCGTATACAGACCTTAAAAGATGGGCGTATTGCCATACGAACCCTTGGCATGCACACGCCGGCTCCACAACGCAGGTCTTTCCGGCAGCAGCCCCCTCGGTCCTTCCCGCAGCAGCGTTATCGACCGTATACGCCCAGACGTCCTGGCCAGAATCACCGACGGCCTTCGGGTAACCGTCGGAACCAGTCCCAGGCCTCTTCCAAGGGCCCTCAGGGGTCCAAGCAGGCCTTTTGATGGGACGCCCGAGGACGGCCCATCACTCTCCCCCTCGGATCCTCCCCGTTTGTTCTCCAACCGCCTCTCCTATTTTCTTTCGGCGTGGTCCCGGATAACATCGGACAACTGGGTTCTTCAGACAGTCCAGTCGGGATACCGTCTACAATTTGTTTCGCCCCCTCCTTCCCACCCACCCTCCCTGTCCCTCTTCAGGGACCCCTCTCACGAGCAAGTCCTTTTACAAGAGGTCCGGACTCTACTGAGCGTGGGTGCCATAAAGGCAGTGCCTCCAGACAGGCGGGGCAGGGGATTCTATTCCCGTTATTTTCTCATCCCCAAGGCGAAAGGAGGGCTACGTCCTATCCTGGACCTTCGAGAGCTGAACAAATACCTGCTCAAGCCCAAGTTTCGCATGGTCACCTTGGGGACCATCATTCTCTCTCTGGATCCGGGAGATTGGTTTGCCGCCCTCGACATGAAGGACGCTTACTTCCATGTCGCAATTTATCCCCCTCACCGGCGTTACCTTCGGTTTGTCATCAACAACGACCACTACCAGTTCGCCGTGTTACCTTTCGGACTTGCCACGGCACCGAGGGTATTTACAAAGTGCATGGCAGTGGTAGCAGCGGCCCTCCGCCGTCGTCAGATGCATGTCTACCCCATCTGGACGACTGGCTGATTCGTGGGCAGTCACAAAGGCTGGTGCAGCGCCAGGTAGCGGAAATCCTGTCCCTCTTTCAACACCTCGGGCTGCTTGTCAATGCCGAGAAGTCTACCTTGCTTCCGGCACAGCGGGTGGAATTCATTGGCGCGGTTCTCGACTCCTCTGTGGGCCGCGCCTGCCTGCCGCGGTCTCGACACCTGACAATGGTCTCCCTCATCCGGGAGCTCGTCAACTTTCCGACCACGACGGTGCGGTCATGCCTCCGCCTCCTGGGTCACATGGCATCGTGTACTTATGTCACCGCGTACGCGCGGCTCCACCTCCGTCCGTTCCAGTCGTGGCTGGCGTCAGTGTACCGCCCGCATCGCGACCACATCGACATGGTGGTCACGGTCACCAGACCGACCCTCGAGTCCCTCCGTTGGTGGCTCGACCCGGAGATCGTCTGCGCCGGAGTGCCGTTCCACCTTCCTCGTCCGTCCGCGACACTGACCACGGACGCCTCGGCACTCGGTTGGGGGGCTCACCTGGGAGGCCTTCACACTCAAGGCCTCTGGTCGCCCCAGGAGCTCGCTCTCCACATCAATGTCCGCGAGCTCCGAGCGATCCGCTTCGCATGTCACACCTTTCGGACCAACCTGCAAGGCCGCTGTGTGACAGTGTTCACGGACAACACAACAGCAATGTTCTACGTGAACAAGCAGGGCGGAGCCCGCTCGTCCCCCCTCTGCAAGGAGGCGATCCTCCTGTGGGACTTCTGCGTGACCCACTCCATTCACCTGGAAGCGTCCTTTCTTCCGGGAGTGCAGAACACGCTGGCCGACCACCTCAGCAGGTCGTTTCTCTCCCACGAGTGGTCCCTCCGTCCCGACGTTGCACACACGATTTTCCAGAGGTGGGGGTTTCCCCGGGTCGACCTCTTCGCCTCCAAGGTGAACAGGAAATGTCTCCAGTTCTGCTCGTTCCGGGGGCACTCGCCGGGCTCTCTGTCAGACGCTTTCCTCTATCCGTGGCAGACTCACCTCCTCTATGCCTTCCCTCCGTTTCCACTCGTGCACAGAGTGCTCCAGAAGCTTCGGAGGCATCGAGCCACCATGATACTCGTGGCTCCAGCCTGGCCGCGGCAGCATTGGTACACCCTGCTGCTCGAGCTCTCCGTTCGGGAGCCCATCACCCTCCCATTGTGGCCGGACCTCATCACGCAGGACTTCGGCAGACTCCACCATCCGAACCTGCAATCCCTCCATCTTACAGCCTGGTACCTGCGTGGTTGACCCACGCAGAGAGGGACTGTTCGGCGGCCGTGCAGCAAGTCCTGCTTGAAAGTAGAAAGCCTTCCACCCGTACCACCTACATGGCGAAATGGAAGAGGTTCGCACTCTGGTGTGACCAGCAGGGGCTCAACCCATTCGTGGTACCTGTCACTACCATCCTAGACTACCTATGGTACCTTAAGGAGCAGGGTCTGGCGGTTTCCTCCTTGAGAGTCCACCTCGCCTCGGTGTCCGCCTTTCGTCCGTCAGTGGAGGGTCGAACCATCTTTTCCAATCCGATGGTCTCCCGCTTCCTGAAGGGCCTCGACCGCTTATACCCGCCAGTGCGTCGCCCTGCCCCGACCTGGGACTTGAACCTCGTCCTGGCCAGACTCATGTGTCCACCATTCGAGCCTATGGCCACGTGTTCTCTCCTCTACCTCTCCTATAAGACGGCCTTCCTGGTTGCCATAACATCGGCAAGGAGAGTCTCGGAACTACGAGCGTTGACGGTGGGCCCCCCCTACACCGTCTTTCACGCCGATAAGGTGCAGCTTCGTCCTCACCCGGCCTTCCTACCAAAGGTGGTCTCGGCCTTCCACCTTAATCAGGACATCTTTCTCCCGGTCTTCTTCCCGAAGCCCCATGCCGCCCGAGCAACAGCTCCACACCCTCGACGTCCGTAGGGCGCTGGCGTTTTACATCGACCGGACAAGGTCCTTTCGGCGTTCCACCCAGCTCTTCATCGCAGTCGCTGATCGCATGAAAGGCGAGCCGGTCTCTACCCAGCGCATTTCCTCCTGGGTGACTCAATGCATCAGGTCATGCTATGAGCTGGCTCACGTGACACCATGCCGACTCACCGCTCATTCTACGAGAGCGCACGCCTCGTCCGCCGCCTTCCTGAGCCATGTCCCCATCCAGGACATCTGCAGAGCGGCTACCTGGTCTTCGGTCCACACCTTCGCCTCCCACTACGCGTTGGTGCAGCAGTCTAGAGACGACGCAGCCTTCGGCTCTGCGGTATTACACTCCGCCACGTCTCACTCCGACCCCACCGCCTAAGGTAAGGCTTGGGAATCACCTAACTGGAATGCATTGGAGCAATCACTCGAAGAAGAAAAGACGGTTACTCACCTGTAGTAACTGGTGTTCTTCGAGATGTGTTGCTCCAATCCATTCCAGACCCGCCCTCCTTCCCCACTGTCGGAGTAGCCGGCAAGAAGGAACTGAGGAGCGGACGGGCCGGCTGGGGTATATATTTAGCGCCATAGCGGCGCCACTCCAGGGGGCGCCAGCCGGCCCGCCGGAGTTGCTAGGGAAAAAAGTTCCGGAGAAGCCGTGCACGCGCGGCGCGCACACCTAACTGGAATGGATTGGAGCAACACATCTCGAAGAACACCAGTTACTACAGGTGAGTAACCGTCTTTTCTAGTTTTGCTACTAAGAAGCAAATTGTAGTAGCTCATATGCACACTGAGAGAAAGTTAGAGAGAAAATATTTTAAGTGTCTCCTCTCTGACCTTCCCCCTTTCATTTTTTCTCTTTTGTCAGTCTCTCCCTTGCTACTTTTATTTGGATTTTTTCTTTTCTTTTAGCTTGGTAGCTTGGTAGATGGATCTGCTTTTGTTGTTGAAACAATTTACTGGCCTATCACGAATTAAGTTGACTAAAGCCATGTTCCCTAGCTGGTGATAATAGTAGTCTGGTGGTTATAACTTGGTAAGAGGAAGTGAATCCGTATTTCTTCAAGGTAGGCTGGGCAGGCGGGCTACCAATTTGTTCACCTCTAATTTATAGTTCGATGACAAAAATAAAATCAGAAAAAAGTTTGAACATTTTGCTAGTAATTTGCTCGCTTTTTCTTGACTTTGACCCTCCCCACCTGCATTCTTCTGCTCCTGGCAGGCCAACCCAGGGTAGGAGTGGGTCTTTGGAAAGGGCCTGAGGGCAGAGAGGCTGGGTATAATAAGGGTGGGAGACACAAAGATTTGGGGAAATGGATCACTGGGATCCAAGAGGGCTGGGGACTTCATGGGATGGGTCTCTGGCTGCCAATGAGAGTGGGAACAGGCTTTGGGGGAACTTGGGAGAACTTGAGGACATGGGATGGAGCAAGTGTCTTCCTGGAGGATAGGAGGGTGCTTAGGAGAAAGCAGAGGGGAAGCACTAGCACTTCACTACCTTCTCCAGCTGACAAACCTGCTATGATTTGTTAGAGGGGAGTCTTGCAGCTGCTGCCAAGAGAAGTTTGACAGGTTTATTGCCAGGAGACGCCACTAGTGCTTTCCCTCCCTATCTTCCTCCAATTTCTGCTCCCCCACTTAGCCCTCTCTTCCCCTTACCAATCCCAACACCTCCTACTAAAAGTCCCATGCCCCTCATAGCCCATAAATCCACTCTCTAATTCATGTAGAGCCCCAACCATAAGGACCGTGGGGCTGAGAAGAAGCCTCAAAAACGAATTATACCCAGATGGATATCTACTTTACATCTCCTAATGATTGCAGGAGATGGGCTAGATTCCTAAGGATCTTAGGAGGTGTGCATTAGTGAAGTTCTGCTCCCCCTGACCAAAGGAGGGAGGAGTGAATGCCCCTCTACCAAACTTCTGTTGCTGCCCAGTCTTGTGTTAAGTCAAATTTGAAAAAAACTAAGGCATTTTCCTCATGAAAAACATTGTTAAAGCAATAAGTTAAACATGTAATCATAACGAAGGGAATTTTTTTCCCCAAAGGACCATGGTTATTTAGGATTAGTGTGGCTCCTTAGTTGTAATTCTCAGTGTTACTATATGGAGATCTACTTTTGAATCAATATAAGCTTCATTCCATTATTTGCTAGTGGGTTTTTTTATCCTACTGTATTGATGTAACAGATTAAGTAGGCTATTCTGGTCGGCCAAACTGAGTCAGGACCATTAGTGGCTATAACAGAATTTATACCCCATAAACCATAATGGTTTTTAAACTCTTTTTCCTCCTGTTAGACAGGGCTTTAGTGTAATTAGTAACTATTTACAGGGACTATTTACAGTCCCTCCCGCACGTTTTCCAATGCTAATAGTTATAGTAACTTGACTAGAAACATGTAAAAGGAGTGTGTTTCTCTCCCCTACCTCCCCCCAACCTCCCCCCCGTCTTCTAAATTTCTAGGAACTGTTTCGTCAGCAACATTCCTTACAGACAGCGGATCAGCAGTGCAACCAGATAAAAGCCAAATTGAACCAGGACTTGCAACAAGCCAAGAATGACTACAATGCTCTACGGGCAGAACTCGACAAAGTAGGATTTTTAATATCTGAACTATTCAAATGGATGTGGTGATGCTGAGTTTTTATTTTATGTAAAATTTAACTGTCCTCTTTTTTGTGTTTGAAGATCTATACATGACTAATATTTAAGTGCAACTAAATATATCACAGGTCAGAGCAAGCTGCGGTATGTTCCTGTCACAGGTTGAGCTGGTCCATTAAAAGACTGGGGCACAGCTGCACCTTTTGTCAGGTTTAGCCCATCTCCCTGTATGATGAGAATGAATACAAGGGTCATGTGACAGAAGCATGCATCTAAACCGGGCCTGCTGGCAGGTAAAAGGGCAGCCTGTGGTCATTCAAGAGAGAGACCCCTCCCCGCACCCCAAAAGGTCAGAGAGACACTCTCTCTCCTTAGTGCCCAGGCGGAGAACGGGTGACAGTTTTCCAGAACTCCAAGGCAGAAGCCTTTTTGGGGGAAGAGATTTACAAGGAATGCAGGGATAAGCCTCCATTGGTGGACCTGCAGGATGCAGAAGTCCCAGCTAGGAGAGGGGTGGGACTACAAGGATGGGCATGATCTGATCAAGACCTGGAAAAACTTATCAGGTATTATAAATTGAAAGGAATAATTGAGGCTGGTAAAGTTATGTTGGAGTGTTCTAATAATAAACCAATCTGGAAGAGAGCACTATTGTAAAATCGCCACATGTGATAGCTGGTTTGATGCAAGAGTGAAGGTAAACTGAGGTAACAGATTAGCCAAAGGCAGTTTGGGGGTAATGCCCTGCAACAGTTCTCTTTAGCTTTGTTCTGATTTGAGCACTGCTGCTTCTCCGCACACACTCTTTAATAGGAAACTGCTGTTTTATTTATGATACACATGGTCTACCCTGACTTAATACAGAGGTTCTAAATTTGTCCACGATAGCTGTCTGCCATAGCTATGTGTCATCCTAGCTGTGTGAGCACATTAATCAAACCTTTTCTACAGAGGTGGTTAGTATTTTCTCTACACATACTCTTCTTTCCAGGTTTACTCTTGAAATACTCGATTCATACTCAAACTTGCATGTTTATAGGTTTATATCCAGAAAAGCTTACTTCTTTCTAGAATGGAACTAGATTATTTCATTCTCATTGTTTTCTCTTGATTTTGGTAATTTACTCCCTTTTTAATTTGGAGCACAATAGAGCTATTATGACAGATATAAAACAGATTAAAAAGGTTGAAAACCAGTTAGAATTTGGTGGTGTTACAGTTATGATCTTGTTAACTTTCTGGCTTAGATAGCGATATAAAGTCAGGTGATTAACTTAAGATAGAGGATAGCACAACACTAATTTCCCTTACCCCCGAAGAATGTAGTTATGGAGACTCAGGTGCAAGCTGAATGTCTTTGTTGGTCCATGAGGTGTACAAATATTGGTTTTTAAGAACATGTAAACTATTCCTTGAATATATAGTAAGTGGAAAAAGTAGAGTAATTTGTCAGTTTCTTGGTATTTGGATTGTACAGAATTAACTCTAGTTTGGTACTGATCCTTTCCCTTGTTGACTGTTCAATGGCATATTTGTTGATAGCTGATCATCAGTCCAACACCTAAATGTTAGCTCTCAAATGAGCAGTTGAGGACTGAGTGGGAATGGGGAAGCATCTTCTAAACCAGTGTTTCCCAAACTTGGGACACCGCTTGTGTAGGGAAAGCCCCGGCAGGCCAGGCCAGCTTGTTTACCTTCCGCGTCCGCAGGTCCAGTCGATCGCGGCTCCCATTGGCGATTGGCCTGGAGCAGCGAACCATGGCCAATGGGAGCCGCAATCGACCGGACCTGCGGACACGGCAGGTAAACAAACCAGCCTGGCCCTCCAGGGCTTTCCCTACACAAATGGCGTCCCAAGTTTAGGAAACATTGTTCTAAACCTAATAGGTGCTCGCTTTGACAAAGTATGTTACTTTTAAAAAAAATTGAGAGCAGGTGTTAAATCTGCTGCCCTTATGGTTGAGCTTAAAAGAAAGCACTGGTTAGGATTCCCAGTGATTAACAGACTGTACTATAACTATTGCTTAAATCATGTGCCTGAAAATATTTTTCATAACCTTGCTCAGTCTTGAGTTAAAGATTTGTGTTACCTTAACCTGTACTATTTTTTGGTATGATACAGAATCTAGAACCCAGGACTGGACAGTGAAAGGAGGATGGATTTTTCAGATATCTGGGCTATTTTTAATTGCACTTTTTTAAAGCCATCATGCTGAGTTTCAAGGTTTAGGGCCAAATTCTACATAACACAGAAGTCAACAGTTACTCCAAACTTCTCTTTCTGTAGGAGGAAGCAGAACATAGCTTAGGTTTTCTAAGGTATCTTTGGAGCTCATCATTTAAAGGGACATCAGGAATTTTTAATTTTTTAAAATAGATTAAATATGACTACAAATAAAATGTGATGTGTTTTATTCATAGGCAGTAGCAGTGAAACACCGTTTGGAAAACGACTCCAGTGAGCTTACACAGAAGCTGTGCAGAGCAGAACAGGCTTTACTAGCAAACCAGTCAAAGGAAAATGACTTCAGGAGAAACTTTGAGGTAAATAAATCAGAGAGGCAAGTGGAATAATTACTCATTTAAAATGGAAATCAGTAAGAACTGGTGCCATTTATGCATTACTGACTCCGAGGGGAACTCTGCAAGCTCTATATTGGAGAATAGTGTATTTCCATCAGAAGTTGTGATACTGTCTTATTCCGGCTGTACCTTTTAGGACCATCTTAAAAGACCTATAGCTGTGATACAAAATAAGGCCCCTATCTTGCAGTTTTTGCAATTGATTCCATGTGGACTGACCCCATGTGCAAAATTGGTTTAAAAAAGGTTTAAAAAATGATTTTGCACCAGCATACTACAGATAGGGTTACAGTTCATATGGAATTTTTTCTAATCTAATTGTGTAATATGGTTCAAGAGACTTTGTTTAGTCCTAAAAATAAAATATTTCAAATCTGTTTGAGTTGATTTGGAACTTCTAGAATCATTAGCTGCTTCCTAAGTATAAGTGTGTTTTGCCTAATTCCAAGATTTCATGGAGGAGTGGGTACTTTTTTGGGCACACAATCAATTTAAAGCAAGAGAAAATCCTCAAAATGATTTGTATAAATAAACAAAGAATCCCTGGGAAGTACTGGCAAACTGCCTCTTAGCATTCGCATCTTTAAATCTCCTCCTCCAGTATAATGTTCCATTACGTGTCTTTTTAGTTATATTTGCTTTGTTAACAACCAAAATAAGTACATTTTTACTTTTGCAAGCACTATAGACCAGAATTATCAACAAATTTCTAGCTATGAAGCCAGATCCTAACTTGGCATATATCAGCATAGCTCCATTGAAATCAATAAAGTTATTCCAATTTACACTAGAAGGATCTGACTGTACGTTTTGATTTAAAAAAAACCTTGATTGCTGATTACAAGATTTTTCCTTTAATTTGTAGTTAGAAGGAAAGTGAAAGGGAAGAGAACTCAGAATAGTCATAGAAGCACATCAGAGATTTTTTTTTTTTTAAGTTCCTATATTGTGCCAATTGCTGTTCTATCTGAATGCTTTCCAGAGTCAAGAATAATTAAGGTGACTAGCATCTATCATTTGAGTTTTCTATTTCTCCCATATCCCCCAGAGCACTGGTTTTCAACCTGTGGTGCACAGATCCCTGAGAGTTCGTAGACTGTCTAAGGGGTCCTCAAAAGGTTGTCGGAACAGTGGTTTTCAACCTGTGAACCACTGGGCGTCCACAGACTATGTCCAAGATTTCCAAAGGGGTCTGCACCTCCACTTGAAATTTTCTAGGGTCCACAAATGGAGAAGAGATTGAAAAACCACTGTCCCAGAGGGTAAAGGGTGTGTGTGTGTGTGGGGGTGTGTGTGTGTAAATATGAAAAATGGTGATGTTAGTTGTCATTTTGCAGGAGCGAATTTCATAGTATTGGGCCAGCTCCTGAAAAGGTCCTGTCTCCTGTATCTGCTGGTTTTACTTCTGATGTGTAGAAAGTTGTTCCTGAGGAACACAGCTACTGAAGTCTGAGAGAGTAAGATGGTATTTTGAGCCCATGTTCTTTATAGCTTCAGAAATAAAGACCGAGATTTGATTCAGTGTTCTGTGGGGAATCAGCGGAGTGAGTGTACTCAAGTGAACCTGTATTACTGAGGAAGTGTGCTGCAGTGTTCTGTAACTCTTGCAGATTTTTCAGGGTAGATGCATTCAAGTCTAAATACATTGGATTTTGTTTATTCAATCAGGAATTAAGCCTATGTGATTGAGGCCAAATTGTAATCCCAAATGATGGGATGTAGCCTTTACCCGATTAAGGTGGGAGAATGCATTTCTTGCAAATAGTTTTGTGAAAGTCCAGCATCAGAGCATGAGATTTTTTTGGAGCTATGTTAGGTTGTTGGTTCCAGGTTTTTGTTGAAAGCGTCTTAATCAGAGCCACTTGTGCTGAGTCACAGCAAGAGGGATGGGCATTTCAGCCATTTAAACCCCTTGAATTTCATTGGTATTTTGAACACAAGAAGCTGAGAATTCATACAGCTTTGAGACATTTGTCTTACATCAGCATTGCCTGAAAATTTTGTCTATTGACACCTGTGTCTTTTAGAATGATTGATAGCAGAGTGTGTGTGTGTTTCGGTATAAAAGTTGGATGTTTTGGACTAGGAGGTTGTGAGACGAAAAGAAAATAACTAGAAGCATCAACGGTTTTATTTATGTTCTTTGGGTGACTTGTTTAAATAGCTGAAAATACAGACCTGCTGTGTCGCCAAGGTTTTAATTTGTTTTCCATCTAGACCCTCCCTTTTCTTGAATTTGGCTTCTATGCACTGGTGTCCATCTGCTCTTAGTAAGTAGATGAATAAATGATGGCTTGTTTCCAGTAGAGTCCCACCAGTGCCCTGCCATCTGTTACCCAGGAATGCAGGAGTTTGGGTGGAAGGAGTTAGTTTTTTAGAAATAATTTTATTTAAGTTCCCAGTTTAGGACATAGTTGTATAGGGTATTTTAACTTTTCTTAACTTATTTGAAAAAAAGATACTTAGAAAATGTACTATCCCAAAGCCCCAGGTATTACTGACTAATAATACTTAACATCTAATGCTATCTTGCTACCAAGAGCAACTTCATATATTTGACTCATCCACACTGAGAGATGGGTGGTCTGAGAACAGGAGCTGGAACGGGAAACTTCTCCTGAGTTCTGATAATTGACTCCCCTCTGTGGTTTTGGGCAAGTCACTTAACTTCACTCTCAGTTTTTGTGGGCTGGATTCTATCCTGTGTCAAGATCTGCTATGGGCAGGCACCAGAGAACTGGTTGCAGCTCCCTGGTTCCATATCCTGAGCCACCTAAGTACTGCTGTGATCTGTGCCAGCTGGGAGACGTCCCAAAAGGATTGTCTGCCCTCTGAGGACTGCCAAGAGTGCAGTTTGTGTTCCTAACTCATGTACATGCTTAGAAACCAAGGCCCAACTTTCCAGAGTCTTCATGGGACTCAGATGGGTAGTATACCACATCACACTACTCTCAGTTTATTGACTTAATCAACTGTTTTGTAACTAGTGTTTTGTTGTAGGAAATTAAGAAGGAAAAAAATCTTCTTCGCTGCCAGTCTGATCAAAAATCTCGAGAAATCCATCAGCTGGAAGAAGAACTAAAAACAGCCAAACAGTTTCTAAAGGAGACCCAGAATTATGCGGAAGAGATGAAAAGTGAGATATACATTTCTACCTATTTAAATCATGATACAAACTATTACTTCAGTGTGGAGGATCTGTAAACCTCATTATCAATGGTGATTTCATAGAATATCAGGGTTGGCAGGGACCTCAGGAGGTCATCTAGTCCAACCCCCTGCTCAAAGCAGGACCAATCCCCAGACAGGTTTTTTTCTTATCCCAGTTTCCTAAATGGCCCCCTCAAGGACTGAACTCACAACCCTGGATTTAGCAGGCCAGTGCTCAAACCACTTAGCTATCCCTCCCCACATACCCAAGAAAAAAAAATTCCCATTGTGTGATATAGTTAAATTAACTTTTAGCTAATACACACAATTCTCTTTCCAAACTGAGATGGAACTATTTATACAAATCTACTGACTCATAAAATTATGTGGTTTTGAACTATTTAAAATAAGGAATAAATATGTCCCCAAAAAAACTATATGGTCAGCAAATTAAATACTATAATGTGGTCCTGTGTTTTAAAATCCCAGGCAAACAAATATACCTCAAACTATTATCCTTTGACTTGTTTATGGACTCCATCAAGCTAAAATGTGATGAAATGTTACCTTCCGAGCCCTAATTTGACTTTTCCCTACATTTTGTCTATTTGGTTGGGAAAATGCATTTTGCAGACTGAGGTTTAAGAGAACAGGTAATTCTGCAAAGAACGAGACTGTTCCCATTTATCCCTGTATAAGTCTAACCTCACTTAATTAGATTTCAAAATTAAATGTATGGACCTAGTCCTGCTCCCATTTTAATAAGTATTTCTGCATGCTCCAGTCCATGAGGCCATCCAAATAACTGCTTTCTGTTTTGATCTTATTCTAGGCAAGTGGCAGCACTTTCGGCTAGCTAATAAAATGTAATGCCTTCTAAGTCCATTTTCTTGCTTTCGCTATCTTCTAGCTGTGGTTCTTAAGGTGTCAAATGGCAACATTATCTCCATTTTCTGGAGGGAATAATTATGAACAAAAAATAAGTCAGAAGATGTTTGTGCTGCAGCTCTGCACTGCAACCAACAATAACTTGTCCTAATTGAAGCATAACTGAATGTGGGTTCCCAGAGTCCTACGCTATCACCCTTAACCCTCGGACAGTTCTTCCTCTGTAATTAGTCTCTGTTTATCCTCTTTAGTTCTACCTTCCCCCCACCCCTTTGAATCACCACCCTAAATATTCCTTCTCCATCCTTTGTGTTGACATATTTCAAATAACCGTAGATTGCTATCATTTCCCTTCCCCTCCCTCTGTCACTGTTTCTCACCAAGTTTTGGGGACTTGGAGACACTGAATTTTACTGTAGAGGGAATGCTTAGTCTTCTTTTTTATGGTAAGTTGGTGTTGTTCAATACAATTCTCTTTGCAATTCAGGAAATCTCTTGTATTCTCTGCATCTCTTAATTTTACTCCATAAATCAGTCCGACAAACACCTTGATCATTTTTATATATTCTGGATCTTGAAGACAGGAAAATGGACAAATAAGGGACCAAAATTCTTCATCTAACCATTGGTACTGTTACCTGTCAACCATGAGTTTCATAGTACAAGCCATTAGACCTCAGTGAAAATGGGCTGTAGACACCATTAGAACTGTAAAACATAGAGCGATTTGACTAGCAGTAATATGTTCTTTCTGCAAAACTGAATTATGACAATGCTAAAATTATCTCAGCTATACAAATTCATGGTTTGGAAATAAAGGCAGTTTTGGAATGTGATGTATATAATTATATCCTGAAATACTAAGAACATTGATTGCTAGATGAAAAATTGAAAAATGTTAATATTGCCATTTTATAGTGTTACCCATAAAAGCTCATATTGCATATTTGACATAGTTTGCTTTCACAAATTAACCACTTAATTGTTTTTATTACTATAGATAAGAGTTTGTCTCAGGAAGAAAACCTAAAGCTACTCCAAGAGAAACTCAAACAACAAGATGCCTCTCTCAGTTTGGAGAAATTGAAATTATCTATAGCTGATCTGGAAAAGCAACGAGATTCCATTCAGCATCTGCTGAAGCAAAGAGAAAACCACACTGAGGAACTAAACAGTAAGATAAGTAAAATGGAGAAGGAATCAGAAGCCTTGCTGAAAGTCCTCGGATTAAAGGAGAGAGAATGTGAAGAACTAAAAAAGGAGTTTACTATTCATTTTCAATGGAAAAATGAAAATGAACAACTTGTGAATAAACTTGAGTCTGAAAAGGAAGAATTGCTGAGCAAAATTAATGACTTGGAAAGTTCTCTCAAGATTCAACAAGTTAAAAGTAATGAAAGTAGTGAGACTGTTCGAATAATGGTAAATGAGAAAGAAAAATATAGTTTGGAGATAAAAAATCTCAGAGACATGGTGGAATATAAAAGTGCAAAACTAGAGACACAGAAAAAAGCTTATGATGAACTTCAACAAAAAGCGGAATGTTCAGATCAAAAATATAGGAAAGAAATAGAAAATATGACCTGGAAAATATCTCAGCTCACCAACCAAGTTGAAATTCTAGAACAAAAACTACAGTTAGCAGCAAATGCAGTACTGGAGAAGGATCAATGTTATCATGAGTTGCATGGTAAATATGAGAAAATTTGCTGTCTTGTAAAATCAAAAGAGATTTCTGAAGTAAGAGAATTACATTTACAGAATAATCATTGCAAGACTGTTTTGGGTGATGACCAACAACTTCCAGTGAAAAATTGCATCACAGATGTATTAATGAGAGAACCTGGAACAGTCACTGAGGATTGGGAAGACCATTGTGCAAAAGCTGTCCTAGAAACAGATAAAAATGATCAACAGGATATGTCAGTCCTACAAGATCAGGTCTCTTCTCTTGAGATTTCATTAATGGCTCAATCGCAGTTTAAGTCACATTTGCAGAAACCCTTTGAAAAGTTGTTACAAATCAAAGGCAAGACAGAAAAAAAGCTAATTGAAGCAGAACAAATGCATGAAAGTTTTGTGACAGAGACTAAAAACCATATCAGTAACTTGCAAGGGGATACTTCTGCTCAGCAGGATTGTGTTGATAAAACATTAGCTGCCCTTGAGGAAAAGGAAAAGCAATTGCAAACTTTGAACAAAGAATTAGAAACTCAACAAGCAGAGATTCAGGATTTAAAAAGCAATAATAAATTGCTTGAGGATTCAGTAAAGCAGCTACAACTTGTGCTTGATACGTGGAATTTAGAGAAAAAAGACATGTCTACAATGCTTTCCTTACATGAAAAAGAAATTGAGGACCTTACTGAAGAAAATGTAACCCTTAAGGGCATTAACAAGGCTTTAGAACAAGACAAAGTAGACTTACTAGAAACAAACATAATTTTTTCTAATAGATTAAAGGAAAGAGAGGAAACCATTTCTGAGTTGTCCAGAAGATATAAGGAGGAAAGACTGTCACTCCTAGAAGGATATGAAGAAATTGAAAAAGAACTTTTAGATCTACAAGGAAAATACAAATCAATGGAAGAAAAAAGTGCCAACACAGAAGGCATTTTAAAACAGCAAAAAAATCACTTTCAGGAGAGTAAAGCAAAATCAGAACGACAAGAGAAACAGCTTAGGGATGAGCGTAATGAATTCTTCTCTAAACTAGTGTCCTTAGAGGGAAAAAATAAAGATTTGATTCAAGAACTTGAGAAAGTACAGTCAGAATTGCAATTTAAACAATCTGAGATTGCTCATATCCAAAATGTATCTTCAGCTGAGTTGGATTGTTTAAGACAGGAAATGTTAAATGTCAGGACAGAACAAAACAAAATGCAAGAACAACATAAAGTCTTGCTTCAAGAAAATGAGCAATTGAGCAAGGTAATAAAAACAGAGACTGAATGTCTAACATGTGACTTAGTTCATGACAGAGGGCCTACATCAGAACAGTTGAGAGTGTCCATGGAAGAAAAAGAGAATGAGCTGAATAAATATCAAGTTAAACTTGAGCTACTTCAGATGGATCTTGAGGACAGAGAAGTCTCTGTAGAAAACTACAGCACACGGGTAATACAGTTGGAGGCGGCTTTAAAAAGTGTGGAAAGAAAACTTGAGGAAAGTGTAAAGGAAAAAGAGAGGATGCAGCAAGAATTACAAACTATTAAAGAGGAACTGGACACTCCAGATCCTAAGCCTATAATAATGGATAAGAATGACCAAACAAAGGAGTCTGTTGATGCTGTTTCCGAGGTCAACTCTAAAAGAGCAATAGATGAGCAGTATTCTTTGGTTCCTCATGAGCTGACGCCAAGCCAGAATGATGATGTCCAACTGATATCCTCTTTACAGATGACAATGAACAAACTAAATGAATTGGAGAAAATGTGTGAAATTTTGCAGATTGAAAAGTTAGCATTAACATCTGAACTTAATGACTCAAAAACTGAATACACCACTACTGATAAAATGGCAGAAGAGGTAAAAAAAGTAGTGAATGAAGTTAAAATATTAAAAGATGAAAAAGCTATTTTTCCTGATGAATTAATGGATCAGAGTATTGAAAATGAAGTGGGAATACACTTTGATAATGAGCAAATGTCTTTCAAATCTCTGGAATGTAGTGCTGAACCTAACTATAACTATGAAGATTTAAAACTGCCCAACAAAGAAGTTAAAATGCGCTTTGCTGAGGTAAAAGAGAAAATTTTCTCTTTACAAAGAGAGCATAAAATCTTACATGAGCAACACTGTAGTATGATCTTCAAAGTGTCTGAGCTACAGTCCTGTATAGAAACTCTTAAGGCAGAAAATTCTGCATTGTCAACAAGTCTGAATAAAGTTAGCGCTGATTCAGTGGAAGTGCAGGTGACTTCTCACCAAAAAGATGGAGAATTTAAATTAGAGGAAACCAAGTCCACATTTTCTCCATCATGTCTTAATGAGATGCCATATTTTGCAGAAGCAAATCTTTTGGAATTGTCCTTTGACAATGATCTGTGGAAATGGAGAGAAGAAAGTATTCGGCTGAATATTTCTCAAGAATCTGTTCTAGGAGATACAACAGAAATTAGTTTAGTAGAAGAGCCCCATAATGATCAGGCATTGGACTTCATTGCGAAGAGAGAGAGCGTTATACATAGGAAATCTAATCTTGAGAGTAAAATTAAAGAACTTCAGATGATATGTCAGACATATGAAAAGTCCATCAAGAGATTTGAAGAGCAATTCCAGTCTCGTGAAAATATGAAGAATGAGATACAAGAGCTAAAACAACTAATTATTTCTGAAAGGAAAAAATTGGATGACCTCAGAAAGCAAAATGTATCTGACAATGAACAGTGGCAACAAAAACTGAGTAATGTGACCATGGAAATGGAATATAAACTGGCAGCAGAGAAGAAACAGATTGAGCACTTGTCTCTGGAGCTAGAAGTAGCAAGACTCCAGCTGCAAGGCCTTGATTTAAGTTCACGTTCCCTGCTATGCATAGACGTTGAAGATGTAAGTAATGAATTTTGTGTACATCGTTTTCATTTGTTCTATAGTAAAACCAAAGCCAGGTTCTCTTAGGTAAAATGGAAACTACTTAAAATGATTTGTCCTATATCTTAGTTGAAATGGTACAGTACAGAAACTAACAAAGCCATATTATTTTCAATCTCTGTTATCAATGCCGAATAAGAGCAATATCAATATCCTTTGCTGACAATTAATAAGGCATTTTATATTTAAGCTTTTAAGAGTATTATAAACAGCAAAAATATTAAATTATGTCCTTTTTAATATCTATTCTCTATTCTAATAGTAACATGGAAATCTGTTATTTTATTTTAATTGTTATTCTGGCTATCAAAGATGCAGGAAGTCTTTAGCGGGACACCTGAAAACATGATAAAATGTGCACATTTTGTTTGTTCTGCAGCCCAGCTTTTCTCCTCATTCATAACAAAGCGGTGATGCCTTTCACGTGTAGAACTGGAAGGTGGACCAGTGTTATTGCTGGATGCTCCAGGACTAAGCGCCACCCTTCAACTCAGGCCACCAGAAATTTTGTCCAGCAGCAGAATAAGTTGGCGGTTTAGTTTCTCCTAACAACTTTGTTTTATAACTAATTTTAATTATTTTTTCTGCAATACTGATTCCATTTCAACTTCTTGCTCTTCTCTTCCTCTCCTCAAGTAAATTCTCTGGATCCGCAAACACAGCACCTCTCAGTAATTCTCTTTGACTGCTATTGCAAGCCCTGCAAGATCAAGCTAAGTCCAAGTAATGCAGTGGGCAACTTTTTAGGAGTCTTAGAGAGTGACCTATGTCCTGCTGCTACAAGCCACAAATCCTTGCTCTGTGAGGGGGATGGGGCTTTGTTGGACCAGCATACTAGTGTCATGCATGTGCACATAAACACACCCATTTGAAGCCCTGACTCCATTGTGAGAAGGCTTGATCAGGAGCATGAGGATTCTTAAGGAGATGAGAACCCCACATAGCTGGCACAGGAGTAACACTTGGAAACTCCATATGCTCTGGGTCCCAAAAAATACAAAAGGAATTGTCTCCTTTGTAAGGAAGTAATATGTATATTGAGCAGGTTGTATAAACATCAGGCTTTAAACCTTTTCTCTTGCCTTCCCACTCTTAGGATGTGTTTGCTGGGCTTTTCTTCCATATACGGGTCTCCAGGAGTGCTCTGTATCAGGCTCCCTGCCCCCTCCCACCCTGGAGTATATCTGGGTGTGCAGAGACACTTGTTACTTCTGTGAAGCCCTGTCTCAGGTGGTAGGGTAATGTAAATTGTTCATCTCTGCTTTTCAACCTGGGACCCTCTTTCAACCATGCAAAGGGGTTCAAATTTTAGGTGCAATGGAGTGGGAATTGTGCCTGTCCGTTTATCAGGTCAAGAATCCACGTTTTACCAGGGAAAGGAGTTTGGAGTCTCCTTCCCCTCTCCATAGGTTTGCTCAGCATTGAAGTCTAAGGAGCACTTCAGATAGTGTGTGCCCAGAACAGAGGCACATAAGAATTCCATTCCTTATGTAAAAGCAGCAGAGAGTCCTGTGGCTCCTTATAGACTAACAGACGTATTGGAGCATGAGCTTTCGTGGATGAATACCCACTTCGTCGGATGCATGTAGTGGAAATTTCCAGAGGCAGGTATATATATGCAAGCAAGAATCAGGCTAGAGATAACGAGGTTAATTCAATCAGGGAGAATGGGGCCCTCTTCTAGAAGCTGAGGTGTGAAAACCAAGGGAGGAGAAACTGCTTTTGTAGTTGGCAAGCCATTCACAGTCTTTGTTTAATCCTGAGCTGATGGTGTCAAATTTGCAGATGAACTGAAACTCAGCAGTTTCTATTTGAAGTCTGGTCCTGAAGTTTTTTTGCTGCAGGATGGCTACCTTTAAATCTGCTATTGTGTGTCCAGGGAGATTGAAGTATTCTCCTACAGGTTTTAGTATATTGCCAATCCTAATATCTGATTTGTGTCCATTTATCCTTTTACGTAGGGACTGTCCAGTTTGGCCAATGTACATAGCAAGGGGGCATTGCTGGCATTCCTTATGTAGCTGCATCATCAGGGGATTACAGAGGCGTTAAGGAGAAATCCCTTCCCATGTTCGAAATGGCTCCTGCTTTACTTAGTAAAATGTCCGAAGTGGTACTAATTCTCTTCAAAGTACTTACCTGGGTTGTAGCCTGGCCAGCCTGAGGGTGCAGACAGACACCCTTTCAGGCACTTGGAGCCATCTAGCAGGCTATTCCAACAATCAGCATTTGGTACCCCTCCTTAGTTGAGAGATTCCCAGAGCAGGATGATTAGCGTGCTACCTCACTTCTGTAAACAATCGGGGGAAGTACCCCATGTACACCACTAAAAAACCCAAACCCAAGCCCATATAACTCTCGCAGCACTAGAAGCCAGTGTCTTGAAAAAAAACAACCACCTCAATAATAATAAACTACCTACCCCTTCATGCAAAATTAAATAGTTTCTCATACTTTCCTCCTTTGAGATCATCATTTCCAGTTAAAACTAGATGTTAAATTAAAATGTTATATAAAAATGTAAGGAAAATTCGTAAGTTTCGGGAACCTAAGTGGAGCAATAGTCCTACCAGAGAGAGACGTGGCCATGCCTCCAGAAGGGGGTTCCTCCCAATAGATTCTATTGACTAAAAGAGTGAGGACACAGCATCAAAATTTCAAAAGCTCAACTGTAGCCATTTCTTATATTCAACTTATAAATCAACTTGGTGGCAAGCAAGTGGGTCATAGTCTCTAGGGTATGATCTGTCATTTGAGTGTGAGAGGTCTCTGGGTTACATTCAGGTCAAATCCTTGAAGTGGTGTGCAAGATACTCTTTCATGGCAATTCTTCCTCTATCTTGGTTTGTCACAAATCACATCATCTTTATTCTCTGGCTATAACAGTGGCTCTCAAACTTTTTTATTGGTGACCCCTTTCACATAATAAGCTTCTGAGTGCAATTTCCCCTTTATAAATTAAAAACACATTTTAATATATTTAACACCATTATAAATGCTGGAGCAAAGTGGGTTTTGGGGTGGAGGTTTGACAGCTCGAGACACCCCCTTCCCCCCCACATAATAACCTCACGAGAGTGAGGTCCCCAGTTACACAACCCTGTCCATTTATAGACAACATCACTGTTTATGCCCTAACCAAAGAAACAGATCCATTCACAACTTGCCAGCTGCTAGAAAGGAATCCAACTCACCTGGAGTTCAAAATCAAGAATATTCTGAATCCACTGCAGGAAATGCTTCAACAAGGGTAAAAATAGGCATGGCTTTGACTCTAAATTTACCACTGTGGTAAAGATTTACAAAGACACAAAACTTCATCTCATCAATTGTATCTTGACAGCAGTCACCCCGTAGCTAGTCTTCCTCAGAGACCAGGTTTGCTGATGCCATGCATGGGTACCGTCCTCTGAGTGGGATTTCACAATGTGTCTCCAGAAATTCCTTTTGTGGACACATCATTCTCAGATCCTGTCCAAATGTCTCTTTTAGGGCAGGTAAGTATAAGCAATGCACTTTAAACCAACCCAGTTTTCACTTTGTATGATTGCTACAGGAACAAACCTCACGTGGTGAAGAGCATACCTGGAAGACAAGATGACCCCAGGGTTATGGTGGGTCACTCAAAATAAAGAGCATCCAGCTTTCTCAACCTCACACCTTGTGCTGTACAGTTTTTCAGTATGTCAGGGTACACTTCCTTTTAGTTTACTTTTACATAATTTAGTAGTGTTAGAACATTAACATAGGAATGGACAGATGGGATCAAACCAGTGGTCCATTGAGTCCACTATGTCATCTGACAGTGGCCAGTAGCAGTTGCTTCAGAGGAAGGTTCAAGAAACTCTGTAGAGGGCAGTTATGGAATAACTGACCCACAAGGGAAATTTCTTCCTATCTCCTGTTAGAGGTTGGCTTGTGCTCTGAAGTATGAATGTTTATATCCCTTTTGAAAATAAGTAACCAACCAGAGGTCAGAGCTTCTCTCAGAGGCCATGGAAATAATGTCAGATGGAGAGAAGAATCTGCTGCTTTACAAAACAGTTTGCATAAAGGGAAGAGTATAGAGCTGAAGTCCACCATCTAGTTCTTCACTAGCCAGAAGTCCTGGACGTTTTTTGGACACGATTGATTGATAGCTAAGGAATCTCCACTACGTCTGCAGAAAAAACAGATCTCTTGAAGTATGGGTCCCTATTTCATCTGTACCTGAGCTGCCTACAATTAACCGCCTGGGTGTCAAAAGAAAAGTGTAGTTCAGCAGAGATTATCCATTCCCCTAACTGATACATTTTGGTATCCAGACAGAATTCAATCAGGAAATTTCATTCATTGTTCTTGTAAAGTTTCACTTATGGTGCAAAGGAAATAATAACAATAAATCTGTTATATATAAATATATATAATATATAATTGGTGCCCAGCACAATGGGGTCCTGGTGTATAATTAGTACAAAAAATTAATAATCACAAAATTTTGATGTTCTTTATTCAGGACGTCAAATTCCCAACTGAGCACCAAATGTTAAGATTCATCAGACTGGCCAGCAGTTGGTTTTTCTAGTTGCTATTTGTTCCTAAAGTCAGATTTTGGAATTAGTTCCTCCAGCTGTACAAGAACCACACTTGGTTGGTTGTAAATAAAAGGTTATTCTTACAGCCCATAAACCTTTCTGCCCAAAGTAAATTCCTCTTTCCACAATTCTAGGAAATTAGTTTGTTTCAACTTTAACTTTGGAAAAGTTGTGGCATTAGCAGGGATTGCAAGAGCTCTAAAAGATGTATCTTAAGCATATAAAAATATATATGCCAGTCATATACTCATCTCTTTCCATCCAAAATCTGGGACCTGGGCATTTCAAAGTTGCTACAGACAAGATGTTAAAATCCTTCACTAGTTGGCATGCTAGGCCTTTGAGAAACCATTCACTGAGTGAATCAAGGCTCTCTCAATAAGGTCCCTAGTGGTATTGTGGGGCAGAAGTATCTGAGCCTCATCTGAGGAAGATTTGCAAAGTAGGTTCCCATTTCTTTGCAGAGGCATCCTTTGTAGTGTGACAGTTTCTCCTCTACCTTGGTGGGTCCTGCGCTTGTTGGCGGATTTGCTTACCTCACAGATTCACCCTGTGGGTCAGGAAACAGCTCAGAGACCTTCCCCTCTGGTAGAAGCCACAGTCTCGGTCAATTCCTCCTGTGTTTGATCAGAAATTGGGAGGTTTGTGGGGATCCGAGGCCCGCCCTCTACTCCGGGTTCCAGTCCAGGGCCCTGTGGACTACAGCTGCAGCTGCTTCCCCATGGCCTCCTCCCAATACCTTCTTTGTCTTCACCACCGGACCTTCCTCCTGATGTCTGATAATGCTTGTACTTCTCAGTCCTCCATCCATATGCCTACTCACTCTGAGCTTCTTGCATGCCTCTTGCTCCCAGTTCCTTGCACGCACTTCCTCTCCCCTGGCTCCCCCTTGGCCTGACTGGAGTGAGCCCTTTTATAGCATCAGAGGGCTTTAATTAAAGTCAGGTGCTTAACAGCCTCACCTGACTCTTAGCAAGTCAATTGGAGTCAGGTGTTCTCATTAGCCTGGAGCAGCCTCTGCTCTGGTCACTCAGGGAACAGAAAACTGTTAATCCAGTGGCCAGTATATCTCCCTTCTACTACTCTCTTGTTCCCAACTGGCCTGGGTCTATCACAGTAGGTTGCTACTTGGTTGGTTCCCAAATATTCCTTCAATACGAAGCTTTTGCTCTATATGGGGGGGGAACTCCTAATTCTGTCCTATTCTATCAAAAGCTAAAATTCTCATTTGTCCTTTTTCTCTCCCACACACACTTCTGTGACTCACTGCTTGCTTTTTCCCATTTGTGATGAATGAAGAGAAGCTCTTTAGCATAATGAGAAATTTCTAGGGCTGTCAAGCAATTAAAAAAATTAATTATGATTATTTTCACTGTTAACAGAATACCATTTATTTAAATATTTTTGGATGTTTTCTATATATTCGGTTACTACATAACACAGTGTACAGTGCTCACTTTATATTTTTTATTACAAAAATTTGTGCTGTAAAAAACAAAAGAAATAATATTTTTCAATTCACCTCATACAAGTACTATAATGCAATCTCTTTATCATGAAAGTTGAACTTAAAAATGTAGAATTATGTACAAAAAAAATCTGCATTCAAAAACAAAACAATGTCAAACATTAGTGCCTACAAGTCCACTCAGTCCTACTTCTTCAGACAGTCACTCAGACAACCAAGTTTGTTTACATTTCCAGGAGATAATGGCCGCTTCTTGTTTACAATGTCACCTGAAAGTGAGAACAGGCATTCGCATGGCACTGTAGTAGCCAGCATTGCAAAGTATTTATGTACCAGATATGCTAAAGATTCAGATGTTCCTTTATTCTTCAGCCACCATTCCAGAGGACATTCGTCTGTGCTGATGATAGGTTCTGCTCAATAATGATCCGACGCATGTTCATTTTCATCATCTGAGTCAGATGCCACCAACAGAAGGCTGATTTTCTTTTTTGGTGGTTTGGGTTCTATAGTTTTCACATCAGTGTGTTGCTCATTTAAGACTTCTGAAAGCATGCTCCACACCTTGATCCTCTCAGATTTTGGACGGCACTTCAGCTTCTTAAACCTTCAGTCAAGTGCTGTAGCTATTTTTAGAAATCTCACATTGGTACCTTCTTTGCATTTTGTCAAATCTGCAGTGACTGTTCATAAATCAAACAACATGTGCTGGGTCATTATCCAAGACTGCTATGGCATGAAAATATATGGCAGAATGCAGGTAAAACAGAGCAGGGGACATACAATTCTCCCCCTAAGAGTTCAGTCTAAAAGTAAATTAACGCACTATATTTTTAACGAACATCATCAGCATGGAAGCATGTCCTCCGGAATGGTGGCTGAAGCATGAAGGGGCACATGAATGTTTAGCATATCTGGTACGTAAATACCTTGTAAGGCCAGCTACAAAACTGCCATGCGAACACCTGTTCTCACTTTCAGGTGATGCTGTAAATAATAAGCAGGCAGCAGTATCTCCTGTAAATATAAACAAACTTGTTTATCTTAGCAATTGGCTGAACAAGAAGTAGGAGTGAGTGGACTTGCAGGCTCTAAAGTTTTACATTGTTTTGTTTTTGAGTGCCGTTATGTAACAAAAAAAATCTACATTTGTAAGTTGCACTTTCACAATAAAGAGATTGCATTACAGTACTTGTATGAGGTGAATTGAAAAATACTGTTTCTTTTGTTTATCACTTATGCAGTGCAAATATCTGTAATAAAAATTATGTAAGGTGAGCACTGTATACTTTGTATTCTGGGTTGTAACTGAAATGAATAGATTTGAAAATGTAGAAAAAACATCCAAAAATATTTAATAAACAATAGAACAGCAATTTAAATTTAACAGCGCAATTAAAACTGCGATTGATTGCAATTAATTTTTTGAGTTCATCGCGTGAGTTAACTGTGATTAATCCACAGCACTAAAAATTTCTTACCTGATAATTTTCTTTCTACTAGTAGTATCTCTTAATTCAGCTCACTGTCCTTATCTGATAAAGGCCCATGATACAATTTATAGAAAATTGGAATATTTTTTTCTAAAGGGAGATTTAAATATATAATTGTCTTAACATTAGTTGTTATAATTTCAGGTTGTCTTAAGGTTAGTAATAGTTTGCTAGAGTGTTCCTATAGCTTTGGAATAACTCTTCTAATTGCCTGAGTTGAAGGGCAAGGCTTAGTCCTGTAGCCTCCAGCAACAACACTGGATCAAATTGTACAGGTGAGTGACATTACCCATTTGTTATGAATGAGAGAAGCTGCTAGTGGAAAATTACCAGGTAAGAAATTTCTCAGTCTTCCTTGTAGACTCACTCTTGTCTTTCACTGACTTCTACCAATTGCAGACTTCTCCTACTTCACAAGGAAACAATGGCATGCATCAGTTGCAAGTGCGTAGTTTGCCTAATGAAAACTTGGCACCCAAGCGAGAGAAACCTGAGTTAAAACTATGTGAACAAATTACTATAGAAGAAAACTCTGAATGTGAAAATGTAGCTGAGGTCACGGAAGCAAGATCTGCAGAAGAATGTCCAGCAAAACTTATCTCAGAAACTGAATATAGAAATACATTGGAGAAAAAGATAGACTGCCACAGTGAATTGTCATTTTCCAATAACAACATCTCTATAACGCCTCTGGATTTCTTGGAAAATCAAGTAACAATTGAAACTCTTCAGCTACAGATAAAGCAGACATCTA
Source organism: Mauremys reevesii (assembly GCF_016161935.1). Lineage (NCBI taxonomy): Eukaryota > Metazoa > Chordata > Testudines > Geoemydidae > Mauremys > Mauremys reevesii. The sequence goes on from NC_052625.1 coordinate 50,714,880, forward strand.
GTGAAAACCTAAAGCTGCTCCTTGGCATAGAGGAAAGCAATACAAAAGTTGATGCTCTTCTCATAGAAATCAAAGAATTAAACTCAAGGTTGGATTTGCAGCATACAGAACTAACTGCAAAGATAACTGCTTATGCAGAATTAGAAAAAACAGTTCTAGAACTTAAAAAAGAAAACTCAGACTTAAATGAGAAACTTGAATCTGTTTCTTTTGATAAGCAGCAGATATCTTACAAAGTTATGATTCTAGAAAAAGAACTTGACAAGGCAAAATCTGACCTGGATGTGTACAAAGGTAGATTATCTGATGTAACAAACATGCTGGAGGACTTAGAAGTGACCAAAGGAGACTGGCACGAGAAGTTCCTCGTAACTGAAAACGAACTGAGGAGAACAAAATCTGAGAAAGAGAACATTGAGAACCATGCCCTGTCCATAGAAGGTGACATAGAGGAACTTCAGAGAAAAAATCAGGAGTTAGAAAAAGACAGTGAAAATAAACTGAAAACTGTTTCAACTCTTCAAGAGCAGCTTGCTGTAATCACAATGGAGAGAAACCAACTCAGTCAAGAACTGAGCATTTTGTCAGAGAAAAAAGAGGAATTGGATCAACTGTATCAGAAACTGCAGGAGAAAATAAAAGAACTAGAGTCAAACAAAGTGGATGCTACTGAATTTATTGGGATATTAGAGGCTGAAGCTAAGACACAAACCAAACTGCTTCAGACCACAAAATCTGATGTAGATCAGTTATCAAGGGAAAAAGACTATCTTGTGCAGCAGTTGCAGAATGTGGAGAAGGATGCAGAGATTCTGACATTAGAAAAAGAAAAGTTTCAAAACCAGATACAGGATCTGGAGGAGGAAAAAAAATTGATTCTAAGGGAGTCTGAAATGTTGCAGACTAAGTTAAGTGAATCAGAAATGGAAAACTCTAAGCTTTCCAAAACTTTGGAAGGCTCATTAATTGAAAAAGGCGAACTTGCTGCTAGACTGAACTCAACACAAGAAGAGGTGGATCAGCTGCGATATGGAATTGAGAAGTTGAAAATAAAAATAGAATCGGATGAGAAGAAAAAGCGCCGCACAGTTGAAAAACTGAAAGAGAGTGAACGGAAAGCAGATTTTCTTCTGGACAAAATTGAGAAGCTTGAAAGAGAATTGCAGATGTCAGAAGAAAATCTAGAAGATGCAATTCTTCAGGCAGAGACTGCTAAAACAGAGGCAGAAACATTTAAAACTGAGATGGAAGAGATGGCGGAAAGGGTGAAAAGTTTAGAATTCGCAGTTAATGCCTTCAGGTCAGAAAAAGAAGGTTTGAATAAGGAACTACAGGAGAAGCAAGAAAAGATATCTGAATTAGAATCTTCTAACGCTAACGTTGTAAGACTGCTGGAAGAAAAGGAGAAAGAAAATATGCAAATTAAAGAAGAGTCTGAAAATGTCACGGTATTGATAAAATCTCAGCTGAAAAATGCAAGTGAGGAAATAAAGCTTTTTTTCAATGAGCTAGAAATTTGTAAGGCAAAAGAACAAGACTTAATTCATCAAATGGGTTGTCTTGAACATGATAAAACACAACTGTTACTGGATCTTCAGGAAGCAAGAAACATCAGTACCAAACTAGAACAATCACTAGGAGCCCTTGTACAGGAACTTGCAGACTGTAAACGAACCCGGGACGAGACGATCCAAGAAAATGGTGCACTACAAAAGAAGATTAAAGATGTAGAGCAGCTCTCTGTACAGCTGTCACATGCGGAAAGTGAACATGAATGCTGGATGCAGGAAAAAGAAGGGCAGCAGAATATGATAGATGAATTGAAGCAGAAGGTTCAACAGCTATCTAATAATGAAATTTTGAAGGCTACCCTAGAAAATCTAAAAGCATCCCCTAAAGATCTTGAGAAGGAGTCCACACGGTCTGAAAAATCTGCTCTTGTTGAAAAGGTAATTCAATTTAAGCTATTGTCCAGTCCTCTTTGTAAGAATGGGGATAGAATGTCCTCCGGGCTGGCCACTTCCTTGCCCAATTAAAGTCCAAAAGAGTTTAAACTGAGGGTTGTACAGTAATCACTGACAAAAATTTGTGGTGCTGTGGAAGGAATAGGTCTGATTTTCAGTGAACGTTTGTCACATGGACTTGTTCTATAATAGCTATTCGTGATTACCTCCCTGTGTGGATACTCTTACTCTGGAATAAGATCATCCATGCAGGGAGTTAATCAGGAATAACTATGCCACTTTAAATTCATACCTTACTTTAATCCAAATTAACTTTTCAGTGTAGAAAAGCCATAAGATTGTATGTGTGCATTTGCAATTCTACAAAGATTTTGGTGTATGCACTAACAGATATGCATTCATTCACCTGGTAAGGTGTACGCAATGTAGCTGTTTGTTTGACTATACCCACAGGCCTACTGAAAGCTCTGTGTGTGTTTTGTGTTTTCAATTTTTGTATCTGTGGTACTGTTGGCAGGTTTAGGGCCCAAGTCAGAGTCCATGGGAAGACCCCCATTGACTTCACTAGGTTTTGAATCAGATTCTTATTGCCTATTTAACATGGCCCTTTAAAATGCATCCTGGATCAAGGTATTCCAGGGGTGTGTGCTGTGGTTATAGAGCTGGAGACTGCCACTAGACTGCGCGAGCAAGAGTAAGTGTAATGCCAGAATCTTTCTCTTCCTTGAGAAGGGAAGAGGAGAAAGGACAATGAAATTAACATGGGGGGAAATAAAGGTAGTTTGGGGGAACAGCAGTCAGAAAGATGAATTATCTTCAGGAACAGAGAGAAAACAGCCAAGTTAGTTACTGTATGAGAAACTGACTTCGAGGTTTGAGGGCCAGATCCTCAGCTGGTGTAAATCTGTGTATCTTCATTGAAGTCCATGGATCTCTGCCAGTTCAAAGAAACTGAGGTTCTGGCTCCAACATTTTAGGAATTTTAATACTCTGTTAATATTCTCCTCTAATAAAGAATGAAGATGAGCTCACTGTTCTTTCCCTTTCCTTCATACTTTGTATTTGAAAACTGTTCCACTGGGGATGGTGGGCCTTAGGTTGTCAGCCTGGAATGGCTGCTATGACAAAAGGCTCGTCTCTATTTCAGGCATTTACATGACTTCCATCAGCGGAGTATCTGAGATCAATTAGATAACAAGTATAATGTTCCTCAAGTATTTATTTTTTTTTAAATAAACTTTTTGACAGCTCTCTCTAGGGTAGATAAAACCTAGTTTCATATTTAAGCTTCTTATTCTAAAAGTGCTCATATTTCATTCTCCTAGTTTGATGTCTTACAAATCATATGAAGTGCAGCCTTGCTTTCGTTTATGTAAAATATTGACCATTGCTTCTAATTTAAATAGGCATGTTAGCTGCAGAAATTGTGTGCAAAACTACACGACTATGGGCCTGTTCCTGGATGTCAGTAGATGTTTTGCCATGAATTTCAGTATGACTTTTAGGAATCATACCCAGAAGTAACTCTCTATATCCTAATATGTCCACAAAATAGTCACAAAAATAGACAGCTTAAATACTTCAGAATGTTGCAACATTTTTGTCATGGTGAGACTAATGACCCTGAACCTCTCAGAACACCCTGAGTAGGAACAATTGCTGTATATGTTGTGAGGTTAGCTTTGGCTTTATTGCTAACATCATTGGTGGGATGAAGCTTCTTGTACAGCTCAGAGTTAAAATGCCTTTGTATATGACAGAGAGGCCCATCTTCTCTGTAATCTTGTATGCTATTGTTTTATGTTAAAAAGTTCGAGTCTGGGACTACAGTACTGTAGCTATACAGCCATTAAGTAGACTTCATCAAGTAGAGAAAAATCATAAGGCTCTTCTGACAGAAGCAAACAGAAAGGTAAAGCAAACAAGAAAAGGGCACGGGGGATCTTAAGGAAGATTTGAATATTCAGCAAACAACTTGTGTATATAATATCCCCCCAAAAGAGGTTGTCTTAGCTATAGTATTTCAAAGCATTTACTTCCGATAATTATTATGGGGAAAAATGGATGTGTAGAGTATTTCATAAACTTAATTCTTTGAATGTTGTGTTCATGCATCTTCACTGGGACTACTCCTGGGAGGAAGGGCTTGGTAGAGTGGGTCTAACCGTCTGCTAATCTAGGTGTAAAGATAAATGTTACAGCATTGGAGATTGTGAGGAAAGAGTCAATTGTGATTACATTAAAAGGAGGATGTGGCAGGATTTGAGAAGAGATTGAATATTAGAGAGAGAAAAGAGTTGAAGGTGACAGAACAGAGGTTTAATAATCATACTAGTCCTTCTATCCCAGGGTGTCATTGTTTCACAAAGAATTTAAGCCAAAAACATCCCTGTGAAGTAGGTGTCTGGTTATATCAGAGGTGATAGAGGTGGAATGTGGTGGAGATTAATTAGCAAAGATATAAAGGGCCAGATTCTCTTTTGTGCTGTATTGTGTGGTAGTCATCTACACAAGTGTAAAGTAACTTTGAGTGGGGTAAATGACAACACACGATGCAAGGCAGCAGAATCTGATCCAAGAACTTCAGATTTGAAGAGACTGAGCTGCAGCCTGTGTGGCATCCAAGAAGATGATTTGAGAGGCAGGTGGAGAAGTGAGCGCAAATAGAAGGGAGAACCTTGGGGAGTAGTATTTCTACATGTAGATTAGTAAGAATTGGAGACTTTTAGTAGAAATGCTAACAGAACTTTTAACTGTTTGGTCTTACAGAGAGCTCACATAGATCCCATACAGAAAAGTTAGTAAAATATGAACCATCGGTCTGAACCTATGAAAACAGGAAAAAGCATGATCTGTTAGATCTGCGACTGTTGTACAACACTTTAATCTGATTTGTTTAAGGATCTCTTCTCATCTTTAAATGTAATGTTTGGCTTTAGGGAGCTTAACTCAGACTGAATGTTACTGTAACTTAGTTCTATAGATTTTTTCTAAATCGTTATTATACTTTACAAGTTGTACTGAAAAATACAAGGCTTACGACACTTCAAAATATATATTTATTCAATAGTCATAAAAAGTCGTCCTCCCTCCTCTTGAAAGAGTTGTCTGCACAAATGTGTACCTACAAGCTTTTCAGGTATTAAGTGCCCTAATTCCGATAATAAATGACCACCCCATTTGAAATTACTTGTGTCTTTTTATTCTTTTCATTCCTATGAATTAAAAAAGAGGGTTTTTTAAAACAAGATTTCTAGTAAACTACCTTTTAAAACGGGTAGGCAACCTATGGCACACATGCCGAAGGTGGCATGCGAGCTGATTTTCAGTGGCACTGACACTGCCCAGGTCCTAGCCACTGGTCCGGGGGGCTCTGCATTTTAATTTAATTTTAAATGAAGCTTCTTAAACATTTTAACAATCTTATTTATTTTACATACAATAATAGTTTAGTTATATATTATAGACTTCTAGAGAGAGACCTTCTAAAAATGTTAAAATGTGTTACTGGCACACGAAACCTTAAATTAGAGTGAATAAATGAAGACTCGGCACACCACTTCTGAAAGGTTGCCGACCCCTGTTTTAAAATATTGTAGAATTCTTTTAGGCACAGTTCTTGTATACAGTTTTACACTTAAAGCAAATTGGTCTTTCACATTTTAAATTCCAAACAAAGCATTTATATTATGCAAGCTTACTGCAAAGCTCCTGCAGACAATAAGGACATTTTCTGTGTAGCATTCTGTATGGGGCCTTTTCAAAATTGTACTAGTTATCATTTTTTTGCCTATAGAATGAAGTAGAAATTCAGGCCTGTCAAGAGAAATTGAATTCATTGGAGCAGTGTCTGGGTGAACAACAGTTGGAAATGGAGCTCTTGAAGTCAAGTAAAGAGCAATTAAATAATTCTCTGAAAGATGCTAACCAGACAATAGAAGAACTTAAGAAAGTTCAGGTATGTATTTTCCCTACACACTGTTCAATTTTTGACTTTCAAACTAAATTACAACGTGATCTCTAGAAAGAGGCATCGTATAATGGTATAAGCACAGAACTGGAAGTAAAGAGCTCCAGAGCTGACCTCTGGCTTTGACTCTGCCTTAATTTCACCAGCTAAAATGAAGATAATACCTACTTTGCCAGGGTCTGTACTTGAAAATTAAGCCATGTTTAAACATGTCTTTTCACTCTGCCCCTAAGGTAAATCATAACTGACTGATGTGATATTAAACATAACAGGGCAGTGTCTACACTGCATGTTGTAACATCATGTTAATGAACACATTAATTAATACCTTGTGAAATTTTCCAGTGTAGACATGCCCTTATTGTCTTTAAACTGCTTCTGCTGTCTGATTATGTCACACTCAACTTGTGAGAGCATATCAGTTCTGATGTATGCAGAATTTCCATCTAAATTATTAACAGATTCTTCTTATGACAGCACTAGTCTTGCTAATAGTTTAGATAGGCATGTGAACAATTCCACATGACATTGCAAAACATTTCTGGAAATGACTGTATGAAGTTTTACTTGTAACGTACATAGGTTGGGTGTTTACTGCCAAGCAGAAGGGGCAACGTTTTTAAACCTGTCCATCTAGCTGAATTTTCTCTTATCAATTCCCTCTGCATTTTCTAGCCTGCAATCTTTTTCTACTTCTGTTTGTGGTGAATGACGGACTGTAGTTCTGTGCTCTCGCATCAGAAATAAACAAACATTGAAAAGCACTCATGTAGCACAGTGTGGAGCCGGTATTGTGGCAACCAGGCACTGAATTACAGTACTCATTCCATGCTCAGCTAATGGAGCACGGTGCTTGATATTTACATTATCCTGATGTGCTTTTTATAAGGCTGCCAGATATCCACCATCCATTTATTTTGGCACTCCGATGCACATAGGGTGGACAAACATGCCTGGACCACATGCTTTTCAGCTGGGTTTTGTCAACTGGTTATTTCAAATATTATATTTAGATTATTATTTCTCTGTCAAGGAAATCTACACACATGTAGCTTTCCAATAAACATGACTTTAATGTTTCTCTGTTGGAATTAGAAGCTGCTATAATTCAATTGTATATTAATAAGTGAACTCAACTACACAAATCCATATTATAACATTTGGTTATTTAGTTACACTTAACTTTTACTGACAGGTGAGATACCATTAGTGAGAGTATAATGCTTAGACAGAAGAATAAAGTTTCCTATTAACCACTACAACAATATATTTTTATTTTATAGGTGGACAATCTGAAGCATATAGTTCAACTGAAGAAGCAAAATGAATTTGCTCGTAGAAAAATGGAGATGTCGATGAAATCCTGTAAGCAGCTAGAGAAGGAAAAAGAAATATTGCAGAAACAAATTGCTGAACTTGATGCTCTATTAAAGAAGCAAAAGCCAAGTATGTGGTAGCTTAATAAGGAAATGCAGTACTAGAATATTGTTATAAATGAATCATGATTAAGTTTGTGAACGTGACTTTCCGTGACCTCCATGAATTTTGCAGCACTGGTGCAGCTGGGAAAACCCAGGGCCCAGCCGCACCGGCCGCTGCTCTGGCAGCCCCAGGCAGCTGGTCTCCAGTGCTGCCCTGGAGCAGCAGTCCAGAACCAGTGGCGGCGGGGCCTCGGGCCGCCCCCCCTCCAGTGGCAGGGGGCCCCGGGCTGCTTCCCTCCCCCACATCGGCGCTGGTCCAACTCCGATTGAAGTGAGACCCCGCGCTGCCCCCTCCCACAGAAGCATCATCCCCTGCAGTCATCTTCTGGAACAACCCCTTCCCGGTAGGTAAGATTAAGTCACAGGTATTTTTAGTAAAAGTCATGAACAGGTCATGGGGCCGTGACTTTTTGTTTACTGCACGTGACCTGTCCATGACTTTTACTGAAAATACCTGTAACTAAAACGTAGCCTTAAGCATGATCCTGTTTCTAACCTTAATGAATTTATTTATAAAACATGTTTTCAGAACATCCATTATTACATTTGATTCAGGTGAGGGGCCAGATCCTCAGCTGGTGTAAATCAGTATAGCGTCTGAAGCTCTGCCATTCACACCAGCTGACAATCTGGCCCAAGATTTGTCTCCTCAAATTTCAGTGTCTCCTTATAGGTTACGAATATAAATTTTCAACATATATGTTTTGAAATAAAAAATGACCTTACGATGAAGGGGAGGCTATTTTTTAAACGACGCTTCAGTGTTGTGTATAGCGTCTTACAGTGCTTTGCTTGAGACATGTACTAATCACAGAGTGTAAAATGTTGGAGTGTGTCTGTTCTTTCCATTGCTGGACATCACAACAAAGAAAATTCACGTTCTGGGTATAGATAGTTCAGCATCTACCATGGAGAAATTTACATCTTTTAGAGTTTATACATATGTCCTTCCAAACAGCTTTTGGTGTCCTCCTGGATTGTAGACGGAGAGAGGCGCACCTCTTAAAGTGTTATGCTTCAGAGAGTACCTCCGTTTTCTAAATATCATCAGCTTGGTATTAGTTGCAGCTTTCTGGGACCAGGAAGGGCTGGAGTTTATTAACTTTAACAAATGTTTTTTAAGACACATACATTGGGGTTTTATTGATCACAAGCTTCAGTCATTTCTAGGGTGTCAGGAAGTAAGTATACAGGTAATAGGACAACAATGTAAAGTGGTTACCACAATGTGTAAAATACTACAACTTGTCTGCCATTAGCTAGGGTAAGTTAGGCTAGCAAATATTCCTGTGTGTCCAATAAGCAGAAAGAATCACTACTGGTATAAAAAGGGATCCATATTTCTGAGACAAGCAATATTCAATTATATAAACAAAAACTGTTAAAATAATGGTAAGGTGGTAATGTTAAGCACTTAAAAGTTAGGAAATGCCAGAATTAATGTTGCCCATGCACTGTGTGTCAGGGGCAGATTCCAAACAATCAGGGTACATGTCATCCTGACAGTAAATATGGTATCAACAGAGATCTCTTCTGTAAAGTAACTCTTACAGGATGTCTGTTTTGTTTTATTTGATATAGTTTATTGTGGTTGCACAAGCACACACCTAATGTACTTAATTAACAAATGAATGATTGAGATCATTGCATTCTAAACTCATCTTTCCAGAGTCTCCTTAAAGTTATTTGTACAGATAATGACTCTTTCCTTTGGTCAGGTGCTGATGAGGTTGCCAGTGCAGAAGAAATGAGGTTGAAGCTGGAAGAACTAAAGGAATCTGTAGAAGAGAAAACCAAGGAAGCAGAAGAGAACCTGGAGAAGTACTGCACTCTGATTATTAATTACTATAAACTAGAGGAAGCAAATGAGATGTTAAAAACACAGGTCTCTCTGCTGAATCCTCAGCTGAAACATCCAGCAAATGCTGTTAATTCTCCTTCACAAAATTCAGATAATCCAGTAACACTTAACAATCAGTCAGTTACAGAGAAGAGGTCAGATGAAGATCCTACTAAGCTTTCAGGTAAAAGACAAAGATGCCAAGAAACCAAGAAAGTTGATGGGGAACCAAAATCCCCTATACCAGAGACCTTATCTAAAAAAATTAAAAAGGGAGCCATGTACCATCATTCACTGACCCATGAGAATAAGGAGTATGAGCCAGACGGACTCCCAGAGGTGGTCAAAAAAGGTAATTCTTTCTTCTTTAGAAAACTGTCCACGTTGGTGGGGAGTGTGCACGCGCACGCTTATCTAAATAATCATGTTGTCATACCTGTAACTTGGAAGCATTGTAAAAACTTGGACATCATTGGCCAAATTCAGCCCTGGTATAGGTTGCATAATTCCGTTTAACTCAACTGCTTGTCAGAGCTTAGTTCAGCCCCATGTGCTTAAAAAAAAACAACAAAAAAACCCCCTATTATACAATTAAGGTTATAAGGGGACAATATCTTTTGTTGTAGATGTATGTAATTTCTAGTGGTTTTGTCTTTTGGTCTGTGTGATGTCTTCTGATCTGTACAGGTTTGTAGTATTTGATGACAAAAGCAAAACAGCCAAAAATTCTGAAAACCAGAGTCCTAATATCAGGTTGTAGTTTTGAAAATCAGTCTAGAGACATTTTGTTGACTTTGGGGCACCTCCAAAAACTTTGCAAAAGCCCTCTGGCAAAAGAGAGGTATTCTAGGCCCAGACATTCCCAATATAAAATATCTTTTTCCTCTGGTTGACAGGAAGGTGGAATATTTTTGATTAAACACTTTTGACTAAATGTTTTTTCATTGAAATGTGCTGTATTGTCAAAGCTGATATGTTTCACGGAGATGTATTGATTCTGACAAAGTTTTTGCTGGAAGGTTTCTCAGGTACAAAGTGGACTCTTGCAGGGAGGAAGGCACCCAAATTGAAAACCTGTCATTTTTATATACAATTTCATTTTGTGAAAGCATTTAAAAGGCTTATGTTTTTATTCCGATCCAGAATAAAAACAAATTCTGAAACCTTGAAAGATTTTGGAAAATGGAATTGTCACCCTCTGGCCATCTGTGTTTAGAACAATGGAAGAGATCATTTTAAGATGGAAATGATTTTTCCAGTTAATGGTGTCTCTCTAAAGGAAAAAGATAATATTTTCTTGGGGAAAACTCTTTCTGCCATTTTAGTACAGGAGTTGTTGCACAGATCCACGCCCTTGCCTGAGTTCACATATAAATTTCTGGGAATTCAAGATAATCCTAATAATTCCCCCAGTATATTTTATTCAGGTGAGTAAATCCCATTTTACCTTCCTATATTATTATCTGTTGTCATCTCCATCTTGAAATGAGTAAGATCAGATTGATTAGAACAATAAAGTAATTTAATCAGCTGTGGTTAATGGAAGCTGTTTATTTTTCAGGGTTTGCTGATATTCCCACTGAGAAAATCAGTCCTTATGTTTTGCGCCGAACAACTCTAAACCTAAGGACCAGTCCCCGTCTTGCTGCCCAAAGCCAAAGATTGTCACCATGTGCCCAAAGTTTACAAAAAGACAGGTCAGATAATCTTGCGGAGATCTCTAAACTGACAGCTGGTGGCAGCAAATCACAAAAGGTAACTGTTCTTAAAAATGTATCTGAATGTGCAGGGCCTGGGAAATCCAAATTGTGTATTTATCTATCCAAGTGAGTTTGAAGATATGCCATGGTATTCATACCTCCTTTATATCTGCTATGAATATACTGAAGACAAGGTCATAAATGTAAATATAATGAATAAAGCTTGGCGTAACAAAGGTCTGGGTATAATGGTAAACTTAAAATTGTTGGTATGATCAAATCTGTGATCTCATGCCAAGTGCTCATTAACTTGGGAAATGGAAATGAGGTAAATCTTCCCACTTTAATGCTCATCACAAATATGTGATTATTTCTTGAAAGGCCTGGATGCTTAGAGCAGGGTGTGTGTGCATGTGCATATATGTATTACACACAAAAGCATTCTGATGTTTGGATATGCTGGAATTAAGGCTGCTTGTCCCAGTCTCTCTGCTCAGCCAGTCCCAGTTCTCCTCTCCTCCCCTTAGCTCTGTCTCTTCTCTGTGTCTCCTCCACATTTCTCGCCCCCAGTCTTGTCTCACAACCTTCCAGTCCCAGTCTTGCCATACTCCTCATCCCAGTCATCCTCCCCTTCCCTGCCCCCGTTTGCCTTTTGGCCCCTCTGCATTTGAGTCAAGTATCTTCCTCCACCACTGTGCTTGTGAACCAGCTTGGAGGGGTCACTGGGAGTTTATTGAGAGAGGTTCCTTCTCTCAGTTCTGGTGCCTGGACCAAAGCAGCTGGGAAGAACCGTTGCAGGGAAACTCTGGCTTTGATCCTTATAGGCCTGGGCTGGAGCATAACAATTGCTCTGCAGGGATGGCACAGTGTGCTGTGTGTTTTCACATCCAGGAGCTGTGGGAAATGGCCCATGTGCAGTTGCTCTGTGGGGAATAGCTCATGCAGTTTGGTTAGCACTAAGAGCTGTGCAAGATTCACATATACACAGCGAGGACGAAATCTTCAGAGATTTTAGCTGCTAAAAATCTAAGAATTCTCTCTGAGCATCTGTGAACTGTGATTTTTTTCAAAGGCTTATAACTTGGCAAAATTTGGGCAGGTTTTCATGGGGATGGCAAAAGGTCCATTCCCTGACACAAAGGCCACCCCCTTCCAAATTACAAGTCCCTGCTCCAGAGCCTGGGTGCAGTTAGAGCTTTTCAAAGAAAAGCTGCCAGAATATTTTAATATGAGAAAAATGTATATTTCCCTAGCCTTGATCTTGGGAATGGCTTAACCATTTTGGCTGAAATTCTGCCTCTGGCCCCCACCCATGAAGCAAACATATAGCATGGAAAATTTCAACCCAAACAGCAACAGAAAGCAGGGTCTTGTAATGGGAGGAGTCAGGTAACCTTAATAGTAAGTGATGCTACTAGCTTCACCTGTCCCTCTTATTGGTGGTAACAATTTTGTTTTTGCTGTTGCATTGCTGTGAACTTAGCCAGTTTAAACAACACACAAAATCATTCTTTAAATAACAATCTCTACAAAAACAATCATACTTCAACAAATTGTTTAAAGAGATATTCTGTTCCCAGAGTTTTCATTTTTAGGACCTGACTCTGAAGTCTTTTCTTAGTCCTTATGCAAACTTGATTTGATTTTTTTCCTTTGCTTTTTATTATTGAGGACACTGAAATGAAAATTGATCCCTTTTTTTAAGAAGTTCTGGTACTGAACTTTGTCTTCATGCTCATATTGTGATAGCCTCAACCAGACGCTGGTCATTGCATGTCTGCAATCTGAGATTTTGCCCATTGCTAGAAAAACACTGTTAGAGTGAAGGAACAATTAGAGAGGTAGCACACTATCTCTACAACTCTTGGGTCTAAAAAGGAATGCTTCCACATTGTCTGCTTTCAGTGGTAAAAATCATTTATTTTTAGACTTAGCCTTATATTTCTCAAGCTACTATTGCAATTACAGAAGTGTAAGGACTGTCTTCCTTTTTTCCACTTGACATCAAAATTTTAACAGCTTTTATTTTGATAAGTATTGGCACTAGAAGGATAAGCCCTGATGCTCATCTCTCACACAGGACCCACATCAGTGTAAGTGGGATGAGAATTGGGGCCAATTACCTAGACTATCAGAAGCTTTGTCATTCAGGATTTGAATTGTCATGAAGCACACATTTATAACTACTGAAGTTTTAGCTAACTGATGCTAAAATCATGTCAGAATTTGGTGGGGAGTGCCGGGGAGACAAGGAAGGGCAGTAGGGACTGGAATTTGAGATAACCAAAGGTATACATATTGTGAAATTTTTCAACAGTTTTACAAAGCTAGTGTTGAACATGTTGGATCATGCCCCGATATTAGTAAATTAATAGTTAAAGTATAACAGTATAAAAGAATAAGAACAGATAAAAGGAAAAGTAATATAGTTGTTTAAGGAAACTTCTGCCTTATGATAAATAAGCATTTGTGTTAAATGAATTTCTTTCTGATCTGCTGAACCTTGTTGAATGAATCTCTGTAACAAGCCCAAGGCTAAAATACCAATTATCTAAGGCATGTACAGGGATTGAATATGCAAGCAACTGATTTAAGAATGCTGTTATGGGACAGAATGTCTGTACCAAGGGATGATAAGAACGATGGGAAAACAATGATGTTTTCTTAAACCAAACCCACTGATCTTCTCATGCCTTGGGAGCCTGATTATGCCTATGTAAATCTTTTAGCAATGGAAAGAGGGAGAAAAGAATTAAATCAAACCTGTTAAGTCTGGATGTAAGAATGCTGAGTGCATGCGAGTGAGTGTTTGTGACTGGTAGATAGTTGTAGTACTAGTTTCTGATCAATTATCAGTGGGCTGAAGATAATGCATGGCAGAGGCAACCGGATGACCCCTGAAGGGCATGCTGGAACCCACCCAAGCCCATCAAGGAGAGATAGAAGATTGAAAGATAACGCATACCCGTCACACATGTACCATCTGCTGATCAAGCTGATTAATGGTTATCCCAATCACAAATTCAGCATGATGTGGCAACTTCCGTAGACATACATTGAACCAAAGACCTATAAGAACTGAACCAGGGGACGGAGTTCTTTGAGTCTGGTTCTGCGACCACCCTCCAGGAGCATCGGAAGTGCATCTGACGCAACTCGGCTCCACTCTCATGTCCAGGCCACCTGGCCAGTGACTTGGCACGAGCAACTCTTAGGCTGGTAACTATCACTGACTTTGCAGAACCTGTGTAATGCTTGTGTGAGTGAATGGTTATAATAACTGTCAAGATTATCTTGTTCTTCTTCGAGTGATTGCTCATATCCATTCCAGTTAGGTGTGCGCGCGCCGTGTGCACGTTCGTCGGAAGATTTTTACCCTAGCAACCCCAGTGGGTCGGCTGAGCACCCCCTGGAGTGGCGCCATAACGGCACCGCATATATACCTCAGCCGACCCACCCGACCCTCAGTTCCTTCTTACCGCCCGTGTCGGTCGTTGGAACAGTGGAGTGCAGCTTGTCTGACCTCCGCTTCCCTAGCTTCCTCATAGCTCTTTTCTGTAAAAATTGTACATAGTTGATATCTTAGTCTTAGTTTCCTTGTTTTTTTAGTAGTTTTTCATCAGTTAGTTAGCGGGTTCAGGGATTAGCCCCCTCCTGCACCCGGGACCGGAGTGCATGCCCGACTCCCCGGGTTTCAAGCCGTGTTTGGCCTGCCGCAGGCCTATGCCTACAGGAGATCCACATAGCTCCTGTTTGAAGTGCCTGGGAGAGTCGCACTTATCTTCTAAGTGCTCAATTTGCAAGGCTTTCAAGCCGCGCACGAAGAGGGAGAGAGACATCAGGCTCAAACAGCTCTTCATGGAGGCAGCCTTAACCCCTCCGGCTTCGGCACCGGCCGCCGTACTGTCGGACACTCGCAGTACCTCCTCGGCACCAGCCCGCTCTGCTCTGCCAAAACCGAGAGTGCCGTCAGCACCGAAATCGGCCCAGAGACGCGCGCTCTCGCCTAAGGTGAAAAAAGGGAAGGCCGCTGCCTCCTCGGCACCGCCAGCTCCGAGACACCAGAGTGCGCCCCGACCGAACCGCCCAGCACCGAAACCTGCCGCAGCACCGGCTGCTCCGGCACCGACGATTCTGCCGGCACCGTCGACTCCGGCCCCTCAGAGGCCGTCAAGTCCGGAACCTGTGGCCTCCCCGGCTCCGGCCGCGGTAGAGATCCCACTGCCGTCAACTCCAGAGGCCTTCGCAGCGGCGAGGGACCTTATTGCTTTGACGGACCCGGCTGTGCCTCAGCCCCCGGCACCGCTGGTGCGGGCGCTCCGTTCCATGGGCAAGCTGTCAATGCTCAAACCACCTGCCGGCGCCGAGTCGGAACGGCACCGATCCCGCTCCAGGACTCACGAGCGCTCCCGGAACCGACGCCGATCTCACTCCCGACATCGGTCTCAACGCCGCTTGCAGTCCCGGCACCGGTCAGACTCGCAGCACCGGTCATTCTCCTGCTCTCCGACTCGTCGCTCCTGGCACCGTTCCGGATCTCAGTACCGATTCAGACGCCGTTACTCCCGAAGCCGCTCTCGGCACCGAGCGTGGAGATCCAGGTCGACCTCCCAGCACCGCGCCGGTCGAAGGTCCCGCTCTCGCTCCCACTCTCGTTGTTGCGATGCCTCCCGGCACCGGTCACCGCAGAGGCGGGAAACACGATCCATCGGCACCTCGGCGCACGGTTTATCCGCTCCTCCCTGGCCCTCCAGACAAGCGTCGGCCTCTTCTCATGCCGACAGTTATTACGTCAACAAACATGACCCTCAGGTCCCTTCGGGAGTCTTCCAGCAGTCCCACTATGCGGACCAAGACCCTCAGCACTGGGGTTATTGGACTCCTTGGGCTTACCATCAAGCCCAAGGTGCCACTCTGTCTACCACACGCACTGTGCCATCTGAGCCGCTCATCCCAGAGGCTACGATAAGCTGCCCCCCAGCTGAGTCGGAGGTACCATCACCACTCCAGTCTGCTCAGGAGCCTCTCGAACAGGAACCTTCCCAGGTCCCAGACGCTGAGCGGGACACCATCATTCCCGGGGTCTCTTCTTCCTCCTCTCCGGATGAAGCGGTGGCAGGATCTTCGTCATCCGGTCCCCCTCCGATTGACTTGCGGGCACACCAGGAGCTTCTTCGCAGGGTGGCCTTACGAATGGACCTTCAGGCTAAGGAGGTATCAGAGGTGGACGATCCGATAGTGACCATATTGTCAGCGGACGCCCCAACTCGCATAGCCCTCCCGTTCATTAAGACAATCCAGGCTACTGCAGATAGCCTATGGCAGGCTCCAGCCTCTATTGCGCCCACAGCAAAAGGGGTGGAACGCAAGTATATGGTCCCCTCCAAGGGATATGAGTATTTGTATGTCCACCCTATCCCCTCGTCGTTGGTGGTCCAATCTGTCAACGATAAGGAGCGCCACAGCCAGCAGGCCCCGGCTCCTAAATTGAAAGATGCCAGGCGAATGGACTTACTAGGTCGCAAGGTCTACTCTGCTGGTGCCCTCCAGATCCGAGTGGCTAACCAGCAGGCCTTGTTGAGCTGTTACGTGACATATGGTCTGAGGTGGAAAAGTATAAAGAACTCCTACCTCAGGACTCGCGACAGGAGTTCGCAGCCTTCATTGAGGAAGGTAAAAAGGTGGCGCGCACTCCTTGGCTCCAGAGTTCGACTCTTCCCCCTGAAGTACAGTACACCATTCAGGACCTTCCCTTTGACTG
The DNA here is from genome assembly GCF_016161935.1 of Mauremys reevesii. NCBI lineage: Eukaryota > Metazoa > Chordata > Testudines > Geoemydidae > Mauremys > Mauremys reevesii. Next base: position 50,731,596 of record NC_052625.1, read on the forward strand.
CAAGGGTTTGTTCTCAGAAAAGACGGACTCCAGGCTCCAAAGCCTGAAAGACAATCGGGTCATTATCCGGACCTTGGGGATGCACACCCCTGTGACCCAGAGGCGTCCGTTCCGCCCCCAGCTTAACCGGCCTTACTATATGCCTCGCTACAGGCAAGACTCTGGTCGACGACGGGGTCGAGGGGGACGTAGATGGCAGCCTGGCCCGCAACCGTCCCAAGGACGTGCCCCTTCCAAGCCACCGGTGGGGCCTAAATCGTCATTTTGAAGATGCGCCCGAGGACGGCATACCAGCTCTTTCTCTAGATCCCTTCCCGCCTTTTTCCAACCGCCTTTCCCACTTCCTCCCGGCGTGGTCCCGGCTGACCTTCGATGCCTGGGTCCTCCGCACAGTGGAACGTGGTTACCACCTCCAATTCGTTTCACCCCCACCTTCCCACCCTCCTTCCCGGTCCCTCTTCAGGGACCCCTCTCACGAGCAACTCCTCTTACAAGAGGTGCAGACGCTCCTAGCTATTGGAGCGATAGAGAAGGTTCCGGAGAGGGAAAGAGGTAAAGGTTTTTATTCCCGTTATTTTTTGATCCCCAAGTCCAAAGGGGGCCTCCGGCCCATCCTCGACCTGCGAGACCTCAACAAATACATGCTGAAGTTGAAGTTCCGCATGGTGTCCTTGGGGACCATTATTCCTGCCTTGGATCCTGGAGACTGGTATGCCGCCCTCGATATGAAGGACGCTTATTTTCACATTGCCATCTTTCCACCGCACAGGCGTTTCCTCCGATTTACAATCAATCACGTTCACTTCCAGTTTGCGGTCCTCCCCTTCGGCCTCTCCACGGCCCCAAGGGTGTTTACGAAGTGCATGGCCGTCGTCGCCGCCCACCTCCGTCGGCGCTGCATCTGCGTTTTTCCCTACCTAGACGACTGGCTCATCGGGGGGACTCGCAGGCCACAGTACGGCAACATGTAGCAGTGATCAAAGACTTGTTCACGTGTCTGGGCCTGGTTCTCAATGTAGAGAAGTCCACCTTAATACCCACCCAGAGGTTGGACTTCATCGGCGCGACCCTGGACTCTTCTCTAGCCAGAGCCTACCTTCCTCAGCTTCGATTCCAGGCCCTTACGCAGATAATTCGCGCCCTTCAGACTTCTCGTATGACCTCAGCCCGTACTTGTCTCCGCCTCCTGGGGCACATGGCGGCTTGCACTTACGTAACTCAGTATGCCAGGCTCCGCCTCCGCCCCCTCCAGTTGTGGCTCAACTCGCTGTACCGCCCGCACAGGGACCCTCTGAACACCCTGCTCATCATCCCAACAAGCGTCCTTCGATCCCTGGACTGGTGGCTGGCCCCGTCACACGTATGTGCAGGGGTCCCAGTCCATCCTCCTCAGCCTTCCCTTTCCCTGACGACGGACGCCTCGGCCCTCGGATGGGGGGCTCACCTCGGCCATCTTCGTACTCAGGGCCTGTGGTCGGTGCAGGAGTTGAACCTGCACATCAACGTCAGGGAGCTACGCGCAGTACGCCTAGCGTGTCAGACGTTCCAAACTCACCTCCGCGGCCGTTGTGTCTCAGTCTTCACGGACAACACAATGGCCATGTACTATATGAACAAACAAGTGGGGACGCGTTCTTCCCCTCTCTGCCACGAGGCGATGCTACTGTGGGAATTCTGCATAGCCCACTCAATTCATCTAGTGGCGTTTTTCCTTCCCGGCGTCACGAACACCGTAGCGGATTGCCTGAGCAGGTCCTTCCTCTGCCACGAGTGGTCACTGAGAGCGGACATCGCTCATGCCGTTTTCCAACAGTGAGGATTTCCCCAGATAGACCTGTTTGCATCTCGGACAAACCGCAAATGCCAGGATTTTTGCTCCTTTCAAGGCCTGTCACCGGGTTCCCTGTCGGACGCGTTTTTCCTTCCATGGTCTCGCCACCTCCTCTACGCCGTTCCCCCTCATCCACAGAGTCCTGCTGAAGCTCCGGCAGGACATAGCACGTCTCATCTTAATTGCGCCGGCGTGGCCCAGATAACACTGGTTCACCACGCTGCTCCGTCTGTCTGTAGCCAGCCCGATTCCTCTGCCGCTTCACCCGGATCTTATAACCCAAGATCACGGCACTCTCCGTCACCCAGACCTGACGTCCCTCCACCTCACGGCGTGGCTAGACCAGTCGGAATTGCGCTGCTCTGCTCCGGTGCAACATATTTTGTTGAGCAGCAGAAAGCCTTCCACTCGCTCTACCTACCTGGCTAAGTGGAAGCGCTTCGCTTGCTGGGCTCAGGCACGCAACGCTGTTCCTTCGGAGCTTCCCCTCCCGATAGTCCTCGACTATCTCTGGTCGCTGAAACAGCAAGGCCTCGCACTGTCCTCTCTGAAAGTGCATTTAGCGGCCATATCCGCTTTCCACCCCGGTGAGGGGGGTTATACGATTTTCTCTCATCCGTTGACTGCTCGATTCAGGAAGGGCCTTGAGCATCTCTACCCTCAGGTGCGTCATCCGACTCCTACGTGGGACCTCAATCTGGTCCTCAACAGGCTCATGTCCCCACCTTTTGAGCCGTTGGCCACCTGCTCGCTAATGTACCTGTCCTGGAAGACGGTCTTTTTGGTAGCCATTACGTCGGCCAGGCGGGTCTCTGAGCTCCGAGCGCTCGTGGTGGACCCGCCATACACTGTTTTTCATAAGGACAAGCTACAGCTTCGTCTGCATCCAGCGTTCCTCCCGAAGGTGGTGTCGGCGTTCCACAATAATCAAGACATCTTCCTTCCGGTCTTCTTTCCAAAACCTCACGCATCCTCACGGGAGCAACGGCTGCACTCCCTTGATGTTCGTAGGGCGCTGGCTTTCTATATTGATCGGACAAGATCATTCCGCAAATCCACTCAACTGTTTGTGGCAATTGCCGACCGGATGCGAGGTCTTCCTGTCTCGTCACAGCAGATCTCCTCGTGGCTCACAGAGTGCATACGCACCTGTTATGACTTGTGTCAGGTTCCACTGGGCCGTCTCACTGCCCACTCTACCAGAGCTCAGGCGTCCTCCGCTGCCTTTCTAGCTCACGTGCCGATACAAGAAATATGCCGAGCGGCGACTTGGTCATCGGTTCATACTTTCGCTTCTCACTATGCTCTGGTCCAACAGTCTAGAGATGATGCAGCCTTTGGCTCTGCGGTCCTACATTCCGCCACGTCTCTCTCCGACCCCACCGCCTAGGTAAGGCTTGGGAATCACCTAACTGGAATGGATATGAGCAATCACTCGAAGAAGAAAAAACGGTTACTTACCTTTGTAACTGTTGTTCTTCAAGATGTGTTGCTCATTATCCATTCCATACCCACCCTCCTTCCCCACTGTCGGAGTAGCCGGCAAGAAGGAACTGAGGGTCGGGTGGGTCGGCTGAGGTATATATGCAGTGCCGTTATGGCGCCGCTCCAGGGGGCGCTCAGCCAACCCACTGGGGTTGCTAGGGTAAAAATCTTCCGACGAACATGCACGCGGCGCGCACACACCTAACTGGAATGGATATGAGCAACACATCTCGAAGAACAACAGTTACAAAGGTAAGTAACCGTTTTTTGTATTTGCAATAAATGTGGTGTTTTGCCTTGTCCCTCTTATTGGTGGTATTTTATTAATATAACAAACAGCACAACAAAAATATTGTAAAGATTATGTTAAACATTTAGAATGACATGATGTTCTATTGAATATTTCATAATGCATCTGGACAAGATATCTTCTGCAGGCCAGCGTAAATGCTTCAGGACTAAACAACTTATTCAAGTTCTATTATAGCTATGGAATAAACTGCAGGACATTTACAAATTCATTACGAAATATTGGTAATTAAACTTAAATTGCATATGTCAAAATACAGTTCTGCAGATTAGTGATTGAGCAAGAAGAGACTAGACAAAGAACTACTATGTACTACTCCTTAGATTTGCCTATACCTTGTTATATCATGCATGTGACTTGCCATTTGTAAAACATGGATGATAATGCCCATTCTAAACTTGAACGTGGTGAGGAGTAGGTAGTTCTGTATAGCACTATTGTATTTTCAAAGTGATCAGTATAAACAGTGAAGATTCTTGCTTTTAGCGTGTGTCTGCTAATTCATGTTATTCAGTCGCTTGGAATGGGTCTTTCAGTTCCTGCTGGTAATTAACAAGGTTCTCCCATACCACTAAAGCATGAGAATTTTTTTGTTTGTATTGCAGGTAGATGATACTCAGCAGTGCCAAGCAGAAACAGCTATTGAACCCATGGTATCTAGTTCAAGATCTCCTCTTTGCATAAATAAGCAACCCACAAAAGCTGTTGCTGAGACCTCTAGGGAGAATCTTAACACACACAAAGACAGATGTTCCTTCAGCAGAAAAACATTACCTGATCAGAATGAACAAGAAGAAAACTGTATTGTACAGTAAATCTGCAGTTATCACTTCAGATCAAAATAACCTTTGGAAGATAAATAGTTTTCATGACTAGGTATGAAAACTATATGCCCATTATTTTTTGTCAAACGAATTTGTATAATTCTTTGAACACTAAATCATTTTTACAGGTCTTGTTGTTAAACACTGAAACCTATGTCAGTAAAGCTATGCTGAAAGAATAGACATATCCATTTTTATTTCTCAATATGTTGGTGATATCAGTGATCGTTGTACAGGGTTCTGTAAATAATTCTATAGAAACTTGTTTGAAATAAAGTTTAATAGAAATGCAGTTAAGTACCAAACCACACATTACATTAGCAGTATTTTTTCTGTATATAGATGTTTCATTAAATTTCCAAAACACATTTTTGAGACTGTGTTAATAGTTCACCTTGATCAATCAATCGGTCCTTCAGCCATCGTATAGATTGTGCTGATCACAACATGTCTTCCATTCTTCTCATATCATGGGCTTCCTTCTCCGTGTGTGACCATGTCTTTTCACGATAAAATTTTCCCATCTCTTCAGAGGTCGGCCAAGTGGTCATTTCAGTTCTCGTGGGTACCACTTGGTGGCAGCTGCAGTCCATCAATTGGCAGTGAGCCTCACTATATGCCCAGCCCATTGTATTTTACTATACCTGTTCTCAACAACGACGACGTGCACTCCACTCTGCTGTCTGATCACTTCATTAGGGTCTCGGTCGTGGATTCAGATTCCCAGACTACTTCTTTCCATTGCCCTCTCCATGACAGACAGTTGCTGCTCCTCTGTCAGCACCCATGTTTCGCTGCTGTACAACATTGCTGGCAGTACTGTTGAGTTGAAGAGGCTGGCGCATGTTGCCTTGTTGATTTTTTCCTTAGAGGACATCCTTGCTAGAATTGAATGCTCACCAATGTGCTTTCTTTCTTTGCGAGAGTTCACCTTCCTGATCATGGCGCATCTTCATTTTTTGGCCCAAATAGACATATTGGTCAACTTCTATTTGTTCTCCCTTGATTGTTATTTCTGCTTTTGGCAAGGTATCAGACCACATAAATTTAGTTTTGGAGTGGTTAATTTTCAATCCGACTTGGCTGCTTTTTGTGTTGAGTTCTCGCAGCAATTTCTGTAGTTTGATAGTATTTTTGGCGATCAACACAATATAGCATGCAAATCCAAGATGGTTAAACTGCTCTCTGTTGATGTTGATCCCACTCTTCCAATTCATCTGCCTCATTAACATTTTGAGGCAGGCTGTGAAGAGTTTTGGTGAAACTGTCTCTCCTTGTTTCACATTGTTCTTAACTGGGATGCGAAGGGGAGTATCAAATAAGGCAGGGGTCGGTAACCTTTCAGAAGTGGTGTGCCAAGTCTTCATTTATTCACTTTAATTTAAGATTTCACGTGCCGGTAATATATTTTAACATTTTTTAGAAGGTCTCTCTCTATAAGTCTATATATTATATAACTAAACTAATGTATGTAAAGTAAACAAGGTTTTCAAAATGTTTAAGAAGCTTGTGTGGGGAGTGCAGGCTGGCAGCAGGCTGAGTGGGGCCAGTGGCCAGGACCCCAGCTGGCGTGGGGCTGGTGGCCAGGACCCTGCTGCCAGTCTGGGGTTCTGTCTCCTGTCTCCTGCCAGCCGGAGTCCCAGCTGCCGGCCCCGCTCAGCCCGCTGCCGCTCTGGGGTTCCATCTCTGCCCACATAGAGTGGGTACCTACCTTCTCCCTGGTTCTGGCCTATTCTCTTCCCCTCTTTCTGCACTGAGCTGAGGGTGGGGTTCACTGCTCACAGGGCTGGGGGGTGAAGGAGCAGCTTGAGGTGCAGGGTCTGGCCAGGAGCTAGAATGAGGGAGGGGGATCAGGGTTGGGGCAGGAGGTTTGGGTGTTGAGCACTTACCTGGGCAGCTCCCATTTGGTGTCAGCAGTGCAGGTGGGAATGTGGTGGGGGGGTGCAGGAGCTCCCATTTGGTGCGAGGGGTGGAGGTAGGGATATGGGGGGTGCAAGAGTCAGGGAACGGAGCGGGGGGCTGGGTATGTGTGGGGAGTGCAGGAGTCAAGGCAGGGTATGTGTGAGGAGGGTGCAGGAGTCAGGGCAGAGGGCTGGGGCGTGAGGGGGGTGCAGGAGTCAGGGCATGGGGTCGTGTGGGGAGGGGTTCAGGGGTCAGGGTAGAGGGCTGGGGGGTGGGCTGGGATGGGGGGGGTTCTCCCAGCCCCATGCCCTGTGCGGCTTACATAAGGGGGCTGGAGAGAGATGCCCTGATTCCACCCCCCTTCCCCAAGGGCCCCGCTCCTGCCTCTTCTCGGCCTCCTTCCCGGTCTGAGCAGTCAAGGTGCTGGGGCTCCTCTTCTCCCTTCCGTCGCAAGGGACATCAGTGGCAGGGAGGGAGAGGAGGCGGGGCGCGACGCTTCGGGAACAGGCGGGGGAGGGGGAAGCTTGGCTGCCGGCTCAGCCTACCCTACAAGCTTGCAGAGAGAGCAGTAGGCAGGGTGAGGAGAAGAGCGGGCTGGGCCAGGCAGGATTTTTAATGGCACGCTGCTGCCTGCCGGGGTCCCAGCCGTCGGCCCGGCTCAGCTCGCTGCCGGGGCCAGCGGCGGCTGCAGCATGCCATTAAAAATCAGCTCGCGTGCCGTCTTTGGCATATGTGCCATAGGTTGCTGACTCCTGGTCTACACCTAGCTGGAGGCTGTGCAAACAACACCTACCTGGGGAGTGAGCAAACAGTGACTTCTCCCCCCTCCACCCCAGTGATTCTAACTTCTGAATGAGAAGGACTCTGAATTGTGTTTGATTTTTGGTGTTGCTGTGCCAATGCTTTCCTGATGCCATACGTGGCGCTGTCAGTTTAACTTTAATGTTTATAATTATGTAAATTAGACTGAACATATTTTCTAGAGCTAAAAATCATTGCTATCCCTCTGTCTCGGGAACATCTAGAGCAGGGGTCCCCAACCCCTGGTCCGCGGACCGGCACCAGTCCGCGGCCTGTTAGGAACCGGGCCGCGAACCGAGCCTTAGCACATCAAGCGGCGTGTCTCCGGCGGGGCCCCTGAGCCCCGCCCCCTCAGAGCCACGTGGTGAAGGGGCGAGGCTGCGAGCTCCGGGCTGAGCTCAGCTGCCTCCGCTCGGCCCGGAGCTCCCCGCCCCGCCCCTCACCACGCGGCTCTGAGCGGGGCGGGGCTCAGGCCCTGCCGGAGACACGCTGCAGCTGTTCTGCGAGGCGCTGAGGCTCCGGGTGAGGAGGGAGCCGGGGGTAAGAGGCTGGGGCCGGGGGTTGGCTAAGGAGCAGGGAGTCCTGGGGACAGTCAGGGCCCAGGGAGGGGGCAGAGGTTGGGGTGGGCAGGGAATGGCGGGGGGTTGGATTGTGGGCATTCTGGAGGGGTGGATAGGGGTTGGGGCAGACAGGGAGCAGGAGTGGGGTCCCGTGGTGGTGGTGGTGGGGGTCTCTGGGGGACGGTGAGGGGACAAGGAGCAGGATGGGTCAGGGATTCTGAGGGGGGCAGTCAGGGGCAGGAAGTGGGTGGAGGTTGGATAGGGGGCAGGGCCAGGCTGTTTGGGAGGCACAGCCTGCCCTACCCTAAAGCTCATTCAGCAGTTTGAGGCTTGCAGAAGAGCCAAGCTGTTAGCTTTTCCATTAGGGCTACCATCCCTTTCACTTCTCAAATGCCAAATTATAGTCTACATGTAATTTCAGTGCCATAGGGAGATTCATGTCAGGGGAGGGTAGCTTCATTTAAAATTAGCCACTGGGGGGGAAGGATCACATGAGAAGAGCAATATCCTTTCCAACCCTACCAAGGGAGACCCACTCCCTCCCCCTGCATTCCCTGAGGCTCCAGAGGGGTTAATTCAGTGGTTCTCCAACTTTTGTCCTGGTGACCCTTTCACATAACAAACCTCTGATGCGACCCCTCCCCCCTTTATAAATTGAAAACTCTTTTTTATATATTTAACACTATTATAAATGCTGGAGGCAAAGCGGGGTTTGAGGTGGAGGCTGACAGCTCACGACCCCCAGTAATAACCTAGTGACCCCCTGAGGGGTCCTGACCTCCAGTTTGAGAACCCCTGGATTAATTTAATTTAATTTTAGCACCCTGTGTCCATTCACATGCATGTGCTATTTTGAGCATTTCAGTTTTGACAACATAGGGTTTTCTGCAGTGACAGCAACCAAAACGAGATTACGGAGTAGACTGGACATAAGCAACACACTTCAGGTGTCACTGTCTCCCATCACCCCCAGATGGGACCGTCTAGTTGCAGGAAAACAAGCTCAGGGCTCCCACTAATTCTGCATTATGGTCAGTTGTATAATTATTTCATTATATATTACAATAATAATAGAAATAAAAGTACAAAAATAAATGTAATGCGCTTGAATTGTCCCAAAACCATCCCACAGGTCCGCGGAAATTTTTTTTCTACGAAACCGGTCCCTGGTGTCAAAAAGGTTGGGGACCGCTGATCTAGAGGATTCTTCACTACAAATTCTTGGGGGAACAAATATTATTTCTTCTTTGAGTGATTGCACATGTTTATTCCAGTGTAGCTGTGAGCATGACTCGTGCGCAGTTGTCAGAGTACTTCTTCATTGAGCGGTACCTGTCAGGGTGGCTTGATTGTCCTCTGCCATTGTGTGCCACTGCATGCTGGTATAAGAGGATGGTGCCTCCCCCAACTCCCCTCAGTTCAGGGGCGGCTCTTTGTTTTTTGCCCCCCAAGTATGGCAGTCACTTGGATTCGGTGGCGTTTCTGTGGGTGATCTGCCAGTCCCGCGCCTTCGGCATGCCCTCCACCGAATTGTCACCAAAGCCGCAGGACCGGCGGACCTCCCGCAGGCATGCCGCCAAAGGCGGCCTGATAGCTGCCCTCACAGTGACCGGCAGGCCACCCCCCACAGCTTGCCGCCCCAGGCATGCACTTGCTGTGCTGGTGCCTGGAGCCGTCCCTGCCTCAGTTTCTTCTTGCCATGAGTGACTACTGTTGGAGTGCTCCCAGGCTTGCTATCACTATTTTTTTTTAGCCCACCAGCTATTCTTTCATGTCAGAACATGACAGCAGAAGCCTTGTGGTGGGAAGACTGATGCTTAACATCAAACACCAATCTGTTCCCATCACAGACCCTACTCCCCGCTTTGCGACGTTGTCAGTGGGCCCTTCTTAACTGAGTCCAGACTGGGCAAGGCCTCTGTGCAGCCAGCCAGCACTGTTGGGGTTTTCGAGACAATCCAAGCTGCAGCTGTGGTGCAGATCAAACAATGATACACGGTGTAGAGGAGTGCCCGCTAGCCAAATTTAGAGGCGGGCTCCGAGAACTCCACTTGACCACTAAGAGTGCTATTTTTTGGCTCAGCAAATATGCAAATGCTAAATAAATAAGTTTATTTCCCTCTTTTTGTATATAGTCTGTTTTGTCATTTAGTGGCTAGTAGCTAGTTAGATATAATGTACAGTTAGTGATAGGCTTCAGTTTTTAGGTCCTTTTTGGACCAAATTTGATTCATGGTACCTGGACTTGTGCTGGAGGCATACCTCGCTCTCTGGGGTTCAAGGCCCACTAGTCATGTGCCAGGCCATTGTCAGTCAGTGACCCATATCCCAACTGCCTAAAATGTTTGGAGGAGCTCCATATCAGTGACAAGTGTCACACTTTTGTAGAGGGTTTAAGCCTTGCTTTAAAAGAGAGAGCAGTGAGACTTAAGTGTCTCTTTATGGGGGTGGCCCTTTGCCCTCCAGTGGAGCCATCAGGTTCAGAGAGTACTCTGAGTGTGGCACCATCAGTACAGAGTGCGCCTCCTGAGAAAGACCGACTCAAGACGCGAGTTCACGCGGAGGGCAAGCTCGTGGCAAGGACAGCTTGGATGTGGCAGACTCAGCAGCTTGATACATGGCGTCTGCCATATCTATGAGGAGATATCTGTGGCTGCAGTCTTCTTGTCTTTGAGGGGGGTCTCTTTCCTTTTTGGAAAACATGGACAATAGGGTGCATAGTCTAAAACATTCCAGGGCAACACTGAAGTTGCTTGGAATCAACATATCGGTGACAACTAGGAAGCAGTTCTGGCCCCAGCTGGTTCCCAGCTTTCAGAACTTTATATCTCTGTCCCCCAAGAAAAAGAGGCAGGAATTACAGGAGGCAACCGCTGCACCATGCCTCTCCCCCAGCCCCCATCAGCTGCAACAGCAGGTTCTTCTGAACCAACAGCCCAATCTAACCATGCATTTTGTTGGGTTTGTCAAGGATCACATACCAATATTAAAGACCAATTTGTTCCTACCCCTATCTTTGCCAAACATCTATTCACACTTTTTTCATGCATGGACTCAGGCTGTTGGCTTTTCCTCCATCCCATTGCGCTCAGGGCCGGCTTTAGGAAGTGCAGGGCCCAATTCAAATGGTTTCGACGGGGCCCCAGCAGGGATGAATTAAAAAAAAAATGTAAAAAACACGTGGGGCTTGTACTCACCGGGAGGTGCGCCGAGTCTTCGGCAGCACTTTGGCAGCAGGTCCTTCACTGAAGGACCTGCCACCGAAGACCGAGAGCAAGTGAAGGACCCGCCGCCAAAGACCCAGAGCACTGCCAGGTGAATAAAAATTAAAAAGGCGCCTCTAGCCAGGGAAGGGATTCTCACTGGGCGCGGGGCCCTCTTAGGCATGGAGCCCGATTTCGGGGAATTGGTGGAATAGGCCTAAAGCCTGCCCTGATTGCGCTCCCCCGGTAGCTTCAAATCAGTGCCCACCAGTTTGGGAGTTATCTTTCCTAGGCGGACCTTTTCCCTTAACCTTCTTCTCCCCGCCTTCATCCCTGCAGCATCTGCCTCAGCCTGGTTCTTGCACTGTCAAGCAAAGGTAGAAATGCCAAGCAGCTCACTGAGATGAGGGTGCAGCTGCCCCTGGCGCTGGAGCGGGGTAGAGAGAGGAAGGGGGAGATGCACCCAGCGGCTGGGATATACTGGGGGAAAGAGAATGAGGAGAGGAGCAGGCGCCCACACACACAAGCAGAGAGCAAGGAAACACACACACACACACACATACACACAGTTCTCAAGGCACACAGCTGCACCCAGAGTCAGGCACCCCACGTCCAGTGCCTGAGACAAAGTGACAGAGCAGGGGGCACAGACACTGCGTGAGAAGCAGGCACCGGGGCTGAGATGCACATGGGAGAAAGACGGGCTGAGAGGAGACAGGCCCCCACCCACACTGACAGAGGGAGGGATGCGGATACACACACACACTCTCTCTCTCTCTCTCTGAGATTGTGACAGACACACCTCAGGGACTAGCAGCCACAGACTGAAAGATGCTGATACACTTGGTTCCTGAGCGAGTCTCACACACAGGGTGATGACACACACAGATGGTGATCACACACACACACGGTGATCTCACACACAGATGGGATGATCTTACTGTAAGATCTGTAAGATTCTTACACACACAGCCAGGGCCATCACACAAAGAGACAGGATGATCACACACCCCTCTCTCTCTCTCTCTCGCAGGGTGATCTCTCTCTCACACACACACCCCGTGACCATTCACAGTGAGAACGCCAGGCTCTGTTTGGAATCTGAGCGCAGCAGCAGCAAACCCGCCTGGGTCTGGGCCTTTTCTCTCTCTCTCTTTTTACATTTGGTCAAGCAGCACCTACCTAAGCCCTGAAAAAATGCCTGCTCATGAAGCGAGGAGAGGGCGCCGGGTCTGTAAATAAGAAGTGAGTACTGGCACAATGGCGTGTGTTTCTAGATCGCAGTCTGTCTGAATGCTGCATGCTCCCTTGCTTTCCCAATGCCTCCTCGCAGGAGGGACCCAGGGCTGCTCAGTCCCCCTCTTTGCCCCCTTCTTTCCTGCGCCTCTGTCCCGGATTTTGCAGGCTCGGTTAAACACCCGCCTGGCTTTTGTTTCTATCACTTCTCCTTTGTCTAAGGTGGGTGTAGCTCCCCCTGTCCGGGAGAGTGAGGCTGGGCTCCGGGCTCCCACCCGGACCATTTCTCCAGCCAAACCCCGCTCTGCAAGGATGCCTTTTGCAAGTGCTTTAAACCCAGTGCATCTTTGCGAGCTGGCTGCTGGGGAGAGGGGCAGAGGAAAGGGGTCAGGGACCATTCTGGCTGGAGCATCCACGTTTTGCTCCTCTCAGGGGTATGAAAATGTCCTTGTCCACTGCATTATCCCGTCTCCTGGCAAGGTGGATGGGTGTCAGCAGGGGGCTGGGGAAGTTGATGGGAGGGATGCAGAGCATCACTGGGTGGATCAGTTTAGGGTTCCTCACAGCCATCCTGTTCTTTGTTAGCTGCATTCAGCGGGCTGCAAGGGGAGTGTAGCAGGAGAACTGGAGTGTAGCAGGAGAACTGGGGGGGCGGGTCTGACCTTCATGGTGCTAGGATGCGTGTGTGTCTGTCTGCAAGTGTCGAAGCCAGGCAGAAAGAGGAGCAGTTTCCTCGTCTACAGCACAAGGCTTAGTGTAGCCTGAGGTGCCCCCAGTTTTGGGTTTGGAGACAGAGGGTCGTGATAATATAATAGGAAATATTCCGACTGGCAAGGGGAGCTCTGACTGAAAGGAAAATGTGATGCCCCCACCCCATCACAAATGTCAACCCGAGGAGAGAGCGCAGCTGAAAGGAGCAGTTATTAAATCAGGTGTCCTTCCCAAACTTAGCCACACACACCGATTTTTGTCCAGGGGCACATCAATAGCCTCATAGGGTGTTCCATGCCCACTACACTCGACGGGTATTTGCATGTTGGTCTGGTGCTCCTGGTTAGTTAGAACCAGATTCTAGTTTTCTAGTAGCTGAACAGTAACTATATCACAGCTGTGCACTGAGACACGAGCCGAGCTTTTTCATTTGGGGGCTGCCTTTTCATCCTCTAACCCACGCCCCGGAGTTCAGGTCTAGTGTATTAATCTCCTAGGTCTGCCTTTCTTCTGACCTGTATTGCATGATTCTGTTCGAATGTGAGCTCCTCTAACCCTGTAGGTTAACCTCCAGCGGGTACTGGAGTTCCTACCCCTGTGGAAAATGACACTCCCTCCCTCCTCTGGGGGCATGTCCAGCTTCCAGAGACCTGGGAGAGAGACTTTTGAATCTACCTTTAGAAGTAGGCCTTCCCCACAGCAGCTGAAAGTGGTGTTGCAGCCATTCAAAATATATTAATAATTTTACATATTGTATTGTTGCAATCTTCCCTCAGGAGACCTTGAAGTGTACTTGATGTGGATTATTCTTATATAATTACTAGTGTAGTTACTTGTAATCACATTTGTTATGGGGCTACTTGATAACACACACAGGTGATCATTACTGCCCCAGTGGGTTTCTTGTAGCAGTAAAAAATCAAATATCCTATAACAAAATGATTAACTTTTCCAACACGCATGCGCATGTGTTCCTGGTATTTCCTAAAACGGTTTAGCCAACACTTTCAAACTGTTAGGATTAAGAATGAATCATTTTTATAGTTACCTGTGTGGGGAATTAGAAAGTGAACTGCAAATATTCTGAGTGTCTGAATGCAGAGTTGAGGGTATGTAAGATTTAAGGAAAGAGTCCTCTTTTCCTGATACTTTTTTAATGCTGAACTAAAATGTAGTCTGAGAAGCATATTAGCAATGCCTAAGATTGTTCAAGATGTGAGGACGGTCTACAGAAAAATACCTTTTTATACTGATTCAAAGGAACACAAGAAAATAGGGGAAACACTGCATGTTAGAACTACACTTGCAGAGTATTTATAGAGGAGATATAGCTATAGTAAACAATGTGAGTGTGTGCATGCATGTGTGTACATATAAATAGCATGTTATTAGTCCTAGCAGTAACTGAAACCAGTCATTCTGTAGTAATATAACATGGTGTACAAGTGAAATGCATTTATAACACAACTATCTATGAACTCTATTTTGAATTAGTAGGATCTCTGTAACCTCACAAGAAGGATGTACAGCTAAATACACCTCTATCCAACACTGTGGGCGTTAACATTCTTTTTCTGTTTTATTAGTGGCGGCACCTGACTTGCTGGATTCCAAATCTGCCACTCAGAACTCCAAACCACGGCTATCATTGTCTACAAAACCCACAGTGCTCTTGTCACGAGAGGAATGTGATTCGGCTACTAATGTTATGAAATGGAAGACAGTCTCAACGATTTTTCTGGTGGTTGTTGTATATTTAATAACTGGAGCTACTGTCTTCAAACCCTGGAGCAGCCACATGAAACTTCCCAAAGAGCCACCATTGTGATTCAGAAGCAGACATTTGTATCTGAGCGTTCCTGTGTGAATGCATCGGAGCTCGATGAAGTAATTCAGGTCATTGATGCAAAAAAGTAACTTGTTCCTATGTTTTAGAAGGATGAATTCTTCTATAGTAATGGTTCTGTAATAAATGGGACACTGCTGTATCAGCATTTGAGCTGCAAATGTAGCAAGATGGCTAACTTAAGACAGAAAGGTTGGCAATAGCATTTGTAAACGAGGCTTCAGCTGACAAGTCATTGCTAATTTTTTTATGTTCCGTGTGCATTATAGACAGCTTTTAAATTGAATGCTCCTGTGCCAATTAAATGACTATTGATTAGTAATATGTATAATTTAATAGTTCACAAAGGAATGGGTGTATTGGTTGAGCCTTACTTGCTTTGACGACATTGGGAAAGCAGAGCATGGCCAACCATTACCTTAAGAAAGCTTCAGATTTATCATTACTTTGGCATACAATTCTCTCTTTTATCTGAACATTTATTTCCACAGTTTTGTTTTAAATACAGCAAAATAATATTAGCTAGCTATCTGCATTACAAATCTTGTTTTGTTTTTTTGAGGTTTTTTTTGTTTTGTTTTGTTTTTAAATTCAACCTCAAAAGGTTAAATACTCAGCTGGTATAAATCAGCATCACTCTGTTGAAGTCAGCTTACAGCACCTGATGATCTGGCTCATCATATTCTCAGGTGTTTCAATTGGCACCATGAACTCAGCGGCTGTACCTTATGACTGGAGAATTGCAAATTTAATACTTCTATTTTAGAAAGGGGGAAAAAACGTGATCTGGAAAAGTACAGGCCCGTTAGTTTGGCCTCAGTTGTATGCAAGGTCTTAGAACAAATTTTGAAAGTAGTTAAAGACATAGAGGTAAAAAAGTCAATTGGGATAAAATACATGTTTTTACAAAAAGTAGATCGTTGAGAAGATAACTGATTTTCTAGACAAAGGAAATGTGTTAGACGTAATCTACCTGGACTTCAGTAAGGCATTTGATCCAGTTCCACAGGAGAAATTATTAGTTTCTCAGGAAAACGATCTTTGAGTCATCGTGGATAGTTCTCTGAAGATGTCCACGCAGTGTGCAGAGGCGGTTAAAAAAAGCAAGCAGGATGTTAGGAATCATAGAAAATGAGATAGAGAATCAGACTGAGAATATATTATTGCCCTTATATAAATCGATGGTACGCCCACATCTTGACTACTGGATACAGATGTGGTCTCCTCATCTCACAAAAGATATACTGGTACTAGAAAAGGTTCAGAGAAGGGCAACTAAAAAGATTAGGGGTTTGGAATGGGTCCCATATGAGGAGAGATTAAAGAGGCTAGGA
This sequence comes from Mauremys reevesii, assembly GCF_016161935.1. Lineage (NCBI taxonomy): Eukaryota > Metazoa > Chordata > Testudines > Geoemydidae > Mauremys > Mauremys reevesii. The sequence continues at coordinate 50,747,639 of NC_052625.1, forward strand.
CTTTTCAGCTTGGAAAAGAGGAGACTAAGGGAGGATATGATAAAGGTATATAAAATCATGAGTGATGTTGAGAAAGTAGACAAGGAAAAATTATTTACTTATTCCCATAATACAAGAACTAGGGGTCACCAAATGAAATTAATAGGCAGCAAGTTTAAAACAAATAAAAGGAAGTTCTTCACCCAGTGCACTGTCAACTTGTGGAACTCCTTACCTGAGGAGGTTGTGAAGGCTAGGACTATAACAGCGTTTAAAAGAGAACTGGATGAATTCATGGAGGTTAAGTCCATTAATGGCTATTAGCCAGGATGGGTAAGGAATGGTGTCCCTAGCCTTTGTTCGTCAGAGGGTGGAGATGGATGGCAGGAGAGAGATCACTTGATCATTACCTGTTAGGTTCACTCCCTCTGGGGCACCTGGCATTGGCCAGTGTCGGTAGACAGGATCCTTGGCTAGATGGACGTTTAGTCTCACCTGGTACGGCCGTTCTTATGTTCTTATAGTTAAATATGAGAAGATGGGGATTAATACAAGAATCGAAAGGTGGGTAAGGATTCGGGTAAAAGGGAGACTACAACTGGTCATACTGAAAGGTGAACTGTCAGGCTGGAGGAGGTTACTAGTTGAGTTCCTCAGGAATCATTCTTGTAACCAGTCTTATTTAACATTTTCGTTAATGACCTTGGTACAAAAAGTGGGAATGAGCTAGTAAAATTTGTGGATGACACAAAATTGGGATGTATTGCCAATACAGAGGGGACTGGAATGTCATACAAGAAAATCTGGATGACTTTGAAAATTGGAGTAATAGACATGGGATGAAATGTAATAGTACAAAGTGCAAGGTCATGCACTTAGGGACTAACCGCTAGAATTTTTGTTATAAATTGGGGATGTATCAGTTGCAAGCAAGAGAAGAGGAGAAAGACAGGGGTGACTCTGTGCTGTCAATATGATGCAGCTATAAAAAAGGCTAATGCAATTCTGGGCTACATCAGGAGAGGTATTTCCAGTAGAGTTAGGGAAGTGTTAGTTCTGTTATACAAGGCACAGATGAGACAACATCTGGAATCCTGTGTGCGGTTTTGGTCTCCCATGTTTAAGAAAGATGAAATCAAAGTGGCACAGGTGCAGAGAAGAGTTACTAGGATGACCAGAGGCCTGGAGCAGCTACCTTACAAGAAGAGACTTAAGGAGCTTGGCTTGTGTAACCGAACCAAATGAAGGCCGAGGGGAGATCCAATTGCTCTCTATTAATAAATGAGAGGGATAAACACCCGGGAGAAGAGCTGTTATTTAAGTTAAGGGCAATATTGGCACAAGAACAAATGAGTATAAACTGGCCATCAATAAGTTTAGGCTTGAAATTAGATGAAAGTTTATAACCATCATAGTAGAGCCCTGCAGTGGGACTGGGATCCCGTAGGGACTGAAAGAGATTAATGTCTGTTATAAGAGGAGTTAAAATGTGTTTTTACATGGTTAAAGCAAGATTTGTTTTATTCTTTGAGTGGAAAAATTGGGTCTGAATTCCATTTATGTATATAACATATTAACCAACTGTGGTGGTTTTTTTTTTTTTGGTAGCCCGGGGCAATCTGTCCCTCTTGTGGGATTTGCAGAATCTACTATGAGTGGGATAAATATAAAAGAAGCAATGCAGGAGTAGGTGGGAGTAGATATTGCAGGGCAGGATGGGAGTGGGTTTAAAAAAATAGTCCCACATAGGGCTTTACATCAGATGAGTGACGTTTTGGAACATCTTTCCCAAAGGGAGTAGTGGGGGACAAAAATCCTAATTTGTTTCAAGACTGAGCTTGCTAAATTCATGGAGGAGATGGGATGATGCAATTGCCTATAATGGCATATGGCCCCTCCGCAACGGCTATTAGCAAATATCTCCAACGGCACTAGATGGGGAGGGCTATGAGTTACTAGAGAGAATTCTTTCCTAGGTGTCTAGCTCAGGGGTGGGCAAACTTTTTGGCCCAAGGGCCACATTGGGGGTTCAAAATTGTATGGAGGGCCAGGTAGGGAAGGCTGTGCCTCCCCAAATAGCAGGGCCCCTGCCCCTATCCACTCCTTCCCACATCCCACCCTCTGCCTACCCCCCTCAGAATCCCCGACCCATCCACCCCCCCACCCACTCCTTGTCCCCTGACCTCCCACTTGAGAGATTCCCCACCTCTAACCACCCCTTGGGATCCCACCTCCCCATCTAAACCCCCCTGCTCCTTGTCCCCTGACCTCCCCGTCTAGTGACCCCCCACCCTAACTACCCCCCCAGGACTCCATCCCCTATCTAGCCCCCCCTACTCCCTCTCCCCTGCCCCCTATCCACACCCCTGCCCCCTGACAGGCCTCCCGGGACTCCCACACCCTATCCAACCACTCCCTGTCCTCTGACTGCCCCGACCCACATCCACACCCCTGCCCCAACTGCTCCCCATTTCCCCTGGAGTCTCCGCCCCATCCAACTCCCCCTGCTCCCTATTCCCTGACTGCCCCCCGTGACCTCCTGCCCCTTATCCAATCCCGTGCCCCCCTGCTCGCCACAGCCAGTCACGCTGCTGCAATGCTCCCCGACAGGAGCAGCGGGCCGGAGCGCTAGGAACGTGGCTGCGGGGGAGGGGAGACAGCGAGGTGGAGCAGGGATTGGACAGGATGGTCCTATGGGCCATAGTTTGCCCACCCCTGGTCTAGCTGGTAAGTCTTGTCCACATGCTCAGGACCTAAGCAATCACTATATTTGGGCTTGGAAAGGAATTTTCCCCTGTATCAGATTGGCAAAGCCCCTGAAGGTTTTTTTTCCCCCTTCCTCTGCAGCATGGGGCCTGGTTCATCTGCTGATTCAAACTAGAATAAATGATGGATTCTCTGTAACAAGAAGTCTTTAAATCATGATTTAAATGACTTCATTCGGTAACTCAGCCAAAGGTTATGGGTTTATGGGAGGAGCGGGTGGGTGAGATTTTGTGACCTGTGATGTACTGGAGGTCAGACTAGATGATCATGATGGTCCCTTTTGGCTTTAAAGTCTATGAGACACTTGTTTTACTGCAAATCTTTAAGGCGGAGGTCTGATTTACCAAAGTTGTTTTCAGAGTGTGTTATTTTTTTAAGTTAAATTGGTAAAACATGGGAAGTTTTTATAGTTTGGGAATTTTATTTTTTATTCAGGTTGGGTTCCAAAAATGGTGACCTTTTAAAGTTATTGAAGCTATTCCTTTCTCCCTGCACCCTACAATACTTTTTAACTTTAGAGCAAGCTCTTGTTGTGAAGTGTCTTGGTGCTGAACTGTCACTCATAGCTAGAGAGAGTCCTTCCAGAACACAGCTCAGGTATGTTTGGCCTAAAAGTCGTGGGCAGCTAATGCTATGCACATGTTAGGGTAAATGGAAGACTTCGTCCCCACCGCTATCAAGATGGCACCTTTGAACAGATAGTAAATTACGGAAGAAAATAACCTGGCTGTTCTGAGTGTGTCTGATTCTTAATACAATTTTTACATAGTATTTCTTCTTCAGTTCTGATTAGTCTATGTGAATACTCCAGGGGGCCGGAGAGGGTAGACAGCTGGGGGAGGGGTGGGGAGGATTGGACAGGACGATCCCACGGGCCATAGTTTGCCCATGTCCTATCTGGCCTGTGTGAGCTTCTGGCCGGGGAGGCGAGCCCAGGCCCCTCTCCCGCTAGCTCCCTTCCCCTGCAACCACGCTGCTAGCGCTCAAACCTGCTGCTCCTGCCAGGGGGCTTTGCAGCGTTGTGACTGGGTGTGGTGAACGGCGGGGTGGGGGACAGTCAGGGAAGAGTTGGATTGGGCGGAGACTCAGGGGGAGGGCAGTCAGGGGAGGGGGAGTGGGGGAAGGGCTGGGGCTCACCTCCCCAGCCAGGAGCCCAGGCGGGTAGGACAGGACGGTCTTGTGGGCTGGATGTGGCTGCAGGCTGCAGTTTGCCCACCCCTGGTAGAGCTCAACCTCCCTGAGCCACTTGCTGCAGCCCTGGCTTCAGCTGCGTATGTAAGCCTGGCCCATAGCGGGCTGCCTGTGCTCACAGGGAGTGTGCGGTGCTGGGCCAGCCTGCACAGGGCACTGGCCAGTAGGAGCCAATTTGCGGCAGACACTCCATAGCAAGTGTCAAGGTTCCTCCCCCACTCTGAACTTTAGGGTACAGATGTGGGGACCTGCATAGATACTTCTAAGCTTAATTACTAGCTTAGATCTGGTAACACTGCCACCATCCAGAAATTTTAGTGTCTGGATCACTTTCTGTCCCCCCAAAACCTTCCCCTCCCTGGGCAGCCTCGAGAGGCTTTTTCACCAAGTTCCTGGTGAGTCCAGATCCAATCCCCTTGGATCTTATCACAAGGGAAAAAATCAATCAGGTTCTTAAAAAGAAAGCTTTTAATTAAAGAAAGAAAGGTAAAAATTATCTCTGTAAAATCAGGATGGAAAATACTTTACAGGGTAATCAGATTCGTATAGCCCAGAGGAACCCCCTCTAGCCTTAGATTCAAAGTTACAGCAAACAGAGGTAAAATCCTCTCAGCAAAAAGGAACATTTACAAGTTGAGAAAACAAAAATAAGACTAACACGCCTTGCCTGGCTATTACAAGCCAGAACATGAGAGACTGATTCAGAAAGATTTGGAGAGCCTGGATTGATGTCTGGTCCCTCTTAGTCCCAAGAGTGAACAACCCCCAAACAAAGAGCACAAACAAAAAGCTTCCCTCCACCAAGATTTGAAATTATCTTGTCCCCTTATTGGTTCTCTGGTCAGGTGTCAGCCAGGTTTACTGAGCTTCTTAACCCTTTACAGGTAAAAGAGGCATTAACCCTTAACTATCTGTTTATGACAGCAAGTGCCAGCAGGTCACTGTTTCTCAAGCCCCCTTGTGTAGACTCCTTCTTCAAAAACTGTTTGTTTGTGTGCAGATCTCTTCGTTTAGCATCTAAACCTGTTGCACTGTTTTTCTTGTGACTGCTGTCAGCTGTTGTAAGAAAACTTCTTTCTTTGTAGCAAATGGCGAGCAATTTGGCCTGCTGATAGGATGTTACGTCTTTTTCTGGTGCCACCTTGGATTACTTGTCCAGAGTCTTTACAAGTTTGTATGATTAGGGTCAAGATGCTGTTTATTAAATTGTTGAGGATTTCACTTTAGATCTTCATGGAAACCCTTCCAGAATGTCTGGATGTTCTGGGGTAAGACTCACTGGTAGAGCTGAGGAGACAGCTAATCTAGGGGTACGTCTACACTACGGGATTATTCCAATTTTACATAAACCGGTTTAGTAAAACAGATTGTATAAAATCGAGTGCGCGCGGCCACACTAAGCACATTAATTCGGTGGTGTGCGTCCACGGTCCGAAGCTAGCATCAATTTCTGGAGCGTTGCACTGTGGGTAGCTATTCCGTAGCTATCCCATAGTTCCCGCAGTCTCCCCCGCCCCTTGGAATTCTGGGTTGAGATCCCAGTGCCTGATGGGGCAAAAATCATTGTTGCAGGTGGTTCTGGGTAAATGTCAGTCACTCCTTCCTCTGGGAAAGCAACGGCAGACAATCATTTCGCGCCCTTTTCCCCTGGATTGCCCTGGCAGACGCCATTAGCATGACAACCCTGGAGCCTGTTTTGCCTTTTGTCACTGTCACCGTATGTGTACTAAATGCCGGTGACAGAGGCGATTCAGCAGCGCTACACAGCAGCATTCATTTGCTTTTGCATGATAGCAGAGATGGTTATCAGCTGTTCTGTACCATCTACCATGCTAGGGTTTTATAACACATGTAACCCCAGCCCTGAGGCGGTGACTTAAGACTTCTCTCTGTTGCTTGCTTCTTGGAGTGGCTTCTCAGCTCAGGGGTATGGGTTCTTTGGGCTTGGCTGCCGGCCCCCACCGCAGCTCGGCTGTGGCTCCTCTCCTGTCCCCAGCCTCTGCCCCTGGCCCTGCTTCTGGCCCCAGAGCTGTACAGGGAGGCTTTGAAAGATCACTTTAACAGTGAGCCACAGTAATACATTGTGTACTGTGCTCTACCTGGTCCTGCTGTTCTGGGGCCCGTTGGGAATTGTGTGGTGCTTGGTGTACATCTATAAATATTACACAGTCACCGATCCTATTAGTTGTCAGGCTGTACAGTAACAAATAGGTAACTCAGGTGTTCTATGGGTGCTGCAACAGCAGCGGTTTCAGCTAACACAGACAGGTACCATGGTTGATATACACTAGAACCTCAGAGTTATGAACACTAGAGTTATGAACTGACCAGGCAACTGGAAGTACACAATCCGGCAGCAGCAGAGACCAAAAACTAAAAAGGCAAATACAATACAGTACTGTGATAAACATAAACTACTTAACTCCCTCCCCCTCCCCAAAAGGGAAAGCAGCATTTTTTCTTCCACATAGTAAAGTTTCAAAGCTGTATTAAGTCAATGTTCAGCTGTAAACTTTTGAAAGAACAACCATAACGTTTTGTTCAGCGTTACAAACGTTTTAGAGTTATGAACAACCTCCATTCCCAAGGTGCTCAGAACGCTGAGGTTTCACTGTAGTCACATTGGAAAGTGCAAGTTAAAATTCAGAACTCCCTTCCCTTGCTCCCCTAAAGGTTTAAACAAGACGTACTTACTGACTCTTCTTCAGAGTGCTTGTGCACAGCGTCACTCAGAGCAACAGCCATGGTGAGTATAGCCTGCTAGGGGTGAGGGAATTGCTCAGTTGCATGAAACTGAGTTTATGGTGATGCTACTGAATACTGGCACCGTTTTCTACAGGTGGTGGTGATTTTTAGGTGATACCCTCAGGAGTGAGCTAACAAAGGTATAAAGAGCTGGCGTTGTGAAGCTGCCCATGTGTTGCTAGCCTGGGTACTGCAATGATGCCTGCCAAAGTTATCGCTGATTGGCCTGGGAAAGCATCCTACTATGGGGGAGGGATAGCTCAGTGGTTTGAGCATTGGCCTGCTAAACCCAGGGTTGTGAGTTCAATCCTTGAGGGGGCCACTTAGGAATCTGGGGCAAAAATTGGTCCTGCTAGTGAAGGCAGGGGGCTGGACTTGATGACCTTTCAAGGTCCCTTCCAGCTCTAGGAGATTGGTATATCTCCAATTATTACCTTATGGAGGAAGAAATAAGGCTTCCATCCCAAACCTTCGGCAGAGGATTAAAACTTTCATTGCGCTGTCTCAGGAGGATACGGAACCATCCCTGTGTACATAAACAGACTGCTCCACCTAGCCCCTCTTGCCTAATTCTACAAGGGGAATGAAAAGCAGATAATGCTACCTCTTGGTTGTACTGCTTCCTCTTCTAATATGAGTGAATTAATGAAAAGTCGATAGCTGTGCCCTGTTAAATTGGGGGCACCATAAGTACACCATTGTAATAGGAAAAACAAACACTTACCTAAGGTTCCTTACCCTGCGTCGGGCTTGCCTGTGCTCAACTGCTGGGACTGACTGGGCTGCGGTGGAATCTCAAACTGGTCCTGGTTCATGGGCATAGCTGGATCCCCCGGTTGCATGTTCTTCATCCTTCACTTCCCCTCCACCTCCTTGTCCTCACTGGTCACACCAGGGGCCTGTGGCTTGGGCTCCCCTGAGTTATCCACAATGGGGAGTGTGGTTGTCATGGCAGATTGACTGTTGGCCTCTCTGGCCTTCTGATATGCCTGATGCAGTTTCTTTGCTTTCACATGGCCCTGCTGCTAGTCTCTGTCGCCCCTCTTCTCCTGCATCCCCCAGGCAATCTGCTCAGAGGTGTCCATGTTTCTGTGGCTGCTCCGTAGCTGTGCTTACACAGCCTCTTCTGTCCAGAGGCCCAGGAGATCCACTATCTCCAGTTTACTCCAAGCTGGAGCACATCTGGCCAGCATGTTTGGCTGGGCAGTTGCACACAGGAATGGAGAAATGTTAGGGAGACAGTCAAGAAAAAGGCATTTCAAAAAGTTGTGGAACTTTAATGGGGAAGGGAGCGTTCTGGTCTCAGTGGTCCCTGGACAATGGAGTTTGCAGTTGTGACTAGAGCAGTCAGTGTCAGGCACTGTGGGATAGCTGCTGGAGGATTGTTAGGACTGACAAAGGTAATGCAGCAACAATACTTGTGCAGCATTGACCTGGGTTCAACGCCGCTTGGGGAGGTGGTGTTACTGTGTTGCTGTAATGGGGCGTTTACATCAGTGGGAGAGACATTTAAGTGTAAACACATGCACAACTAGGTCGACACAAGACAGCTTACATCAGCCTAACTTTTTAGTGTATGCCAGACCTAAGCGCTCATTTTCATTTGGTAGCACAATAGCTTCTCAACAAAGAAAAATCTATATCTGATTTCCTGGCAATTATTTGCAGTGCTTCATAACTGATACACTTTTTTCTCTCTTAATAATCTCAAAAATCTGATTACTTTATTTGCCATTACATCAAAGTATAGTTCTGCTTGAAGAAACAGGTCATCCTACAGCTGTGTCAATATATGCAGCAGTTGAATTCATGTTTACATTTGAGTGCTTGCCCATGGTGGCAGAAACAGTGCTTACAAACTCAGCTATTTTGCTTTCCAAAAACTGTAAAACTTGTAAAGAGAAAAGCTCAGCAGACACCTAAAATGAAGGTATAATTTTTCTCAGCAGAGAAAGCGAGGTGTTCAGAGCGAACATGTGTTAATGTTTTGCATGCATAGCAACACATCAATGGAAAGATCTTTAACAAATTGTTTTTGTGTGATCATAAAAATAACATAGTAGGAGGCATCTTTCTGAAATGCATCTCAAGTGTGGGACCAGTAGGGTAAAAATTATCCCTATAGGAGATGGAAGTCACTTGCCTATGTCTACACTAGCACTTTTGTCAGCAAAACTTCTGTTGGTCAGCGGTGTGAGGGAAAACACCCCCCTGACCAACATATGTTTTGCTGACAAAACTGCCGATGTGGATTGCGCTGCAGCGGTACAACTGTGCTGCTGTAAGGTCTCTGGTGTAGATAGACACAGCCTAAGGAATCACAATGTCAAATTAGAAGTTATGCTCCAGCTAGAAATTGCTAACCATGGTTCCAGAGACCGGAATGTGATCCAACATTGTAACAGTTTCATAGAGTAAAATTCTTTCTAGCCCTGTCTGAATTATTATGAAAGTGAGGAGTAATTTTTAAATCCATAGTCTTTAGTGCATTCAACTAATAAAAATCAAAATTTTGAATCCTAAGCCTTTTAAAAATCAGTTGTAGTAATGTCCTCCTTGTGTTTCAGGTTCAGCGATATACACTTGGTATTAAGGGAAAAAGCAGATATAAAATGAGCTGGGTTGTGGAAGAATGGAAAGAAGGCCTTTCCACAAGGGCCCTTCAGAAGATTCCAGAGCTTGAAAGTCAACTAAACAAGCTTAAAAAAGAACGACAGAAAAGACAGTTTCAGCTTGAATTGCTGGAGGCAGCTTTGCAAAAGCAGAAGCAGAAGGTAATAGTCTTAATGCACCATGTAACTTTTAATACAATTTTGTTCTGCTCATGTCCATTCAAAGTGCTGCTGCAAAGATTCCCCTGCCTGCCACTTTGACCATGTCACCTCTCTCGGCACCCCTCCATTCTCTAGTGCAACAAACAAGCTGCTTGTCTTCATTTCCTAGCTCCTTCATGGCCTACCCCAACCTAGGCATCCTTTTTTTCATTCACTATTGAAATGTCAACTCCCGCCTCTGATTGGCCCATAACACATCCATTTGTTAAATTTTTAAACAAGTACCTTTATGTTTTCTCCCATGCTGACTGTCAAGATATGCTTGGGAAGAGCCCCCCATAACCAACTGCAAAGTCCCCTCATCTTCTTTCAAAGCCCTCCTTACAACTCTCCTTTGCTGTGGTGCCTACAAAAAACTTGACAACAGTTAAGCAGTGGTCTCAGTACACAAGCAAACTATCCTAGTGACCAACGTTGTCTCATTGTTTCCTTGTACTCTCCCTTTTTTCCTTGTCTTGTACCTAAATTGTAAGCTCTTTGGGGTAGGGATCGTCTTTTTATTCTATTTGTACAGCGCCTAACACAGTGGGGTGCTGGTCCATGACCAGGGCTCCTAGGTGCTATGGTAATAGCAAACAGTCACCTATAAAATGTGTCTAGAATGCTGTGCAAAGGTTAATCTTATGAGGCACAGTGGGAAAAGTAAAAAATTTAAAAAATATCTTTATGTAAATTGTTTTGATAAATTGATTGTATACGGTGCTTTGTAAAACAAATTATTTCTACAAATGGATATCTGTGAACACTCGTCACTTCATATAAAATATATTTTTTATAAACATACCGAAATTGTCATGTTGATAGCTTGCGCCCAGTTTCTCATGTCAGATACTCATTGGTACTTTGTGAAGGATTAGCTCAACTTTTTTGTACCCAACAACAGGCTCATTCAGAATTTACACCAACTTGTCTATATGAACGTGGTGGTTTTAAAATACTGGAGTACGCTCTGTTGTAATGGCCTATTAAAAATTGCTGCTTTTATTTTCATAGATTCTTAGGCCAGAAGGGACCACTGTGGTCATCCGTTCTGATCTTTTATATAACATAAGTCACAGAACCTCCCAGAAATAATTCCTAGAGCAGATCTTTTAGAGAAATGTTGACTTAAACATTTAAAAATAGTCTGTACAACAGTAATAATTCCCCACTTATGCATCATCAGCATAGTTTGAACCCCAAACTGTTGTCATTGTATCACAGACAGTTTATCGCTTGAGCTAAAAGGACTAACTCTTCGGTACAGAGCCTCCAATTTAATCAGGGCTTTAGTCACAAAAAAGCCATAACACCTAGGTTTATAGCTGATAAGATTAATATCTGCATAACGTCATTGCTGCCATCAAACAATTGACATGCCAGTAAAATGTAGACTACTCGCTAATACTCACTCTGTGAGCAGTGATTGACACCTGTGTAAAGTAGTGAAGGAAAATTACAATAGCCCACTATCCAGGCCTTGCTGTGTATTCAGTCTTAAACTGTCACTGGCCTCTTGCTCTGGTAGTACTTTTTTGGTACGATTCCAAGTCCAATATCTCATAAACTGTCAGGGATAGGAATGTATGCCGTATACCTTGCAAAGGCTGGGGATATCAAATCTGTTTTCCAATGCTACATAATGCAACACAGATCATGAGAGAGAGGATCTTGAATTTGCATTATTCTGATTACTATCTTGCATCCCTACTTCAAATCAGACATGGCTGTTCCAGCTGCTATCTTGAGGAAATGCAACTTGAGCATTGATCTCTAACTCTAGTCATTCAGGAAATACTGGTTGCTAACACTGACAGATTTGAAGAGAGAGGAGCAAGATGATGATCAGAGTCGTATGGCTTTTAAGTTTAGCTCTTCTAATGATGTGCAGGGCTGTAAGCACTTTACTGGTCTGGATAGATGCTTTTTATAGCCAATAAAGTCTTCCAAGAACAGGTGTGGGACCACTGATTAGAGAAATCATTTTAATATTAATACCTAGGTGGGAACTAAATGACTTGTGGGGACTATGTATTTTGATTTTAAATGTTACACAGGGAAGCCTTGTGATACGAACATTGGTAGAATAACAAAATAGCTTTGCGTGTAACTGAAATTTCCAGTGCTGTCAGGGCTTTGAAATGTAGTGAATAAAAATATTCAACCACCACTTTTTTATCAAGCAGAAATTGTTTCTTTTATAAGTGCTCTCCACTCTTCACTCTGAAGAAAGATGTGTATTCCCAGGCTTGATCAAAACCTTAAAATAAGGTATTTTTTTAATATATAATTGATTAATCAAATTAGGTTGAAAATGAAAAAAATGAAGGAGCAACACTAAAAAGAGAAAACCAGAACTTGATGGAATTGAGTGATAATCTTGAGAAAACGAAGCAGAAAATTTTACATGATCTTCAAGTAAAAGAATCACAAGTTAATTATTAAGCAGGACAACTAACTTCAAGCAAGAAACAAATTGAAAGACTAGATCAGAAACTTAAAAGGTGAGACCTTACTGTTCTCCTTTAACTTAAGTGTGGCTGTTATCCTGTGTAAGTATTATTTTGCTTAGATGACTCTCAAATTACTGTCTTTCTCCACTTTATCTTAACATAAGAACATAAGAAAGGCCGTACCGGGTCAGACCAAAGGTCCATCTAGCCCAGTATCTGTCTACCGACAGTGGCCAATGCCAGGTGCCCCTGAGGGAGTGAACCTAACAGGTAATGATCAAGTGATCTCTCTCCTGCCATCCATCTCCATCCTCTGACGAACAGAGGCTAGGGACACCATTCTTACCCATCCTGGCTAATAGCCATTTATGGACTTAGCCACCATGAATTTATCCAGTCCCCTTTTAAACATTGTTATAGTCCTAGCCTTCACAACCTCCTCAGGTAAGGAGTTCCACAAGTTGACTGTGCGCTGCGTGAAGAAGAACTTCCTTTTATTTGTTTTAAACCTGCTGCCTATTAATTTCATTTGGTGACCCCTAGTTCTTGTATTATGGGAAAAAGTAAATAACTTTTCCTTATCCACTTTCTCAACATCACTCATGATTTTATATACCTCTATCATGTCCCCCCTTAGTCTTCTCTTTTCCAAACTGAAGAGTCCTAGCCTCTTTAATCTTTCCTCATATGGGACCCTCTCTAAACCCCTAATCATTTTAGTTGCTCTTTTCTGAACCTTTTCTAGTGCTAGAATATCTTTTTGAGGTGAGAGACCACATCTGTACACAGTATTCGGGATGTGGGCGTACCATGGATTTATATAAGGGCAATAATATATTCTCAGTCTTATTCTCTATCCCCTTTTTAATGATTCCTAACATCCTGTTTGCTTTTTTGACCGCCTCTGCACACTGCGTGGACATCTTCAGAGAACTATCCACGATAACTCCAAGATCTTTTTCCTGGCTCGTTGTAGTTAAATTAGCCCCCATCATGTTGTATGTATAGTTGGGGTTATTTTTTCCAATGTGCATTACTTTACATTTATCCACATTAAATTTCATTTGCCATTTTGTTGCCCAATCACTTAGTTTTGTGAGATCTTTTTGACGTTCTTCACAATCTGCTTTGGTCTTAACTATCTTGAGTAGTTTAGTATCATCTGCAAACTTTGCCACCTCACTGTTTACACCTTTCTCCAGATCATTTATGAATAAATTGAATAGGATTGGTCCTAGGACTGACCCTTGGGGAACACCACTAGTTACCCCTCTCCATTCTGAGAATTTACCATTAATTCCTACCCTTTGTTCCCTGTCCTTTAACCAGTTCTCAGTCCATGAAAGGACCTTTGCTTTTATCCCATGACAGCTTAATTTACGTAAGAGCCTTTGGTGAGGGACCTTGTCAAAGGCTTTCTGGAAATCTAAGTACACTATGTCCACCGGATCACCCTTGTCCACATGTTTGTTGACCCCTTCAAAGAACTCTAATAGATTAGTAAGACACGATTTCCCTTTACAGAAACCATGTTGACTATTGCTCAAGAGTTTATGTTTTTCTATGTGTCTGACAATTTTATTCTTTACTATTGTTTCAACTAATTTGCCCGGTACCGACGTTAGACTTACCGGTCTGTAATTGCCGGGATCACCCCTAGAGCCCTTTTTAAATATTGGCGTCACATTAGCTAACTTCCAGTCATTGGGTACCAAAGCCGATTTAAAGGACAGGTTACAAACCTTAGTTAAGAGTTCATAACTTCACATTTGAGTTCTTTCAGAACTCTTGGGTGAATGCCATCTGGTCAGTGACTTGTTAATGTTGAGTTTATCAATTAATTCCAAAACCTCCTCTAGTGATACTTCAATCTGTGACAGTTCCTCAGATTTGTCACCTACAAAAGCCAGCTCAGGTTTGGGAATCTCCCTAACATCCTCAGCCGTGAAGACTGAAGCAAAGAATCCATTTAGTTTCTCATAATGACTTTATCGTCTTTAAGCGCTCCTTTTGTATTTTCATCGTCAAGGGGCCCCACTGGTTGTTTAGCAGGCTTCCTGCTTCTGATGTACTTAAAAAACATTTTGTTATTACCTTTGGAGTTTTTGGCTAGCCATTTTTCAAACTCCTCTTTGGCTTTTCTTATTACACTCTTGCACTTAAGTTGACAGTGTTTGTTCTCCTTTCTATTTGCCTCACTAGGATTTGACTTCCACTTTTTAAAGGAAGTCTTTTTATCTCTCACTGCTTCTTTTACATGGTTGTTAAGCCACGGTGGCTCTTTTTTAGTTCTTTTACTGTTTTTCTTAATTTGGGGTATACATTGAAGTTGGGCCTCTATTATGGTGTCTTTAAAAAGGGCCCACGCAACTTGCAGGGATTTCATTTCAGTCACTGTACCTTTTAACTTTTGTCTAACTAACCCCCTCATTTTTGTATAGTTCCCCCTTTTAAAATTAAAGGCCACAGTGTTGGGCAGTTGAGATGTTCTTCCCACCACAGGGATGTTGAATGCTATTGTATTATGGTCACTATTTCCAAGCGGTCCTGCTATAGTTACCTCTTGGACCAGCTCTCCTGCGCTCCACTCAGGATTAAATCTAGAGTTGCCTCTCCCCTTGTGGGTTCCCGTACCAGCTGCTCCATGAAGCAGTCATTTAAAGTATCGAGAAATTTTATCTCTGCATTTCGTCCTGAAGTGAAATGTTCCCAGTCAATATGGGGATAATTGAAATCCCCCACTATTATTGGGTTTTTAATTTTGATAGCCTCTCTAATTTCCCTTAGCATTTCATCATCACTATTACTGTCCTGGTCAGGTGGTCGATAATTGGTCCCTACTGTTATATTTTTACTAGAGCATGAAATTTCTATCCATAGAGACTCTATGGAACCTGTGGATTCGCTTAAGATTTTTACTTCATTTGAATGTACACTTTCTTTAACATATAGTGCCACTCCTCCCCCTGCACGGCCTGTTCTGTCCTTCCGATATATTTTGTACCCTGGAATGATTGTGTCCCATTGATTGCTCTCAGTCCACCAGGTTTCTGTGATGCCTATTATATCTATATCCTCCTTTATCACAAGGCACTCTAGTTCA
Source organism: Mauremys reevesii (assembly GCF_016161935.1). Classification (NCBI taxonomy): domain Eukaryota; kingdom Metazoa; phylum Chordata; order Testudines; family Geoemydidae; genus Mauremys; species Mauremys reevesii. Next base: position 50,762,689 of record NC_052625.1, read on the forward strand.
CCCATCTTATTATTTAGACTTCTGGCATTTGTGTACAAGCACTTTAAAAACTTGTCCCTGTTTATTAGCCTGCCTTTTTCTGATGTGCCAGATTCTTTTTTATGTGACTGTTTATCATCTGATCCGGCCCTTACATTATACTTCTCATTCCTCTGCTCCTGACTATAACCTGGAGATTCTCTATCATCAGACTCTCCCCTAAGAGAAGTCTGTGTCCGATCCACACGCTCCTCTGCAGCAGTCGGCTTTCCCCCATCTCCTAGTTTAAAAACTGCTCTACAACCTTTTTAATGTTTAGTGCCAGCAGTCTGGTTCCACTTTGGTTTAGGTGGAGCCCATCTCTCCTGTATAGGCTCCTCCCATCCCAGAAGTTTCCCCAGTTCCTAATGAACGTGAACCCCTCCTCTCTACACCATCGTCTCATCCACGCGTTGAGACTCTGAAGCTCTGCCTGCCTACCTGGCCCTGCGCGTGGAACTGGGAGCATTTCTGAAAATGCCACCATAGAAGTCCTGGATTTCAGTCTCTTCCCTAGCAGCCTAAATTTGGGTTCCAGGACATCTCTCCTACCCTTCCCTATGTCATTGGTACCTACATGTACCACGACCACCGGCTCCTCCCCAGCACTACACATAAGTCTATCTAGATGCCTCGAGAGATCCGCAACCTTCGCACCAGGCAGGCAAGTCACCATACGGTTCTCCCGGTCATCACAGACCCAGCTATCTACATTTCTAATAATTGAATTTCCCATTACTAACACCTGCCTTTTCCTAGAAACTGCAGTTCCCTCCCCCGTAGAGGCAACCTCAGTGCGAGAGGCAACCCCAGCACCATCTGGAAGGAGGGTCCCAACTACGGGAAGTTACTTACTTACTTTAACTATACTCTATATTTAAATTGACGTTTGAGTTTGTGGCCAAAATTTTCAAACCTGGGTGCCTAAAACAAGGCTCCTGAGTCTCACATTGTTATACTTATTCAGATGCTCCGGGAGTGTGGCAAGATGAACCCCCAAAGTCTCATGGCCAAGCACCCTATTCTCAGAGTTTTTTTTTTTCTTGAAGTCTATGGATTTTGCTGTGTCAGTTTGTGACCAGGTTACTTCTTATTTGGTGTATCCTTTGATGTAAACATTCCAATACACCTCCGAGAGGGTCATCCTGTCCTGGTTCTCATTTAATCAGTTGTCCTTAGGGCTGCCAGCCTTCACCTCAGGGTTGTCAATTGGCCCTTCCTCAATCATGGCTAAGCTTTGATGGTTCTTTGGCATCAATAAATCTCAAAGAGTCTTCGCTTCTCCTTTCTTATCCATCTGGTTAACAATGGCCTTCACACCTTATCTTTTCCTGATACACACATTCCTTACTCTCACAAACAGATTGAGAATACAAACAGTAGTATTTTATATCCAGCAAAAAGGCACTGCAAATTAAACCTTGCTAAGTTTTACAATCAATAACCAAGACAATTTACACTGAGACCCAGGCCTTCAATGTTCCTCTAATCTACTTAACATACACACAATACAGAATCCTTTCTCTTACTAACTAAATCTGAAAACAAAGAGCTAAAGAGGGCCCAATTTGTAATGCATATCGGAAAACAGAATCTCATAGTCCCAGAGGGTCATTTCTTTCTGCTATTCAAAACTGGTGGCTAGCAGGATGAAATCAAATCATGCATTAATTCTTCTAGTGCTCTATAAAATCCTGCTCCCACAACGGTGAGGCTTCTAAATAAAGTGGTTTGATTATCTGATGTGATGCGCACCTGAAACTCCCACTAAGCCCAGTGGAATTCATAGGTACTTAGCACATGTGAATATTTGGCCCTTTCTTTGCTGGGCAAAAAAGTTGTGTTTCAAACCTGTTAGCTTGACAGGATTGAAAAAAATACAGACTCTGCCTCTCAAGATAAGGCCTTTTATGTAAGGCCCTTGCTTACACTTACATTTTGCCAAGACAACTTTCATTTTTTTATAGCAGAGCTTGGTGTATGTCCACATTTAATGTTCTCTAGTCCAACAAAGCCTTCTGCTTTTTACGGCATTAATTAGTTCTCTTTTCAGAGTCGCTGCCAGTAGAGTTCTCATGGCTGCACATGTACCAGTACCAGTATAAACAGTCCCCTAGCTGCAATCCCACAATGCAACTTTCCCTTCCAGAGGGACTGTCTGGTAGCCAGAGGTGGCTCCAGCATGCCAAGTGTGTGCCTGGGGCGACAAGCCACGGGGGGCGCTCTGCCGGTCGCCGCGAGGGCGGCAGGTAGGTTGCCTTCGGCAGCATGTCTGTGGAGGGTCCGCTGGTCCCACGGCTTCGGCGGACCCCCGCAGGCGTGCCGAATCCGAATCCACGGGACCGGGGACCTCCCACAGGCAAGCCGCCTAAGGCAGCCTGCCTGCCGTGCTTGGGGCGGCAAAATACCTAGAGGCGCCCCTGCTCGTAGCACTCTTGAACTTCACTGTCCAGGGTGCAGGGACCTGTCAGCTGTTCTTATTTCACTTTTATATGCCAGCATGTTTCTTCACAGCAGCATCTGTTCCTGTTCCCTGCTACATTTTCACTGAATGTAGATTCCTAGCACTGTCTCATGCTGCTGTCTATTCCAAGAGAGGGGTGCTCAGTTTCCTCGTATTGTGGGGGAAGGAGCATGTGCAGGCACAGCCACAGCCCTCTGAATGAACAAGATTATTTACAGCAATTTGCTGAAGGCTGTGGCAAAACTCAGCCTCTTCAGAGAGGAGTTTCACTGCCACACAAAGGGAAAGGAGCTGAGGCAGTGGTGGCAGAAGGCGAAGAAAAGAGAAAGTTTGGAGCCACCTGCATGACCTCTCTCATAGTGAGCTGGGTGCTATATTCTGGACCTTACCTCCTCCCTTTAACTCTGTGGATACTCTGCCTGTCCTGGTGAGGAGAAAGAAATCCCTCCCTGGAGCAATGGATGAGCAAGAGGTATCTGGCCCTGACCAGGAAGGAGACAATAAGGAGGGCTACAGCAAGGCAGGTGCCAGCCAGGAGCTGTTTTATACCTACCCGTGACATGCACCAATATGTTTCCTCCTTGGGTAACGGGAGATTATGGTAGGTGAAAGTGATTTATATCCCTTTAAATAAACTATTGTCTGCTGATAGGCCCTAACTTTTGGCAAATGCATATGTGTGTGCTTACGTTGTCAGTTCTTGCCAGACAGTGAGGTGGTGTTTCCCATATATCCACCACATACCCTCCGACTATGGCTGCAAACAGTCAGCCATTACTCCACATTCCCCACCTTGTCAGTCGTCCGTAATAGACACTCTGGTTTGGGTTTTTACATTCTCAACCCTCCCAAATTGATCTGCCCCTCAGCTAGTTTCTATCAGGCGCTGGACCCAAATCCAGATCCAGTGCCCACATTATAATCAGTGTACTAAAAACTTCTCTTGAAAACATGATTTTACTGCATCAATAGCAGAGGCCGAGAACAGAAGCAAGTAAACACACGTCAGTTGGCGCTCCATCCGTTAGTATTTTGAGGTACAGACAGAGCAGCCTGTTAATTTTTACACACAAAGCTTTCTGGTTTGTGGGCACAATTTCACAGAACTTATTTTCAGTGAGTAGCATGTAAGACTTGCCCAAACATTATGTTGAAGATACGCTTTGCTCAGCGCACCGTGATATGGCACATCCCCATGCCCCTTTGCCAGGACCTCTGAGGGGGATTCTTGCAGAAAGCAGCACGGCTGCATACTGCCATGGCCAGACTAAGGCCTCTTAAACAGCTCTTTCTTTGCCACTTTGGGACCATCAAGGAGCATGACTTCCTGAAACAAGTGCAGCTGTCTTTATGAAATACTATCCTTCTTCTTCGAGTGATTGCTCCTATGCATTCCATGTAGGTGTGCGCGCCGCGCGTGCACGGCTCTCCGGAACATTTTTACCCTAGCAACTCCGGCGGGCCGGCTGGCGCCCCCTGGAGTGGCGCCGTCATGGCGCCCCTTATATACCTCAGCCGGCCCGTCCGCTCCTCAGTTCCTTCTTCCCGCCCGTGACGGCCAGTTGGAACAGTGGAGTGCTCCCTTACCTCCACAACCCTAGTGTTTCTCCATAGTTCTAGTGTAGATAGTATTAGTAGTTAGTTGAGTTCTTGTTGTAGTTGTATATATATTTAGTGTTAATAGTGTTAATAGTTACGGAATTAGAGGGTTTGCCCCTCTTCTTCCGCCCCGGTGCGGGCTTATGCCCGGAGCACCGGGTTTCAAGCCCTGTGCGGCTTGCCAGCGGCCTATGCCGGTTAGCGACCCGCACGACTCTTGCCTCCGCTGCCTCGGAGAGTCGCATCGGCCAGATAAGTGCTCTATTTGCATAGCCTTTAAGCCTCGTACGAGGAAAGAGAGAGACTCTAGGCTGAAGCACTTACTGATGGAGTCTGCGCTCCAACCTCCGGCGCCAGCTCCAGCGGCACCGAAAACCGCCTCGACGAGCAGCGCTCCGGCTGCACCGAGCCGCTCCGGCACCGAGCCGGCACCAAAGACCCGGCACCGCTCCCTCTCCCCGGGGAGGAAGCACAAGGCGCCGAAGACGGCCGCCGCAAAACAGCAGCGAAAGCCGTCCGCCCAGCCGCCTCCGACGAAAACGGTGCAGGCTGAGGCAATGCACGCTAAGTGCACCGCACCGTTGACTCCGGCGCCGCCTGGCCCGTCGAGTCCGGTTCTGCCCAGCTCCCCGGTGCCCACCGAGGAGGAGCTGAGGATCCCGTCGACGCCGGAGGCGTTCGCGACGGCAAGAGAGCTGATCGAAGCGACGGGCCCGTCATATCAGCCGCCGGCACCACCGGTGCGGACATTCAAGTCCCTCGGCAAGCCAGCGATGGTGCGCCCCTCATCTCCGGGCGACCGTGGCGACCGCGGCTCCAGATTCCGGTCTCGATCCCGGTCTATCTCCCGGCGACGGTCACCGAGGCACCGCTCCCCATCCCACCGTAAATCGCCATCGCGACGCCGCTCAGCGTCCCGGCACCGGTCGCAGTCCCGGCACCGCTCTCCATCGCGGGGCCGGTCGTACTCCCGGCGACGCTCCAGGTCCCGGTCACGAAGTGACCGGCACCGCAGCAGGTCCGCGTCCAGGCACCGCGGACATCGGGACTCGCGCAGCCGTTCGAGGCGCCGCAGATCCCGCTCGAGGTCCGGTTCCCGGCACCGCCGGTCGAGCTCCCGACGTCGCCGGTCGAGCTCCCGCCGCCGCCGCTCCCCTTCTCGGCACCGGAGATCCAGCTCCCGACGCCGTAGATCTGGCTCCCGGCACCGGAGATCCGGCTCCCGGCACCGTGCGCAGCACAGGTCCCGCTCGCCACTGGACCCCCGAGACGCCCGGCACCGACCCTCGGCACCGGAGGATCGTCTCACGCCGGCGCTGGACGCCCGCCCAGGCACCACCACGGCTCCACCCTGGCCCTCCAGGGAACCCTCTGTAGCCTCATCCCAAGGCAGTGTGGTGGATTTCAGAGCCGGTTCCGTTCCCCCGGATCATGGACCCCAGTATTGGGGACATTGGGTGCCCTGGGCGCAATATGAACAGGGGCCTCCCCTGCCACCCAGGCAGCCGGGCTCGGCACCATCGGTACCGGTGGCCACCGTCAGTCGAGCCCCCCCGTCCCCACCGACGCAAGCGCCGCCCACGGCCCTTCTTTGGGCCAGGACTCGCTGCCGCCAGATCGCCAGGTGGGCGAGCACCAACAGGAGGAGGTGCTGCCGGGCCACTCCTCGTCGTCCTCTCCAGATGAGGCGGTAGCGGGGGCCTCGCCATCAGGGCCCCCGCCCATTGACCTCAGGGCACACCAGGACCTTCTCCGAAGAGTGGCAAAGGCCATTAACTTGCCCATAGAGGAGGTGCAAGAAGTCGAGGACCCGATTACGGATGTTGTGGGAGATGACGCCCCTGTCAGAGTGGCGCTCCCGTTTATTCGCACCATTCAGAAGAACAGTGCCACTATCTGGCAGTCGCCCTCCTCCGTTGCCCCCACGGCGCGAGGCGTCGAAAGGAAGTATTCCGTCCCGCCCCAGGGCTACGAATACTTGTACGTCCACCCCACCCCGGACTCGCTGGTGGTCCAATCGGTCAATGACCGCGAACGACACGGTCAACCTGCCGCTGCGCCGAAGGCGAAGGACGCCCGGCGCATGGACTTATTAGGGCGTAAAATCTATTCGGCGGGAGGCCTCCAACTCCGTATCGCCAACCAGATGGCCCTCTTATCCAGATACACTTTTAATATCTTGGGGTGCCTTGCGAAGTTCACGGAGCTAACCCCTCAGGAATCCCGCCCTGAATTCTCAGCGCTGCTGGAGGAGGGCAAGTTAGCCTCCAGAACACTGATCAAAGCGGCCGTAGACGCAGCAGACTCAGGGGCTCGAACGGTAGCATCCGGGGTGACGATGCGCCGCATTGCGTGGCTACAATCTTCCACCCTCCCACCTGAGGTCCAGTACACCCTCCAGGACCTCCCGTTTGACACGCAGGGGCTGTTTTCTGAGAAAACGGATGCCAGAATCCAGTCCCTAAAGGATGGGAGGGTTGCGATACGAACTCTGGGTATGCACACGCCGGCCACGCAGAGGCGTTCGTTCCGCCAACAGCCCTACCGTCCCTTCAACCAGGCCAGGTCTCGGCCGTTTAACAACCGCCGAACGGCCCCCTTCCGCCGTAGACCGTCAGGGGGGCGGCGCAACCAGGCGCAGAACTCGTCCAAGGCTCCGCAAGCCCAAAAGCCGGCCTTTTGACGGGACGCCCGAGGACGGCCCATCACTCTCCCCCCAGGATCCATCCCTTTTGTTTTCCAATCGCCTTGCCCGCTTCCTTCCGGCGTGGTCTGCTATAACATCGGACAGCTGGGTCCTCAGCACCATCCAGCACGGCTACCGCCTACAGTTTCTTTCGCCCCCCCCCCTCCCACCCACCTTCCCCGTCCCTCTTCAGGGACCCCTCTCACGAGCAAGTCCTCATACAGGAGGTGCAGGCTCTGTTGAGCGTGGGTGCTATCGAGGAGGTGCCTCCCTGCAGGCGGGGCAGGGGATTCTACTCCAGATATTTCCTCATCCCCAAGGCGAAAGGAGGTCTTCGTCCCATCTTGGACCTCTGGGAGCTGAACAGATACCTCTGCAAGCTCAAGTTTCGGATGGTAACCTTGGGGTCCATTATCCCTTCCTTGGATCCGGGAGACTGGTTTGCCGCCCTCGACATGAAAGATGCTTACTTTCATGTGGCGATTTACCCCCCCCACAGACGCTTTCTGCGCTTCACGGTCAACGCGACCCACTACCAGTTTGCGGTGTTACCCTTTGGCCTCTCCACTGCCCCGAGGGTGTTCACCAAGTGCATGGCGGTCGTGGCCGCAGCTCTCCGTCGTCGCAGAATCCACGTATACCCATATCTCGACGACTGGCTGATCCGTGGGCGCTCTCAAGAACTGGTGACAGCTCAGGTGTCAGAGATACTGCACCTGTTCCGGTCTCTCGGCCTCCTCGTCAATGCCGAGAAGTCCCAATTACTGCCGACACAGCGATTGGAGTTCATAGGAGCAGTCCTCGACTCCACCCTCGCCAGGGCCTGCCTCCCTCGTTCTCGACACGAGACGATGGCCTCGCTCATTCGCACCTTGCAAGCCTTCCCTTCCACGACGGCCCGGTCCTGCCTTCGCCTGCTGGGCCACATGGCTGCGTGCACCTTTGTGACCGCGAACGCGAGGCTGAGGCTCCGTCCGTTCCAGATGTGGCTGACTTCGGTGTACCGGCCCCACCGCGACCCTCTAGATCTGGTGGTCACGGTCTCAGACCCCACTCTCCAGACGCTCCCCTGGTGGCTGCATCAGGAGGTGGTCTGCGCCGGGGTTCCGTTTCGCCCCCCTCGCCCGTCGGTCACCCTGACCACAGACGCCTCGGCGCTTGGATGGGGGGCTCACATGGGAGACCTGCACACTCAGGGCCTCTGGTCGGCCCAGGAGCTCTCCCTGCACATCAACGTCAGGGAATTGAGAGCGATCCGCCTGGCTTGTCTCGCCTTTCTTGCACACCTCCGGGACCGCTGCGTGGCGGTATACACGGACAACACGGCAGCCATGTTCTATCTGAACAAACAGGGCGGGGCCCGATCCTCCCCGCTGTGCAAGGAGGCGATGCTCCTATGGGACCTGTGTGTGACCCACTCGATTCGCCTCGAAGCGTTCTTTCTACCAGGGGTGCAGAACACGCTGGCCGACCGTCTGAGCAGGTCCTTCGCTTCCCACGAGTGGTCCCTTCGCCCCGACGTGGCCCACACCATCTTCCAAAGGTGGGGATTTCCCCAAATAGACCTGTTTGCCTCCAGGACCAACAGGAAGTGCCACAGGTTCTGTTCGTACCAGGGTCGGGCTCCGGACTCCATCTCCGATGCGTTCCTCATGCCCTGGACGGGTCCCCTTCTATACGCCTTCCCGCCGTTCCCGCTAGTCCACCGAGTACTGCTCAAGCTACGGAGGGACAAGGCCCGCGTCATACTCGTCGCTCCGGCCTGGCCGAGGCAGCACTGGTATACCCTGCTCCTCGAGCTCTCGATCCGGGATCCCATTCCCCTACCGTTATGGCCGGATCTCATCTCCCAGGACCTCGGCAGGCTTTGTCACCCGAACCTGCAGTCGCTGCATCTTACAGCCTGGTTCCTGAGTGGTTGACCGACGCGGAGAGGACCTGTTCCGCAGCGGTGCAGCAAGTTCTCCTTGAAAGCAGAAAACCGTCCACACGCTCTACCTACCTGGCAAAGTGGAAACGCTTTGCCCTTTGGTGCGATCAGCAAGGTCTTAACCCCTTCTCGACCCCTATCCAGACGGTCCTCGACTACCTCTGGTACCTGAGAGGCCAAGGTCTCGCGACCTCGTCCTTGAGGGTACACCTGGCGGCGCTTTCGGCCTTCCGGCCTGCTGTAGATGGTCGCTCCGTGTTTTCCAACCCCATGGTTGCCCGCTTCCTCAAGGGGTTGGACCGCCTCTACCCGCAAGTGCGTCCGCCGGCTCCTACGTGGGATCTGAACCTGGCTCTCACCCAGCTGATGCGCCCGCCCTTCGAGCCCATGGCCTCCTGCTCCCTCCTCCATCTCACCTGGAAGACGGCCTTCCTCGTGGCAATCACATCCGCCAGACGAGTCTCCGAACTCCGCGCCCTGACGGCGGGTCCCCCATATACCGTCTTCCACGCGGACAAAGTGCAGCTTCGGCCACATCCGGCCTGTCTCCCAAAGGTGGTGTCGGCCTTTCATCTTAATCAGGAGATCTTCCTCCCGGTCTTCTTTCCAAAGCCGCACGCCTCACCTCGTGAGCAGCAGCTCCACACTCTCGACGTCCGTAGGGCCCTCGCCTTTTACATTGACCGAACTAAGTCCTTCCGGCGTTCCTCCCAGCTCTTTGTCGCAATTGCGGAGCGCATGAAAGGCGAGCCTGTTTCATCTCAGCGGATCTCTTCCTGGGTGACATCCTGCATACGGGCGTGCTACGAACTGGCTCGCGTCCCCCCGTGCCGACTCACCGCACATTCGACAAGGGCGCACGCCTCGTCAGCCGCCTTCCTGGCCCACGTTCCCATCCAGGACATCTGTCGAGCGGCCACCTGGTCTTCCGTCCACACCTTCGCTTCCCATTATGCGTTGGTGCAGCAGTCCCGTGACGACGCAGCCTTCGGCTCTGCGGTACTACACTCCGCCACGTCTCTTTCCGACCCCACCGCCTAGGTAAGGCTTGGGAATCACCTACATGGAATGCATAGGAGCAATCACTCGAAGAAGAAAAGACGGTTACTCACCTGTAGTAACTGGTGTTCTTCGAGATGTGTTGCTCCTATCCATTCCAGACCCGCCCTCCTTCCCCACTGTCGGAATAGCCGGCAAGAAGGAACTGAGGAGCGGACGGGCCGGCTGAGGTATATAAGGGGCGCCATGACGGCGCCACTCCAGGGGGCGCCAGCCGGCCCGCCGGAGTTGCTAGGGTAAAAATGTTCCGGAGAGCCGTGCACGCGCGGCGCGCACACCTACATGGAATGGATAGGAGCAACACATCTCGAAGAACACCAGTTACTACAGGTGAGTAACCGTCTTTTTTTCTATATCCGAAAGAAGCCCACCTCCTCCCCAAGCCACTGGGTTAAGAAACCCTGATTTACTCTCCATGTAAGGTCTAGCACTCATTATGGTTTAGTAATTTGGAGGCAATCCACATAGTTATGCTGTACAGGGTGGGAAAATCCGAGTAGCTGCAACAGTTATGTCAGGGAAGGCTGCCTCCCTTCCTCTCCACCTAACAGTTCTGTGTTTATCACTAACCTTGAGAGTGGGGCTCTCCTCAAGATTCTCCCTAACACCTGCACAACTGTCTGGTCACTGTCAGAGCCAAGAGGACGCACACAGAGAAGGACATGCTCTGTGAGATTCTGCAGGTCTAAAAGTGAAATGCAAGGGCAATAAGGCAGCGGTGTGAACAGCTGCTGAAGGAGTAGAGGGAGGACAAAGATGCAAAAAGAAATGCTGCTGCTGCTGCTGCTGATCCAGCTGCTCAAATGAATTGTTGATCAATTATTGATTAAGAATCTCACTGCATTAGTTCACCCACTCCAAAGCATGGATAAATATGGGGTGTTGGCAGGGATCATAGACACCTCATCCCCTTGTGCCAGTTCCCGCTGTACTCTACTCTCATGGACAACATGTCAGGGAACGAAGAACTTTGATTACATGTACAGTCATCTGTGATGCGCTGACATCCAGTCTGCATGTTGTACTTGTACCTAGTCAAGTTATATAGCTAGTAAAGTCAATTATCAGTTATCTTTTTTTTTTGTATGTCTAGCATGCCGTGGTGGTAATAAAGTACATACTTGAAAGTTGGTGCAACTTTACTGTGACTTTTTGGTATTGCAGTGCTAGAAAGTAATATAACCAGAAAGGCTTCTATACCTCTAAACAAAGTCAATGCATGTATATTACAGAAGTGCTAGCCTTTATTGAGTCTAGAAATACACCACCTGTACTGTGACAGCGTTTCTATGACCATCAGTTATCTTCCACACTTCAACAACAAATGCCTGAAAAGTCATGAATGTCACAAATTCCACACCTGTTCTATTAATAGCTTCATAGAAACAGGGTTAGGCTATTACCTACTGTTGAAGTAAGCTTTTAAAGCTTCCTTTACCTGAACCGCGTTAGCAATGCAACTGTTAGCTAGCCTATTTTAGATCCAGCCCGTCCACCTCACTCATCCACCCTGGCAAGAGGGTCTCTCAGAGTGCGCTGCATGCTGTGCAGTGCATAAGAACTGAGAATGTTTTACTTGTTGATATGGAGCTTTGGCATGAGACCCCTCCACCTATCCTGTCGTCTTCCACCTCTGCCCACTTCACATTCCTTCTTCAGCTGCACAGATAAGAGTCAGATCTTTCCTTGTTTCTGTCTAGCTTCATAGTATGTGGTTTCTTAAGCCAGAGAATTACGGGTGGGCGGTTTCCATAAATTATAATTGGCACAGAAATGTCATTAATTCCAGTTGGATGGAGTGGGGTGTCTGCTTTCAATATGTCAAAAAGCAGAGTGTTTCTAAAGCCGTGGTTGTCTTGAATTTCTCTGAACCAGCCAGTGTTTGTCAGTAGCGTATCCCTTATGATCTACCAAGGCCTGCATACATTTTGAAGGTACCTTTTTTTAATATGCTCAGAACCTGGGAAGGGTGGGCACAGAATGGGGATATTCCCCACCTATTACCCCAGCACATTTAGAGAAACCCAGCTTATTGAATCCACTTTTTTTTTTTTTGCACAACGATCTAGCCTAACTACCCCGTACAGCAGGGTGTGCTTTATTGTCTTGCATACCTCAGTGATAACTGTCCTTACCATTGATTTTTTTTGTAACACCAAATTGATTACCCCACTAATTGGTAGCAAACTGGTGGTGTAAGATTCCATAGGGCAATCACCACTTGTTTCCCCACTGTAAGGGCAGCTCTCACCTTGCTGTTCCTGTGCTGGGGGAGTGGGCCGAGCTGACCATGCAACTCTAGGAATGAACTTCTGCATCTAAAAGTTCTAGAACCACTGATTGTCCCACCACCCACTAGACAGGCTCAAAACTGCCACTCCACCAAATGTGGTTGTTCCATGAATAGCCTCTGCATTTATTTTCCAGTTATCCTCAGTTGACTCTTTGAATGCTGAGTCTTTGGGAATATAGCACTAGAATGCCTTGCCAGAGTGCAGCACATTTTTGCCAATACAACTCAACGCTATGCAGACGACATGCCAGCAGAAGTGGCAGAGTGTAAAATGCACTTGACCAAAATAGTTTTGGCAGTGTCACCATGACAACAGAATTTTTACCACTGCCACTTTCTCGTGCAACTTTTTAGAGAGACAGGTGAAGACTTTCAAGCCTAACACTCTATATTATATTAATGAGCGTGATAAAGTGAAAGAGTTTGGAGGTTATATGACCCTTAGGGGGATTGTTGTACATATAGCAGTAGCTTCATAAAATGGAATCTTAATAAAACAATTTAATTATGAACATTTGGAGAATCTGCCTATGTACAGTTTACAAATGGTTTGATATCGGGGACCCTGTGTCAGATTGCAAACTCTATTTTGAATGTGGGGCTTTTAGCTTCTGTTTTTTTACCTCCATCTTGGACTAAAATTCCAAGTGGTGAGGGCCTGGGGCTATCAATGATAGGCTGTGAAACTTTGATGATCATTTAAATGGAGCACCCTGGGACAAAGCAAGGGCTACTATCCAGGCTAAACTAGCTTTTCACCATCTAAATTCTAGGAAAAGCAGCAAAGAGTCTTGTGGCACCTTATAGACTAACAGACGTTTCGGAGCATGAGCTTTCCTGGGTGAATATCCACTTCGTCGGATGCCCCCACGAAAGCTCATGCTCCAAAACGTCTGTAGGTCTATAAGGTGCCACAAGACTCTTTGCTGCTTTTATAGATCCAGATAACACGGCTACCCCTCTGATACTTAAATTCTAGGAGTGATGGTAACTAAGCAACAGAATCTGTGGTCAGGTACTTTCATTAGCTGATGAAGCTGATTGGGAGTCACCTGACAAAGAAGGGGGAGATAAGAAAAGAGGGTTTCTGACGAATCCTGGGGAGGGAGGCAAGGACAGAAAAGACTGCAGATACTCCATGATTCAGGGGAGAAACCATGTGCATGAGGGCAGAGAGAGGAAGAATCCTGAACTAGAGGAATCTGACCTAAGACCAAAGAATGCTCTAAGAGTGGTGACAAAATTGAGGCACGGAATTGTGTAGAGGGTTTTATTATTTTTTTGTTCAGATCTGTATACTTCTTGTGCTTGCTAACAGAGTGTTTTTTGGGAACCCTTGTAAAGTCTGTGTGTCTGTGTTCAACTACTACCTATCACTGAAGAGGTGAACTGTGTACCTGGAGTGCTCACAATGTAGAAGCTCTGGGAAAAGGGTGTGTTTAAGTCTGCAGGGTCAGTGCTGGCCTGGGGGCTTAAGACAATTAGGTTGTGTGGTCCTGTAACTGGGAAGTGGAACTAGGAGCCTGGGCCCTGGAAGTGTACCAGCAAATCCAAGGGAAAAGGCAGTTGCTGCAGCCTATTCAGGCCAATGGAAGCTTAAGAGCACAAATCAAGCATATTGGGACCCAAAGGCAGCAGTCTTGTGAATGTCCAGCAGAGGGAGCCTTATCAGAGCTGTGACTGATTTTAAGAGGGGATAATGGTTGTAATTGCTCTTCATCTCTGTGTCCTTTGTGTATAATTCTTTAAGTTATGAGTTTTCTGAAATATTAAACCTTGAGTGTATATATAAAATATAAGCTAATTGTCTCTTTGATAGAAGAAAGAATTTAAACAACAACCCAATATCACTAGAAGTGAAAGTACAGATTCCAATATTTATTTGAAGGTGTGGTATTGTCATCTAGAATCACATTTTTAGTGATATATCTTTATTATGCCTAATTTTATATTCCTTGAGCAACCAAAATTGCCATTCGATGTGCACTGGGGGCTCTTAAAAATGTCGGATTGGGCCCTATTTGTTTCTGTAACTAATTCCTTGTACTTCTAATTCTCTTTTAAGCAGCAACAAATCTGAACTTGAGAGAAGTCAGCAAACTTCTGATCAAAATGGTCTGATCCAGTAGGGCCAATGGTCCATCTAGCCCATTATCCTGGCTTCTGGATGGTGGCAGATGCTTCAGAGGGAATGAACAGAACAGGGCAATTTATTGAGTGATCCCTCCCCTGTCATCCAGTCCCGGCTTCTGGCAGTCAGAGGTTTAGGGAAAGAAAAATATCTGATATTAGAGCCAAAGCATGTTTTTTGAGTCCAGGGATTTTGTAAAAGTAAGTGCAAATAAATGAGTGTCTCTCTCTTGTGTGTGGAATGATTTACATGTAGAATTCTTGCTAATGGGATCACCACACATTTGGAGATGACTAGAGCCCACAGTCTAAAATGTAGCTATATTTGTCCACAGAACACAAATGAGGATCCGTTCTAATGCACAGTAAGTCTAGAACGAAATACAAAAATGAATATTATGCCTGTCAACAGCTAGCTTGACAAAACCGATCTGATCGTGAGGAATGTGCAGGGAAGGTACCTTAATGTTAACTGATAGGATGCCTCTCTTAAAAAACAAAACAAAAAACTTGATATACTAAATATAAGGAACCACAGGTCAAACTTCTTGCCATTGAGATGCTGGCCAGCTTAGATATATCTGAACTGCAGATAGTACTCCCCCAACCCTCTTCAGCTGCCTGTGATGTTAATCAGCAAAGTATTCCAGTCAGTTGACTGCTGGGGGTATAAAAGCAGACTGGTGTAAATCATATAGTACTTTGTGCTGATGGACGATCTGTGTCGTGGACTCTGTTATCCAAAATTGCAACTGACAGCTTGACCAATTGCCCTATCTTATTTCCACCATACAGAAGTGAATTAATTCTCTTATGAATTGTCAGCTATGTAAAGGTAGATATGCTTTCCCCCACTCTTTTTAAATAGAAAATAAATCATTCTCATCCTCAAAGTACTAAGAGTCACAGAAAGATTGCTCGGCATCAGGCTTCTTCATCAGTGTTCTCGTGGCAACAAGAAAAGACACACAGCTGTCCTTCATCCAGCAGTCAAGAAACCCTTTAAAGAGAGGTTTTTACTTCATCCCATTTTCCATGGGGATAAGAGGCAATTCCTAGTCACAGTGGCTTAAGATCAAAGAAGACAGATTTCAACAACAAGTTCCCTGAAAATGGTGGTAATTCTTCCGTCATCGAGCAGTTAAAAACACAGAACCAAGGTATCTTGCAAGTGTAGTTATGACTTTAAATCTACTTTGTAAATAAGAACATCTTATTTTTTTTAAAGAGAATTAAAACCCTCTGTGTTTAAGGACTTCATTGAAGACTGTTTTATATATAAAAGGGGAGTAAAATACCTACTCAACGTGTAAGACTTTTGGAGATCTCTGGGTAAAAAACCCTATATACATGTTTATTAATTATTTTCTTGGTTTATAAAGTTTTTCCAGTATGAAAAAATTAACTGAGCTCAGAAACTGACTTGTTTTATTGTGTTTTTGAATTTAATTCTTTGGCAGGTTCTGTAGAGTAATCTGTTCTATCAAGAAGTCATTTTTCAGGGAGATCCTTGCCTGCTTAAACTAGAACCATAGTAGAATGAGCATATGGAGCTTCTTCAACTGAGAAGTCTTCTGAGCTTAAGCTCTCTAGTGTAGCCACTCTAAGCCGATGGGATAGAGGTCTAGAGGTCTCCCGTTGGCTTAATTCCTCCGGGCCCCGCAAGCGGTGGCAGCTATGTCTCCTGTCGACACAGTGCTGTCCACACCGACACTTAACTCTGTGTAAGTTATGTCGCTCAGGTGGGTGACTAATTTCACACAACTGAGCAACAAACCTTATGTCGACTTAAGCTGTAGTGTAGCCCTAGTGTCAGTGCAGCTGTGCAGGATACCCACTTGGAAGTCTTTGTAAACATTTAATAAACACTATAGGAAGAACCTTATCTTCAGCAGATAAGGTGACAGGTGACTTAAGGCCATTTCATGTCTTCTGCTCTGCCATTCTGTCTTTGGTCTTCAGATTTTCTGTCAGTAAATTTTGTTACCTTGTTGGAAGTGTTTGGGACAGTGTCTGTATCCTCCATTTTTTTTTCAGTGAATGGATGGGTCTCCTTTCTTAGA
This sequence comes from Mauremys reevesii, assembly GCF_016161935.1. Taxonomy (NCBI): domain Eukaryota; kingdom Metazoa; phylum Chordata; order Testudines; family Geoemydidae; genus Mauremys; species Mauremys reevesii. The sequence goes on from NC_052625.1 coordinate 50,778,931, forward strand.
TTTCTGCTTTAATCCAATTCAGCCAAAATCATTGGCAAGTGGTCTTTGAAAAAGATCATTTTTTAAATGGTAATGCTGTTCTGCAGGACAGTTATCTCAATTCAAACACTCACCCTTTGCTTACTGTTAGTTTAAATGGGAAGAGTTTTCATTCAAGGCTTAGTTTATATGCACGGTCACATTGTAAAGTTAATTGCAAACCTAAGATGAAGTTTCAGCTTTGGAAGCCTGAAGGGTTGGTTGGTTGGTTTGTTTGTCTGTTTGTTTGTTAGTTTGTCTGGGGTTTTTTGGGGGGTGTTGGGAGGGGGAGGAAGGGGATGGGGCAGGGAGAAGGGTCAGTGACCGAAAAAAGGAAAATTCTCAACTGCCATTGGCTGCCATCTGTTTGTTCGCAGATAGAGTACCAGTGGAATAGGTCCTCATAAAAGAATGATCAGATCATTCATTTCACATGCTAATAATCTGAAATTGATGACTACTGTTCTTCATGTGCAAAATTCCATTGAAGTCTGTGGAAAAGAAACTATAGATTCTGAGCCTCCCCAAACACACACACGTGTATCATGAAAAAAACAGTTTTGATTTTTAGATAAGTGGTTTTAGTGATGTGAAAAAAAAGACCCTATATGATATTTACAAAAGGCCCCTTCCAAAAAGGGAGACATGCATTGAATAAGTTAAATGAACACTATTGGGTTAAATTTGGCCCCAAATATAGGTTTCTAATAGCTTTTCTTCAGAAGCAGCTTTTTCAAAACTTAAGACCAAATAGAAATGTTTTAATAATGTTTTAGAAAATTCCAGTGGAGGTAGTTCTTATAAACAAAGAGCAGTGATTCTCAAGCTTTGGTACTGGTGACCCCTTTCACATAGCAAGTCCCCCACCCCCATATAAATTAAAAACACTTTAAAATATATTTAACACCATTATAAATGCTGGAGGCAAAGCAGGGTTTGCGGTGAAGGCTGACAGCTTGAGACTCCCCCACATCATAGCCTCACGACCCCCTAAGGGGTTGCAACCCCCAGTTTGAGAACCCCTGACAAAGAACCTCTGCAAAATTTGTGGGCTAAACACTGCAGTGTTGTGCCAATGCATAAGAATCAGAAAATGAAGCTAGTAAAAAACAAAGTGAAACTGATCTACAGCCACTATCCAAGTTCAAAAAATAAATATAAATTGTGCCAACCAGACTTTTAAAGGTCTTTCAATTTTTCCAATTTGATAATAGATTTTTAAAATGTGTTTATATTGCTACATATTTAACCTGATAAGCAGTTTTTAAATAGTTTTTTTCTAATTTGCATCTTATCAAGTGTCTAATTAGAATGTGTAGGCTGCTTTAAAGTACTAATACTGTAAGTACAGTGAAACCCCGTTATAACGCGATGTTTGGGGTCCAAAAAATTCCATGGCGATAAATGCAGGGTCGCGGTATAGCGGGGTTTCAAGCTGGTCAGTTTAAGTCAGTGGTCCCCAATGCGGTTCATTGATGTGCTCTGCCTAGTGCCTAGTGCCCCTAGTGCCTAGTGCCTGAGCAGGGGAGAGAAGCCGCGGCCCCGTGCCTACCGGGGACAGAGAGCACCGGCGCCCACAGCCCTGGAGTTCTCTATCCCCAGCAGGCGCGGGGCCACGGCTTCTGTCCAAACGGACCATGAAATCTGGGCTTTTGTGTACTTTTATCCTATTCTATACAGATTTCATGGGGGAGACCAGTGTTTCTCAAATTGAGGGTCCTTACTTCTGTGCTGCCTTCAGAGCTGGGCTTCCAGCTAGCAGCTGCCACTCTCCGGCCTCCCAGCTTAAAGGCGGCGCCGTCAACACCAGCAGCACAGTGGTAAGGGTAGCAGCACCACAACCCCCCACCCCTCCACAGTAACTTTGTGACACCCCGCCCACACACACAATACCTTTTGGATCAGGACCCTACAATTACAACACTGTGGCATTTCAGATTTAAATAGCTGAAATCATGACATTTATGGTTTTTAAAAGCCTATGACCGTAAAATTGACCAAAATGGACCGTAGGCCCCTACCAATAATATTCCATAGAGGAAGATTGACACCTGGTGGCCAATTGTGACCTTAAAGGGACACTGTCATATAGTTTAATATTTTCAGCCTAAACTGCCATAAATTCAGGGGAAAGTTACTTGGATTCTAAACTATCGCAGGCTCAATACTTGGGTAAACTCGAGTCAAGGATGAGAGTGCCTTACAATAAATTTGTAGTAATTAAAAATAACAAGTATTAAAAATACGGGAAATTCAAAGTTAAGTTAAACGTAAATTGCAACCCAACATTTATCAATTTGGAAATGTATAATTCAGGCTCTCAAACAACCTCAACTCTGCCTTTTCAGTGACTCTAGCCTCTAATCTTTCTTCCTGGAAAATGTGCCATTTTCAAGTCCTTCACATAAGAGTTTGCGAGATAAGATCTCCATACTGAACTGGTGTTTTGATCAAGGGCTTTTAGTACTGGCTCCAGGACAATTTGTAAAAGCCAGTGTATTATTGGTTTAATGAACAGACCACTGCTGTCCCTTTGCAACTTTTTTCCCTTCGAGTGGTTATCCATTTCCACAGTTTGCTGACGGTGTGCAATGCACCCCACTCACCCATGTTCAGAGTCTCATGCACCTTGAGCATCCTCATATCCTGCACCGAGGGCATAAAAGGGTGGAGCAGGCCAGCCACCACTCAGTTCCTCTCATGCCTCCTGGCTTTGAGATGAACATGGGCAGTGAGCAGTGCTAACAAAATACCTGGCTCTTTTTAACTCTGTGCAGCGTGTAGATAGAGATAGCTAGTTGTTGCTCATTGGCATTTTGGTTTTTTAACCAGAATAGCTATTTCTTTCTGGTGTCAGGATGGCTTCTTTTAAGTCCCCTGGATTTACATACTGCCCATCAAACACGGGCACTATAGCCTGTAATGTTTGGCATTTTCCAGGAACATTCCCCCAGACAAAATACATATTTGCAAGTCCTTCACTTGCAGGACCTGCAAATCTAGAGAAGCCCTGCTCCAGATGTACTTAATGGGTAAAGCAATGAGAGTAGCTTCAGGGCCTGGGTCAGATAACCATCCTGTAAATGCCTTCTCTGCTCCTTAGAGTGCTAGTACTGGGTCCCTCGCTTCCTGGGCCTCATCAGCAACATCCTCTTTCAAAATCTGGCATGTCGGACAAGAAGCTTTCTGTGAAAAAGGTACAGGGCCCGGAAGAGTCCAGAGATGATTCCAGACTAAGATCTCCTCAAAGAGAAGGATGGAGAACTCCAAGCTTTTTTGCAGACCCAGCTTATGCTTATCTTATGTCCGGACAAAGTGTCTTTTGGACACATGCTGTGTTCCTACTGACAGTTGTCACAGACTTGCATCTGAACCAAGGCCGGCTCTAGCATTTTTGCCGCCCCAAGCAGCAAAAAATAATAATAAAAAGAAGTCGCATTCGCGATTGGTGGCAGCTCTACCGCCGCTTCTTCTATGGCGGCAATTCGGCAGCAGGTCCTTCGCTCCAAGAGGGAGTGACGGCCCCACTGCCGAATTGCCGCCGAACTGCTGCACGTGCCACCCCTCTCTTCATTGGCTGCCCAGGCACCTGCTTGCTACACTGGTGCCTGGAGCCGGCCCTGATCTTGCCTACTTTTCAAATGTTAGGCTGTCTTTTATTTTGATCTTAACTCTGAATTACCTTGGTTTCTAATGCTTCATTTTGTTTGTTTTTCATAACTGCAGCATTACGAATTTAAAAAAAAAACAAACTTACATGTACTGTCAACTTTACTCACAGAGTTTAATGATTTGTTTTGTTTGGTTTCTGCCTGGGGATTTTCTTGATAATTTCTTTAAGACATTTTGAAATCTTTCCCATGCAAAGAAAGAAAGCTGGCAGAGAGCTTCCGGTGTTATGCAGAGAACAATGGGGGAGCTAAGAAACGGGGAACATTGTAGTACTTAGAAGTATGATAGGGGTCCCTCAGGTTCTGTGGTTACCAGGAGAACTGGAGGTTCTGGTGGAGCTACTGAACTTTGCAGGCACTCTGAGTTGAGATTAGTGGAGAAACTCTGAGGGGTGCAGGAATGCCTGAGAACATGGGAAGTTAGTCCAGCTGAATGTTTTGGCCTCTGCCAATTGCTGCAGCTCCACAGTTTCCGTGTGTATTGGGTAGAACATTATAACTCATGCAAGTCATGGATTCCACGATTCTTCATATTTCTCTTTAGCTTAACTCTTTTCCCATCCCCTTTCTGCCCCTCCATACACACTTAGATTAAAGAAGTTATGTTGCTGTGGGAAAGGCACCACCACATATGTCTTCTGTAAGTGTGATGGTTGTCACCTACTCTTTGCAGTCAGGGATTTTATCTATGCATGCAGATTCTGCTGCCTACTTAAGAATATTAGAAAATGCTGCTGCTTGTTAGAAAATTCTGCTGCTTCCTACATCCTATATACAGGATGCTGAAGATTATACCATCATATTGTTGCCGGCTCAAAGAGCCCGAGGCGGAGCAACAGCAGGTTCGTTGCCCGGTGTGCGTAGCACTAATTATCACACCAGTGTGGAGAAGCAAAAACCAGGTTTATTTGAGCCCAAATAAGGTGCCAGGGAGAAAAACCATTCTCAAATCCTGCACACCCGCGCGCAGGCGGGATTCCAGCATTTATACCCCCCTTGTTTGGGTAAGCCTTTTGTTCGGTTTTTCCCCTCACCCCTCCCTTCCCAACAGCAGTTACATTAGGCATTACATTTCAGCGTGTTAGAAAAGTTCTCATCCGCATGTTTATCTCTGGCCTTCACAGCACAAACGCATACAGATTTTTCTCCCCCCTCTCCCCCTCCTCCCCGCCGCTTCTTCTATTTCAAACTCCTGCATCTGCAAGCTGAAACAGCTGACAGTTACCCATTTTGCTTGCTGTCTGTTAGCATCTTAGGCTGGTTAAAGTTCACAGCATGGAAGACCTCTGGTTCACTCAGGCCTGTAGTCACAACTTTGGTTTACTTAGGCCTAGTGACACCAACAATTTCCCCCTTTGAGAATACTCAACAAACTTTTGGCGAGTCTTCTCAAACTTTAAAGACAAAAAGCAATGAAGCAAGCTCTGCAAAAATAGTTACAACTGTTCTTTTGAGCTTAGTCACCCCCAACCCAAGAATGAACACATGGACAAAAGAGTGGAATGTTCATTTAACAACTAAGGGATTGGGGCACTGACTATAAATCAGGTAGGTATACCAAGTGGTTTAATTTCCCAGATGTCTTGGCGAATAATTTAGTCCCATATGCATGCTCCCCATGGACCCAGCAGGATTCGGTATGTGGGAGCCCACACCCACCCTAACCGCTCCATATGCTTGGAAGGAGCACTGTGAATGTCCACACTTCCATCCAGAAAGTGTCCAAGTATGTCTCCATGACCACAGATCAGATGGTACTCCTGATGTGTCTGTAAGGGCAGTGGGCCAAGTCTGGTGCTCAAGATCACTTGAAATCCTGAATTTCTAAACATACTAGATCCCACTGCAATGCCTTCCCAGCCTCAGTGATATTCAATACCATCTCTGTCAGTAACTTCTGGGTCATAGAACTAAGGGTGGAAATGACATGTAACTCACCAACTCCAGCCTGTACTTAAGATAGTTGAGTTTCAAGAATAAGGCTAGTAGCCTTTTCTAGTTGGCTCAATTTCTTATCATGTTCTTGGCTTTTGAGATATTGGCCCTAGCCCACAGGGATCTGCTCAATTCTCTTAACCCAGGCCCTCTGTTGTGCTAATCTAATGGCAGCCCCTTGTGAGCAATCTGGGTATGTAGAAGTGATTTGAAAACCTGATAAGGACAATGTTATTACATACTGAAGGATTTATCCAAAACACAGGGTGCAGCCTGTAGATTAAACCCCAAAATCCAATTAATACCACATTCCCAAGCATGGGTCCCATACATTTCTTCTTGCCAGTGTACAATTCTTTGTTTCTTCACCAGGGTCAGTTCTTAATGTCCTTTTAGTCAGGAATTCCTGGACTTTGGCAATGTCAGTGGAGTGAGTGTTTCTTCTTCTTGTCCAAAACAATTGTGGTTTAGCATCCTACAGGGGAGAGGTTGCCAGCACATATCACCCTGTAATGGCTTTGCTTTTTCTAGAAAAGTCTAAAGGCACAGTTGGTCTGTCATTGGACAAGAGAGAGGTTACAAGCACGTCACCTTGTCCTTTTTCCCTGCTGTCCAGAAGCACAGTAGAACTAGAAGAAAGAATAGGCTAATCATCAATAGGAAAATTTTTCCGATGTGGAGGGGTCTTTTTGCAGTGAGAATCCTGGGTCCAGGCAGTCAGTCTTTGGCACTTCACAGAGGTGTTGGTAGTCAACAGGACTTGGAAAGGGCCTTTCCAGCGTGGAGCCAAGGCAGTCTTTCGTTGATGGATCTTTATGTAGACCCAGTCTCCTGGTTCCAAGGAGTGGCAGGGTTGCACAGGATCCTTCGGTAGTGCTTCCTTCACCTGTGTATAAAAAGACTTAACACATTTCATTAGTGCCTGACAATACTTAAGCATTATGTTATCCATCAAATGAATGTCCATCTGAGCCAGGGTTAGTGGGGGTACAGCTGGTAGTCGCATTGGGCATCCTGTCAAAATTTCATGAGGGCTGAGTCCAGTCTTTCGATTGGGAATGGCTCTTATACTCATCAGTGCCAAAGGAAGGGCATCTGGCCACTTTAAGTTTGTCTCAGCACAAATCTTGGCCAGTTTATTTTTTAAAGTCCCGTTCTGGCGTTCCACTGTCCCAAGTGAGGGCAGTGAAGGTTGTGTTGGATCTGCAAAGCTGCACATAACTCCTTTACCATCTGTCCAGTAAAATCAGTTCCACGATCACTGTTGATACTCACAGGGATGCCAAAACGTGGTACAAAATCTTTAAGCAAAATTTCACAACAGTCCTGGGATCTGCTTTCCTGCAGGAAAAAGCTTCAACCCAATTGGTAAATACATCAACTAAAACTAATACATATTCATAACCACAACATTTAGACATTTGAATAAAATCAATCTGAATATTTACAAAAGGTCCCCAAGGAGGGGGTGGGCTGCCCGGTGCACACCAATCTCGTTTAACTGCAGCAACCATCCCCCCCTTTCCTTGGTAGTCAGCCAAGTCTTAGCTGTGAGCAGTGTCCTTCTCAGTTAACTCGATTTCTTCTTTTTCCTTCTTGGCCTTTTAACCTACAAAGGAAACTTTCACTCTTCACTCATACACCTTTTTCCATACCATGAACACACAAACATTGCTGTTATACAGTACATTAGTCTTATTAATCAATGTATGCCACATATACCCTTTCACTAAAATAACCTTATTACAGAGGTTTAAAACAAACCAGGACAAGCACACCCACTTTGAGAAGTTTACTTAATATAACCTCTAGTCCAATAGTTTCCCACAATCCCCAGCCCTTGCTTTTAAAGACTGTTGGTATGCAAATTTTAATAACAATTTTCACTTAAAAGATTTGGCCAATGAAATTTCTTTCTCTTACTTAAGAAAATGTATTAGACTTTAGTATATCACATTTTTCTGATATATCCAAACACTTTGTATTCTAAGTGTAACAAAACAAGTAACTGCATTTCAATTTAACACTGCCACTTGATTTTAAATCAGACCATCCCATAAAAATATTAAACACAACAATTCTGGCCACGAGACAAACACCACAAGACAGAACATAGAACACAAAACATAATTTTTACTCTGTTAGTAAATGCATGGTATGGTATGTTGAATGCTGTTCAGCTGGCATTAGTTTTCTTTGATTATCTGAAAGACAAAAACAGAGATCTATCCCTTCTGGGCAGTCAATCATTACTTAAAATATACACATACTCTTGTTAATTTTAGGCAAAACAGGAGAATTACCCCATATTTTCTTTGCCTGAATTTATTTACAAACATTTCAAAGACACCAAAAACTTTTCTCTTTAGTATTTTACAAATTTCAACTGCTGTTCCCCCTAGCAACTACAGAGTTAACTTTTCACTTTCCCTTAAAAATCACTTGCTTTTCCCTTAAATCACTTGCTTGCCTTTCAACAGCCACTTACCAATTCAAATCACCATTCCAAATATCCTTCTGAGTATTTGAAATCCTCATGCTTATATTCACTTCTTTCCACTACACCCTCAAAAGTTTCCAACCTGTTTTCCAATCTCTCTGTCTGTTGCCTGCCCGCCTGGGCCCAATCCTGCTTTTCTCGCTGAACCGTCCCTTTCCTGGTCTTCCATCCACTACCAGTTTAGCTAGGAGGCTGGGCTTCTCAACTTGCCCCCACCCTTCTGGTCTTTTCCCTAAAACATTTCTACTCACAAGACTACCAGAGTCCTCCCTAGTAAGGCTTGCCACCTGGCAAAAATACATGGCCATTGGGTAAAGGCCATTTACTTAACACATAATCCAAACCCCTTTAGGGGGTCTACCCAGAGACCCACCCATTTGTCTGCTGACACTTAAACAGAAAAGAAAATTACACAGAGAGCAGAGAAAATTACAGTCTGAGCCAGATTTTTCCTACTTCTATTACATTGTCCGTTACAGGGGGGCGGGACAGTAGGATCTCAATACAACCTCAGAGCTTCATCGCACACATGGCTTCCACCCTGAGGAATTACGAACGAGAAGTTCAGTTCCGCCCACACACCTAACGCCCAAATGAACAGAGCAGAAAAACAACAGTAACCGGTTAAACAGAACAGAACCAAAACCAGATAGTGCACCAAAACTAAATAGTGTTTCCTTATTCTATTAGGGCTCACCTTTAACCATACAATCCTTATCATATAACACCAACAATACCAAACAAAGCAAACATAAAATAACAAGGGTAAAACAGATAGATGGTGTAAATTCTACAGGGCTCCCCCATTCTTAATTGCTCACCAAACTGTGACAAATTTCTGTTACCAATTTATTCCTCATGTCAGGTGATCAGACTGACATTGCAGGAGGTTGGGAAGAAAACACACCATATAACCAAATTTTAAAGCTTCATTAAAAATAATAAAACAACAATGGAGAGTGTTGGGAACACTCCCACATCACTCAGGAAAAATATGAATGCTCCAAGCCTTAAGCCACTTTAATACTTACACATATCCAGACTGGCCACGTCTGTGTATAATGGTCAGAGAAGGGGGAATAGGTGGACGGGAGATTATCCTGTATACAGCTTGTCCAGAATTTCCAACATGTTTCTGCTCTTGGAATGGCTGTTCTTTTACACCCTGGACTCTCCTGCGGCGTCTCTTTCAGAGATTCCAGTTCAGGTCAGCTGCCTGTCCGGCTTCAGGGTTGCAAAAACTGTTGGATCTCACTGAACCGTTAAGCTTTGCAAATGCAATCTCAGTTCTGTAACTTGTATTGCCTTTGGTTTGCCTCTGTCTCTATTTTCCACAACCAGCTGGGGCTGAAAGCAGTTTTTTTTTGTACTTAACATAGTCTGTGCTGATTCTTGACCTTGAACACATAACTTTTCCCTTCATCTCTGGGACACGCTGAATTTCAAATTAACCCGTTCCTAGACAAATTGCTCACACTGTGTCAGAGGCTTTTCTTTGTGATTAAAAGCTCCTCTGAGATATATGATCTTATCTAGATTGAAGATACCTTCTAATGGGCACTGTTTAGATGGATTTTCACACATGTGAAGATTCCAATTCTCTAAATACCTGCAGGTTTTTGGACCATAATGTACGTACATGTACTATACTGGGGTACCCTTAGGGGGTGAGGTAGAATTTTTAGACTCTCCCTTACCCATTTTCCACTTACACACACAGAGAGGGTGCCGTGTCCGCGCTAGCGGCTCATAAACTAAGGATCTCTCCCTACAGGGCACTCACACAGGAGAGATTAACGGGGATGACCATGACTCTCCTACACCTCCCTTCAGCAAAGAGCGTCGGCTAGTCTCTGGGAGACACGGCGCCGCGTACTCTGATTGCATCCAGTGAGATGATCAGACTGTCAGTAGCCCACACGGAAAGGAAGGGGGGGGAGGGAAGATGGGTTCACACATTCCTAGACCCAGGCAGCTTCCTCGCCGGACGATGCCAGGCCGAGTCAGCCCACCGTGGGTCGGATCTCCTAAAGATCCACTAGTTACCGGGCTTGCGTTAGACTACTCCTGATCATTAGCAATCGCTTCACAGGGTAGTCTGGGCGTCTTCCAGTAACGGACACTCACACTGGTATACACACACACACACACACCAAGGCAGGGGTGAGCTGGAGCCGGTTCGCACCCGGTTCGCACGAACCCGTTGTTAAATTTAGAAGCGGTTTTAGAACCGCTTGTTAACTAGCTTCCCTGCGAGGGAAGCTTTGATGGGCTCTGCCTGGGAAGCCTGTAATTCCTCCTCCCGGCCGCCGGGGGGCGCCGCGCTGTGCTGCGAGAGCCATGTGAGCTGCCTCCTGGCCCTGTTGCTGCTCCTGCTCTTTGGACCTCTGGCCCTGGGGCTCCTGCTGCTGCCTGGTGAGTCCCCGGCTGCCTCCTGCTGCTCCCAGCCCCCGCCCCCGTGTGAGTGTCTGCGCCCCTCCCCCGCCTTCCCTCCCCCAGCCACCCCCTGCCCCCTGCCAGCCCCTGCCCCACCCCTGCCCCAGCCACCCCTGCCCCCTGCCCCTGCCCCCAGCCACCCCAGCCACCCCTGCCCCTGCCCCACCCCTGCCCCCAGCCACCCCCTGCCAGCCTGCCCCCAGCCACCCCCTGCCCCAGCCAGCCCCTGCCCCAGCCTGCCCAGCCACCCCTGCCCCACCCCTGCCCCCAGCCAGCCCCTGCCCCCAGCCACCCCTGCCACCCCTGCCCCAGCCAGCCCCTGCCCCAGCCAGCCACCCCTGCCCCCAGCCACCCCACCCTGCCCCACCCCTGCCCCTGCCCCAGCCCCTGCCCCCAGCCAGCCCCTGCCCCAGCCTGCCAGCCACCCCCTGCCCCAGCCTGCCCCAGCCACCCCTGCCCCCAGCCACCCCTGCCCCCAGCCACCCCTGCCCCACCCCCTGCCCCAGCCAGCCCCTGCCCCCAGCCTGCCCCAGCCACCCCTGCCCCACCCCTGCCCCCAGCCAGCCCCCTGCCCCAGCCACCCCCCTGCCCCACCCCCTGCCCCCAGCCAGCCCCTGCCCACAGCCACCCCCTGCCCCCAGCCACCCCCAGCCACCCCCTGCCCCACCCCCTGCCCCCAGCCACCCCCAGCCACCCCTGCCCCCCTGCCCCCAGCCAGCCCCTGCCCCCACCCCTGCCAGCCACCCACCCTGTGCCCCACCCCTGCCCAGCCCCTGCCCACAGCCCCTGCCCCAGCCACCTGCCCCCAGCCCCTGCCCCACCCCTGCCCCCAGCCAGCCCATGCCCCCAGCCGCCCCCAGCCACACCCTGCCCCCAGCCACCCCCCTGCCCCCAGCCAGCCCCAGCCTGCCCCAGCCACCCCTCCCCCCTGCAGCCAGTCCCTGCCCCCAGCCACCCCCTGCCCCCAGCCACCCCCTGCCACCCCCTGCCCCCAGCCAGCCCCTGCCCCCAGCCACCCCCTGCCCCACCCCCTGCCCCCAGCCACCCCCTGCCCCCTGCCACCCCCCTGCCCCACCCCCTGCCCCCAGCCAGCCCCTGCCCCAGCCACCCACCTGCCCAGCCACCCCAGCCTGCCCCCCTGCCAGCCTGCCTGCCCCAGCCACCCCTGCCACCTGCCAGCCAGCCCCTGCCCCAGCCACCCCCTGCCCCACCAGCTGCCCCAGCCAGCCCCTGCCCCAGCCACCCCTGCCCCAGCCACCCCTGCCCCCCAGCCAGCCACCTGCCACCCCTGCCCCCAGCCTGCCCCCCAGCCACCCCAGCCACCTGCTGCCCCAGCCAGCCCCTGCCCCCAGCCCCTGCCTGCCCCAGCCAGCCTGCCCCTGCCCCAGCCACCCCTGCTGCCCCCAGCCCCCTGCCCCAGCCACCCCCTGCCCCACCCCTGCCCCACCCCAGCCAGCCCCTGCCCACAGCCACTTCCTGCCCCACCCCTGCCCCAGCCACCCCTGCCCCAGCCCTGCCCCCAGCCAGCCCCTGCCCCACCCCTGCCCCCAGCCAGCCCCAGCCCACCCCTGCCCCCAGCCCCTGCCCCAGCCACCCCTGCCCCACCCCTGCCCCAGCCACCCCTGCCCCCCAGCCACAGCCCCCTGCCACCCCCACCCCTGCCCCAGCCAGCCCTGCCCCAGCCACCCCTGCCCACCCCTGCCCCAGCCACCCCCTGCTCAGCCCCCAGCCACCCCTGCCCCCTCCCCCCTGCCTGCCACAGCCACCCCCTGCCCCCTGCCCCCAGCCACCCCTGCCCCAGCCACCCCTGCCCCAGCCACCCCAGCCACCCCTGCCCCACCCCTGCCCCAGCCAGCCCCTGCCCCTGCCCCACCCCTGCCCCCAGCCACCCCTGCCCCAGCCACCCCCAGCCACCCCTGCCCCACAGCCACCCCTGCCCCAGCCTGCCCCCCAGCCAGCCCCTGCCCCTGCCGCCCAGCCACCCCAGCCAGCCCAGCCAGCCACCCCCTGCCCCAGCCAGCCCCTGCCCCAGCCAGCCCCTGCCCCCAGCCACCCTGCCCCACCCCCAGCCCCTGCCCCACCCCTGCCCCAGCCAGCCCTGCCCCAGCCACCCCTGCCCCCAGCCAGCCCAGCCTGCCCCAGCCACCCCTGCCCCAGCCCCTGCCCCCAGCCTCCCCTGCCCCACCCCTGCCCACAGCCACCCCAGCCACCCCTGCCACCCCCAGCCACCCCCAGCCCCCAGCCAGCCCCTGCCCCCAGCCACCTGCCCCACCCCTGCCCCAGCCACCCCAGCCAGCCCCTACCCCAGCCAGCCTGCCCACAGCCACCCCTGGCAGCCCCTGCCAGCCCCTGCCCCACCCCTGCTCCCAGCCCCGTGTGAGTGTCTGCACCCCCGCCTTCCCTGCCACAGCCACCCCCTGCCCCAGCCAGCCCCTGCCCCACCCCTGCCCCCAGCCAGCCCCTGCCCCCAGCCAGCCCCTGCCAGCCCTGCCCCCAGCCAGCCCCTGCCCCAGCCAGCCCCTGCCCCAGCCAGCCCCAGCCACCCCTGCCCCCAGCCAGCCCCAGCCAGCCCCTGCCCCCAGCCACCCCTGCCTGCAGCCACCCCCTGCCCCCAGCCACCCCTGCCCCACCCCTGCCCACAGCCACCCGCAGCCACCCCTGCCCACAGCCACCCCTGCCCCACAGCCAGCCCCTGCCCCACCCCTGCCCACAGCCACCTGCCCCAGCCAGCCCCTGCCCCACCCCTGCCACCCACAGCCAGCCCCTGCCCACAGCCACCCCCCTGCCCCCAGCCAGCCCCTGCCCCACCCCCTGCCCACAGCCACCCCCAGCCAGCCCCTGCCCCCAGCCAGCCCCAGCCCCCAGCCACCCCCAGCCAGCCCCAGCCCACAGCCCCCCACAGCCCCCCCCCAGCCCACAGCCACCCTGCCCCAGCCAGCCCCTGCCCACAGCCGCCCTGCCCCCAGCCAGCCCCTGCCTGCAGCCAGCCTCTGCCCCCAGCCAGCCCCTGCCCCAGCCCCTGCCTGCAGCCACCCCTGCCCCCAGCCACCCGCAGCCACGCCTGCCTGCATCACCTGCCCCCAGCCAGCCCGTGTCACTCCCTGCCTCCAGCCAGCCCTGCCCCACCCTGCCCCCAGCCAGCCCCTGCCCCACTGGTGCCCTGCAGTTCCACAGCCACCCCTGCCCCCAGCCACCCCTGCCCCACCCCTGACCTCCCAGCCAGCCCCTGCCCCCAGTGCACACCCCTGCCCAGCACTGTCCCTGCCCCCAGCCACTACACCATGCCCAGCCAGCCTGCCCTGCCCCACCCCTGCCCCCAGCCAGCCCCTGCCTGTACACCGCCCAGGTCCAGGAAAAAAGGTTCACAGCACTGGACTGTTCCACCTTATCCACAGGACCGGTTCCTCACCGCCTGCCCCAGCTTCTCCCCCAGCCACCCCTGCCCCAAGGTCTGGCCCTGCCCCCAGCCAGCCCCCTGCCCCCAGCCACCCCTGTGACCATCGTCCACCCCTGCCCCCAGCCAGCCCCAATTTGCCCACAGCCACCCCAGCCAAACCTGCCTGCCCCACCCCTGCTCCCAGCCAGCGGGATCCCCTGCCCCACCCCTTCCCAACAGCAGTTACATTAGGCATTACATTTCAGCGTGTTAGAAAAGTTCTCATCCGCATGTTTATCTCTGGCCTTCACAGCACAAACGCATACAGATTTTTCTCCCCCCTCTCCCCCTCCTCCCCTTCAAACTCCTGCATCTGCAAGCTGAAACAGCTGACAGTTACCCATTTTGCTTGCTGTCTGTTAGCATCTTAGGCTGGTTAAAGTTCACAGCATGGAAGACCTCTGGTTCACTCAGGCCTGTAGTCACAACTTTGGTTTACTTAGGCCTAGTGACACCAACAATATGAATGGGGGTTAAGAATTTGCCTCTGCAGAGGTACGGTAATGGCTGTTCTTTGCTGCCTCTGTAAGGACCCCATTGAGAGAAGGTCTTGGCTGGGAGTAGGTTGAGGCCAGGGACAATGAGTCAATCCAGGGTTATTACCATGTTTGTATACAGATGTTCAAGTAAGTTAACAATGAGAACTTTTGACCTGTGAATAGGCCCTCTCCACTTCACTGACTGATAGCAAAGTGCAGAGGAAAGATTGATTGGTTGCCACTTCTGATGTCACAATGATGCTACTTATGAATCACCTGAGTTACTGAGCAAATTGCACAGGAAAGTTTGATTGGTTGGTTCTTCTGATGTCACAATGATGCTACTTGTAAATCACCTGAGTTACTGGTATAGCTCTGTCACCATCACCTCTGTTGAGACTGTTGAGAGCTTTTTAGTAACTAGGGAATACATGAAGAGTTTGGGGTCTTCTGTCATTGAAATAATCAAAGCCAAGAATAAGGTGAGAGAACAAGCAGTGAATTTTATTAATATTGTGATTTTTTTAAAAAAAATGTCTCTGGCAAAGTAAGAAACTATTTTATGCAAAAAATTAATGTAATCTAAAGTGTAACTCTGCTGAACTTGGAAAGTAGATTCATTTATTATACTGTGAAACCGGGATTTTTAGTTCCACTTTAAATGCAAACGTCAACCTGTTGGGTGAAAACCAAATCCACTTCAATTTAGGCTTAAACAATTTATTTTAGCCTTTATTATATATGTTTTTAGACAATGCTACTATCACGTATGAATTACATAAACATACAAAAAAAGATAAGGCAAGACAAGGAAGTGCTCAAGTTATCTTTCTTGGGGACAGGGTGACTCTTCTCAAATCTCTGTTATGCTTGGCTATTTTTCCTCTGTCTCTTCTCCACTATTATGTCAATCATCTATTTTTTAATCCTCTGTTCTGTAACTTTGCGCAGACTCAGTAGAGGAAGCTACCTCATCTGTGTCTTTATCCATATATATTCTACTCTAACCCCCTAATTAAAAGCAGGGGCGGCTCTAGTAATCCGGCCGCCCCAAGCAGGGCGGCATGCCGCAGGGGGCGCGCTGCCGGGCGCTGGTCCCGCGGCTCCGGGGGACGTGCCTGCGGAGGGTGCGCTGGTCCCGCGGCTCCAGTGGAGCTTCCGCAGGCATGCCTGCGGGAAGTCCACCCGAGCCGCGGGACCAGGGAACCGTCCGCAGTCATGCCTGCGGGAGGTCCACCTGAGCCGTGGGACGAGCGCCCCCTCCGCAGTCATGCCTGCGGGAGGTCTGCTGGTCTGGCGGCTCCGGTGGACCTCCCGCAGGCATGACTGCGGAAGGTCCGCCGGACCCGCCTGCCGCCCTCCTGGGAAAATGCCGCCCGACGCGCGTGCGTGGCGTGCTGGGGTTTTGAGCCGGCCCTGATTAAAAGATTCGCCTGCATAAATCACAATAACTAACCCAGATTAATACATTTTTTGCTTATCCTGCTAAAACTTACTTATATCTGTGTAGTTCCCATTGCAGCTATTCCTTGCTGTCACGCTCCCTGGCTGCATGCAGTTGTACTTATATTACAACTGCAATTTTTATTCTTCGTACTCATCTGTTTCTGTGGCCTTGAGTTTTTACTTGTTAGCTGGTTGAATAGGCAGGTGGGGGATGAGGGATTGTACCTGACTTGTACAATTTTGCTGCTTGTTAGAAAATTCTGCTGCTTTCTACATCCTATATACAGGATGCTAAAGGTTATACCATCATGTGAATGGGGTTAAGAATTTGCCTCTGCAGAGAATGCGGTAATGGCGGTTGTTTGCTACCTCTGTGAGGACCCCATTGAGAGAAGGTCTTGGCTGGGAGTAGGTTGAGGCCAGGGACATTGAGTCAATCCAGGGTTATTACCATGTTTGTATACAAATGTTCAAGTAATTTAACAATGAGAACTTTTGACCTGTGAATAGGCCCTCTCTACTTCACTGACTGATAGCAAAGTGCAGAGGAAAGATTGATTGGTTGCCACTTCTGATGTCACAATGATGCTACTTATGAATCACCTGAGTTACTGAGCAAATTGCACAGGAAAGATTGATTGGTTGATACTTCTGATGTCACAATGGTGCTATTTGTAAATCACCTGAGTAACTGGCATAGCTCTGTCACCATAACCTCTAGATGTGACTGTTGAGAGCTTTTTAGTAACTATGGAATATATGAAGAGTTTGGGGTCTTCTGTCATTGAAATAATCAAAGCCAAGAATAAGGTGAGAGAACAAGCAGTGAATTTTATTAATATTGTGATTAAAAAAAAAAACTTGTTAGCTGATTGAATGGATGGGTTGGGGGATGAGGGATTGTACCTGACTTACTGAAAGCTAACAGCTCTCTTCTCTACCCTGCTATCTGCTTGGTCAAGAACTTTATAGATGAGACACAGAAACCAATTTTCTGATTTACAGACTGTTTCAGCAAAATCTGACAATCTCAAGCAGCAGAGCTACATACAAAAAGCAAACATTCCTATTTTCTTCCAGAATTGTATATAATAATTTCTCTAACATTACTTAGTACACATTTCACTAACACAATTCATTACACAGTTCTCCAACAAAGCTTAACTATGTATGTGCTTGCTAATGGTGGCTCCATAATTTACAGTTGAGCTTTAGAGTTACAAACACCAGAGATACAAACTGATCAGTCAACCACACAAATCTCGTTTGGAACCGGAAGAACATAATTAGGCAGCAGCAGAGACACATCCCTTCTACCCCACCCCACCCCCCGCAAAAAAAGGCAAATACAGCACTGTACTGTGTTAAATTACTAAAAAATGAAGGGAAAGCAGCATTTTTTCTTCTGCATAGTTAAGTTGGAAAGCTATGTTAAGACAATGTTCAGTTGTAAACTTTTGAAAGAACAACCATCATGTTTTGTTCAGAGTTACGAACAACGTCCATTCCCGAGTTGGTAACTCTGAGGTTCTACTGTATATTTAAGTCCACCATTTCCCTATGCCCTTAAAAGATTTAAATAGCTTTATATGAGCTAAAACATCTCATACTTTTGCTTATGCAGCACCAGCACAGGCAGAAGTTAATAAAGCCTATTAGTAGAACTGTATTGCAGTCTGTGAGGCTGGTACATAAACAAGAAAAGAGAACAGTGCTGTCCACTTAGAGTCACAGACCTGCATGATCCAGGACAGATTTTTTTCTCTATCCTTTGGACCCTCTAAATTCTGGTGGTACCTCTGGATCCCTTCCATGACAGGAAAGAATTCACACACCTTACTGAAGAGTTTTAAAGTGCTCAGAATGCAAGATCTTGGGTCCTTCCAAGACCTCTCTGTTTTGCTGCAGAAGAATCAAGGGGGAAAAGGCCCTCTTGTATTCAGTGCAAGGAAGCCAAGAAATTTCTGTGGCTATAGTTCTGATATAATTGAAACGTTGAAATAATTTGCATTAGTGGAGCAAACGTGTGTTAATCATATAAAATGGATTTTTTTTTGCTAGCTAAAACAGATGCCAAACAGGTGTACACTGATAAGAGTAAAGAAATAAAGCCAGTCAAACCCAGCCTTTCATTAAGAGGCAAATCCTTATTTGGCCCCATCTTTCCATATCCATGAAGAGGCCTACACTTTGCTTTATGGGATAGGGTGGGCAAGATTTCAGCAGCCTGCACAGCACTTCCTTTCTCTGCAGGAGCTTCCTTGCCACTGCATGAAGTGGTTGTTTGGTTTAGTGGGTCAGCCACTGCATTGATATACTGGACAACGTAGCAGGAGAACCATGGAAACTAGTGGATCATCTGCTGCTCTATGACTTTTGGGATTAGTGATTGGTTCCTTTTTTCCCCTACCTTTTCATTTTTTTTAATTTTTTTTTTTAATACCAGTTACGTGGGTGTGTGCTGTGGGGAAGATCTGCACCTTGAAAAGTTTTCCTTTATGGATAAGTTGCTCTGATAGACTGAACAAATAGCAGGCCAGCTCTCTAATGAGGCAGCCAGCAATGCAGTATTGTTATTGCGGTAGAGTGAATAACGATAACAAATATCTAAGAAACACAGATATTTTATATATCCTAAAGCCATTTGAAAGTGTCATAAAAACACATTTTAACAGCACCACTGTCTTCTTCTTTGAAAATCATTGGCTTTTCACCCTATTTAACATGGGGAAGTTAGTCCAGCTGAATGTTTTGGCCTCTGCCAATTGTTGCAGCTCCACAATTTCCGTGTGCATTGGGTAGAACATTGTAGCTCATGCAAGTCATGGATTCCACGATTCTTCATATTTCTCTTTAGCTTAACTCTTTTCCCATCCCCTTTCTGCCCCTCCATACACACTTAGATTAAAGACGTTATGTTGCCGTGGGGAAAGGCACCACCACATATGTCTTCTGTAAGTGTGATGGTTGTCACCTACTCTTTGCTGTCAGGGATTTTATCTATGCATGCACATTCTGCTGCCTACTTAAGAATGTTAGAAAATGCTGCTGCTTGTTAGAAAATTCTGCTGCTTCCTACATCCTATATATGGGATGCTGAAGATTATACCATCATATGAATGGGGGTTAAGAATTTGCCTCTGCAGAGGTACGGTAATGGCTGTTCTTTGCTACCTCTGTGAGGATCCCATTGAGAGAAGGTCTTGGCTGCGAGTAGGTTGAGGCCAGGGACAATGAGTCAATCCAGGGTTATTACCATGTTTGTATACAGATGTTCAAGTAAGTTAACGATGAGAACTTTTGACCTGTGAATAGGCCCTCTCCACTTCACTGACTGATCGCAAAGTGCAGAGGAAAGATTGATTGGTTGCTGCTTCTGATGTCACAGTGATGCTACTTGTAAATTACCTGAGTTTCTGGCATAGCTGTCACCATAACCTCTAGATGTGACTGTTGAGAGCTTTTCTTATTATAGTCTAGCTTCTTTACATGAGTTTGAAATCCGATTGAATTGCAGATTATATTAGTAAATATGTTCAAAATAGTTCAGTAATTTTTTTCTGATCAATCAATGTGCCGATTCTCTGTAAATTTAAAGTTGCATTGAATTTATCTCCTGTGCCTAAACACTTATTAAAACTTTAGCACACACTTGTCTTCTAGCCAAGTGTAATCTGTTCTCAGTTTGGTATGGGATACCTGTGTGAGTGTTCACTAAGTCATGGAACACTGTAAGCAGTTTTGGGGCAGAGACCATGACTTCCTCGTATTTATGTCGTTTTTTGTTTTTTTTTTAAATACTGCCTACTAAAGTGGGATTTCAATCCTGATTGCGGGGGCGGGATTGCTATTGTAGTACAAATAATAAATATTACCCTTGCATCACTGTGATTTATGATTAAACTTTGTATAGCGTGAAATGTTGGAGCAAAAAATGGACGACCTACTGAGTCATCAGAGACAATTTGTCGAAAATAATCGTCGGTCCGTAGAACAGAAAATAAAAGAAAAGGAAAAGGTAAGATGAGACCCATTTTTTCACAAGTTTAAAGTTGCCTCCAGACTGCTATTACCAGAGCGAACAAGTTGTTCATTGAGTATTTGTCCATGTAGAAGAAAAAACGCTGACAATTCCATATTTGATGTGTGCGCGCCCACATGCATGCTGTCAGAATTTTTTCCCCATAATGGTACCCCCAGGGCCAGCTTTGGCAACCTCTGGAGCCCTGTGCTTATGCGCCGGTACATGGGGCCCTGCTGGTCCCACGCCCTCTCAGTTCCTTGAATGGATCTGTATTTGTTAGTAAAACAATTTACTGGCCTACCACGAATTAAGTTGACTAAAGCCATGTTCCCTAGCTGGTGATAATAGTAGTCTGGTGGTTATAACTTGGTAAGAGGAAGTGAATCCGTATTTCTTCAAGGTAGGCTGGGCAGGAACTCCACCAGAGAGGTCCTTTGGGGCCATCTGCCTGTCCCAAGTCAGGGTAAAGGAGGAGGGTTGGGCGTGGGGCTAGCAACTCCACCCTGTAAAAATCAGCTTGCTACAGAAACGCCAACAATAGAGTTAACAGAGACTTTTAGCCTGGAAAAAGAAGGGTCTTCAACTCGAAGATGCATGACGCTGGGTGGTGAAAGCCGCGAGGAAGCCACTAAGCCGATCACCCTTCTTGCAGCCAGGAGGATTACCATCGGCACATGGAACGTGAGGACCATGTACGAGTCAGGAAAGACGGCGCAGGTTGCAGCAGAGATGAGGAGCAACAACCTGACCCTACTAGGCATTAGCGAGACAAGATGGACGCACTGCAGTGGAACCCCCAAGGCAAGCGGAAAAGAGGCCGCCCAAGAAATACCTGGCGACGCGACCTTCAGGTTGATAGCAAAAAAATGGGCTATACCTGGAACCAGCTAGAGCGAATGGCCCAGGATAGAAGACTATGGAGATCTGTTGTTGGCGGCCCATACCCCGGTTGGGGTGACGGGCATGAATGAATGAATGATGAGGCTGGGCAGGCAGGCTACCAATGTGTTCACCTCTAATTTATAGTTCGATGACAAAAAATAAAATCAGAAAAAAGTTTGAACATTTTGCTAATAATTTGCTCACTTCTTCCTGAGTTTGACCCTCCCCGCCTGCATTCTTTTGCTCCTGGCAGGCCAAGCCAGGGTAGGAGTGGGCCTTTGGAAAGGGTCTGAGGGCAGAGAGGCTGAATATAAGAAGGGGGTGGGGAGACATAAAGATTTGGGGAAATGGATCACTGGGATCCAAGAGGGTGGGGACTTCATAGGATGGGTCTCTGGCTGGCAATGAGAGTGGGAACAGGCTGTGGGGGAGCTTGAGGACATGGGATGGAGCAGGTGTCTTGCTGGAGGATAGGAGGGTGCTTAGGAGAAAGCTGAGGGGAAGCACTAGCACTTCACTACCTTCTCCAGCTGACAAACCTGCTATGATTTGTTAGAGGGGAGTCCTGCAGCTGCTGCCAAGAGAAGTTTGGCAGAGAGGTTTGTTGCCAGGAGACGCCACTAGTGCTTTCCCTCCCTATCTTCCTCTGCTTTCTGCTCCCCCACTCAGCCCTCTCTTTTCCTTACCAACCCCAACACCCCCGACTAAAAGTCCCGTGCCCCTCATAGCCCTATTCCCTCATATAAATCCCCTCTCAAATTCATGTAGAGCCCCAACCATAAGGACCGTGGGGCCTGGAAGAAGCCTCAAAAACGAATTATACCCAGATGGATATCTACTTTGCATCTCCTAATGGTTGCAGGAGATGGGCTAGATTCCTAAGGATCTTAGGAGGTGTGCATTAGTGAAGTTCTGCTCCCCCAGACCTGAGGCGGGAGGAGTCAATGCCCCTCTACCAAACTTCTGTTGCTGCCCAGTCATGTGTTAAGTCAAATTGAAAATAACTAAGGCATTTTCCTCATGAAAAACATTTTGACAGCAATAAGCTAAACATGTAATCATAGCAAAGAAGGGAATTCCCCGCACCCCAAAGGATCATGATTATTGGGGATTAGTCTGGTTGCTTAGTTGTAATGCTCAATGTTGTTATGGAGATCTACTTTTGAATCGATATATAAGCTTCATTCCATTATTTGCTAGTATTTTTTTGATCCACCTGTCTTGGTGTAGCAGATGAAGTAGGCTACTCTGATTGGCCAAAGTGAGTCATGGCCATTAGTGGCCATAACAGAATTTATGCTTTACTTAAAAATGGGTTTTAAACTCTTTTTGCTTCTGTCAGCGAGCGCTTTAGTGTAATTAGTAACTTTTTAAAGAGGCAATTTACAGTCCCTCCCCCGCGTTTTCCAGTGTTAATAGTTATAGTAACTTGACAAGAAACATGTAACTAGAGTGTGTTTCTCTCTCCTACCCCTCCCCCCCCCAGTCTTCTACATTTCTAAGAAGTGTTTCATCAGCTACATGACTTACTGACAGGGGATCTGCCGTGCGACCAGATAAACCAGGACTTGCAGCAAGCCAACGATGCTCTACGAGCAGAACTCAACAAAGTAGGATTTTTAATATCTGAACTATTCAAATGGAAGTGGTGATGCTGAGTTTTTATTTTATGTAAAATTTAACTGTCCTCTTTATTGTGTTTGAAGATCTATACATGACTAATATTTAAGTGCAACTAAATATATCACAGGTCAGAGCAAGCTGCAGTATGTTCCTGTCACAGGGTGAGCTGGTCCATTAATGACTGGGGCACAGCTGCACCTTTTGTCAGGTTTAGCCCATCTCCCTGTATGATGGGAATAAATACAAGGGTCATGTGACAGAAGCATGCATCTAAACCGGGCCTGCTGGCAGGTAAAAGGGCAGCCTGTGGTCATTCAAGAGAGAGAGACCCCCCCCCCTCTGCCCCAAAAGTTCAGAGAGACACTCTCGTTAGTGCCCAGGCAGAGAGCCTGTGAAGAGGACAGGTGACAATTTTCCAGAACTCCAAGGCAGAAGCCTTTTGGGGGAAGAGAATTACAAGGAACTGGAAACTGTGCAGGGATAAGCCTCCATTGATGGACTTGCAGGATGCAGAAGTCCCAGCTAGGAGAGGGGTGGGACTACAAGGATGGGCCTGCTCTGATCAAGACCTGGAAAAACTTGAGGCATTATATGCGGAAAAGAATAATTGAGGCTGGTTAAGGGTATGTTTGAGTCTTGTGTTATGATAATAAACCAACCTGGAAGAGAGCACTACTGTAAAATCACCACATGTGATATCTGGTTTGATGCAAGATTAAAGGTAAACTGAGGTAGCAGATGGGCCCAAAGGCAATCTGGGGGTAATGCCCTACAACCGTTCCCTTTAGCCTTGTTCTGATATGAGCACTGCTTCTTTTCTATCCACACTCTCTAATAGAAAACTGCTTTTTTATTTATGATAGACATGGTCTACACTGACTTCATACAGAGGTTCTAAATTTGTCCACGATAGCTGTCCGGCATAGCTATGTGTCATCCTAGCTGTGTGAGCACATTAATCAAACCTTTTCTACAGAGGTGGTTAGTATTTTCTCTACACATACTCTTCTTTCCAGGTTTACTCTTGAAACACTCGATTCATACTCAAACTTGGACATCTATAGGTTTTTATCCAGAAAAGCCTGCTCCTTTCTAGAATGGAACTAGGTTATTTCATTCTCAGTTTTTACTTCCTTTTTAATTTGGAGTACTATGGAGCTATTATGACTGATATAAAACAGGTTAAAAAGGTTGAAAACCAGTTAGAATTTGGTGGTGGTACAGTTATGATCTTGTTAACTTCCTGGTTTAGATAGCGACATAACAGGGGTTGGCAACCTTTCAGAAGTGGTGTGCCGAGTCTTCATTTATTCACTCTAATTTAAGGTTTCGCGTGCCAGTAATACAATTTAACGTTTTTAGAAGGTCTCTTTCTATAAGTCTATAATATATAACTAAACTATTGGTGTATGTAAAGTAAAAAGGGTTTTTAAAATGTTTAAGAAGCTTCATTTAAAATTAAATTAAAATGCAGAGGCCTCTGGACCAGTGGCCAGGACCCAGGCAGTGTGAGTGCCACTGAAAATCAGCTCGTGTGCCGTCTGTGGCACGCATGCCATAAGTTGCCTATCCTTGCGATATAAAGTCAGGTGATAAATTTAAGATAGAGGATAGCACGACACTAATTTCCCTTGCCCCTGAAGAATGTGGTTATGGAGACAGAGGTGCAAGCTGAATGTCTTTGTTGGTCCATAAATATGGGAATTAAGATGTACAAATACTGGTTTTTCACAACATGTAACCTATTCCTTGAGTATATAGTAAGTGGAAAAGGTAGAGTAATTTGTCAATCTCTTGGTATTTGGATTGTACCGAATTGAGTCTAGTTTGGTGTTGATCCTTTCTGTTTGTTGGCTGTTCAATGGCATATTTGGTGATAGCTGATCGTCAGTCCAACACCTAAATGTTACCTCTCAAATGAGCAGCTGAGGACTGAGTGGGAATGGGAAGCATCTTCTAAGCCCAATAGGTGCTCGCTTTGACAAAATATGTTATGTTAAAAAAAATGGAGAGCAAGTGTTAAATCTGCTGCCCTTATGATTGAGCTTAAAAGAAAGCACTGGTTAGGATTCCCAATGATTACCAGACTGTACTATGACTATGGCTTAAATTATGAATATATTTATACATTACAACCATATACTTGAAAATGTGCCTGAAAATATTTTCATAACCTTGCCCAGTCTTGAGTTAAAGATTTGTGTTACCTTAACCTGTACTGTTTTGGTATGATACAGAATCTAGAACCCAGGACTGGACAGTGAAAGGAGGATGGATTTTCAGATATTTGGGCTTTTTTTAATTGCACTTTTTTAAAGCCATCATGCTGAGTTTCAAGGTTTAGGGCCAAATTCTGCTCTTAGTTATACAACACAGAAGTCAACAGTTACTCCAAACTTCTCTTTCTGTAGGAGGAAGCAGAACGTAGCTTATTCTTTTGGCTTTGTTTTCTAAGGTATCTCTGGAGCTCATCATTTAAAGGGACATCAGGAATTTTTAATTTTTTAATATAGATTCAATATAACTACAAATAAAATGTGATGTGTTTTCCTCATAGGCAATAGCAGTGAAACACTGTTTGGAAAAGGACTCCAGTGAGCTTAACACAGAAGCTGTGCAGAGCAGAACAGGCTTTACTAGCAAACCAGTCAAAGGAACTGGAATAATTAATAATTTAAACTGGAAATCAGTAAGAACTGGTGCCATTTATGCCTTACCGACTCCCAGGGGAACTCTGCAAGCTCTATGTTGGAGAATAGTGTATTTCCACCAGAAGTTGTGTTTCGATACTGTCTTATTCTGGCTGTCCTTTTTTGGAGCATCTTAAAAGACTGTGACAAAGTTCCTCCTCTGCCTTGGTGGGTCCTGCACTTATTGGCGGATTTGCTCACCTCAGATATTCAGGGCAGCCCTCAGTTTGGCCAGTTTTATGGCTCAAACCTGCCATTCACTCAGCTAACCACATCACTTGCCAGCATGGGGAAAGGAAGGAGAACAATCTCCACAGTCTCTGCTGACCCACCTAGTGGGCCAGGGAGACAGGCCAGGATCTTCGCCTCTGGTGGGACCCACAGTCCAAGTCAACTCCTCTTATATCCAGTAGGAGGGAGGGAATGAGGAACCCAGGCCCTCCCTCTACTCTGGGTTTCAGCCCAGGGCCCTGTGGATCGCAGCTGTCTACAGTGTTACGTGTAACACCTGTGTGACAGCTACAACTCCCTGGGCTACTTCCCCATAGCCTCCTCCCAACATCTTCTTTATCCTCACTACAGGACCTTCCTCGTGATGCCAGATAGCGTTTGTACTCCTCAGTTCTCCAGCCGCAGGCCCTCTCACTCTCAGCACTTTGCGCACCCTTCACTGACTGAAGTGAGGTCCTTTTTAAACCAGGTGTCCTAATTAGCCTGCCTGCCTTCATTGGTTCCAGCAAATTCCTGATTTTTCTGGAACTGCCCCGTTATCTTACCCAGGAAAAGGGACCTGCTTAATCGGGGGCTAATATATTTGCCTTCTCTCATTCTCCTGTAGCGGGCCCCTGCCCCATGGACCCAACCGGCTTCCGTGCCCCTTCAGCATAAGCCATCTGCACGACTTAAAGCCGGTTCATTTCCAGACCACGCCAAGGAAACATCTATACGCGCTCGTGCTCCACACTCTGCACTTCCTCACCTTTGCGTCCCACCCTGACACAAAGTGGAGGGACCTCCTGCCACCTCTAGAGGTGAGGAGGCCCGGTGGGCCAGCCTATACTCCACCCTGCTCCCAAGGCCCGCCGAGGATGTCAGTTGGTCGCTTCTTCACAGGGGTCTGAGCACGGCGTGTAATTGGTGCAGTTCACCCCATCCTGGACACCTGCCCTTTCTGCTGCGTGAGGAGACTCTGGTGCACGTTTACCTGGAGTACGCCAAGCTGCAGCCTCTATTCTGTCTCCTCACAGATATCCTGTTGCATTTCTGGCTGCACTTTCCCCCTCATTTCCTTATTTATGCACTGCCTATCGGTGGCCTCACAAAGTCACGGGACCTCCTGGTCAACCTCCTCCTGGCCCTGGCTAAAATGGCCATCTATAAAACCAGGGAGAGGAGGTTGGCCGATGGAGTCTCCTGTAACTGTGGGGCCTCTTTCCGGTCCTCCATCCATTCACGCAACCGGGCAGAAATCCTCTGGGAGGCGTCCACTGACTCCCTTCATGCCTTCGAGGAGCAGTGGGCGCTGTCCGGGGTTCTCTGCTCAGTGTCCCCATCTGGTTCCCTTCGTTTGAGCCTTTGACAGCATGTCTGTCCCTGTTATTTCATTAGTTGTCCCCTGAAACCACTTGGTTTCCAGGTCTTGTTGATCCCCCCTTTAAGGCTGGGGGGATCTTTTAGCAGTGGGCTCCCCACTTCCTGCATCCCAATAGGATCACTCTCCTGTAGCCCTCTGGCCCGACCCTGTCACAAGACCTATAGCTGTGATATAAGATAAGGCCCCGGATCTTGCAGTTTTTGCAATTGATTCCATGTGGACTGACCCAAGGCCAAAAATTGGTTGTATGGTCAGAGTTTAAAAAAATGATTTTGCACCAGCATACTACAGATAGGGTTACAGTTCATATGGAATTATTTGTTTAATCTAATTATGTAGTATGGTTCAAGAGACTCTTTGTTTAGTCTAAAAATAGAATATATTAAATATCTGAGTTCATTAGGAACTTCTAGAATCAGTAGCTGCTTCCTAAGTATAAGTGTGTTTTGCCTAATTCTAAGATTTCATGGAGGAGTGGGTACTTTTTTGGTCACACAATCAATTTAAAGCAGAGAAAATCCCCAAATGATTTGTACATTTAACTTTTCAAGGACTATAGACTAGCATTATCAACAAAATTCTAACTATGAAGCCAGATCCTGCTCTGGCATATATCAGCATAGCTCCATTGAAATCAGTAAAGTTATTCCAATTTACACAAAAAGCATCTGGCTGTAACTTTTGATTTTTAAAAACCTTGATTGTAGATTAAAGATTTTCCTTTAATTTGGCATTAGAAGGAAAATGAAAGGGAAGAGAACTCAAAATAGTCGTAGAAGCAACATCAGCGACTAGGTTTTTTTAAGTTCTTCTATTGTGCCAATTGCTGTTGTATCTGAATGCTTTCCAGAGTTAAGAATAATTAAGTGACTAGCATCTGTTATTTGAGGTTTCTATTTCTCCCATATCCCCCAGAGCAGTTTTCAACCTGTGGTGCACAGACCTCTGGGAGTTTGCAGACTGTCTAAGGGGTTCTCGAAAGGTTGTCGTTACAATGGAACAGTGGTTTTCAAGCCGTGGCCTGTGGGGTCCACAGACTATATCTAAGATTTCCAAAGAGGTCTGCACCTCCATTTGAAATTTTCTAGGGTCTGCAAACGGAAAGAGGTTGAAAACCACTGTCCCAGAGGGCAAAGTGTGGAGGCGGGAGGCGGCGCGGGGAGTGTAAATACGAAAAATGGTGATGTTAGTTGTCATTCTAAGTTTTTGCAGGAGTGAATTTCATAGTATTGGGCCAGCTCCTGAAAAAGCCCTGTCTGCTGCATCTGCTAGTTTTACTTCTGATGTGTAGACAGTTGTTCCTGAGAACACAGCTACTGAAGTCTGAGAGAGTAAAATGGTATATTGGGCCCATTTCCTTTACAGCTTTGAAAATAAAGACCGAGATTTGATTCAGTGTATTACTGAGGAGGTGTGCTGCTGTGTTCTGTAACTCTTGCAGATTTTGCAGGGCAGAAGCATTCAAGTCTAAATACATTGGATTGCGATGATTCAAGCAAGAGTTAATGATGGCCTATGCGATTGAGGCCAAATTGTAAATACAAATGATGGGATGTAGCCTTACCAGATTAAGGTAGGAGAATGCATTTCTTGTAAATAGTTTTGTGAACGTCCTGCATCAGAGCATGGGATTTTTTTTTGCAGCTATGTTAGGTTGTTGGTTCCAGCTTTTTGTTGAATGCTTCTTAATCAGAGCCACTTGTACTGAGTCACAGCAAGAGGGCTGGGCGTTTCAGCCATTTAAACCCCTTGAATTTTGTTGATATTTTGAACACAGGAAGCTGAGAATTCATACAGCTTTGAAACATTTGTCATACATCAGCATTGTCTGAAAATGTTGTCGCTTGACACCTGTGTCTTTTAGAATGATTGATAGAGTGTGTGTGTGTGTGTGTGTGTGTGTTTGTTACGGTATAGCAGTTGGACAGTTTGGACTAGAAGGTTGTGAGACAAAGGAAAATAACTAGAAGCATCAACGGTTTTAGTTATGTTCTTTGGGTGACTTGTTTAAATAGCTGAAAATACAGACTTGCTGTGTCGGCAAGGTTTTAATTTGTTTTCCATCCAGACCCTCCCTTTTCTTGAATTTGGCTTCTGCGCACTGGTGCCCATCTGCTCGTAGTAAGTAGATGAAGAAATGATGGCTTGCTTCCAGTAGAGTCCCACCAGTGCCATGCCATCTGTTACCCAGCAATGCAGGAGTTGGGTGGAAGGAGTTAGTTTCTTAGAAATAACTTTTATTTCAGTTCCCAGGTAGGACATAGTTGTATGGGGTATTTTAACTTTTCTTAAAATATTTGGAAAAAAAGATGCTTAGAAAATGTACTATCCCGAGCCCCAGGTATTACTGACTAATAATACTTTACATCTAATGCTATCTTGCTCCCAAGAGCAACTTCATATATTTGACTCATCCACACTGAGAGATGGGTGGTCTGAGAACAGGAGCTAGAACTGGAAAGTTCTCCTGTGTTCTGATACTGACTCCCCTCTGTGGCTTTGGGCAAGTCACTTAACTTCACTGGCGCTCAGTTTTTGTGGGCTGAATTCTATCCTGTGTCAAGATCTGCTATGGGCAGGCACCAGAGAACTGGTTGCAGCTCCTGGTTCCATATCCTGAGCCACCTAAGTACTGCTGTGATCTGTGCCAGCTGGGAGACGTCCCAAAAGGATTGTCTGCCCTCTGAGGACTGCCAAGAGTGCCGTTTGTGTTCCTAACTCATGTATATGTTTCCAGAGTCTTCATGGGACTCAGATGGGTAGTATTCCACATCACACTACTCTCAGTTTATTGACTTAATCAACTGTTTTGTAACTAATGTTTTGTTGTAGGAAATGGAGGAAAAAAACCTTCTTCGCTGCCAGTCTGATCAAAAATCTCAAGAAATCCATCAGCTGCAAGAAGAACTGAAAACAGCTAAACAGTTTCTGAAGGAGACCCAGAATTATGCGGAAGAGATGAAAAGTGAGATACACATTTCTACCTATTTAAATCCTGTTACAAACTATTACTTCAGTGTGGAGGTTCTTTAAACCTCATTATCAATGGTGATTTGAAGAATACCCAAGAAAAAAAGTTCCCATTGTGTGATATAGTTAAATTAACTTTCAGTTAATACACACAATTCTCTTTCCAAACTGAGATGGAACTTCTTTATACAAATATATAGTACTAACTCATAAAATTATATGGTTTTAAAGCAATTTAAAATGAGGAATAAATATGTCCCAAAGAGAACTATATGGTCAGCATATTAAATACTACAATGTGCTCCTGTGTTTTAAAATCCCAAACAAACAAATATACCTCAAACTATTATCCTTTTAGCTTGTGTATGGGCGCCATCAAGCTTAAACGTGAGTGAAATGTTACCTGCCGAGCCCTAATTTGACTTTTCCCTACATTTGTCTATTTGGTTGGGAAAATGCAATTTGCAGATTGAGGTTTAAGAGAACAGGTAATTCTGCTAAATAGCCATTGTAAAGAAGGAGACTGCTCCCACTTATCCCTGTAGAAGTCTAACCTTACTTAATGAGATTTCAAAATTAAATGTATGGACCCAGTCCTGCTCCCATTTTAATCAGTATTTTGCACTCTCCAATCCATGAGGCCATCCAAATAAGTGCTTTGTGTTTTGATCTTATTCTTGGCAAGTGGCAGCACTTTCGGCTAGCTAATAAAATGTAACGCCTTCTAAGTCCATTTTCTTGCTTTCGCTATCTTCTAGCTGTGGTTCTTAAGGTGTCAAATGGTAGCATTATCTCCATTTTCTGGAGGGAATAATTATGAACAAAAAATAAGTCAGAAGATGTTTGTGCTGTAGCTGTGCACTGCAACCAACAATACCTCGTCTTAATTGAAACATAACTGAATGTGGGTGCTCAGAGTCCTAGGCTGTCACCCTTAACCCCCGGACAGTTCTTCCTCTCTAACAAGTCTCTGACTATCCTCTCACCCCTGCAGTGCCTCCTTCTGGTCATCCAGGGACTGAGCTCATTTCTAGCTGGAGCATCCTCTGCTGGTCACTATCCCTCTCCTCACTGGCCCCCATGTCCCTCCCAGACCCCGGTGCCCTCCCCGTCAGGCTCTTGCTCCCAGCAGAAATCCACTATCTGGGTCTCCCCACCCCCGGGAATCCCCACCCCCTATTCTCCACCTTGTCTCAGTGGCTACTGCCAGTACCATCTAGCCCCCTTTCACTGAGGCTGACTGCAGTCTGTAATGGCCACTCATCATTGGCTGGGGGATTTGGACCTGCTGCCTTTCCCTGCAACTCAGTACCTCTGTGGGACTTGGACAAGGCCCTGCGGCCTGGGGAGTTGCCAGTCTGGAGCTCTCCAGGCCTTTCCCTAGCCCTGCTTCACTCTAGTACCCCAGCAGCCAGGTCCCTCTCCCTTCAGAGCGAGAGGGAGACTGACTGAGTGCCTGGCTCACAGCCCTTTTATAAGGGCCAGCTGTGGCCTGATTGGGGACTGGCCCAGCTGTAGCTGCCTCCCCAATCAGCCCAGGCTTGCTGCTTTCCCCAGCCACAGCCCTCTGCAGGGCTGTTCCAACCCCTTCAGGGCTAGAGCGGGCAACCGGCCCGCCACACCCCTCTTTGAATCACCACCTAAATAATCCTTCTCCACCTAGGTGTTGATATATTTCAAATAACTGTTGATTGGTATCATTTCCCTTCCCCTCTGTCTGCTCCTCTTTCTCACCAAGTTCTGGGTCTTGGAGTAATTGAATTTTCCTTGCCCTGTAGGAAGGGAATCGTAGTCTTGTTTCATATGGTAAGTTGGTGTTATTCAATAGAATTCTCTTTGCAATACAGGAAATCTCTTGTATTGCCCGTGTCTCTTAATTTTACTCCATACATCAGTTCATCAAACACCTTGAACATTTTTATATATGCTGGAGTTTGAAGAGAGGAAAATGGACAAATAGGGCACCAACATTCTTTATCTAGCCATTGGTACTGTTGCCTGTCAACCATGAGTTTCAGAGTACAAGCCATCGGACCTCAGTGAAGATGGGCTGTAGAAACAGTTACAATTGTGAAGCATAGAGCGATTTGACTAGCAGTATGTTCTTTCTGCAAAACTGAATTCTGGCAATGCTAAAATTGTCTCAGCTATCCAATGTCATGGTTTGGGAATAAAGGCAGTTTTAGAACACATAAGTAATTATATTCTGAAATACTAAGAAAATGTATTGCTAGGTGAAAAATTGAAAATTGGCAATATTGCCATTTTATAGTGTTATCCATAAAAGCTAATATTGCATATTTGACATAGTTTGCTTTCACAAATTAAGCACTTATTTTTTTTTATTACTATAGAGAAGAGTTTGTCTCAGGAAATACAATTAGAAAAGAAAGAAGCTGAGATTTGGGATTTAGAGGGGAAAAATCAAGATTTGACTGAGGAACTTGAGAAAGTGCAGTCAGAGTTGCAACTTAAACAAGCTGAGATCGCTCATCTCCAAAATCTATCTGCAGCCGAGTTGGCTTGTTTAAAAAAGGAAATAGTAAACATCAAGGCAGAGCAAAAGAAACTTAACAACTCGCTTCAAGAAAATGAGCAACTGAGCAAGGTAATAAAAAGAAAGAATGAATCAGTAGCACGTTACTTAGTTCATGACAGGGAAAATGGAAACTATTTCAAATGATTTGTCCTATATCTTGGTTGAAATGGTACAATCTGGAAACTCACAAAGCCATGTTATTTTCAGTCTCTGTTATCAATGCGGATAAGAGCAATATCAATATCCTTTGCTGACAGTTAATAAGGCATTTAGCTTTTAAGAGCCCAAATATTAAATTGTATCCTTTTTAATATCTATTCTCTATTCTAATATAACATTTACTATAACTTCTCCATTAGTAGCATGGAAATGTTATTAAATCTGTTATCTTATCAACTTCTGGCTATCAAAGATACAGGAGGTCTTTAGCGGGACACCTGAAAACATGATAAAATGTGCACGTTTTGTCTGTTCTGTGGCCCAGGTTTTCTCCTCATTGGTAACAAAGAGGTGATTCCTCTCCCCTGTAGAACTGGGAGGTGGACCAGTGTTGTTGCTGAAGGCCCCAGGACTAAGCTCCACCCTTCACCTCAGGCCACCAGAAAGTGTGTCCACCAGCAGAACAAGTTGGCGGTTCAGTTTCTCCCAACAACTTTGTTTTCTAATTAATTATTGTTCATTTTTCTGCCATATTGATTTCATTTCAACTTCTTGCTCCTCTTTCCCTCTCCTCAAGTAAGTTCTCTGGATCCATAAACACGGCACCTCTCAGTAACTCCTTTGACCGCTATTGCAGTGCTAGGAAAGCCCTGCAAGATCAAGCTAAGCCCAAGTAGTTCAGGGGCAGCTTTTAGGGGCTTAGAGGGTTACCTATGTCTTGCTGCTCCAAGCCACCAACCCTTGCTCTGTGAGGGGACGGGGCTTTGTTGGACCAGCGCACTAGTGCCATGCATGCGTCCATAAACACACCCATTGGAAGCCCTGACTCCATTGTGAGAAGGCTTGATCAGGAGCATGAGGATTCTCAAGGAGATGAGAACCCGACATAGTCTGCTCAGGAATAATACTTGGAAACTCCGAATGCGCTGGGTCCCAAAAAGGCAAAAGGAATTGTCCCCTTTGTAAGGAAGTATGTCCATTACAATTAATGAGTAGGTTGTATAAACATCAGTCTTTAAATCTTTTCTCTTGCCTTCCCACCCTTAGGGCTGGTCTACACTGTGGGGGAGAGTGTCGATCTAAGATACGCAACTTCAGCTACGTAAATAGCGTAGCTGAAGTCGAAGTATCTTAGATCTATTTACCTTCTGTCCTCACGGCACGGGATCGATGTCCACGGCTCCCCCGTCGACTCCGCTACTGCCGCTCGCTCTGGTGGAGTTCTGGAATTGATGGGGAGCGCGTTCAGGGATCGATATATCGTGTCTAGGTGAACCGCGATATATCAATCCCCGATAAATCGATCGCTACACGCCGATAGGGCGGGTAGTCTGGACGTACCCTTAGGATGTGTTTGCTGTGGTTTTCTCCTATATACGGGTCTCCTGGAGTGCTCTGTATCAGACTCACTGCCTCCCTTCTCTCCCCCCCGAGTATATCTGGGTGTGCAGAGAGATGTGTTACTTCTGTGAAGCCCATTCTCAGGTGGCAGGGTAATGTAGTTTGTTCATCTCTGTTTTCAGCCTGGGACCCTCTTTCAAGCAGGGAAGGGGACCCAAATTTTAGGTCACAATGGAGTGGGAATTGTCCCTGTCTGTTTATCAGGTCAAGGACTCAGGCTTTACCAAGGAAAGGAGTTTGGAGTCTCCTCTCCCTCTCCATAGGCTTGCTCAGCATTGAAGGATTAAAGAGCACTTTAGCCAGTGTGTGCCCAGAAGAGAGGCACATAAGAATTCCATTCATTTCCGGTTAAATCTAGATGTTAAACTAAAATGTTATATAAAAAGATAAGGAAAATGTGTAAGTTTGGGGAACCTAAGTGCAGCAGTAGTCCTACCTGAGAGAGACATGGCCATGCCTCCAGAAGGGTGTTTCTTCAAAAAGATTCGATTGACCAATAGAGTGAGGACACTACAGCAAATTTCAAAACTCCAACTGTGGCCATTTCTTAGACTTAGTAAGGAAAATCTAGTTGGTGGCAAGCAAGTGGGCCATCGTCTCTAGGGTATGATCCTCAATTTGAGTGTGAGAGTTCTCTGGGTTACATTCTTGTCAAATCCTTGAGGTGTTGTGTAAGATATTCTTTCATGGCAATTTTTCTCTATCTTGATGTGATTTGTAGCAAAGCATTCTTACTCTCTGGCTACAAGGAAACTGTTTACACTCATGAGCGTGAAAAAATCATCCATACCCCGTGCATCCACTTTCATAAGTGCAAGGCTATTTGGGAACCAGTGAAATTAGTAGCTGAGACAACAGAAGCCTGAACCCTCCTTGTCAAAGCCGGCATAGTAATCCATTGGTCACTGCCAACACCAAAGGTATTCATGAAGAGAGTGGTTTCAGAGTAGCAGCCGTGTTAGTCTGTATCCATAAATAGAACAGAGTACTTGTGTCACCTTAAAGACTAACAAATTTATTTTAGCATGCAGAGGAGAGTATGAAGCAGAAGCTCACATAGATGACCTAAATCTTTTTCTTCCCAAACAATTAAATCTTCAGCATCACAAAGACAAAATGAGCATTTGTGTGTGAAGAGTTTACAATTCCTATACAAGACTCTTCGTTTTGACCTATCCTCTGTGTTGAGAGGTTTAAATGGCTGGTAGTATCACAGCAAGGCTGAGGTCTCAAGTTACACAACCCTGTCCATTTACAGACAACATCACTGTTTGTGCCCTGACCAGCGAAACAGATCCATTCCCAACTTGCCAGCTGCTAGAAAGGATTCCAACCCCTGGAGTTCAAAATCAGAATATTCTGAATCCAGTGCAGGACATTGTTCAACCAGGTTAAAATAGGCATGGCCTGGACTCTAAATTTACCACTATGGTAAAGATTTACAAAGACCCAAAACTTCATCTCATCAATTGTATCCTGGCAGCAGTCACCCCGAGCTAGTTTTCCCCAGTGACCAGGTTTGCTGATGCCATGCATTGGTAATGTCCTCTGAGTGGGATTTCTCAATGTGTCTCCAGAAATTCCATTTGTGGACACGTCATTCTCAGATCCTGTCCAAATGTCTCTTTTGGGGCAGGTAAGTACAAGGAACATACTTTAAGCCAACCCAGTTTTCACTTTGGCCCTTGTATGATTGCTACAGGAACACACCTCACTTGGTGAAGAGCATACCTGGAAGACAAGATGCCCCCAGGGTTATGGTGGGTCACTCAGAAAAAAGAGCGTCCAGCTTTCTGAACCGCACACCTTGTGCTGTACCGTTTTTCAATATGTCAGGGTACACTTCCTTTTAGTTTACTTTTACAGAATTCAGTAGTGTTGGAACAAAAACATAGGAATGGACAGATGGGTTCAAACTAGTGGTCCATTGAGTCTCCTGTATGTCATCTGACGGTGGCCAGTATCAGTTGCTTCAGAGGAAGCTTCAAGAAACCTGTAGAGGGCAGTTATGGAATAACTAACCCACAAGGAAATTTCTTCCTATCTCCTGTTAGAGGTTGGCTTGTGCTCTGAAGTATGAATGTTTATATCCCTTTCAACATAAGTGAGTAACCAGAGGTCAGAACTTCTCTCAGAGGCCATGGAAATAATGTCAGATGTCGAGAAGAATCCGCTGCTTTACAAGACAATTCGCATAAAGGGAAGAGGAAAGAGCTGAAATCATCCTTCTAGTTCTTCACTAGCCAGAAGTTCTGGGAATTTTTGGACATGATTGATTGATAGCTAAGGAATCTCCACTATACCAGCAGAAAAAACAGCTCTCTTGGCGCATGGGCCCCTATTTCATCTGTACCTGAGCTGCCTACAGTTTGACAGCCTGGATATCAAAAGGAAAGTGTAGTTCAGCAGAGATTATCCTTTAGCCCAGTGATTTTCAAACTTTTGTCCTGTTGACCCCTTTCACATAGCAAGCCTCTGAGTCGCCCCCACCTCCTTATAAATTAAAAACACTTTTTTAGCCTGACTGATACATTTTGGTATCCAGGCAGAATTCAATCAGGAACTTTCATTCATTGTTCTGGTAAAGTTTCACTTATGGTGCAAAGGAAACAATACCTTACTTGCCAGGGTCTCTACTTCAAAATGAGACCGTGTTTAAACATGTCTTTTCACTCTGCCCCTAAGGTTGACCGTAACTGACTGATGTGATATTAAACATAACAGGGCAGTGTCTACACTGCATGTTGTAACATCGTGTTAATGAACACATTAATTAATATCTTATGAAACTTCCCAGGGCAGACATGCCCGTTATCTTTAAACTGCTTTTACTACCTCATTATGTCACACTCGACTTGGGAGAGCACATCAGTTCTGATGTATGCAGAATTTCCATCTAAATTATTAATGAAGTGATTCTTCTTATGACAGCACTATTCTTGCTAATAATTTAGATAGGCATGTGAACAATTCCATGTGCCACTGCAAAGAGAAATTCTGGTAATGACTATATGAAGTTTTATTTGTAACACGCATAGGTTGGGTGTTTACTGCCAAGCAGAAGAGAAAAGTTTTTAAACCTGTCCATCTAGGTGAATTTTTCTTATCAATTCCCTCTGCATTTTCTAGTCTGCAATCTGTTTCTACTTCCATTTATGGTGAATGAGGACTGTAGTTCTATGCTCTCGCTTCAGAAATAAACACATCAAAAGCACTCATGTAGCACAGTGTGGAGCCGGTATTGTGGCAAGCAGGCATTGAGTTACAGTACTCACTCCATGCCCAGCTGATGGAGCACTGTGCTTGATATTTACATTATCCTGAAGTGCGTTTTATAAGGCTGCCAGATATCTACCATCCATTTATTTTGGCACCCCAATGCACATAAGGTGGACAAACATGCCTGGACCACATGCTTTTCGGCGGGTTCTGTCATTTGGTTATTTTGAATATTATATTTAGATTATGATTTCTCTATCAAGGAAATCTACACACGTAACTTTCAATAAACATGACTTTAATGTTTCTCTGTTGGAATTAGAAGCTGCTAGAATTCAATTGTATATTACTAAGTGAACTCTACTGTACAAATTCATATTATAACTTTTGTTTGGATTTTTAGTTGCACTGAACTTTTAATGGCAGGTGAGATGCCATTAGTGAGTATAATGCTTAGACAGAAGAATGAATTTTCCTATTAGCAACTAAATTTTTTTTTTATTTTATAGCTAGACAATCTGAAGGCTTTAGTTCAACTGAAGAAGCAAAATGGATTCGCTGACAGTAAACTGAAGACATGGATGCAATCCTGTAAGCAGCTGGGGAAGGAAAAAGAAATGTTGCCGAAACAAATTGCTGACCATAATGCTCTCTTAAAGGAGCACAAGCCAAGTATGGGGTAGTTGAAGAAGGAAATGCTATACTAGAATGATTGTAAGGCTGCAAATCATTCCTGGAAGTCACGGTTTCTGTGACCTCTGTGAATTTTGCAGTGCTGGTGCAGCTGATCCCAGGATCTCAGCAGCTGGGGAAGCCCAGGAGCCAGCCGCGCTGGCCGTTGCTCAGTCAGCCCCAGGCACGGTCCCTGGAGCAGCAGTCTGGGACTCGTGGTGGTGGGGCCCTGAGCCACCCCTTCCCCCCCAGCACCAGCATTGCCCTGCTCTCTCTCTCCACTCCCCAGCAGTCTTCAGGAGCATCCCCTCTCCCAGGCGGTAAGATTTAGTCCCAGGTATTTTTAGTAAAAGTCATGGAGGGGTCACGGGGCCCTGACTTTTTGTTTCGTGCCCGTGACCTGTCCATGACTTTTACTAAAAATACCCACGACTAAAACATAGCCTTAATCATGATCCTGTTTCTAACCTTAATGCATTTATTTAGAACACATGTTTTCAAAACCTCCATTATTACATTTGATTCAGATGAGGGGCCAGATCCTCATAAATCAGTATAGTTTCTGAAGCTCTGCTATAGTTGACTGTGGTTGCACAAGCACACGTCTTATGTATAATTAACAAATGAATGATTGAGATCATTGCATTCTAAACACATCTTTCAGAGTCTCCTTAAAGTTATTTGTACAGGTAACGACTCTTTCCCTTGGTCAGGTGCTGATGAGGTTGCCATCTACCTACATTCACTGACCCAGGACAACGAGCCAGAGTATGAGCCAGACGGACTCCCAGAGGTGGTCAGAAAAGGTAATGGTTACTTCTTTGAGGAGAATGGTCCACATTGTGGGGAGTGTGTGCATGCGCTTATCTAAATAATCGTGTTGTCATAGGTGTGACTTGGAAGCATTGTAAAAACTTGGACATCATTGGCCAAATCCAGCCCTCATATAGGTTGCAAGAGAGGATTCTAGGCCCAGCCATTCCCATTATAAAACACCTTTTTCTTCTGGTTGATAGGAAGGGAAATTTTTGCTTAAACATTTTTAACTAAATGTTTTTCATTGAAATGTGCTGCATTGTCAAAACCGAAATGTATTACGGAGATGTATTGATTCGGACAAAGTTTTTGCTGAGCAGGGAGGGAGACCCCCAAATTGAAAGCCTGATGTTTTTTGATTCAATTTCATTTTATGAAAGCATTTGAAAGGCTTATGTTTTCATTCCAATCTAGAATAAAAACAAATTCTGAAAGCTCTAAAGGTGTCACAAAACAAAATTGTCTCCCTCTGGCCGGCTCTATGTAGAACAATAGGAGAGACATCGTTTTCAGATGGAAATCATTTTCCAGTTAATGGTGTCCCTTTAAAGGAAAAGAGAACATTTGCTTGGGAAAACTCTTTTGCCATTTTAGTAGAGTTGCTGTTACACAGATCCACACCCTTGCCTGAGTTCACCTATAAAATGCTAGGAGCATAAGATAGTCCTAATAATTCCCCCATTCTGTTATTCAGTGAGTAAATGCCATTTTACTTTCTTAAATTATTACCCGTTGTCATCTCCATCTTGAATTGAGCAAGATCAGATTGATTGGAACAATAAAGTAATTTAATCAACTGTGGTTAATGGCTGTTGTTTATTTTTCAGGCTTTGCTGATATTCCTACTGGGAAAACCAACCCCTGTGTTTTGCGCAGAACAGCGCTAAACCTAAAGACCAGTGCCCGTCTTGCTGCTCAAAGCCAAAATTTGTCACCATATGGCCAACGTTTACAAAAAGGCAGGTCAGCTAATTTTGCCAAGATCTCTAAACCGACAGCTGGTGGCAGCAAATCACCAAAGGTAACTGATCGTCAAAATGTATCTGAATGTGCAGGGCCTGGGAAATCCACATAATGTATTTATCTCTCCAAGTGAGTTTGAAGATATGCCGTGTTATTCATGCCTCCTTTATATCTGCCATGAATATAGTGAAGACAAGGTCATCAATGTAAATAAAATGAATAAAGCTTGGCACATAACAAAGATCTGGGCATAATGGTAAACTTAAAATTGTTGGTATGATCAAATCTGTGATCTCATGCCAAGTGCTCATTAACTTGGTAAATGGGAATGAGGTCAATCTTCCCACTTTAATGCTCATCCCAAATATTTGATTATTTCTTGAAAGGCCTGGATGCCTAGAGCAGGGGGGGGTGCGCGTGCATATATGGATTACACGCAAAAGCACTCAAAAATTCGTATATGGTGGAATTAAGGCTTGTTGGCCCAATCTCCCTGCTCAGCCAGCCCCAGTTCTCTTAGACTCATAGACTTTAAGGTCAGAAGGGGCCATTCTGATCGTCTAGCCTGACCTCCTGCACAACGCAGACCACAGAATGTCACCCACCCACTCCTGTAACAAACCCCTAACCTGTGTCTGAGTTACTGAAGTCCTCATATCGTGGTTTAAAGACCTCCAGGTGAGAGAATCCTCCAGCAAGTGACCCGTGCCCCATGCTGCAGAGGAAGGTGAAAAACCTCCAGGGCCTCTGCCAATCTGCCCTGGAGGAAAAATCCTTCCCGACCCCAAATATGGCAATCAGTTAAACCCTGAGCATGTGGGCCAGACTCACCAGCCAGACACCCAGGAAAGAATTCTCTGTAGTAACTCAAATCCCACCCCATCTAACATCACATCACAGACCACTGGGCATATTTACCTGCTAATAATCAAAGATCAATTGCCAAATTAATTGCCAAAATTAGGCTATCCCATCATACCGTTCCCTCCATAAACTTATCAAGCTTAGTCTTGAAGCCAGATATGTCTTTTGCCCCGCTACTCCTTGGAAGGCTGTTCCAGAATTTCACTCCTCTAATGGTTAGAAACCTTCGTCTAATTTCAACTCTAAACGTCCTAGTGTCCAGTTTATATCCATTTGTTCTTGTGTCCACATTGGTACGAAGCTTAAATAATTCCTCTCCCTCCCTGATATTTATCCTTCTGATATATTTATAAAGAGCAATCAGATCTCCCCTCAGCCTTCTTTTGATTAGGCTAAACAAGCCAAGCTCTTTGAGTCTCCTTACATAAGACAGGTTTTCCATTTCTTGGATCATCCTAGTAGCCTTTCTCTGTACCTGTTCTAGTTTGAATTCATCCTTCTTAAACATGGGAGACCAGAACTGCACAAAATATTCCAGATGAGGTCTCACCAGTGCCTTGTATAACAGTACTAACCCTCCTTATCTTTACTGGAAATATCTCACCTGATGCATCCTAAAACCGCATTAGCTTTTTTCATGGCCATATCACATTGGCAGCTCATAGTCATCTTGTGATCAACCAATACTTCAAGGTCCTTCTCCTCCTCTGTTACTTCCAAATGATCGTCCCCAATTTATAACCAAAATTCTTGTTCTTAATCCTAAATGCATGACCTTGCACTTTTCACGGTTAAATTTCATCCTATTTCTATTACTCCAGTTTACAGGGTCATCCAGATCTTCCTGTGTGATATCCAGATCTTCCTGTGTGATATCCTGGTCCTTCTCTGTGTTAGCAATACCTCCCAGCTTTATTAGCACATTCCCACTTTTTGTTCCAAAGTCAGTAATAAAAAGATTAAATAAGATTGGTCCCAAAACCGATCCATGAGGAACTCCACTAGTAACCTCCTTCCAGCCTGACAGTTCACCTTTCAGTATGACCTGTTGTAGTCTCCCCTTTAACCAGTTCCTTATCCACCTTTCAATTTTCATCTTGATCCCCATCTTTTCCAATTTAACGAATAACTTCCCCGGTGGAACCGTATCAAGTGCCTTACTGAAATCGAGGTAAATTAGATCCACTGCGTTTCCTTTGTCTAAAAATCTGTTACCATCTCAAAGAAGGAGATCAGGTTGGTTCCACTCTGTCCCCACCCTGAAAATTTCAGCCCAAGCAATTAAAGTTTGTAAAGTTAGAAGCAGCAGAAAACAGGGTCTTCTTGTAATGGGAGGAGTCAGGTACCCTTAATAATAAATGGTCCTATTAGCTTTGCCAGTAATATATGTTGGTAACAATTCTGTGAATGCTGGCACTAGAAGGATAAGCCCTGATGCTCACCTCTCACACAGGACCCACATCAGTGTAAATGGGATGAGAATTGGGGCCAATTACCTAGACTATCAGAAGCTTTGGCATTCAGGATTTCAATTGTCATGAAGCACACATATATAACTACTGAAGTTTTAGCTAACTGATGCTAAAATCATGTCAGAATTTGGTGGGGAGTGCAGGGAGTGCAGAGACAAGGACGATTGTAATAGCAGTGGGGACTGGAATTTGAGAGAACCCCAAAGGTGTACACATTGTGAAATTTTTCAACAGTTTTACAAAGCTAGTGTTGACCATCACAACAAACATATTGTGAAGGTTATGTTAAATATTTAGAATGACATGACATTCTCCTGAATATTTCATAATACGTCTGGACAGGATATCCTCTGCAGGCCAATGTAAATGCTTCAGGACTAAACAACTTTTTCAAGTGCTATCATATTTACAGAATAAACTATAGGACATTTACAAATTCATTATGAAATATCAGTAATTAAACTTAAATTACATATCTCAAAATACAGTTCTGCAGATTAGTGATTGAGCAAGAAGAGACTAGACAAGGAACTCCTGTGTACTACTCCTTAGCTTTGCCTATACCTTGTTAAATTATGTGACTTGTGATTTGTAAAGCATGGATGATAATGCCCATTCTATCTTGAACATGGTGAGGAGTAGGTAGTTGCTGTAAAGCATTCTGCATAACGCTGTTGTATTTTCAGAGTGATAACTATAAACATTGAAGATTCTTGCTTTTAGCGTGTGTCTGCTAATTCATATTATTCAGTCGCTTGGAATGGGTCTTTCACTTCCTGCTGGTAATTAACAAGGTTCTCCAATACCACTAAAGCATGAGAATTTTTTTCTTTGTGTTGCAGGTAGATGATACTCAGCAGTGCCAAGCAGAAACAGCTATTGAACCCATGGAATCTAGTTCAAGATCTCCTCTTTGCATGAAGAAGCAAAACACACAAGCTGTTGCTGAGAACTTGATGGAGAATCTCAACACACACCAAGGCAGATGTTCCTTGAGCACACAAAAACTACCTGATCAAAATGAACAAGACAAAAACTGTATGGTACAGTAAACCTGAGTAGTATAAGTAGTATACCATGAAACAAACCCTAACCGCACCCCTTGACCCCTTAAACTCTGCCCCTTGAACCAGTGATGAGCTGCCAAATTTTTAACAACGGGTTCCCTCCTCCCTCCAAAATTTTAACAACGGGTTCCCTCCTTCCCCCCCCTCCGTGGGGGGGGGGTCGTGCCCCATCCAACCCCTCATGTTCCTTAACACACACACTCCAAGACCCCTGACCCATCCCCCCCTTCCCTGTCCCCTGACTGCCCCTTGCCGCCCCACCCAACCCCTCCTCTCATTCTCAATGGCCCCCAGAACCCCTACCCCACACACCCACCCCTTCTCGCTGTCCCTAGGTGCCCCCACCACCTCATCCAACCCTGCTCTTTCCTGACTGCTCCCGGGACCCTTGCCCACATTCAATCCCCTGTTCGCTGCCCTCTGACTGCCTGACCCTATCCACCCCCACAACCCACCCCTCCCTGCCCCCTTACCACACTGCCTGGGGACCGGGTCCACTCTGCCAGGACCACGACCGACTCCCGGGCCGGGCCGGCCCGACTCCCGGGCCGGGCGGCACGGGGCCCGACTTCGCCGAGCCGCTCGGCCCGACTCCCGGGCGGGCCGGCACGGGGCCCGACTTCGCCGAGCCGCTCGGCCCGACTCCCGGGCGGGCGGCACGGGGCCGAGCGCTCGGCCCGACTCCCGGGCGGCAGCTGCACGAGGCCCGACTCCCGGGCCGGCTGGGCTGGAGGGGAGGGCGCGGTCTGGGACCGGGGCTGCTGAGCCAGCCGCACCTCCCCTCCCCTCCGCGCCCCAGCTTACCTGCTGGCTGCCTCCATGCTGCTTGTTCAGGCTTCCTGCAAACATCTGATTCGCGGGAAGCAGGGAGAGGAGGAGAAGGGGCGGAGCAGGAGAGGAGTGGCGGGAACTTTTGTTAAATTTAGCAGCCCTTAACAAGCGGTTCTAAAATGGCTGCTAAAATTTAACAACGGGTTTAAATCTTGAACCCGTGCGAACCCGCTGCAGCTCACCCCTGCCTTGAACCCCACTCACCTGTCACCAGAAGTCCAGCTCCGAGTATTAATCCCAGGGTCAAGATGCCACATGACCGGAAGCAAGGTGTGTCACGTGACCATCCTCTACCACTCAGGAAGGGTTTCAGCCGCTGGGGACCACCCGAGAGGAGATTTGACCAATCAAGGCAAGTTCTGGGGTGGGTGACCCATCTGGATGTGGGTCATGTGACCCCTCTAAGAACTCCTCCTACTGGGCCCGGCCGCTCGGCCCGACTCCCGGGCGGGCGGCACGGGGCCCGACTTCGCCGAGCCGCTCGGCCCGACTCCCGGGCGGGTCGGCACGAGGCCCGACTTCGCCGAGCCGCTCGGCCCGACTCCCGGGCGGGCGGCACGGGGCCCGACTTCGCCGAGCCGCTCGGCCCGACTCCCGGGCGGGCGGCACGAGGCCCGACTTCGCCCGAGCCGCTCGGTCCGACTCCCGGGCGGGCGGCACGGGGCCTGGCCGCTCGGCCCGACTCCCGGGCGGGCGGCACGGGGCTCGGCCCGACTCCCGGGCGGCACGGGGCCCGGCCGCTGGCGGCAGCTGCGGGGCCCGACTCCCGGGCGGCGCTGGGCTGG
Source organism: Mauremys reevesii (assembly GCF_016161935.1). Classification (NCBI taxonomy): domain Eukaryota; kingdom Metazoa; phylum Chordata; order Testudines; family Geoemydidae; genus Mauremys; species Mauremys reevesii. The sequence goes on from NC_052625.1 coordinate 50,823,423, forward strand.
AGGAGCAGCGGTCTGGGACCGGAGCTGCTGAGCCAGCCGCACCTCCCCTCCCCCTCCGGCGCCCCAGCTTACCTGCTGGCTGCCTCCATGCTGCTTGTTCAGGCTTCCCGCGAACATCTGATTCGCGGGAAGCAGAGAGGAGGAGAAGGGGCGGAGCAGGAGGAGTGGGCGGGAACTTTTGTTAAATTTAGCAGCCCTTAACAAGCGGTTCTAAAATGGCTGCTAAAATTTAACAACGGGTTAAATCTTGAACCCGTGCGAACCGCTGCAGCTCACCCCTGCCTTGAACCCCACTCACCTGTCACCCAGAAGTCCCGCTCCGGGGGGTATTAATCCCAGGGTCAAGATGCCACATGACCGGAAGCAAGGTGTGTCACGTGACCATCCTCTACCACTCAGGAAGGGTTTCAGCCGCTGGGGACCACCCCGAGAGGAGATTTGACCAATCAAGGCAAGTTCTGGGGTGGGTGACCCATCTGGATGTGGGTCATGTGACCCCTCTAAGAACTCCTCCTACTTCCCTCTACCAATCAGGATGGGGTTCACCCTGATAGGACCTCCCTCAGAGGAGATTCGACCAATCAGAGTGAGTTCTGGGGTGGGGTGACCTGTTCGGAAGTGGGTCGTGTGACCCCCTCTAAGAACTCCTCCCAACGCCCTCTGCCAATCAGAGAGCAGCACCATTACCCCATAAGTCCCAGCTCCGGGCAGAGGAGGCCATCTCTGACCAAGGACACGTGTGTTAGAAATTGTGGAAAGGCTACTGAGAGGAAACGTGGACTCCTTTACCACCCCCATGAGAACTTCGGACTTTGTTTTAACCCCAAGCACCTTTAGACTTGTGTGGAGATAGCGCTACCTCAATGACAGTTCCAAGGAGGACCCTTTGACTCAACCGTTGGGTTCTTACACTGTTTGTTTTCTGAAAATCTCTCAACAGCTTAACGATGCTGTGACAGTACCTCCTATACTGCTTTTGACAGTACCTCCCATAAGGCTTTATGGAAATAATGCTTAGAATGTGTTTTATGGAACTATGCTTAGAATGTGTTTTATGCTACATATGCCATGTAACACATCTCCGTAAAGGTTATGATCTAATGAATGTATTAATCCTATTCGTATGCATGTATCATTTTTGTATTCAAAGTTATGAATGTTGGCTGTGTACCGGCTTGATTTCTAAATAACCTTAGTAGAGCATTTGGTCAGTTCTGGGGAAAGGAATGTTGAAATTAAGTACCTAATCAAGAAACACTGAAAGGACAATGGATCTTGGAATGCTCAAATCCACATAAGAAGTCTACTTGAGGAAGTTCAAGGTAGCATGTAAACAATGGATGCTCCCTGTAAAAACTGTGAGTCATGCATGGATATGTGGCTTGCCCAAGTGACTCCAAAACTCCATCTTGGAGCTGGACTTGGCACAGGAGTGAGGAGGGGGTCTCCACCCCCAAGAGAAAGTCTATTTAAACCCCTAGGAGAGCCCTCCATTTTGGCTTCAGCTGGCTAAAGAGACAGCCCCATCTCCCCCTCCCTGGGATACTTGAAAGAAATTGGAACAAAGACAGTGACTGCAGGGGTGTGAGTGATTGCTGGACCCAGGCTAAAGGAGATTAGTCTGTAAAAGGGAGCATTGTGGAACTGGTGAGGATCTTATCTGTATTCAGTTTGATTAGATATAGATTTGCACATTTTCTTTTATTTTGCTTGGTGACTTACTTTGTTCTGTCTTTTACTACATGCATCCACTTAAATCCTACTTTCTGTCTTTAATAAAATCACTATTTACTTATTAATTAACTCAGAGTATGTATTAATACCTGGGGGAGCAAACAACTGTGCCTATGTCTCTATCAGAGTTATAGAGGGCAAACAATTGATGAGTTTATCCTGTATAAGCTTTATACAGGGTAAAGGGATTTATTTGGGTTTAGACCCCATTGGGAGTTGGGCATCTGAGTTTAAAGATAGGAACACTTCTGTTAGCTGCTTTCAGGTAAACCTGCAGCTTTGGGGCAAGTAATTCAGACCCTGGGTCTGTGTTGGAGCAACCGGGAGTGTCTGGCTCAGCAAGACAGGGAGCTGGCAGGAAAGCAGGGCTTGAAGTAGTTTGGGAACATCAGGTGGCAGCTCCCAGGAGGTTTCTGTGATCCAGCCTGTCACAGTGGCGTAGTCAGCAGAATCTGTGCACATCTGATTGCTTTGAGGTACTGGTAGTGATTTTAAGTGAGTTTTGAGTGTGGTCGGTGGCTGAAGAACAGACCAAGTGGTTACTGGTTTGTTATTTTCTATTTGCTTATTTTGGGTAAGGAAGTAGGGACAGAAAGGAAGCAAAATAAGTAAGAGACAAGATCTGAAGATGCTAAAACTGCACAGGGTGCAAATTGCCCAGAAAGGCTGAACACTGGGCACTGTGAAAGTCTCTGTTAACGAAGAATCCCCTGAGCTGAGTGCATCCCACTTTCAGTGAACTGCAGAGGGGATGTGGCCCAGAAGAAAAAAGCAGGAAAATGACTAGCAGTGAAGCAGCTAACAAACTAGAGTTGGCTAGACTGGAAGCAAAGAAAGAAAATGAACATAAAAGACTAATGGAGGAGGAGGCTGCCCACGAGAGAGCTATGGAGGCAGAGACAGCAAGGGTGGAGGCAGAAGCAGCTTCCCACAAGAGAGCTATGGAGGCAGAGACAGCAAGGATGGAGGTAGAAAAAGCCAGGAAGAGGCTGCCCACGAGAGAGCTATGCAGACCCAGAGAAAGGCCCAGAAGCATGAACTGGCTGTAACGAGTCAAAGAGACAAAACCCTCCACCTGCTGGCTCCACTTCCCCAAAATTCATAAATGGGAGCAACTGTGTCCACAGTATGAGAATCAGCGAGATCGCCGAATATTTCGTCACCTTCAAGAGACTGGGCACCCTGCATGCCATCCCTGAAGATCAAAAGATGACCACATTGATAGCAAAATGGACTGGTAGAGCTCTGGACATATTCAGTAAGATGCCTATTGATGATGCTTCAAACTACAGTAAATTTAAGGATCTGGTTTTGAAAGAGTTTCAGATTACACCTGAAACCTACAGGGTGAAATTCAGGAGACTGAAGAGGCGATCTGGCTTGAGTAATGAGGTTTATGCAAATCAAATGAGAGATTTGGTAGACAAGTGGGTGTGGGGAAGGGCATTACAAGCTTCCAAGGGATGTGTGATCTGGTTACTCAGGAACACTTCCTGAATATGGGCAGGAAGATGTAAAACAGTATTTGTGGGACAAAAGGTAAATGCAGTGGGTGAATTAGCTGGGTATGCAGACTCTTATGAGCAAGCACAAGCTGCAATCAAACATAAACCACTGGGAGAGGGTACAGGGTTGGGGAAAGCAGAATCACCATTTTACCCCTGGAAAAAGGAGGCTGGGGAACCTCCCAATTCCCCTGGAACTCGTCCCAAATTTCCTGTGCAAGCAGAGGAGCCCAAGAGGTGCTATGATTGTAAGTCAACTGAGCACCTGAGGACTAAGTGTCCCTTTCTGAGTAGAAACAAGCAACAAGTAACACATGAAGCTGTGGCTTCTCAGAGCCAGGCTGTGGCCTCTTTCCACACAGGATTTGTAAAGCTTGCTTCCACACAACCAAGCAATGAGCATATGCATGCTGTTAAAATGAATGGTGCAGTGCTTCTTGGACTGAGGGACACAGGTGCTGAGATTTCTGTGGTCAGGAGGGACCTTATCCAGAAGAAGGATCTGTTGCCAGGTAAAATGGCAGAATTAGAGCTGTTAGCGGGTTACAAAGTCTTTGCACCTTTAGCTAAAGTACACATGCAAACTAAGGATTTGCAGGCTGAACCGACTGTTGCAACGGTGGCACACAATTTTGCACCGTTTCTATTGGGAAACGATTTCTTTAGTGTGGCAGAATCTGTCCCAGGGCTGGTTAGCAGTCGGGTCGGTGCGGGGTGAAGTCACATGGACTGCTGGGGGAATAGGAGGGTGTCTCATAGATTCCTCTGCAGCAGTAAAGAATGCAGCTTTGGGGGCAGGGATGGTTGTGGCCAGTTTCTGTAGTCCCGGGGCTCAAGGAAAGTTCCAGAGGGAGGGGCTGGATGAAGGCAGCTCCTGTCCTGTAATCATCTCCCCAGGGGAGGAGGAACCACCTTGTAACAGGGGCCACCACAGCTGCTGACTGCCAGGAAATTGCAGGTCAGCAGAGGGCAGGGCCTGCCCTGGGGTGCATAGAGACGTGTGTCCCAAAGGTGGAAGTTGGGGTCCTGGTGACCACAGTGGTGAAACAGACCCCAAGATCACTGTAGCTGGAAGCAAACCCAACCTGAGTGAAAAGGGAATTTTGCTGGCCAGTGAAAAGTCTGCCATAGCTGGTAGCTGTGAGCCCACAGTTGGACCAGGGTCACCTTCCCTTTCAGGGGACACAGGAGTGTCTGACCCAGAGGAGCCCAGAGAGGAAGCCCAGATGGAAGGGGGCAGAGAGTCCGCCCACCTTTTGTGGGAAGGACTTTCCCAGGAGGAGGGTGAAAAGTTTGCATTTAAAATGCCAGCCCCTTCTCCTATGGTTCATGTTGTAAGAAACCTGAGGTCAGATCTCCTGAACAGAGTCCATCCAGCTGGCCTGTTGGGAACAGAAAGTGGGGTGCCCAAGGGTCCAGAGCCCCCATTGAAAGGTGGTGTTCTTGCTGCACCTGTAAGAGATAAAACTCTCTCTCCAAGATGGGGTGGCACTGGTGGGAATCTCTGCATGGGTGGCACTTCACAGGGGTGCGGTCCAGCCCAGAGACATTCCAGAGGAGGGCCGAGGGCAGGCAGGGATGGTGGCAGTGCACCCTCTCCTTGCCAAATGCTCAACCACATGCCTGAATTAAAGCCTTCTCCAAGAGGCAGAGTGCCTACCAGAGGCTACAGAGAGCTGGGAAAATGCAATAGACACTAAAGGAGTCAAACTGAGTGAAGCAAGCCTGTCCACCGAAGATTTGCTGTTAACCTTGTGTCTTTTGCTAATTCACCTATGGGATAAAACAAAGGAATGTGTACTAGTGTTAAACCCTTTAAAGATGTGGGACATACCTGCTTTGTGGAAGAAACTGTTGTACATGCTAGGGATGGTGACAGGAGCCCCACAAGCAAGTTACTTTTCAGCCTACGCCTGTAAACAGTCTGGAAGCTTGGAACAGCAGCAAAGCATAACAGCCCCATGCTGCTGTGTAGAAGGGAAACTGAGGCACACTGCCTCATGGCATTGGTGGCTAATTGCCAACGCCTCCGCTGTAACAGATATCGCTGTCTGCGTTCTGTTAACAATACTACACCCCAACCTGTTTTCTGGCATCTGAGGACCAGGACCCCAAAACTGGCTAGGACCCTTAGGAATGACATCATATGGTTTAAAGGTACTTGAAAGGAGTGTAACCAAAAACAAACAGGGATTTTACATGTACTGCCTCCGCCATGGACAGTGTCCAAGTCTCTGGCAGTAAGCTCAGGGGGAGGGTGTGTGGTACCTCCCATAAGGCTCTATGGAAATATGCTTAGAATGTGTTTTCTGCTACATATGCCATGTAACATATCTCCATAAAGGTTATGATCTACTGAATGTATTAATCCTATTCGTATGCATGTATCATTTTTGTATTCAAAGTTATGAATGTTGGCTGTGTACCGGCTTGATTTCTAAATAACCTTAGTAGAGCATTTGGTCAGTTCCTGGGGAAATTAAGTACCTAATCAAGAAACACTGAAAGGACAATGGATCTTGGAATGCTCCAATCCACATAAGAAGTCTACTTGAGGAAGTTCAAGGTAGCATGTAAACAATGGATGCTCCCTGTAAAAACTGTGAGTCATGCATGGACATGTGACTTGCCCAGGTGACTCCAAATCTCCATCTTGGAGCTGGACTCGGCACAGGAGTGAGGTGGATCTCCACCCCCAAGAGAAAGTCTATTTAAACCCCTGGGAGAGCCCTCCATTTTGTCTTCAGCTGGCTAAAGAGAGAGCCTCCACCCCACCCCAGGATACCCGAAGAAATGGGAACAAAGGACAGTGACTGCAGGAGGTGTGAGTGATTGCTGGACCCAGGCTAAAGGTGATTAGTCTGTCAAATGAGCATTGTGGTACTGGTGGTGATCTTATCTGTATTCAGTTGGATTAGATATAGATTTGCGCATTTTAAGCTGTATACAGGTTATAATGGATTTATTTGGTTAGACCCCATTGGGAGCTGGGCATCTGAGTGTTAAAGACAGGAACACTTCTGTTAGCTGCTTTCAGGTAAACCTGCAGCTTGGGGCAAGTAATTCAGACCCTGGGTCTGTGTTGGAGCAGGCAGGAGTGTCTGGCTCAGCAAGACAGGGTGCTGGGGTCCTGAGCTGGCAGGAAAGCAGGGGTAGCAGTAGTCTGGGCACATCAGGTGGCAGCTCCCAGGGGGTTTCTGTGATCCCACCTGTCACAGATGCCTTTCTAGAGGCCTTTGAGAACTTACACGTCGGTAGCCCTGTGGGAGTAAGTCTATCATGCATCAGCTGTTTTTGCTCATGTCTGAGACACAGATCTCAAGAGGAAATCTGGAAAGGACAAAATGGACTTCCTTATGGTAGAGTCACCCCACTAAAGCTCCCAACTTCCGGGGGGGTGTAATATAGTTATTTAACAGAGCCGTCTGTGGAGACATAGAATCATAGAACTTAAGATCAGAAGGGACCATTATGATCATCTAGTCTGACCTCCGCAAAATGCAGGCCACAAAGCTGACCCACCCACTCTTGAAATAATTCTCTCCCTTGACTCAGCTGTTGCAGTCCCCAAATCCTGGTTTAAAGACTTCAAGTAGCAGGTAATCCTCCAGCAAGCGACCCCTGCCCCATGCTGCGGAGGAAGGTGAAAAACCTCCAGGGCCACTGCCAATCTACCCTGGAGGAAAATTCCTTCCCGACCCCAAATATGGCGATCAGCTGAACCCGAGCATGCGGGCAAGACTCTCAGCCAGACACTCGGGAAAAAGACTTTCACTATCCCAACATTGACCCTCGGTACTAATTACCAGTGGCGGCACGTTATTGACCTATTGACTAAATAGTGTTATCCTATCAAACCATTCCCTCCATAAACTTATCAAGCTTAAACTTAAAGCCAGAGGTCCTTCGCCCCACTGTTTCCCTCGGTAGGCTGTTCCAGAATTTCACTCCTGATGGTTAGAAACCTTCGTCTAATTTCAAGCCTAAACTTCCCGACTGCCAATTTATATCCATGTCATGTACCATGTTTTACTCACACCAGTATGTCGCGGGTGACACCTTCGTATTGACACATTTAAATAAGTTTTATTAATCGCCTGCTTTAACACAACCTTTTGGCGCCGCCTGTAAAAATGGATGCCATGACCCCTACCATAAGGGAGTCTGAGCTGGTTCCTGTTGTCAGTAGCTACTGGTGTGGTGCTCCCTGCAATGGACACAGCTCAGTCAGTGGTGGGGCTTTCCACTGCACCCTAGGCCGGACAAAGATGTGCTCTCCGATGCGTATTCTTATACACAGGTGCAGAACAGATTACTCATCACTCCTGGCGCATTGAGGTGCAGCCCCTTTGCGCATTACTGCCTTTCTCCTGGCACAGGTCGTTGTGAACAAATCTGTCCATCATACAGTCTGTCCATCATATTATCCTTTCCTATTGTCTATTCATCATATTGTGCTTTTATACTGTCATTAGGCTGGGTCTGCCTGTTCCTTGTTATCTGTGTGGGATGTGTTCGTACCCAGCTGTTCTGGTGCTGTTTTGGCATACGTTCCTAAGAACATAAGAACGGCCGTGCAGGTCAGACCAAAGGTCCATCTAGCCCAGTATCTGTCTACCAACAGTGGCCAATGCCAGGTGCCCCAGAGGAGTGAACCTAACAGGCAATGATCAAGTGATCTCTCTCCTGCCATCCATCTCCATCCTCTGATGAACAGAGGCTAGGGACACCATTCCTTACTCCATCCTGGCTAATAGCCATTACTGGACTTAACCTCCATGAATTCATCCAGTTCTCTTTGAACCGCTGTTATAGTCTTAGCCTTCACAACCTCCCCAAGTAAGGAGTTCCACAAGTTGACTGTGCGCTGCGTGAAGAAGAACTTCCTTTTATTTGTTTTAAACCTGCTGCCTATTAATTTCATTTGGTGACCCCCTAGTTCTTGTATTATGGGACTAAGTAAATAACTTTTCCTTTTCCACTTTCTCAACATCACTCATGATTTTATATACCTCTATCATATCCCACCTTAGTCTCCTCTTTTCCAAGCTGAAGAGTCCTAGCCTCTTTAATCTCTCCTCCTATGGGACCCTCTCCAAACCCCTGATCATTTTAGTTGCCCTTTTCTGAACCTTTTCTAGTGCTAGAATATCTTTTTGAGGTGAGAGACCACATCTGTACACAGCAGCTGAAACCCTTCCTCTTCTAGCAGCCCTCTTTTTGCCAATTTCTGTGAGCAGGGCCTGCCTCTGGCTCACAGCCTAAATTTCTTAGCAACATCTTGACCCTTACTTCAGATCAGGCCTCAGGCCTCATCTCACTACAATTCATTCTTCCATTTTGTCCTTTTCCAGATTTTCCTCTTGAGATCTGTGTCTCAGGCATGAGCAAAAACAGCTGAGGCACGATATATTTTTCCCACAGGGCTACCGATGTGTAAGTTCTCAGAGGCCTCTAGAAAGGCATCGTCAAGCTGTTGAGAGATTTTCAGTAAATAAACAGAGTAAGCACCCTACTGCTTGTTGTTAATTTATGCAATCCCTGGTTCTTCTTCAGTGATTGCTCATATCCATTCCATGTAGGTGTGTGCGCGCCGCGTGCACGTTCGTCAGAAGACTTTTACACTAGCAACTCAGTGGGTTGGCTGGGCGCCCCTGGAGTGGCGCCACCATGGCGCGGATATATACACCAGCCCACCCACTCCTCAGTTCCTTCTTACCGCCCGTGTCGGTCGTTGGAACAGTGGAGGCGCGGCTTAGCTGACCTCCACTTCCCTAGCTACTCATAGTTTCTCGTTAATTATAGTTCAGATTTCTATAGTTGTATAGTTAGAGTATTTAATTCAGAGGGTTCGGGATTATCCCTTCCCGACACCGGTGCGGGTGCGATGCCCAGTCCACAGGGTTTTACAATGCTCGGCCGGCCACAAGCCGATGCCGACAAGAGATCCTCTCCTAAGTACCTTGAGGAATCTCACCTAACAGATAAGTGCCGCTTTTGTAAGGCCTTTAATCCGAGAACAAAAGGGGCGGGACTTTCGTCTCAAGCAGCTCCTGAGGAGGCAGCTCTTGCCCCTCCGCTCGGCACCGAGCGCTGGTTAGTCTTCAAGGAGCGCTCCCTCGGCACCGGATCGCCGGTACCACCGAGGCCTCTCGGCACCGGCCGTCGCTGGCTCCGACGTCCACTCGGCATGGATCCCTCTCCTGTTGTATGAAGAGGCACAAGATTCTTGCTGCGTCCGAGCCGCCTGCTCCGCAGCCCGAGTGCTATGCTAAGTCGGATCGCCCGGCACCGATGTCTGCCGCGGCACCGACAATATCCACACCGTTAACTCCGGCCATGCAAGAGCGGTCGAGTCCGGTGCTGGAAAGCTCGGTGCGAACCGTGGTCGAGCTCGCTATTAAGCTGCGTCAGAGCCGCCTGCTCCGCGGCAGCGCTCTCTAAGTTGCACTGCCGGCACCTATACCTGCTGCGGCACCGACGGTATCGGCACCGTTCACTCCGGCCATGCAAGAGCTGTCGAGTCTGGTACCGGAAAGCTCCCCGGTACAAGCCGTGGTTGAGCTTACTCTCCAGCTGCGTCAGAGCCGCCTGCTCCGCAGCCTGAATGCTATACCAACTCGGTCTGCCCAGTTCTGATACCTGCACCAACATTATCGGCACTGTCGACTCCGTACGCCAAAGCCGTCGAGTCAGCACCGCCCGGTGCGGGTTATATTGTCGATCGGCAAGCCTGCCTTGCTCAGACCACCCTGCGTCGGCACCTCAGAGCAGCAGCGTTCACGATCGCGGTCCGCCCAGATGTTCGGTCCGTCGCCAAGCCAGGTGTGCGCTCGGTCCGTCGCCCAAGCCAGGTGCGCACGCTCACGGTCCTGGCACCGTTCTCCATTTCAGTACTGGTCGTACTCGTGGCACCGATCAGCGTCCCGTTCGCCGACCTGGCACACTCGGTGCCGATCCAGCTCCTGGCACCGCTCCAGGCTCTGGACTCCCGTAGCCACTCCCGGCATCCAGCCTCGAGATTTGGTCGACCTCCTGGCACGCTCGGTCGCAGGTCCCATTTCGCTCGATACCAGTATGCCTCCGGTACGATCCCGGTACGCGTTGAAACGACATCAGCTAGAGGTAGACTATGCCCAGGGCTTTTAGCTCCTCCATGGCCATCCATTCGGTGTGCACACAGAGTCTCCCACGTGCCCCAGGGCCAGGACCTAACCCCATCAGTGGCTACCCTGTATGTCTCGGGCGTGCCGTCAGGCTGAGGCCTACCTGTGATCCGATCTCGCTCTGTTCTGTCAGAGCACTGGGTGCCAGAGGCGACGGTTGGCCGTCCCCCTCCGACTGGTATGGAGGAAGCCCAGTTCAGCCACGGATTCCACATCCCACCAGATCAGGAGGTCGTCCAGGGCGTGAGCCCACACAGGACCCACTTGTCCCTGGCCTTTCTTCTTCCTCATCCCCACATGAGGCGCTGGCAGGAGCGTACTCCTTCGGCCTCCCCCTAATCGGCTTGGGGGCCCATCAGGACCTCCCGAGACGAGTGGCGTTCACTATGAATCTCCAAGTGGTCACTATCCCGCCCGTGCGAATGCGTGTGCATGGTATCCTCCAGGGTGACGGGTACCTATAGGTGCGTCTTTCCCCTGCTCCTTGCCACTTAGTCCATCAATAACATGCAACGCCATGGCTGACAGGTACCAGCCCCTAAATTCAAGGAGGCTAGGCAAATGGACTCCCTGGGCCATAAGATGTACTCGGCAGGCGCCCTACAACTTCGCCTTGCAAACCAGCAAGCCCTGCTCAGCCGTTACTATGGGCGGCGCTGGGAGACTTTACAGAGTCGGTTTCTCTGAACTTCTGTCACCACGAAAGTGGTGAGAGCTTCCCTCCAGGCCTTGTTGGATGTAGCTGACTCCGCAGCCATGACTCTGGCCTCGGGTGTGGCCACGAGGCACATTTCATGGCTCCAGTTATCGAGCCTCCCCTCGCAGCTGCTGCACACTATACAGGACTTGTCCTTCAATGACAAAGGCCTGTTCTCACAGCTGACCCTAGGCTGCAAGGCCAAAGGACAGCAAGGTCACTATGCACTCCCTCTCGGCATATGCATATCGATGTCTCACCGCCGACCTTTCCGCCCAGCCTCACTGCCCTTACCCTGCGCCTAGACAAAGACAGGGCTTTGCCAGCAGGCGTCGCTGAGGCAATCGTAGGCGTTGGTCGGGACCCCAAAGGGGCCAAAATCAGGGTCCTCCTAACCACCAATCGGGCAAAAGCCTATACCTCCTCATCCATCTTAGGCACTCCTCTCACAAGCAATTCCTTTTGCAAGGCGTGCGGGCGCTCCTCACCATCGGAGCTATAGAGGAGGTCCTAAGGACGAATGGGGCAAAGGGTTCTAGTCCCTCCGATTCCTGATCCCCAAGGCGAAGGGAGGTCTCAGACCTACCCTAGACCTGCGAGGAGCTCACCAAGTTCATGATAGACCTGGAGTTCCGCATGGTGTCCATGGGACCGTCATCTCATCCTTGCATCCCGGAGGCGGGTATTCCGCCCTCGATATAGCAGTGCATATTTTCACGTCGCCACTTATCCTCCACACAGAAGGTACCTCCGGTTTGTGGCCAACCGTCATTTCCAGTTTACGGTCCTCCCGGCTGGCCTCTATACAGCCCATGTGTATCCACAGTGTCTGGCTGTAGTCGCCACCTCTCCGCCACCGTCGGATACACGTTCTCTATATCTAGACGATTGGCTCATTCCAGGGACCACCGGGGCCCAAGTTACCACTCATGTGGGCGTCGACAAGGTCCTATTCCTGCGTTCAGGCCTGATGATCCATAAAGAGGAATCCACCTGATTCCCACACAGGGAATAGACTTAACTGGGGGCCACCCTGGACTCCAGTATCGCACAGCCTGCTTACCTACGCCTTGGTTTCACGCGATGGTAACCATTGTACAAGGTCTATGGACCTTCCTGACAACTGTGGCTTGAACTTGCCTAGGTTTCCTGGGTCACATGGCTGCCTGCGTTCGTAACCAAACCTGCCAGGCAGCGCCTCCGTACACTTTCCTCGTGACTCACCTCAGTGGACCACCCGGCCAAAGGTGACATGGTCATGGTCGCCTCGATCCCCCCGAGCGTCCTAGGCTCCCTCGACTGGGGGTCGGCGCCCTCCTGATGTGTGCAGGGATGCTGTTCCATCCACCTCACCCCTCGGTGTCCCTCATGATGGACGCCCCATCTCTCGGCTGGGGTGCTTACTTGGGTCAGTTTCACACTTAAGGCCTTCGATTGGCTCACCAGCTGGCCTTGCACATCAATGTCCGGGAGTTGAGAGCAGTCTGCCTTGTGTAACAGGCTTCAGCAGCACCTGCAAGGCTGTTGTGTCTCGGTGTTCACAAACAACACACCGGACACGCGTGGCATAAACAAGCACGGAGGAGCACGGTCCTCCCCTCTTTGCAGGGAGCTATCCAGCTCCGGGACTCCTGCACAGCCCAATTGATGGACCTGGTACCGTCCTTTCTCCCAGTGGTCCGGAGCACTCTGGCTGATCGCCTCAGCAGATCCTTCCTGTCTCTCAAGTGGTTGATTCCTCCGGATCTTATCCATTCCGTTTCGGAGTGGGGTTTTCCCGCATAGTCCTCTTCGCTCTTGCGAGCGGAACAAGAGGAAGTTCTGCTCATTCCAAGGCCTCTCCCGGGCTCGATCTTGGCTGCTTTTCTGATGCCGTGGGCGAGCCCTCTGCTGTGCGCTTTCCCACCGTGCCCGCTGGTTCACAGGGTCCTGCTAAAACTCTGCAGGGACAGGCGCACCCTATCGTGATCGCTCCGGCGTGGCCTAGGCAGCACTGGTACACCATGTTACTAGACTTGTCGATAGCCAACCCTATTCCCCTGCCTCTTTGCCCAGACCTCATAACGCAGGATCACGGCAAACTTCACCACCCAGACTAGCAATCCCTGAATATCACAGCATGACTGCTGCAGGTCTAAACCGATCGGAGTCACATTGCTCTGCCTCGGTTCTACAGGATTCTCCTGGGTGGTAGGAAGCCTTCCACTTGGTTAACGTATCTGGCCAACTGGAAGTGTTTCTCTTGCTGCTACGAAACACAATGTTTCTCCACCGAGGTTCGATACATTTCATCTTGGATTACCTCTGATCTTTCAAACATCAGCGCCTGGCGCGATTCATCATTAAGGGCCTCAAGGGCTTGGGGCATTTATACCCCAGTTTTGCCGCCCGCCATACCTGTGTCTTCAACGTTGTTATAAGCAGTCTTATGCCTGCCCCATTCGAGCCACTGACAACATGCTCTCTGAGATACCTGTCCTGAGAGAGTGTTTTTTGCTTGATGCCTGTGCATCGGCCAGACAAGTCTCCAAGCTTCAGGCTCTCACAGTGGACCCACGGTGCACTATGTTTCGCAAGGACAAGGTGCGGTTGTGACCACGTCCGGCCTTCCTCCCTAAGGTGCTGTTGACCTTTCCTATCATCCAGGATATCTTCCTTCGGTCTTCTTTCCGAAGCCACATTCATCGCGAAGGAGCACATTTGCCCTCTCTAGGCGCCGTAGGGCGCTTTTATGTCAAGCGGACAAGCCCTTTTATGCGCCCCAACTCTTCGTTGTCTTGGCAGACCGGATGAAGGGCCTACCTGTCTCCTCCCAGAGGTTTTCATCTTGGATGACGTCATGCCATTGCACCTCCTGTGACTTGGCCCATGTTCCATCGAGCCACCTTACTGCGCGTTTGGAAAGGGCTCAGGCTTCTACTGCTGCCTACAACACTCACATACCCTTCCAGGGTCAATGTTGTGCTACTACCTGGTCCTCGAACCGGACCTTTGCCTCTTTGGTCTAACTGTCCAGAGATCATGCAGCCTTTGGCTCAGCAGTTTGCATTCTGCAACATCTCACTCCGACCCCACCGCCTACGTAAGGCTTGGGAATCACCTACATGGAATGGATATGAGCAATCACTCAAAGAAGAAAAGACGGTTACTCACCGTTGTAACTGTTGTTCTTGGTGATGTGTTGCTCATATCCATTCCACACCCACCCTCCTTCCCCACTGTTGGGTGGCGGCAGAAGGAACTGAGGAGTGGGTGGGTCGGCTGGTGTATATATCCGGCGCCATGGTGGCGCCACTCCAGGGCGCCAGCCGACCCACTGAGTTGCTAGGGTAAAGTCTTCCGGCGAACATGCAGCGGCACGCACACCCCTCCTTGGAATGGATAGGCCCAACACATCTCGAAGAACAACAGTTACAATGGTGAGTAACCGTCTTTTCCTAGCCCCATTACAGCCCATCCTCGACCGTCGCTTCTTAATCATTCATTTAACGGCGGCGTCTTTTCCATTCACCTTGTCTGCGGTGACTCCCCAAGCCATGATCGCCTTCCACCTCGAGGGTGGACAATGAGAGCCTTCACACTAATTGGGATGCCTAACAAAGGTTTGGGGGTCGGATTCCAACGTATCCATCAACGTTGAGTCAAAGGGTCCTCCTTGGAACTGTCACCGAGGTAGCGCTTTCTCCACACAATTCCAAAGGTGCTCGGGCTAAAACAAAGTCAAAGTTCTCAAAGGGATGGTAAAGGAGTCCATGTTTCCTCTCAGCAGCCTTTCCACAACTTCTAAAACACGTGTCCTTGGTCAGAGATGGCCTCCTCTGCCCAAAGCTGGGACTTATGGGGCAATGATGCTGCTCTCTGATTGGCAGAGGGCGTTGGGAGGAGTTCTTAGAGGGTCACACAACCCACTTCGAACAGGTCACCGCCCCAGCACTCACTCTGATTGGTCAAATCTCCTCTCAGGGTGGTCCTATCAGGCGAACCCCATCCTGATTGGTAGAGGAAGTAGGTGGAGTTCTTAGAGGGTCACACAACCCACTTCCAGATGGCTCCTCCACCCCAGAACTTGCCTTGATTGGTCTAATCTCCTCTTGGGGTGGTCCCCAGCAGCTGAAACCCTTCCTGATTGGTAGAGGATGGTGGGAGAAGTTCTTAAGGGGTCACACGACCCACTTATGGACAGCTCACCCCACCCCACAACTCACCCTGATTGGTCAAATCTCCTCACAGGGCACTGCTAATGGGACAAAACCCATCTTGATGGGTAGAGGGCAGTGGAAGGAATTCTTAGAGGGTATGAAAACTATATGCTCACTATTTTTGTCAAAATAATTTGTATAATACTTTCAACACGAAATCATTTTTACACATCTTGTTGTTAAACATTTACTGATAACTATGTCAGTAAAGCTGTGTTGAATGAATGGACAGATCCATTTTATTTCTCAACATGTTGTTAATATAGGTGATTGTTGTACAATGTTCTGTAAATAATTGTGTAGAAACTTGTTTGAAATAAAATTTAATAGAAATTCAGTTAAGTACCAAACCACACATTACATTAGCAGTATTCCTTCTGTATATCAATGTTTCATTAAATTTCCAAAACACATTTTGAGACTATTTATTACTAGAAATTCACCTTGATCGATCAGTCCTTCAGCCGTCGTCTCATTTGCACCGATCACAACACATCTTCCATTCTTCTCGTATCATGGCCTTCCTTCCCCATGTGCGGCCATGTCTTTCATGATAACATCTTCCCATCTCTTTGGAGTTTGGCGAGTGCAGCTGCAGTCCATCGATTGTCAGTGAGCCTCACTATATGCCAGGCCTATCGCATTCTACTATGCATGCTCTCAACAACAATGCCCAGCACTCCACTCTGCTGTCTGATCTCTTCATTGGGGACTTTGTTGTGGATTGAAATTCCCAAATTCTTCTTTCCATCACCCTCTCCAGACAGTTCCTGCTCCTCTGTCAGCACCCATGTTTAGCTACCGTGCAACATTGCAGTACAGTAATTCCTCGCTTAACATTGTAGTTACATTCCTGAAAAATATGACTTGAAGTGAAACGTTGTTAAGCAAATCAATTTCCCCAGAAGAATTAATATAAATGGGTGGGGTTAGGTTCAGGAATTTTTTCACCAGACAAGAAACTAGATAGATAGATAGATAGATACACACACACATACACACACCCAAATCCTCATCCCCAGCCAGAGCCCTCAGCCCCAACACCCTAATTCTCATCCCAGCCAGAACCCTCATCCCCGCACCTAATCCTCAGCCCCAGCCCTCATCCCCGCACCTAATCCTCAGCCTCAGCCTGAGCCCCTCCTGCATCATGAATCCTCATCCTCAGCCCCACAGCCCTCACCCCTGCACTCCCTCCTATCCCCAAACTCCCTCCCAGAGGTGCACCTCCCCCTTCCACACACCTCTTCCCACCCCAAACTCCCTCCCAGAGCCTGCATCCCTCACCCCTTCCTACGCCCCACCCCCAGCCTGCACCCAAACTGCATCCCAAAGCCTGCACCTCTCACCCCCTCCTGCACACCACTCCCTGCCCCAGCCCAGAGCCTGCACCCAGCACCCAAACTCCATCCCAAAGCCTGCACCCCTTCTGTACCCTAATCCCCAGCCCT
This sequence comes from Mauremys reevesii, assembly GCF_016161935.1. NCBI lineage: Eukaryota > Metazoa > Chordata > Testudines > Geoemydidae > Mauremys > Mauremys reevesii. The sequence continues at coordinate 50,840,175 of NC_052625.1, forward strand.
GGATCTGCACCACACTTCCCCCAAACCTCCTCCCAAAGCCTTAGGCAGGTGGGAGGCAGAGTTTGGGGGCAGAGCAGGCGGCGGGTTCTAGGCACCACCAAAATTTCTACAAACTTGCCACCCATGCTCTCAGCTTATGCTGATGGAGGATATGTCTGTTGTCTCAGAAGTTGTTCTGGATTCAGCTGAAACCCAGAAAGATGCTCAGGAAGATGTTTCTCTAGAGCAACCCCTAGCTGAAAAGGGAAAGGACAACATTTCTGGAAATGGTGTTGCCTAAAATTGCTCCTGAAGGACTAAAACCTCATGTAGCTTTTGCAAGCAGTTTGCTGCAACTGAAGGGTGTGGAAGTGAGTTGACTGAGTTAGCTCAGAATGAATCATTGCCTGTAGCAAGCAAGAGTGTAGGTGCTGAGAAATTTGGTTCAGTTTCTAGCCACGGCCACCCAGAGTGGGGGCAAGTGGGGCAATTGCCCCAGGCCCGGGCCCTGCAGGCCCCGCGAGCTGCTCTGGGTTTTTGGCAGTGGGCCCTTTACTCGCTCCGGGTCTTGGCAGCGGGTCCTTCAGTGACGCGGGAGACTCGGGCAAGTGAAGAACCTGCTGCTGAAGTGCTGCCAAAGCCTCGGGCGCCAGCCGGTAGTACAGCGCCACAGCGGCGGGGCCAAAAAAAGAAAAAGAAAAAGCGCGATCGGCTGTGCCAGGCTGCTCTACTGCCACCACTTCATTCTTCGTCTGCATTTGGCGGCAGGTCCTTCCCTCCGAGAGAGACCCGCTGCTGAATTGCCGCGAAGACCAGCCCTGCCCCAGGCTCCTGAATCCTCTGGCGGCCCTGTTTCTAGCTGTCACAGTTCCTCAACTGTGTATAAATCCACTGACTTTGTTTGAGAAAGATCCAGGGTGGAAGCCATCCTATTAAAACCCACACCGCCTCTGTCACTGCTAAGCAGTTCTTTACATGCACCTGGGATGGCCGCTGCTCTTTTTGGTGAATCGGGCCAGCCCCAGTGTGTGTCAGGTAGAAATCCTGAATGAAAAAATGAAACCCTGGCGAAAATGGTTTCATTCTTCACAGCTCAAAGTATGGAAGGATAAACCACCTGACCCTGTCTTCTCCATCCTGTTGGCCACCCATCTTGGCCAGCAAGAAGGAACGGCTTTGGGCCATTGGAAAATAAGCATCAAGTGGGCTGGTCAGTGCCTACCCTGATGTTAAGACAGGAAAAGGCCAGAAAAATCCTTGACTTATTATGCCCACCCTCACGTAGGTCACCGCTTCATGATCACTCTGTAATGTGATCCCAGATTCTCCCAATATATCGGGAGTGTGGGAAGTTTTCTCTCTTCTCTGCCCCCTCACAGGGCCGTCCATGAGCCATGACATCCCACTGGTGTGCCAGCACCCTGCTGTTCATAAGTGTCTGGAGTCTGATGCTGTCCAGGCTCTATGCTGTACCTGTGACCCCTCTGAGCCTCTGGAGGTGCTTGCCAGCTGGAGCCCAGGAAGCTAAATTGCTGTGCCACATGCATGGATTCTGTGGGAATGGGAGCAACCCCCTGGCCCTGCAGCGTCACTATCAGTTCAAGGAGACAAACACACTCAGTGACAGCCTCCTGGGTGGTGAAAGGTGCAGGGTAGCCCTGGTTTCCTCTGCTGTTTGAGAACAACCATGCCCCTACGTGTCATCATTGCCATTGGAACTCAGACACCTCCGTTACCTGGAGAGGAACTGCAGCTGTCTCTGATCACACCAGCAGGCAAGAATATCACATGGTTCCTCGTAAACTGCTGAACTGGACTTTAGCTGCACATGACTTGATTCAGCAAGGTCCCCCAGACTGGACAGTTCCATTAAAGGACACACATTGTGACAAGCTCATGCCAGCAATTTGGTGTAAATTCTATAGGCACATTGCCATTTCAGAGAGATTTCATGAGCCCAGTTTGTACAGAGTGGATTTGGGCCAACAACAAAAAACAGCTTTAAATTCCAACCCTCTGATCACAAACTGTGCTCCCTTCTGACATTTAAGAGCCCCAGTTTCAGGACCCCAGGTGTTAAAATTGGATCAACAAGAACATTTGGTTCTTCCACCTCAGACTTCTCTGAAGGAGGGTCAAATCCACTTAAAGGGCATGAATAGCTCTCACATTGCACCTGCATGTGCTCTCCTGATTGAAACTAGCCATAAGGATTGGGATGAATGGGTAACCTGGGAATATTCTCACTCTTCCTTCAATGTTATCCACACAGAAGGGTCTGTTATTGTCTATGTTGGCAAAGCAGGTATGTGTGTAAGGACATGATGTAATATTGTGTTGATTAATGGGCACTGGGTCCAACCCATGGGCCTTATGCTGTCGCTGTTTCTATAATATAACCATCATTGTTGGTTGTGATAGTACATTTACTGTGCCTATATGGACTGTACAACAGTTAAATGCCTATCCTGAGATCTACAAGGAGGTTTCTCCCATTTCACTGGGAATGGGTCTCATTGCCATTAAGGTAAAAACACAGGCCATCACTCTTGGTGGGCGACGTTGCTTGGGTGGAGCCCCAGGGCACCAGGTCTTGGACATCTCATGCTTCACCCCATTTGGTGATCACTGGTTTCCAAATTATACTAGCAATTGGTCTGATTCTGCTGGTTTGTTGGATACAACGACTGATGCAGCGGCTGCAATGGATGGAAGATCAGACCCGGTACCACGGCGTTAAGGATGCGATGGGGATACTCACTCAGTGCAAGTACCCCATCAACGGGGGGACTTGATACCAGCCAGCTCTGTGTTTTGGGAACCAGGGCACAGTATCTAGCCTGTCTGACTCATGAAGACACCCCCTCCAGTCTCTGTGTGAGCCAAAACCAATCAGAGAAAAGGCTTGCAAAGAACAATGAAGGGCATTGGGAGACACACCTAGACCCCTCTAACAAGGGTGACAAGATTAAGACACCATCAGTTTAGGACTAAACAAAGACTGTGAATGGCTTGCCAATTACAGAACCAGTTTCTCCTCCCTTGGTTTTCACACCTCAGCTGCTGGAACAGGGCCCCATCCTCCCTGATTGATCTAACCTCGTTATCTCTAGCCTGCTTCTTGCTTGCTTATATATACACACCTGCCCCTGGAAATTTCCACTGCTTGCATCCGAAGAAGTGGGTATTCACCCACGAAAGCTCATGCTGCAAAACATCTGTTAGTCTATAAGGTGCCACAGGATTCTTTGCTGCTTCTTCCTTCAGTGTTATCCACGCAGAAGGGTCTGTTATTGTCTATGTTGGCAAAGCAGGTATGTGTGTAAGGACAAGATGTAATATTGTGTTGATTAATGGGCACTGGGTCCAACCCATGGGGCCTTATGCTAATCGCTGTTTCTATAATATAACCATCATTGTTGGTTGTGATATTACATTTACTGTGCCTATATGGACTGAACAACAGTTAAATCCCTATCCTGAGCCTTACAAGGAGGTTTCTCCCATTTCACTGGGAATGGGTCTCGTTGCCATTAAGGTAAAAACACAGGCCATCACTCTTGGTGGGAGACTTTGCTTGGGTGGAGCCCCAGTGCAACAGGTCTTTTAAATCTCATGCTTCACCCCATTTGGTGATCACTGGTTTCCAAATTATACTAGCAATTGGTCTGATTCTGCTGGTTTGTTGGATACAACGACTGATGCAGCGGCTGCAATGGATGGAAGATCAGACCTGGTACCACGGCGTTAAGGATGCGATGGGGATACTCACTCAGTGCAAGTACCCCATCAACGGGGGGACTTGATACCAGCCAGCTCTGTGTTTTGGGGAACCAGGGCACAGTATCTAGCCTGTCTGACTCATGAAAGACACCCCCCTCCAGTCTCTGTTTGAGCCAAAACCAATCAGAGAAAAGGCTTGCAGAGAACAATGAAGGGCATTGGGAGACACACCTGGACCCCTCCTAACAAGGGTGACAAGATTAAGACATCTCTATTTGCATACAGAATGAAGAACAGAGACAACTCCTCTAGCCTCATCTGCATGAAAGATGGGACAGGGATTAGCATAACGAATGAGGAACAGAGAACCTCACTAAACTTTGAGACCAGAAAAACAGGGACACAGTGCATCATGGGAATCCCTGCTCCAGGTGCTAATGAACCTACGCCTGCACACACTCAGCTTTGCAATTATCAGACCAATTCTAGTAATAAATCTTCAATTGATATCCCAAAATACTGAAGGAGCCTAGTTGCATTGTGAGCTCCCTGGAAGAAAACACTACCCATAGCCAAGAGTGATCAGTTCCTATTGTCTAGCTTAAAAAAAAAAAACCTTGAGTCATCAGTTTACCCACAAAGAAATCTAGTGTTCTCCCTTGAACTACTGTATTTTCTCTACAAAAACCCCTACCTGTGCCCAAGTCAGTGTTCTGATGTATAGACCCAAACTCTGCATCAGTTCCACTTGGACACCATCTCCTGACTGATCATGTTGAGGGCTCTGCCAGTCTCCAGCACTCAGGACCCAGAGCTACCACCATCACCTGGGAACCCCGACCAGTTCAAGCCTCATGGAGTGGGTGAGATTTCTCTCTCTCTCTCTGTTTTCTTTTCTACCACAGGTATTAACCTTTAAAATGTAACTGTTATATTTATTTAGCCCTCCTTGTGCAGTTATCACTATTATTCAATACATTACTTTTATGGTTCAGCTGGTTGCTTCTCTCTCTCTCTGAATTTTACTCTTTTGTGTTTTCAGCTTCCCCCATTAATTCTGCAGCAACGCTTCCTTTACCTAAGCTAAAGATCCCTGTAGCGCCCAAAAATACTGTGGGCTTTGCTCATTAAGTGGGTTACTACCAGTACAATTGTAACGTGAAAGTGGGATAGGGACGTGTTAAACTTGGGGCACATAAGGGGGAGGGGCAGCTGAAAGTGCGGCTCAACCCAGCCCATTGAGTACAGAGACACATGAGGGGATCAGCTGGAGGGTGCTGATTGACCCGGTCCACTCAGACTTAGGGGGTGGGGTGTGTGTGTGTGTGTTCATCTAATTCTAGGGCTGGAGGAACCCAGCCCTGGGGAACCTAGGTCCTGCAGGGTAGCTCCATTGGGAGGGGCCTTGCAGAAGGGAAAAGTAGAGCTCCATATGAACACACAAATGACATAAGCAGCATATTAACAGATTTACAGCACCCTCCTTCCCCACCCAGAAGAGTGACCCTAATAAATGGGCATAGCCCAAAGTAACGGGCACATCTGGTAACATGACCATCTTGGATAAGAGCCATTGATGGACCCATCCTCCATGACCTTATCTCATTCTTTTTTGAACGCCTTGTATAGTTTTGGACTTCAACACCCCTTGCCAATGAGTTCCATAAAGTGACTGTTCACTGTGTGAAGAAGCATTTCCTTACATTTGTTTTAAACCAGCTGCCTATTAATTTCATTATGTGACCCCTGGTTCTTGTGTTACATGAAGGAAGCAATAACTCTTCCTTATTCACTTTCTCCACTTATCATGATTTCTCAACATTTGCCATGACAACTACAGCCCACCTAGTAACTTAGTTCATTCATGCCCGACAGTACACATATCTAGCTCTCAACTGAATTAAATGCATTTACCAAACCTCATCCTATGCTGCGTTTTGAAGCGCCACTATTCAAAGGAACACTGGGCTGCCCTGTTGTGTACACCACTGCAGCAGTTAATGCTAACTATTCATCGCACTGTTCACAAGAATTTACTAGTCCTGTAAGGATTTTTCTTGAGAAGGCGAAGAAATGCTTTAACGCCGTCCATCTTGCTGATTTTTCTGCTTCGCTCTATTGTCTGCTGCTGATATTGATTGCACGCACCTGTGTCACATGTACATTGGAATATAATTCCACATAGTCCTACAATCCTTAGAAGATGATCCGAGAGGGAAGTAGAACATGTACTAAACTGGATTTTCTTTGCATTAGGAATTACAAATGTGCTCATTTTACAAATGAAAACTTGTCAGAACAAGGTAAATGTGCCCTGTCCTGAAGAAAAACTTCTTATTGCTTCTCAGTGTAGATTACAGCCCTTCTTGGCACCATCTCTATAGATTTGCCTCTGTGACTGGTTTTGCCTGCCTGCTTCGTGTTCCCGTTCATTAGGACTTAGGCCAACTTGACCCTTGTAATGGCTTTAATTCCCTTCACTACTATGAAGGAAAACATGGCCTACCTAGCAACAGCCTTATTAAGCAAGAGCTGCTGAGGCTTTCAATCCTCTGTGGAGAGTTCAGTTGTTCAAAACAAGTTTTTAAGTTTGAAGGGGAATAAAGGAAGTGCCCCCCCAAGAGATGGGGCTATTTTGGCAGTCAGGCCTTTTCCTGTTACACTGAAACAACTCTGTCGATGGTGATGTATTTTTGTGAAACAACCAAATTTCCCCACAGGTATGTTCTTGTCCTTCCATACTTTGAGCTGTGAAGAATGAAACCATTTTCGCCAGGGTTTCCCATTTTTTTCATTCAGGATTTCTACCTGACACACACTGGGGCTGGCCCGATTCACCAAAGAGCAGCGGCCATCCCAGGTGCAGAAAATTTAAAAACTTGTTTTGAACAACTGAACTCTCCACAGAGGATTGAAAGCCTCAGCAGCTCTTGCTTAATAAGGCTGTTGCTAGGTAGGCCATGTTTTCCTTCATAGTAGTGAAGGGAATTAAAGCCATTACAAGGGTCAAGTTGGCCTAAGTCCTAATGAACGGGAACACGAAGCAGGCAGGCAAAACCAGTCACAGAGGCAAATCTATAGAGATGGTGCCAAGAAGGGCTGTAATCTACACTGAGAAGCAATAAGAAGTTTTTCTTCAGGACAGGGCACATTTACCTTGTTCTGACAAGTTTTCATTTGTAAAATGAGCACATTTGTAATTCCTAATGCAAAGAAAACCCAGTTTAGTACATGTTCTACTTCCCTCACGGATCGTCTTCTAAGGATTGTAGGACTATGTGGAATTATATTCCGATGTACATGTGACACAGGTGCGTGCAATCAATATCAGCAGCAGACAATAGAGCGAAGCAGAAAAATCAGCAAGATGGACGGCATTAAAGCATTTCTTCGCCTTCTCAAGAAAAATCCTTACAGGACTAGTAAATTCTTGTGAACAGTGCGATGTATAGTTAGCATTAACTGCTGCAGTGGTGTACACAACAGGGCAGCCCAGTGTTCCCTTTGAATAGTGGCGCTTCAAAACGCAGCATAGGATGAGGTTTGGTAAATGCATTTAATTCAGTTGAGAGCTAGATATGTGTACTGTTGGGCATGAATGAACTAAGTTACTAGGTGGGCTGTAGTTGTCATGGCAAATGTTGAGAAATCATGATAAGTGGAGAAAGTGAATAAGGAAGAGTTATTGCTTCCTTCATGTAACACAAGAACCAGGGGTCACATAATGAAATTAATAGGCAGCTGGTTTAAAACAAATGTAAGGAAATGCTTCTTCACACAGTGAACAGTCACTTTATGGAACTCATTGGCAAGGGGTGTTGAAGTCCAAAACTATAAAAGGCGTTCAAAAAAGAATGCGATAAGGTCATGGAGGATGGGTCCATCAATGGCTCTTATCCAAGATGGTCATGTTACCAGATGTGCCCGTTACTTTGGGCTATGCCCATTTATTAGGGTCACTCTTCTGGGTGGGGAAGGAGGGTGCTGTAAATCTGTTAATATGCTGCTTATGTCATTTGTGTGTTCATATGGAGCTCTACTTTTCCCTTCTGCAAGGCCCCTCCCAATGGAGCTACCCTGCAGGACCTAGGTTCCCCAGGGCTGGGTTCCTCCAGCCCTAGAATTAGATGAACACACATACACACACCCTACCCCCTAAGACTGAGTGGACCGGGTCAATCAGCACCCTCCAGCTGATCCCCTCATGTGTCACTGTACTCAATGGGCTGGGTTGAGCAGCACTTTCAGCTGCCCCTCCCTTATGTGCCCCAAGTTTAACACGTCCTATCCCACTTTCACGTTACAATTGTACTGGTAGTAACCCACTTAATGAGCAAAGCCCACAGTATTTTTGGGCGCTACAGGGATCTTTAGCTTAGGTAAAGGCGTTGCTGCAGAATTAATGGGGAAGCTGAAAACACAAAAGAGTAAAATTCAGAGAGAGAGAAGCAACCAGCTGAACCATAAAAGTAATGTATTGAATAATAGTGATAACTGCACAAGGAGGGCTAAATAAATATAACAGTTACATTTTAAAGGTTAATACCTGTGGTAGAAAAGAAAACAGAGAGAGAGAGAGAAATCTCACCCACTCCATGAGGCTTGAACTGGTCGGGGTTCCCAGGTGATGGTGGTAGCTCTGGGTCCTGAGTGCTGGAGACTGGCAGAGCCCTCAACATGATCAGTCAGGAGATGGTGTCCAAGTGGAACTGATGCAGAGTTTGGGTCTATACATCAGAACACTGACTTGGGCACAGGTAGGGGTTTTTGTAGAGAAAATACAGTAGTTCAAGGGAGAACACTAGATTTCTTTGTGGGTAAACTGATGACTCAAGGGTTTTTTTTTTAAACTAGACAATAGGAACTGATCACTCTTGGCTATGGGTAGTGTTTTCTTCCACGGAGCTCACAATGCAACTAGGCTCCTTCAGTATTTTGGGATATCAATTGAAGATTTATTACTAGAATTGGTCTGATAATTGCTAAGCTGAGTGTGTGCAGGCGTAGGTTCATTAGCACCTGGAGCAGGGATTCCCATGATGCACTGTGTCCCTGTTTTTCTGGTCTCAAAGTTTAGTGAGGTTCTCTGTTCCTCATTCGTTATGCTAATCCCTGTCCCATCTTTCATGCAGATGAGGCTAGAGGAGTTGTCTCTGTTCTTCATTCTGTATGCAAATAGAGATGTCTTAATCTTGTCACCCTTGTTAGGAGGGGTCTAGGTGTGTCTCCCAATGCCCTTCATTGTTCTCTGCAAGCCTTTTCTCTGATTGGTTTTGGCTCAAACAGAGACTGGAGGGGGGTGTCTTTCATGAGTCAGACAGGCTAGATACTGTGCCCTGGTTCCCCAAAACACAGACCTGGCTGGTATCAAGTCCCCCCATTGATGGGGTACTTGCACTGAGTGAGTATCCCCATTGCATCCTTAACGCCGTGGTACCGGGTCTGATCTTCCATCCATTGCAGCCGCTGCATCAGTCGTTGTATCCAACAAACCAGCAGAATCAGACCAATTGCTAGTATAATTTGGAAACCAGTGATCACCAAATGGGGTGAAGCATGAGATTTAAAAGACCTGTTGCACTGGGGCTCCACCCAAGCAAAGTCTCCCACCAAGAGTGACGGCCTGTGTTTTTACCTTAATGGCAACGAGACCCATTCCCAGTGAAATGGGAGAAACCTCCTTGTAAGGCTCAGGATAGGGATTTAACTGTTGTTCAGTCCATATAGGCACAGTAAATGTAATATCACAACCAACAATGATGGTTATATTATAGAAACAGCGATTAGCATAAGGCCCCATGGGTTGGACCCAGTGCCCATTAATCAACACAATATTACATCTTGTCCTTACACACATACCTGCTTTGCCAACATAGACAATAACAGACCCTTCTGCGTGGATAACACTGAAGGAAGAGTGAGAATATTCCCAGGTTACCCATTCATCCCAATCCTTATGGCTAGTTTCAATCAGGAGAGCACATGCAGGTGCAATGTGAGAGCTATTCATGCCCTTTAAGTGGATTTGACCCTCCTTCAGAGAAGTCTGAGGTGGAAGAACCAAATGTTCTTGTTGATCCAATTTTAACACCTGGGGTCCTGAAACTGGGGCTCTTAAATGTCAGAAGGGAGCACAGTTTGTGATCAGAGGGTTGGAATTTAAAGCTGTTTTTTGTTGTTGGCCCAAATCCACTCTGTACAAACCGGGCTCATGAAATCTCTCTGAAATGGCAATGTGCCTATAGAATTTACACCCCAATTGCTGGCATGAGCTTGTCACAATGTGTGTCCTTTCATGGAACTGTCCAGTCTGGGGGACCTTGCTGAATCAAGTCATGTGCAGCTAAAGTCCAGTTCAGCAGTTTATGAGGAACCATGTGATATTCTTGCCTGCTGGTGTGATCAGAGACAGCTGCAGTTCCTCTCCAGGTAACGGAGGTGTCTGAGTTCCAATGACAATGATGACACATAGGGGCATGGTTGTTCCCCAAACAGCAGAGGAAACCAAGGCTACCCTGCACCTTTCACCACCCAGGAGGCTGTCACTGAGTGTGTTTGTCTCCTTCGAACTGATAGTGACGCTGCAGGGCCAGGGGGTTGCTCCCATTCCCACAGAATCCATGCATGTGGCACAGCAATTTAGCTTCCTGGGCTCCAGCTGGCAAGCACTTCCAGAGGCTCAGAGGGGTCACAGGTACAGCATAGAGCCTGGACAGCATCAGACTCCAGACACTTATGAACAAGGATGTCATGGCTCATGGACGGGCCCTGTGAGGGGGTAGAGAAGAGAGAAAAACTTCCCACGCTCCCCCCGTATATATTGGGAGAATCTGGGATCAATATTACAGAGTGATCATGAAGCGGTGACCTACGTGAGGGTGGGCATAATAAGTCAAGGATTTTTCTGGCCTTTTCCTGTCTTAACATCGGGGTAGGCACTGACCAGCCCACTTGATGCTTATTTTCCAATGGCCCAAAGCCGTTCCTTCTTGCTGGCCAAGATGGGTGGCCAATAGGATGGAGAAGACAGGGTCAGGTGGTTTATCCTTCCATACTTTGAGCTGTGAAGAATGAAACCATTTTCGCCAGGGTTTCCCATTTTTTTCATTCAGGATTTCTACCTGACACACAATGGGGCTGGCCTGATTCACCAAAGAGCAGTGGCCATCCCAGGTGCATGTAAAGAACTGCTTAGCAGTGACAGAGGCGGTGTGGGTTTTAATAGGGAGGGCTTCCACCCTGGATCTTTCTCAAACAAAGTCAGTGGATTTATACACAGTTGAGGAACTGTGACAGCTAGAAACAGGGCCGCCCAGAGGATTCAGGGAGCCTGGGGCAGGGCCGGGTCTTCGGCGGCAATTCAGCAGCGGGTCTCTCTCGGAGGGAAGGACCTGCCGCCAAATGCAGACGAAGAATGAAGTGGTGGCAGTAGAGCAGCCTAAGTACAGCCGATCGCGGCTTTTTTCTTTTTCTTTTTTTTTTGGCCCCCGCCGCTTGTGGCGCTCGTACTCACCGGCTGGTGCTCCGAGGCTTTGGCAGCACTTCAGCAGCAGGTCCTTCACTCGCTCCGAGTCTCCCGCGTCACTGAAGGACCCGCTGCCGAAAACCCAGAGCAGCTCGCGGGGCCCCTGCAGGGCCCGGGGCCTGGGGCAAATTGCCCCACTTGCCCCCACTCTGGGTGGCCGTGGCTAGAAACTGAACCAAATTTCTCAGCACCTACACTCTTGCTTGCTACAGGCAATGATTCATTCTGAGCTAACTCAGTCAACTCACTTCCACACCCTTCAGTTGCAGCAAACTGCTTGCAAAAGCTACATGAGGTTTTAGTCCTTCAGGAGCAATTTTAGGCAACAATTCATTTCCCCCAGAAATGTTGTCCTTTCCCTTTTCAGCTAGGGGTTGCTCTAGAGAAACATCTTCCTGAGCATCTTTCTGGGTTTCAGCTGAATCCAGAACAACTTCTGAGACAACGGACATATCCTCCATCAGCATAAGCTGAGAGCATGGGTGGCAAGTTTGTAGAAATTTTGGTGGTGCCCAGAACCCGCCGCCCAACTCTGCACCCCCCAAACTCTGCCTCCCACCTGCCTAAGGCTTTGGGAGGAGGTTTGGGGAGGTGTGGAGTGCAGATCCAGGGCTGGGGATTAGGGTGCAGAAGGGGTGCAGGGTGCAGGCTTTGGGATGGAGTTTGGGTGCTGGGTGCAGGCTCTGGGCTGGGGCAGAGAGTGGGTGTGCAGGAGGGGGTGAGGGGTGCAGGCTTTGGGATGCAGTTTGGGTGCAGGCTGGGGGTGGGGGGAAAGGAAAGGGGTGAGGGATGCAGGCTCTGGGAGGGAGTTTGGAGGTGGGAAGAGGTGTGTGGGAAGGGGAGGGGGTGCACCCTCTGGGAGGGAGTTTGGGGATAGGAGGGAGTGCAGGGGTGAGGGCTGTGGGGCTGAGGATGAGGGCTTCATGATGCAGGGGGGGCTCAGGGCTGGGTCTGAGGATTAGGGTGTGGGGGGATGAGGGTTGGGGCTGAGGATTAGGGTGCGGGGGATGAGGGCTCTGGCTGGGGATGAGAATTAGGGTGTGGGGGGCTGAGGGCTCTGGCTGGGGATGAGGATTTGGGTGTGTGTATGTGTGTGTGTATCTATCTATCTATCTAGTTTCTTGTCTGGTGAAAAAAATTTCCCTGGAACCTAACCCCACCCATTTATATTAATTCTTCTGGGGAAATTGGATTTGCTTAACAACGTTTCACTTCAAGTCATATTTTTCAGGAATGTAACTACAATGTTAAGCGAGGAATTACTGTATTGCAATGTTGCACGGTAGCGAAACATGGGTGCTGACAGAGGAGCAGGAACTGTCTGGAGAGGGTGATGGAAAGAAGAATTCTGGGAATTTCAATCCACCACAAAGTCCCCAATGAAGAGATCAGACAGCAGAGTGGAGTGCTGGGCATTGTTGTTGAGAGCATGCATAGTAGAATGCAATAGGCCTGGCATATAGTGAGGCTCACTGACAATCGATGGACTGCAGCTGCACTCGGCCAAACTCCAAAGAGATGGGAAGATGTTATCATGAGAAGACATGGCCGCACATGGAGAAGGAAGGCCATGATACGAGAAGAATGGAAGACGTGTTGTGATCGGCGCAAATGAGACGACGGCTGAAGGACTGATCGATCAAGGTGAATTTCTAGTAATAAATAGTCATAAAAATGTGTTTTGGAAATTTAATGAAACATTGATATACAGAAGGAATACTGCTAATGTAATGTGTGGTTTGGTACTTAACTGAATTTCTATTAAATTTTATTTCAAACAAGTTTCTACACAATTATTTACAGAACATTGTACAACAATCACCTATATTAACAACATGTTGAGAAATAAAAATGGATCTGTCCATTCATTCAACACAGCTTTACTGACATAGTTATCAGTAAATGTTTAACAACAAGATGTGTAAAAATGATTTCGTGTTGAAAGTATTATACAAATTATTTTGACAAAAAATAATGAGCATATAGTTTTCATACCCCTCTAAGAATTCCTTCCACTGCCCTCTACCCATCAAGATGGGTTTTGTCCCATTAGCAGTGCCCTGAGAGGAGATTTGACCAATCAGGGTGAGTTGTGGGGTGGGGTGAGCCGTCCGTAAGTGGGTCGTGTGACCCCTCTAAGAACTTCTCCCACCATCCTCTACCAATCAGGAAGGGTTTCAGCTGCTGTGGACCACCCCAAGAGGAGATTAGACCAATCAAGGCAAGTTCTGGGGTGGAGTGAGCCATCTGGAAGTGGGTTGTGTGACCCCTCTAAGAACTCCACCTACTTCCCTCTACCAATCAGGATGGGGTTCGCCCCGATAGGACCACCCTGAGAGGAGATTTGACCAATCAGAGTGAGTGCTGGGGCGGGGTGACCTGTTCGGAAGTGGGTTGTGTGACCCCTCTATGAACTCCTCCCAACGCCCTCTGCCAATCAGAGAGCAGCATCATTGCCCCAGAAGTCCCAGCTTTGGGCAGAGGAGGCCATCTCTGACCAAGGACACATGTTTTAGAAGTTGTGGAAAGGCTGCTGAGAGGAAACATGGACTCCTTTACCATCCCTTTGAGAACTTTGGACTTTGTTTTAGCTCCGAGCACCTTTGGAATTGTGTGGAGAAAGCGCTACCTCGGTGACAGTTCCAAGGAGGACCCTTTGACTCAACGATGATGGATACATTGGAATCCGACCCCGAAAACTTTGTTAGGCATCCCAATTAGTGTGAAGGCCTCTCATTGTCCACCCCCCTCGAGGTGGAAGGTGATCATGGCTTGGGGGAGTCACCGGCAGACAAGGTGAATGGAAAAGACGTCGCTCGGTTAAATGAATGATTAAGAAGCGACGGTCGAGGATGGGCTGTAATGGGGCTAGGAAAAGACGGTTACTCACCATTGTAACTGTTGTTCTTCGAGATGTGTTGCTCATATCCATTCCATGTAGGTGTGTGCGTGCCGCGTGCATGTTCGTCGGAAGACTTTTACCCTAGCAACTCAGTGGGTCGGCTGGGCACCCCCTGGAGTGGCGCCACCATGGTGCCGGATATATACACCAGCCGACCCACCCACTCCTCAGTTCCTTCTTGCCGGCCACTCCAACAGTGGGGAAGGAGGGTGGGTGTGGAATGGATATGAGCAACACATCTCGAAGAACAACAGTTACAACGGTGAGTAACCGTCTTTTCTTCTTCGAGTGGTTGCTCATATCCATTCCATGTAGGTGATTCCCAAGCCTTACGTAGGCGGTGGGGTCGGAGTGAGATGTTGCAGAATGCAAACTGCTGAGCCAAAGGCTGCATGATCTCTGGACAGTTAGACCAAAGCGGCAAAGGTCTGGTTCGAGGACCAGGTAGTAGCACCACATAGCCCCTGGAAGGGTATGTGAGTCAGGAAGGCAGCAGAAGAAGCCTGAGCCCTTTCCAAACGAGCAGTAAGGTGGCTCGATGGAACATGGGCCAAGTCACAGGAGGTGCAAATGCATGACGTCATCCAAGATGAAAACCTCTGGGAGGAGACAGGTGGGCCCTTCATCTGGTCTGCCAAGACAACGAAGAGTTGGGGCGTACGAAAGGGCTTGTCCACTTGACATAACAAGCGAGCGCCCTACGGCGTCTAGGGAGGGCAAATGTGCTCCCTTCGCGATGAATGTGGCTTCGGAAAGAAGACCGGAAGGAAGATATCCTGGATGATAGGAAAGGTCAACAGCACCTTAGGGAGGAAGGCCGGACGTGATCACAACCGCACCTTGTCCTTGCGAAACATAGTGCACCGTGGGTCCACTGTGAGAGCCTAAAGCTTGGAGACTTGTCTGGCCGATGCAAAGGCTACAAGGAAAAAACTCTCTCTCAGGACAGGTATCTCAGCGAGCATGTTGTCAGTGGCTTGAATGGGGCAGGCATAAGACTGCTTATAACCAGGTTGAAGACCCAGGTTTGGTGGGGCAGCAAAACTGGGGGTATAAATGCCCCAAACCCTTGAGGCCCTTAATGGTGAATCGCGCCAGGCGCTGATGTTTGAAACATCAGAGGTAATCCAAGATGAAATGTATCGGAACCTCGGTGGGAGAAACATTGTGTTTCGTAGCAGCAAGAGAAACACTTCCAGTTGGCCAGATACGTTAACCAAGTGGAAGGCTTCCTACCACCCAGGAGAATCCTGTAGAACCGAGGCAGAGCAACGTGACTCCGATCGGTTTAGACCTGCAGCAGTCATGCTGTGATATGCAGGGATTGCTAGACTGGGTGGTGAAGTTTGCCGTGATCCTGCGTTATGAGGTCTGGGCAAAGAGGCAGGGGAATAGGGTTGGCTATCGACAAGTCTAGTAACATGGTGTACCAGTGCTGCCTAGGCCACGCCAGAGCGATCATGATAGCGTACGCTCTGTCCCTGCAGAGTTTTAGCAGGACCCTGTGAACCAGCGGGCACGGTGGGAAAGCGTACAGCAGAGGGCTCGCCCACGGCATCAGAAAAGCAGCCAAGATCGAGCCCGGGGAGAGGCCTTGGAATGAGCAGAACTTCCCTCTCGTTCCGTTCTCGCAAGAGCGAAGAGGACTATGCGGGGAAAACCCCACTTCCGGAAAAGGAATGGATAAGATCCGGCGGAATCAACCACTTGAGAGACAGGAAGGATCTGCTGAGGCGATCAGCCAGAGTGCTCCGGACCACTGGGAGAAAGGACGGTACCAGGTCCATCAATTGGGCTGTGCAGGAGTCCCGGAGCTGGCCCGTGCTCCTCCGTGCTTGTTTATGCAACGCGTGTCCGTTGTGTTGTTTGTGAACACCGAGACACAACAGCCTTGCAGGTGCTGCTGAAGCGTCTGTTACACAAGGCAGACTGCTCTCAACTCCCGGACATTGATGTGCAAGGCCAGCTGGTGAGCCAATCGAAGGCCTTAAGTGTGAAACTGACCCAAGTAAGCACCCCAGCCGAGAGATGGGGCGTCCATCATGAGGACACCGAGGGGTGAGGTGGATGGAACAGCATCCCTGCACACATCAGGGAGGCGTCGACCCCAGTCGAGGAGCCTAGGGCGCTCGGGGATCGAGGCGACCATGACCATATCACCTTTGGCGGGTGGTACACTGAGGTGAGTCACGATTAAAGTGTACGGAGGCGCAGCCTGGCATGTTTGGTTATGAACGTGCAGGCAGCCATGTGACCCAGGAAACCTAGGCAAGTTCAAGCCACAGTTGTCAGGAAGGTCCATAGACCTTGTACAATGGTTACCATCGCGTGAAACCAAGGCGTAGGTAAGCAGGCTGTGCGATACTGGAGTCAGGGTGGCCCCAGTTAAGTCTATTCCTCTATGGGAATCAGGTGGATTCCTCTTTATGGATCATCAGGCCTGAACGCAGGAATAGGACCTTGTCGACGCCCACATGAGTGGTAACTTGGGCCCCGGTGGTCCCTGGAATGAGCCAATCGTCTAGATATAGAGAACGTGTATCCGACGGTGGCGGAGAGGTGGCGACTACAGCCAGACACTGTGGATACACATGGGCTGTATAGAGGCCAGCCGGGAGGACCGTAAACTGGAAATGACGGTTGGCCACAAACCGGAGGTACCTTCTGTGCGGAGGATAAGTGGCGACGTGAAAATATGCGCCCGTTATATCAAGGGCGGAATACCCGTCTCCGGGATGCAAGGATGAGATGACGGTCCCATGGACACCATGCGGAACTCCAGGTCTATCATGAACTTGGTGAGCTCCAGGTCTAGGGTAGGTCTGAGACCTCTCTTCGCCTTGGAGATCAGGAATCAGAGGGACTAGAACCCTTTGCCCCATTCGTCCTTAGGACCTCCTCTATAGCTCCGATGGTGAGGAGCGTCCGCATGCCTTGCAAAAGGAATTGCTTGTGAGAGGGGTGCCTAAGATGGACGAGGAGGGATAGGCTTTTGCCCGATTGGTGGTTAGGAGGACCCTGATTTTGGCCCCTTTGGGGTCCCGACCAACGCCTACGATTGCCTCAGCGACGCCTGCTGGCAAAGCCCTGTCTTTGTCTAGGCGCAGGGTAAGGGCAGTGAGGCTGGGCGGAAAGGTCGGCGGTGAGACATCGGTATGCATATGCCGAGAGGGTGTGCATAGTGACCTTGCTGTCCTTTGGCCTTGCAGCCTAGGGTCAGCTGTGAGAACAGGCCTTTGTCATTGAAGGACAAGTCCTGTATAGTGTGCAGCAGCTGCGAGGGGAGGCTCAATAACTGAAGCCATGAAATGTGCCTCGTGGCCACACCCGAGGCCAGAGTCGTGGCTGAGGAGTCAGCTACATCCAACAAGGCCTGGAGGGAAGCTCTCACCATTTTCGTTCCATTTTTCCAGGAGGGCATCAAACCCCTGACAGAAGTTCAGAGAAAACGACTCTGTAAAGTCTCCCAGCGCCGCCCATAGTAACGGCTGAGCAGGGCTTGCTGGTTTGCAAGGCGAAGTTGTAGGGCGCCTGCCGAGTACATCTTATGGCCCAGGGAGTCCATTTGCCTAGCCTCCTTGAATTTAGGGGCTGGTACCTGTCGGCCATGGCGTTGCATGTTATTGACGGACTAAGTGGCAAGGGAGCAGGGGAAAGATGTACCTATAGGTACCCGTCACCCCTGGAGGATACCATGCACACGCATTCGACTCCCGAGCCCACGGGCGGGATAGTGACCACTTGGAGATTCATAGTGAACACCGCTCGTCTCGGGAGGTCCTGATGGGCCCCCAAGCCGATTAGGGGGAGGCCGAAGGAGTACGCTCCTGCCAGCGCCTCATGTGGGGAGGAGGAAGAAGAAAGGCCAGGGACAAGTGGGTCCTGTGTGGGCTCATGCTCCTGGACGACCTCCTGATCCAGTGGGATGTGGGAATCCGGTGGCTGAACTGGGCTTCCTCCATACCGGTCGGAGGGGGACGGCCAACCGTCGCCTCTGGCACCCAGTGCTCTGACAGAACAAAGCGAGATCGGGGATCGGTACCGGGAGGCATACTGGTGTCGGGAGCGAAAATGGGACCTGCGACTGGAGCGGTGCCAGGAGCTGGATCGGCACCGAGTGTGCCAGGTCGGCGAACGGGACGCTGATCGGTGCCGCGAGTACGACCAGTACTGAAATGGAGAACGGTGCCAGGACCGTGAGCGGTGCCGGCACCTGGCTTGGCGACGGGACCGAGAACATCTGCGAGACCGCGATCGTGAACGCTGCTGCTCTGAGGTGCCGACGGAGGGTGGTCTGAGCAAGGCAGGCTTGCCGATCGACAATATAACCCGCACCGGCGGTGCTGGACTCGACGGCTCTTGCGTGGCCGGAGTCGACAGTGCTGATAATGTTGGTGCCGCAGCAGGTATCAGAACCGGGCAGACCGAGTTGGTATAGCGTTCAGGCTGCGGAGCAGGCGGCTCCGACGCAGCTGGAGAGTAAGCTCAACCACGGCTTGTACCGGGGAGCTTTCCGGTACCAGACTCGACAGCTCTTGCATGGCCGGAGTGAACGGTGCCGATACCGTCGCTGCCGCAGCAGGTATAGGTGCCAGGCAGTGCAACTTAGGAGAGCGCTCGGGCTGCGGAGCAGGCGGCTCTGACGCAGCTTAATAGCGAGCTCGACCATGGGTCGTACCGGGGAGCTTTCCAGCACCGGACTCGACGGCTCTTGCATGGCCAGAGTTAACGGTGCGGATATTGTCGGTGCCGCCGCAGACATCGGTGCCAGGCGATCCGACTTAGCATAGTGCTCGGGCTGCGGAGCAGGCGGCTCGGACGCAGCAAGAATCTTGTGCCTCTTCATACTCCAGGAGAGGGATCCATGCCGAGTGGACGTCGGAGCCAGCGACGGCCGGTGCCGAGAGGCCTTGGCGGTACCGGCGATCCGGTGCCGAGGGAGCGCTCCTTGAAGACTAACCAGCGCTCGGTGCCGAGAGCGGAGGAGCAAGAGCTGCCTCCCTCAGGAGCTGCTTGAGACGAAAGTCCCGCTCCCCTTTTGTTCTCGGATTAAAGGCCTTACAAAAGCGGCACTTATCTGTTAGGTGAGATTCCTCAAGGTACTTAGGAGAGGATCTCTTGTCGGCATCGGCTTGTGGCCGGCCGAGCATTGTAAAACCCTGTGGACTGGGCCCTCCTATGAATTAAATATTCTAACTATACTACTATAGAAATCTGAACTATAATTAACGAGAGAAACTATGAGTAGCTAGGGAAGTGGAGGTCAGCTAAGCCGCGCTCCACTGTTCCAACGACCGACACGGGCGGTAAGAAGGAACTGAGGAGTGGGTGGGTCGGCTGGTGTATATATCCGGCACCATGGTGGCGCCACTCCAGGGGGCGCCCAGCCGACCCACTGAATTGCTAGTGTAAAAGTCTTCCGACGAACGTACACGCGGCGCGCACACACCTACATGGAATGGATATGAGCAATCACTCGAAGAAGAACCAGGGATTGCATAAATTAACAACAAGCAGTAGAGTGCTTACACTGTTTCTTTACTGAAAATCTCTCAACAGCTTGACGATGCCTTTCTAGAGGCCTCTGAGAACTTACACATCGGTAGCCCTGTGGGAAAAAATATATCGTGCATCAGCTGTTTTTGCTCATGCCTGAGACACAAATCTCAAGAGGAAAATCTGGAAAAGGACAAAATGGAAGAATGAATTGTAGTGAGATGAGGCCTGAGGCCTGATCTGAAGTAAGGGTCAAGATGTTGCTAAGCAAATTTAGGCTGTGAGCCAGAGGCAGGCCCTGCTCACAGAAATTGGCAAAAAGAGGGCTGCTAGAAGAGGAAGGGTTTCAGCTACTGTGTACAGATATGGTCTCCTCACCTCAAAAAAGATATTCTAGCACTAGAAAAGGTTCAGAAAAGGGCAACTAAAATGATCAGGGGTTTGGAGAGGGTCCCATAGGAGGAGAGATTAAAGAGGCTAGGACTCTTCAGCTTGGAAAAGAGGAGACTAAGGTGGGATATGATAGAGGTATATAAAATCATGAGTGATGTTGAGAAAGTGGAAAAGGAAAAGTTATTTACTTAGTCCCATAATACAAGAACTAGGGGGTCACCAAATGAAATTAATAGGCAGCAGGTTTAAAACAAATAAAAGGAAGTTCTTCTTCACGCAGCGCAGAGTCAACTTGTGGAACTCCTTACCTGAGGAGGTTGTGAAGGCTAGGACTATAACAGCGTTTAAAAGAGAACTGGATGAATTCATGGAGGTTAAGTCTAGTAATGGCTATTAGCCAGGATGGAGTAAGGAATGGTGTCCCTAGCCTCTGTTCGTCAGAGGATGGAGATGGATGGCAGGAGAGAGATCACTTGATCATTGCCTGTTAGGTTCACTCCCTCTGGGGCACCTGGCATTGGCCACTGTTGGTAGACAGATACTGGGCTAGATGGACCTTTGGTCTGACCCGGTACGGCCGTTCTTATGTTCTTAGGAACGTATGCCAAAACAGCACCAGAACAGCTGGGTACGAACACATCCCACACAGATAACAAGGAACAGGCAGACCCAGCCTAAGGACAGTATAAAAGCACAATATGATGAATAGACAATAGGAAAGGATAATATGATGGACAGACTGTATAATGGAAGGATTTGTTCGAAACGACCTGTGCCAGGAGAAAGGCAGTAATGCGCAAAGGGGCTGCACCTCAATGCATCAGGAGTGATGAGTAATCTGTTCTGCACCTGTGTATAAGAATACGTACCGGAAAGCACATCTTTGTCCAGCCTAGGGAGCAGTGGAAATCCCCACCACTGACTGAGCTGTGTCCATTGCAGGGAGCATCACACCAGTAGCTACTGACAACAGGAACCAGCTCAGACTTCCTTATGGTAGGGGTCATGGCATCCATTTTTACAGGCGGCGCCACAAGGTTGTGTTAAAGCAGGCGATTAATAAAACATATTTAAATGTGTCAATACGAATGTGTCCCCCGCTCCATACTTGTGTGAGTAAAACATGGTACATGACATGGATATAAATTGGCAGTCAGGAAGTTTAGGCTTGAAATTAGACGAAGGTTTCTAACCATCAGGGGAGTGAAATTCTGGAACAGCCTACCGAGGAAACAGTGGGGCGAAGGACCTCTCTGGCTTTAAGTTTAAGCTTGATAAGTTTATGGAGGGAATGGTTTGATAGGATAACACTATTTAGTCAATAGGTCAATAACGTGCCGCCACTGGTAATTAGTACCGAGGGTCAATGTTGGGATATTGAAAGTCTTTTTCCCGAGTGTCTGGCTGGAGAGTCTTGCCCGCATGCTCGGGGTTCAGCTGATCACCATATTTGGGGTTGGGAAGGAATTTTCCTCCAGGGTAGATTGGCAGTGGCACTGGAGGTTTTTCACCTTCCTCCGCAGCATGGGGCAGGGATCGCTTGCTGGAGGATTACCTGCTACTTGAAGTCTTTAAACCAGGATTTGGGGACTGCAACAGCTGAGTCAAGGGAGAGAATTATTTCAAGAGTGGGTGGGTCAGCTTTTGTGGCCTGCATTTTGCAGGAGGTCAGACTAGATGATCATAATGGTCCCTTCTGATCTTAAGTTCTATGATTCTATGTCTCCACAGACGGCTCTGTTAAATAACTATATTACACCCCCCCGGAAGTTGGGAGCTTTGGTGGGGTGACCCCTACCATAAGGAAGTCCATTTTGTCCTTTTCCAGATTTCCCTCTTGAGATCTGTGTCTCAGACGTGAGCAAAAACAGCTGATGCATGATAGACTTACTCCCACAGGGCTACCGACATGTAAGTTCTCAAAGGCCTCTAGAAAGGCATCTGTGACAGGTGGGATCACAGAAACCCCCTGGGAGCTGCCACCTGATGTGCCCATTCTACTGCTACCCCTGCTTTCCCTGCCAGCTCAGGACCCCAGCACCCTGTCTTGCTGAGCCAGACACTCCCGTCTGCTCCAACACAGACCCAGGGTCTGAATTACTTGCCCCAAGCTGCAGGTTTACCTGAAAGCAGCTAACAGAAGTGTTCCTGTCTTTAACACTCAGATGCCCAGCTCCCAATGGGGTCTAAATCCAAATAAATCCATTTTACCCTGTATACAGCTTAAAATGCGCAAATCTATATCTAATCAAACTGAATACAGATAAGATCCCCACCAGTTCCACAATGCTCCTTTGACAGACTAATCTCCTTTTAGCCTGGGTCCAGCAATCACTCACACCCCCTGCACTCACTGTCCTTTGTTCCCATTTCTTTCGGGTATCCTGGGGTGGGGGTGGAGGCTCTCTCTTTAGCCAGCTGAAGACAAAATGGAGGGCTCTCCCAGGGGTTTAAATAGACTTTCTCTTGGGGGTGGAGATCCACTCCTCACTCCTGTGCCGAGTCCAGCTCCAAGATGGAGTTTTGGAGTCACTTGGGCAAGCCACATGTCCATGCATGACTCACAGTTTTTACAGGGAGCATCCATTGTTTACATGCTACCTTGAACTTCCTCAAGTAGACTTCTTATGTGGATTGGAGCATTCCAAGATCCATTGTCCTTTCAGTATTTCTTGATTAGGTACTTAATTTCCCCAGGAACTGACCAAATGCTCTACTAAGGTTATTTAGAAATCAAGCCGGTACACAGCCAACATTCATAACTTTGAATACAAAAATGATACATGCATACCAATAGGATTAATACATTCATTAGATCATAACCTTTACGGAGATGTGTTACATGGCATATGTAGCATAAAACACATTCTAAGCATAGTTCCATAAAACACATTCTAAGCATTATTTCCATAAAGCCTTATGGTAGGTACTGTCAAAAGCCGTATAGGAGGTACTGTCACAGCATCGTTAAGCTGTTGAGAGATTTTCAGAAAACAAACAGTGTAAGAACCCAACGGTTGAGTCAAAGGGTCCTCCTTGGAACTGTCATTGAGGTAGCGCTTTCTCCACACAAGTCTAAAGGTGCTCGGGGTTAAAACAAAGTCTGAAGTTCTCATGGGGGTGGTAAAGGAGTCCACGTTTCCTCTCAGTAGTCTTTCCACAATTTCTAAAACACGTGTCCTTGGTCAGAGATGGCCTCCTCTGCCCGGAGCTGGGACTTATGGGGTAATGGTGTTGCTCTCTGATTGGCAGAGGGCGTTGGGAGGAGTTCTTAGAGGGGGTCACACGACCCACTTCCGAACAGGTCACCCCACCCCAGAACTCACTCTGATTGGTCAAATCTCCTCTGAGGGAGGTCCTATCAGGATGAACCCCATCCTGATTGGTAGAGGGAAGTAGGAGGAGTTCTTAGAGGGATCACATGACCCACATCCAGATGGGTCACTCCACCCCAGACCTTGCCTTGATTGGTCAAATCTCCTCTCGGGGTGGTCCCCAGCGGCTGAAACCCTTCCTGAGTGGTAGAGGATGGTCACGTGACACACCTTGCTTCCGGTCATGTGGCATCTTGACCCTGGGATTAATACCCCCCGGAGCGGGACTTCTGGTGACAGGTGAGTAGGGTTTAAGGGGTCAAGGGGCAGAGTTTAAGCGGTCAAGGGGTGTGGTTAGGGTTTGTTTCATGGTATACTACTTATACTACTCAGGTTTACTGTACCATACAGTTTTTGTCTTGTTCATTTTGATCAGGTAGTTTTTGTGTGCTCAAGGAACATCTGCCTTGGTGTGTGTTGAGATTCTCCCTCAAGTTCTCAGCAACAGCTTGTGTGTTTTGCTTCTTCATGCAAAGAGGAGATCTTGAACTAGATTCCATGGGTTCAATAGCTGTTTCTGCTTTGCACTGCTGAGTATCATCTACCTGCAATACAAAGAAAAAAATTCTCATGCTTTAGTGGTATTGGAGAACCTTGTTAATTACCAGCAGGAAGTGAAAGACCCATTCCAAGCGACTGAATAATATGAATTAGCAGACACACGCTAAAAGCAAGAATCTTCAATGTTTATAGTTATCACTCTGAAAATACAACAGTGCTATGCAGAATGCTTTACAGCAACTACCTACTCCTCACCATGTTCAAGATAGAATGGGCATTATCATCCATGCTTTACAAATCACAAATCACATAATTTAACAAGGTATAGGCAAAGCTAAGGAGTAGTACACAGGAGTTCCTTGTCTAGTCTCTTCTTGCTCAATCACTAATCTGCAGAACTGTATTTTGAGATATGTAATTTAAGTTTAATTACTGATATTTCATAATGAATTTGTAAATGTCCTATAGTTTATTCTGTAAATATGATAGCACTTGAAAAAGTTGTTTAGTCCTGAAGCATTTACATTGGCCTGCAGAGGATATCCTGTCCAGACGTATTATGAAATATTCAGGAGAATGTCATGTCATTCTAAATATTTAACATAACCTTCACAATATGTTTGTTGTGATGGTCAACACTAGCTTTGTAAAACTGTTGAAAAATTTCACAATGTGTACACCTTTGGGGTTCTCTCAAATTCCAGTCCCCACTGCTATTACAATCGTCCTTGTCTCTGCACTCCCTGCACTCCCCACCAAATTCTGACATGATTTTAGCATCAGTTAGCTAAAACTTCAGTAATTATATATGTGTGCTTCATGACCATTGAAATCCTGAATGCCAAAGCTTCTGGTAGTCTAGGTAATTGGCCCCAATTCTCATCCCATTTACACTGATGTGGGTCCTGTGTGAGAGGTGAGCATCAGGGCTTATCCTTCTAGTGCCAGCAAAAACAGAATTGTTACCAACATATATTACTGGCAACGCTAATAGGACCATTTATTATTAAGGGTACCTGACTCCTCCCATTACAAGAAGACCCTGTTTTCTGCTGCTTCTAACTTTACAAACTTTAATTGCTTGGGCTGAAATTTTCAGGGGTGGGGGACAGAGGGAGAATTTCAGCCAAAATGGTTAAGCTATTCCCAAGACCAAGGCTAGGGAAATCTACATTTTTCTCATATTAAAATATTCTGGCAACTTTTCTTTAAAAAACTCCATGTGTTGGAGCAGGGACTTGTAATTTGGCAGGGGGTGGCCTTTGTGCAGAGAATGTGCTTTTTGCCATCCCCATGAAAACCTGCCCACATTTGGCCAAATTATAAGCCTTTGAAAAAAATCACAGTTCACAGATACTCAGAGAGAATTCTTAGACTTGTAGCAGCTAAAATCTCTGAAGATTTCGTCCTCGCTGAGTATACTTGAATCTCGCACAGCTCTTAGTGCTAACCAAATTGTGCATGAGCTATTCCCCACAGACTGACTGCACATGCGCCATTTCCACACAGCTCCTGGATGTGAAAACACGGCACACTGTGCCACCCCGCAGAGCAATTGATATGCTCCAGCCCAGGCCTCTAAGGATCAAAGCCAGAGTTTCCCTGCAACGGTTCTTCCCAGCTGCTTTGGTCCAGGCACCAGAACTGAGAGCAGGAACTTTTCTCTCAATAGACTCCCAATGACCCCTCCAAGCTGCTGCACAAGCATGCTGATGGAGGAAGATACTGGACTCAAATGCAGAGGGGACAAAAGACAAATGGAGGAGCAGGGGCGGAAGGGGCAGACTGGGACAAGGAGTATGCCAAGATTGGGACTGGAATGGGAGTGCGGGGAGGGGGCCAAGGACAGGGAGCTGGTAGGCAATGCTAGGACTGGAAGACTATGAGAGAAGGCCGGGGAAGGGGGAAAGGAATGTAGAGGAGACACTGAGAGAAGACACAGAGCTAAGAGGAGGAGGAGGAGGAGAAGGGAGTTTGTAGGGGGAATTTGCAGGGGAGACTAAGAGACTTAAGGAGAGGAACTGACAGGCTAGTGAAGGGAGTGGGTGGTATTCTGCCAGTGTTCTGGTGCCTGTTGGGGGGTTGTTTTGCTGTAGGTGGTGGTGGTTTGCTTCGGTTTGTGTTTCCTGGACTTACAGGTTTTAGGTGGGAAGGCTATGACCGATACAGAGGCAGCAGTGAAAGACAGAATGAGGCTGACTGGATATGGAAGCTGCTGCATGTACATGATCCTGGAGGGGGTACCTGAAAAGAGTTTCGTCTGCCTGACGTGCCGCCTGATAGAGCTGATGGAAGAAAAGATCCGAGGACTGGAGATGCAGGTGGAAACTCTGTCGAGTTTAGAAGGGGATTCGAGCGGATGATGGAGCAAAGACATGAGGAGGCTGAAGGGAAAAGCTCAGTCTTGCAGATGGAAGCAGGACCAAAGAATTCTGAGGGGAGACTGCTGGGTGAGGAAAGTGGACGGTGGAAGCACGTGACTAAGAGAACCAGGCAGAGAAAAAGACGGGCCAGTGAAGGAGAAATAGAGCTCAGGAACAGGTTTGCAGAGTTAGAAAATGAAGAAGACGCTTAATGAAATTGAGGCTCAGGTGATCTTCAGTGGGATTCTGCCTATTCCTAGAGAAGGGCAACAAAGATGTGAAAAGATTATGGCGATCAACAGATGGCTCAGGCAGTGGTGCTATAAGGAGGGCTTTGGGATGTATGGCCACTGAGAAGCATTCATGGACAGAGGACTGTTCTCTTGGGATGGACTTCACCTGAGTAAGGAGGGAAATAGACTTCTAGGATGGAGGCTGGCACAACTGATTAAGAGAGCTTTAAACTAGGAATTTGGGGAAGATGGTTGGGAGATGTCCAGGTAATCTCCTAAATTCCCATAAAAGGGTAATCTCCCTTCTTAGCATTGAGAGGGAAGAAAACAAAGTAAGAAAGGATACAGCCATGGGTCGGAGAATGGAAATAAGGAGGAAGAGTAGTGTAGATACCAGTCTAATAAGTGATACTGGGGATAGAATGTCTGTGCCTAACCGGGTAAAGAATGTCAGTGAAGCCAAATGGCAAAAAAAACCTTGGTTCGAGTGATCATGAGCTAACTCAGTTCAAGCTAGATGGAAGGATAAACAAAAATAGATCTGGGACTAGGGTTTTTTATTTCAAAAGGGCTAACTTTAAAGCATGAAGGAAATTCGTTAGCGAAGTGGATTGGACTGAAGAACTTGTGGATCTAAAGGTGGAGGAGGCCTGGAATTCCTTCAAGTCAAAGTTGCAGAAACTATCAGAAGCCTGCATTCCAAGAAAGGGGAAAAAAATTCATAGGCAGGAGTTGATGACCAAGCTGGATGAGCAAGCATCTCAGAGAGATGATTAAGAAAAAGCAGAAAGCCTACAAGGAGTGGAAGACGGGAGTGATCAGCAAGGAAAGCTACCTTATTGAGGTCAGAACATGTAGGAATAACGTTAGAAAGGCAAAGGCCAAAAGCCATGTAGAGTTGGCCCTTGCAAAGGGAATTAAAACCAATAGTAAAAGGTTCAATAGCCGTATAAATAAGAAGAAAACAAAGACAGAAGAAGTGGGACCGCTAAACACTGAGGATGGAGTGGAGGTTAAGGATAATCTAGGCATGGCTCAATATCTAAACAAAAACTTTGCCTCAGTCTTTAATGAGGAGCTTAGGGATAATGGTAGGATGACAAATGGGAATGAGGATATGGAGGTAGATATTACCACATCCGAGGTAGAAGCCAAACTCAAACACCTTAATGGGACTAAATTGGAGGGCCCAGATAATCTTCACTCAAGAATATTAAAGGAACTATCACATGAAATTGCAAGCCCATTAGCAAGAATTTTTAATGAATCAGTAAACTCGGGGGTTCTACTGGACAACTGGAGAATTGCTAACATAGTTCCTATTTTTAAGAAAAGGAAAAAATGTGATCCAAGTAACTATAGGCCTGTTAGTTTGACATCCGTAGTATGCAAGGTCTTGGAAAAATTTTTGAAGGAGAAGGTAGTTAAGGACATT
This sequence comes from Mauremys reevesii, assembly GCF_016161935.1. Classification (NCBI taxonomy): domain Eukaryota; kingdom Metazoa; phylum Chordata; order Testudines; family Geoemydidae; genus Mauremys; species Mauremys reevesii. The sequence goes on from NC_052625.1 coordinate 50,868,099, forward strand.
GAGGTCAGTGGTAATTGGGACAAAATACAACATGGTTTTACAAAGGTAGATCGTGCCAAACCAACCTGATCTCCTTCTTTGAGATGGTAACAGATTTTTTAGACAAAGGAAACACAGTGGATCTAATGTACCTCGATTTCAGTAAGGCACTTGATACGGTTCCACCGGGGAAGTTATTCGTTAAATTGGAAAAGATGGGGATCAAGATGAAAATTGAAAGGTGGATAAAGAACTGGTTAAAGGGGAGACTACAACAGGTCATACTGAAAGGTGAACTGTCAGGCTGGAAGGAGGTTACTAGTGGAGTTCCTCAGGGATCGGTTTTGGGACCAATCTTATTTAATCTTTTTATTACTGACTTTGGAACAAAAAGTGGGAATGTGCTAATAAAGCTGGGAGGTATTGCTAACACAGAGAAGGACCAGGATATCACACAGGAAGATCTGGATGACCCTGTAAACTGGAGTAATAGTAATAGGATGAAATTTAACAGTGAAAAGTGCAAGGTCATGCATTTAGGGATTAAGAACAAGAATTTTGGAATAAATTGGGGACGCATCATTTGGAAGTAACAGAGGAGGAGAAGGACCTTGAAGTATTGGTTGATCACAAGATGACTATGAGCTGCCAATGTGATATGGCCATGAAAAAAGCTAATGCGGTTTTAGGATGCATCAGGTGAGATATTTCCAGTAAAGATAAGGAGGGTTAGTACCGTTATACAAGGCACTGGTGAGACCTCATCTGGAATATTTTGTGCAGTTCTGGTCTCCCATGTTTAAGAAGGATGAATTCAAACTAGAACAGGGACAGAGAAAGGCTACTAGGATGATCCAAGAAATGGAAAACCTGTCTTATGTAAGGAGACTCAAAGAGCTTGGCTTGTTTAGCCTAATCAAAAGAAGGCTGAGGGGAGATCTGATTGCTCTTTATAAATATATCAGAAGGATAAATATCAGGGAGGGAGAGGAATTATTTAAGCTTCGTACCAATGTGGACACAAGAACAAATGGATATAAACTGGACACTAGGACGTTTAGAGTTGAAATTAGACGAAGGTTTCTAACCATTAGAGGAGTGAAATTCTGGAACAGCCTTCCAAGTGGAGTAGCGGGGGCAAAAGACATATCTGGCTTCAAGACTAAGCTTGATAAGTTTATGGAGGGAACGGTATGATGGGATAGCCTAATTTTGGCAATTAATTTGGCAATTGATCTTTGATTATTAGCAGGTAAATATGCCCAGTGCTCTGTGATGTGATGTTAGATGGGGTGGGATCTGAGTTACTACAGAGAATTCTTTCCTGGGTGTCTGGCTGGTGAGTCTGGCCCACATGCTCAGGGTTTAACTAATTGCCATATTTGGGGTCGGGAAGGATTTTTCCTCCAGGGCAGATTGGCAGAGGCCCTGGAGGTTTTCACCTTCCTCTGCAGCATGGGGCACGGGTCACTTGCTGGAGGATTCTCTCACCTGGAGGTCTTTAAACCACGATATGAGGACTTCAGTAACTCAGACACAGGTTAGGGTTTGTTACAGGAGTGGGTGGGTGAGATTCTGTGGCCTGCGTTTGCAGGTCAGGCTAGATGATCAGAATGGCCCCTTCTGACCTTAAAGTCTATGAGTCTAAGAGAACTGGGGCTGGCTGAGCAGGGAGATTGGGACAAGGAGCCTTAATTCCAGCATATACGAATTTTTGAGTGCTTTTGCGTGTAATCCATATATGCACGCGCACACACCCCCTGCTCTAGGCATCCAGGCCTTTCAAGAAATAATCAAATATTTGGGATGAGCATTAAAGTGGGAAGATTGACCTCATTTCCATTTACCAAGTTAATGAGCACTTGGCATGAGATCACAGATTTGATCATACCAACAATTTTAAGTTTACCATTATGCCCAGATCTTTGTTATGTGCCAAGCTTTATTCATTTTATTTACATTGATGACCTTGTCTTCACTATACTCATGGCAGATATAAAGGAGGTATGAATAACATGGCATATCTTCAAACTCACTTGGAGAGATAAATACATTATGTGGATTTCCCAGGCCCTGCACATTCAGATACATTTTGACGATCAGTTACCTTTGGTGATTTGCTGCCACCAGCTGTCGGTTTAGAGATCTTGGCAAAATTAGCTGACCTGCCTTTTTGTAAACGTTGGCCATATGGTGACAAATTTTGGCTTTGAGCAGCAAGACGGGCACTGGTCTTTAGGTTTAGCGCTGTTCTGCGCAAAACACAGGGGTTGGTTTTCCCAGTAGGAATATCAGCAAAGCCTGAAAAATAAACAACAGCCATTAACCACAGTTGATTAAATTACTTTATTGTTCCAATCAATCTGATCTTGCTCAATTCAAGATGGAGATGACAACGGGTAATAATTTAAGAAAGTAAAATGGCATTTACTCACTGAATAACAGAATGGGGGAATTATTAGGACTATCTTGCGTTCCTAGAATTTTATAGGTGAACTCAGGCAAGGGTGTGGATCTGTGTAACAGCAACTCTACTAAAATGGCAAAAAGAGTTTTCTCCAAGCAAATGTTCTCTTTTTCCTTTAAAGGGACACCATTAACTGGAAAATCATTTCCATCTGAAAACGATGTCTCTCCTATTGTTCTACATAGAGCCGGCCAGAGGGAGACAATTCTGTTTTGCGACCCCTTTCGAGGTTTCACAATTTGTTTTTATTCTAGATTGGAATGAAAACATAAGCCTTTCAAATGCTTTCATAAAATGAAATTGAATCAAAAAACATCAGGCTTTCAATTTGGGGGTCTCCCTCCCTGCTCAGCAAAACTTTGTCGAATCAATACATCTCCGTAATACATTTCGGTTTTGACAATGCAGCACATTTCAATGAAAAACATTTAGTTAAAAATGTTTAAGCAAAATTTCCCCCTTCCTATCAACCAGAAGAAAAGGAGTTTTATAATGGGAATGGCTGGGCCTAGAATCCCTCTCTTGCAACCTATATGAGGGCTGGATTTGGCCAATGATGTCCAAGTTTTACAATGCTTCCAAGTCACACCTATGACAACACGATTATTTAGATAGCGTGCGCGCCTACACTCCCCACAATGTGGACTATTCTCCTCTAAAGAAGTAACAATTACCTTTTCTGACCACCTCTGGGAGTCCATCTGGCTCATACTCTGGCTCGTTGTCCTGGGTCAGTGAATGTAGGTAGATGGCAACCTCATCAGCACCTGACCAAGGGAAAGAGTCGTTACCTGTACAAATAACTTTAAGGAGACTCTGGAAATATGTGTTTAGAATGCAATGATCTCAATCATTCATTTGTTAATTAAGTACATAAGACGTGTGCTTGTGCAACCACAGTCAACTATAGCAGAGCTTCAGAAACTATACTGATTTATGAGGATCTGGCCCCTCATCTGAATCAAATGTAATAATGGAGGTTTTGAAAACATGTGTTCTAAATAAATGCATTAAGGTTAGAAACAGGATCATGATTAAGGCTATGTTTTAGTCCTGGGTATTTTTAATAAAAGTCATGGACAGGTCACGGGCAATAAACAAAAAGTCAGGGCCCCGTGACCCCTCTATGACTTTTACTAAAAATACCTGGGACTAAACCTTACCGCCTGGGAGAGGGGACGCTCCTGAAGACTGCTGGGGAGTGGAGAGAGAGAGCAGGGCAATGCTGGTGGTGTGGGGGAAGGGGTGGCTCAGGGCCCCACCACCACGAGTCCCAGACTGCTGCTCCAGGGACCGTGCCTGGGGCTGACTGAGCAATGGCCAGTGCGGCTGGCTCCTGGGCTTCCCCAGCTGCTGGGATCCTGGGATCAGCTGCACCAGCACTGCAAAATTCACAGAGGTCACAGAAACCGTGACTTCCACGAATGATTTGCAGCCTTACAATCATTCTAGTAGAGCATTTCCTTCTTCAACTACCCCATACTTGGCTTGTGCTCCTTTAATAGAGCATTACGGTCAGCAATTTGTTTCGGCAACATTTCTTTTTCCTTCCCCAGCTGCTTACAGGATTGCATCCATGTCTTCAGTTTACTGTCAGCGAATCCATTTTGCTTCTTCAGTTGATCTAAAGCCTTCAGATTGTCTCGCTATAAAATAAAAAAAAAATTTTAGTTGCTAATAGGAAAATTCATTCTTCTGTCTAAGCATTATACTCTCACTAATGGCATCTCACCTACCATTAAAAGTTCAGTGCAACTAAAAATCCAAACAAAAGTTATAATATGAATTTATACAGAAGAGTTCACTTAGTAATATACAATTGAATTATAGCAGCTTCTAATTCCAACAGAGAAACATTAAAGTCATGTTTATTGGAAAGCTACGTGTGTGTAGATTTCCTTGATAGAGAAATCATAATCTAAATATAATATTCAAAATAACCAAATGACAGAACCCAGCCGAAAAGCATGTGGTCCAGGCATGTTTGTCCACCTTATGTGCATTGGGGTGCCAAAATAAATGGATGGTAGATATCTGGCAGCCTTATAAAACGCACTTCAGGATAATGTAAATATCAAGCACAGTGCTCCATCAGCTGGGCATGGAGTGAGTACTGTCACACAATGCCTGCTTGCCACAATACCGGCTCCACACTGTGCTACATGAGTGCTTTTTGATGTGTTTATTTCTGAAGTGAGAGCATAGAACTACAGTCCCTCATTCACCATAAATGGAAGTAGAAAAAGATTGCAGACTAGAAAATGCAGAGGGAATTGATAAGAAAAAATTCACCCAGATGGACAGGTTTAAAAACTTTTCCCCTTCTGCTTGGCAGTAAACACCCAACCTATGCGTGTTACAAATAAAACTTCATATAGTCATTACCAGAATTTCTCTTTGCAGTGGCACATGGAATTGTTCACATGCCTATCTAAATTATTAGCAAGAATAGTGCTGTCATAAGAAGAATCACTTCATTAATAATTTAGATGGAAATTCTACATACATCAGAACTGATATGCTCTCCCAAGTCGAGTGTGACATAAGGAGGTAGTAGAAGCAGTTTAAAGATAATAGGGGCATGTCTGCCCTGGGAAGTTTCAGAAGATATTAATTAATGTGTTCATTAACACGATGTTACAACATGCAGTGTAGACACTGCCCTGTTATGTTTAATATCACATCAGTCAGTTACGGTCAACCTTAGGGGCAGAGTGAAAAGACATATTTAAACACGGTCTCATTTTGAAGTAGAGACCCTGGCAAGTAAGGTATTGTTTCCTTTGCACCATAAGTGAAACTTTACCAGAACAATGAATGAAAGTTCCTGATTGAATTCTGCCTGGATACCAAAATGTATCAGTCAGGCTAAAAAAGTGTTTTTAATTTATAAGGAGGTGGGGGGGCACTCAGAGGCTTGCTATGTGAAAGGGGTCAACAGGACAAAAGTTTGAGAATCACTGGGCTAAAGGATAATCTCTGCTGAACTACACTTTCCTTTTGATATCCAGGCTGTCAAACTGTAGGCAGCTCAGGTACAGATACAGATAGGGGCCCATGCGTCAAGAGATCTGTTCCTTGTACTTACCTGCCCCAAAAGAGACATTTGGACAGGATCTGAGAATGACGTGTCCACAAATGGAATTTCTGGAGACACATTGAGAAATCCCACTCAGAGGACATTACCAATGCATGGCATCAGCAAACCTGGTCACTGGGGAAAACTAGCTCCGGGGTGACTGCTGCCATGATACAATTGATGAGATGAAGTTTTGGGTCTTTGTAAATCTTTACCATAGTGGTAAATTTAGAGTCCAGGCCATGCCTATTTTAACCTGGTTGAACAATGTCCTGCACTGGATTCAGAATATTCTGATTTTGAACTCCAGGGGGGTTGGAATCCTTTCTAGCAGCTGGCAAGTTGGGAATGGATCTGTTTCGCTGGTCAGGGCACAAACAGTGATGTTGTCTGTAAATGGACAGGGTTGTGTAACTTGAGACCTCAGCCTTGCGGTGATACTACCAGCCATTTAAACCTCTCAACACAGAGGATAGGTCAAAACGAAGAGTCTTGTATAGGAATTGTAAACTCTTCACACACAAATGCTCATTTTGTCTTTGTGATGCTGAAGATTTAATTGTTTGGGAAGAAAAATATTTAGGTCATCTATGTGAGCTTCTGCTTCATACTCTCCCCTCTGCATGCTAAAATAAATTTGTTAGTCTTTAAGGTGCCACAAGTACTCCTGTTCTTTTTGCGGATACAGACTAACACGGCTGCTACTCTGAAACCATTCCCTTCATGAATACCTTTGGTGTTGGCAGTGACCAATGGATTACTATGCCGGCTTTGACAAGGAGGGTTCAGGCTTCTGTTGTCTCAGCTACTAATTTCACTGGTTCCCCAAATAGCCTTGCACTTATGAAAGTGGATGCACGGGGTATGGATGATTTTTTTCACGTTCATGAGTGTAAACAGTTTCCTTGTAGCCAGAGAGTAAGAATGCTTTGCTACAAATCACATCAAGATAGAGAAAAAATTGCCATGAAAGAATATCTTACACAACACCTCAAGGATTTGACAAGAATGTAACCCAGAGAACTCTCACACTCAAACTGAGGATCATACCCTAGAGACGATGGCCCACTTGCTTGCCACCAACTAGATTTCCCTTACTAAGTCTAAGAAATGGCCACAGTTGGAGTTTTGAAATTTGCTGTAGTGTCCTCACTCTTTTGGTCAATGGAATCTTTTGGAAGGAACTCCTTCTGGAGGCATGGCCATGTCTCTCTCAGGTAGGACTACTGCTGCACTTAGGTTCCCCAAACTTACACATTTTCCTTATCTTTTTATATAACATTTTAGTTTAACATCTAGATTTAACCGGAAATGAATGGAATTCTTATGTGCCTCTCTTCTGGGCACACACTGGCTAAAGTGCTCTTTAATCCTTCAATGCTGAGCAAGCCTATGGAGAGGGAGAGGAGACTCCAAACTCCTTTCCTTGGTAAAGCCTGAGTCCTTGACCTGATAAACAGACAGGGACAATTCCCACTCCATTGTGACCTAAAATTTGGGTCCCCTTCCCTGCTTGAAAGAGGGTCCCAGGCTGAAAACAGAGATGAACAAACTACATTACCCTGCCACCTGAGAATGGGCTTCACAGAAGTAACACATCTCTCTGCACACCCAGATATACTCGGGGGGGAGAGAAGGGAGGCAGTGAGTCTGATACAGAGCACTCCAGGAGACCCGTATATAGGAGAAAACCACAGCAAACACATCCTAAGGGTACGTCCAGACTACCCGCCCTATCGGCGTGTAGCGATCGATTTATCGGGGATTGATATATCGTGGCTCATCTAGACACGATATATCGATCCCTGAACGCGCTCCCCATCAATTCCAGTACTCCACCGGAGCGAGCGGCGGTAGCGGAGTCGACGGGGGAGCCGTGGACATCGATCCCGTGCCGTGAGCACAGAAGATAAATAGATCTAAGATACTTCGACTTCAGCTACGCTATTCACGTAGCTGAAGTTGCGTATCTTAGATCGACACTCCTCCGCACAGTGTAGACCAGCCCTAAGGGTGGGAAGGCAAGAGAAAAGATTTAAAGACTGATGTTTATACAACCTACTCATTAATTGTACGTATTACTTCCTTACAAAGGGGACAATTCCTTTTGCCTTTTTGGGACCCAGCGCATACGGAGTTTCCAAGTATTATTCCTGAGCAGACTATGTCGGGTTCTCATCTCCTTGAGAATCCTCATGCTCCTGATCAAGCCTTCTCACAATGGAGTCAGGGCTTCAAATGGGTGTGTTTATGGACACATGCATGGCACTAGTGCGCTGGTCCAACAAAGCCCCGTCCCCTCACAGAGCAAGGGTTGGTGGCTTGGAACAGCAAGACATAGGTAATCCTCTAAGCCCCCTAAAAAGCTGCCCCCTGAACTACTTGGACTTAGCTTGATCTTGCAGGGCTTTTCTAGCACTGCAATAGCGGTCAAAGGGAGTTACTGAGAGGTGCCGTGTTTGCGGATCCACAGAACTTACTTGAGGAAAGGGAAAGAGGAGCAAGAAGTTGAAATGAAATCAATATGGCAGAAAAATGAACAATAATTAATTAGAAAACAAAGTGTTGGGAGAAACTGAACCGCCAACTTGTTCTGCTGGTGGACACACTTTCTGGTGGCCTGAGGTGAAGGGTGGAGCTTAGTCCGGGGACCTTCAGCAACCACACTGATCCGCCTCCCAGTTCTACAGGGGAGAGGAATCACCTCTTTGTTACCAGTGAGGAGAAAACCTGGGCCACACAACAGACAAAACGTGCACAATTTTATCACGTTTTCAGGTGTCCCGCTAAAGATCTCCTGTATCTTTGATAGCCAGAAGTTGAGAAGATAACAGATTTAATCGCATTTCCATGCTACTAATAGAGAAGTTATAGCAAATGTTATCTTAGAATAGAGAATAGATATTAAAAAGGACACAATTTAATATTTGGGCTCTTAAAAGCTAAATGCCTCATTAACTGTCAGCAAAGGATATTGATATTGTTCTTATCTGGCATTGATAACAGAGACTGAAAATAACATGGCTTTGTTAGTTTCCGTATTGTACCATTTCAACCAAGATATAGGACAAATCATTTGAAATAGTTTCCATTTTCCCTGTCATGAACTAAGTAACGTGCTACTGATTCATTCTTTCTTTTTATTACCTTGCTCAGTTGCTCATTTTCTTGAAGCGAGTTGTTAAGTTGCTCTTGAAGTTTCTTTTGCTCTGCCTTGATGTTTACTATTTCTTTTTTTAAACAAGCCAACTCGGCTGCAGATAGATTTTGGAGATGAGCGATCTCAGCTTGTTTAAGTTGCAACTCTGACTGCACTTTCTCAAGTTCCTCAGTCAAATCTAAAACTGCCTTTAATCCCAAACCATGACATTGGATAGCTGAGACAATTTTAGCATTGCCAGAATTCAGTTTTGCAGAAAGAACATACTGCTAGTCAAATCGCTCTATGCTTCACAATTGTAACGCTTTCTACAGCCCATCTTCCCTGAGGTCCGATGGCTTGTACTCTGAAACTCATGGTTGACAGGTACCAATGGCTAGATAAAGAATGTTGGTGCCCTATTTGTCCATTTTCCTCTCTTTAAAATCCAGCATATATAAAAATGTTCAAGGTGTTTGATGAACTGATGTATGGAGTAAAATTAAGAGACATGGGCAATACAAGAGATTTCCTGTATTGCAAAGAGAATTCTATTGAATAACACCAACTTACCATATGAAACAAGACTACGCATTCCCTTCCTACAGGACAAGGAAAATTCAATGTCTCCAAGACCCAGAACTTGGTGAGAAAGAGGAGCAGACAGAGGGGAAGGGAAATGATACCAATCAACAGTTATTTGAAATATATCAACACCTAGGGTGGAGAAGGATTATTTAGGGTGGTGATTCAAAGGGGGGGTGTGGCAGGCCGGTTGCCCGCTCTAGCCCTGAAGGGGTTGGAACAACCCTGCAGAGGGCTGTGGCTGGGGAAAGCAGCAAGCCTGGGCTGATTGGGGAGGCAGCTACAGCTGGGCCAGTCCCCAATCAGGCCACAGCTGGCCCTTATAAAAGGGCTGTGAGCCAGGCACTCAGTCAGTCTCCCTCTAGCTCTGAAGGGAGAGGGACCTGGCTGCTGGGGTACTAGAGTGAAGCAGGGCTAGGGAAAGCTCCAGACTGGCAACTCCCCAGGCCGCAGGGCCTTGTCCTAGTCCCACAGAGGTACTGAGTTGCAGGGAAAGGCAGCAGGTCCAAATCCCCAAGCCAATGATGAGTGGCCATTACAGACTGCAGTCAGCCTCAGTGAAAGGGGGCTAGATGGTACTGGCAGTAGCCACTGAGACAAGGTGGAGAATAGGGGGTGGGGATTCCCTGGGGTGGGAGACCCAGATAGTGGATTTCTGCTGGGAGCAGGAGCCTGACGGGAGGGCACCGGGGTCTGGGAGGGACATGGGGGCCAGTGAGGAGAGGGATAGTGACCAGCAGAGGATGCTCCAGCTAGAAATGAGCTCAGTCCCTGGATGACCAGAAGGAGGCACTGCAGGGGTGAGAGGATAGTCAGAGACTTGTTAGAGAGGAAGAACTGTCCGGGGTTAAGGGTGACAGCCTAGGACTCTGAGCACCCACATTCAGTTATGTTTCAATTAAGACGAGGTATTGTTGGTTGCAGTGCACAGCTACAGCACAAACATCTTCTGACTTATTTTTTGTTCATAATTATTCCCTTCAGAAAATGGAGATAATGCTACCATTTGACACCTTAAGAACCACAGCTAGAAGATAGCGAAAGCAAGAAAATGGACTTAGAAGGCGTTACATTTTATTAGCTAGCCGAAAGTGCTGCCACTTGCCAAGAATAAGATCAAAACACAAAGCACTTATTTGGATGGCCTCATGGATTGGAGAGTGCAAAATACTGATTAAAATGGGAGCAGGACTGGGTCCATACATTTAATTTTGAAATCTCATTAAGTAAGGTTAGACTTCTACAGGGATAAGTGGGAGCAGTCTCCTTCTTTACAATGGCTATTTAGCAGAATTACCTGTTCTCTTAAACCTCAATCTGCAAATTGCATTTTCCCAACCAAATAGACAAATGTAGGGAAAAGTCAAATTACGGCTCGGCAGGTAACATTTCACCACGTTTAAGCTTGATGGCGTCCATACACAAGCTAAAAGGATAATAGTTTGAGGTATATTTGTTTGCTTGGGATTTTAAAACACAGGAGCACATTGTAGTATTTAATATGCTGACCATATAGTTCTCTTTGGGACATATTTATTCCTCATTTTAAATTGCTTTAAAACCATATAATTTTATGAGTTAGTACTATATATTTGTATAAAGAAGTTCCATCTCAGTTTGGAAAGAGAATTGCGTTTATTAGCTGAAAGTTAATTTAACTATATCACACAATGGGAACTTTTTTTTCTTGGGTATTCTTCAAATCACCATTGATAATGAGGTTTAAAGAACCTCCACACTGAAGTAATAGTTTGTAACAGGATTTAAATAGATAGAAATGTGTATCTCACTTTTCATCTCTTCCGCATAATTCTGGGTCTCCTTCAGAAACTGTTTAGCTGTTTTCAGTTCTTGCAGCTGATGGATTTCTTGAGATTTTTGATCAGACTGGCAGCGAAGAAGGTTTTTTTCCTCCATTTCCTACAACAAAACATTAGTTACAAAACAGTTGATTAAGTCAATAAACTGAGAGTAGTGTGATGTGGAATACTACCCATCTGAGTCCCATGAAGACTCTGGAAACATATACATGAGTTAGGAACACAAACGGCACTCTTGGCAGTCCTCAGAGGGCAGACAATCCTTTTGGGACGTCTCCCAGCTGGCACAGATCACAGCAGTACTTAGGTGGCTCAGGATATGGAACCAGGGAGCTGCAACCAGTTCTCTGGTGCCTGCCTATAGCAGATCTTGACACAGGATAGAATTCAGCCCACAAAAACTGAGCGTCAGTGAAGTTAAGTGACTTGCCCAAAGCCACAGAGGGGAGTCAGTATCAGAACACAGGAGAACTTTCCAGTTCTAACTCCTGTTCTCAGACCACCCATCTCTCAGTGTGGATGAGTCAAATATATGAAGTTGCTCTTGGTAGCAAGGTAGCATTTGATGTAAAGTATTATTAGTCAGTAATACCTGGGGGCTCGGGATAGTACATTTTCTAAGCATCTTTTTTTCCAAATATTTTAAGAAAAGTTAAAATACCCCATACAACTATGTCCTACCTGGGAACTGAAATAAAAGTTATTTCTAAGAAACTAACTCCTTCCACCCAACTCCTGCATTGCTGGGTAACAGATGGCATGGCACTGGTGGGACTCTACTGGAAGCAAGCCATCATTTCTTCATCTACTTACTACGAGCAGATGGGCACCAGTGCGCAGAAGCCAAATTCAAGAAAAGGGAGGGTCTGGATGGAAAACAAATTAAAACCTTGCCGACACAGCAAGTCTGTATTTTCAGCTATTTAAACAAGTCACCCAAAGAACATAACTAAAACCGTTGATGCTTCTAGTTATTTTCCTTTTGTCTCACAACCTTCTAGTCCAAACTGTCCAACTGCTATACCGTAACAAACACACACACACACACACACACACACACACACACACACACACACACACACTCTATCAATCATTCTAAAAGACACAGGTGTCAAGCGACAACATTTTCAGACAATGCTGATGTATGACAAATGTTTCAAAGCTGTATGAATTCTCAGCTTCCTGTGTTCAAAATATCAACAAAATTCAAGGGGTTTAAATGGCTGAAACGCACAGCCCTCTTGCTGTGACTCAGCACAAGTGGCTCTGATTAAGAAGCATTCAACAAAAAGCTGGAACCAACAACCTAACATAGCTGCACAAAAAAAATACCATGCTCTGATGCAGGACGTTCACAAAACCATTTACAAGAAATGCATTCTCCTACCTTAATCTGGTAAGGCTACATCCCATCATTTGTATTTACAATTTGGCCTCAATCGCATAGGCCATCATTAACTCTTGCTTGAATCATCGCAATCCAATGTATTTAGACTTGAATGCTTCTGCCCTGCAAAATCTGCAAGAGTTACAGAACACAGCAGCACACCTCCTCAGTAATACAGGTTCACTTAAGTACATCAGTCCTATGTTTCACTCACTCCGCTCATTCCCCAACAGAACACTGAATCAAATCTCGGTCTTTATTTTCAAAGCTGTAAAGGAAATGGGCCCAATATACCATCTTACTCTCTCAGACTTCAGTAGCTGTGTTCCTCAGGAACTGTCTACACATCAGAAGTAAAACTAGCAGATGCAGCAGACAGGGCTTTTTCAGGAGCTGGCCCAATACTATGAAATTCACTCCTGCAAAAACTTAGAATGACAACTAACATCACCATTTTTCGTATTTACACTCCCGCGCCGCTCCCGCCCTCCACACTTTGCCCTCTGGGACAGTGGTTTTCAACCTCTTTTCCATTTGCAGACCCTAGAAAATTTCAAATGGAGGTGCAGACCTCTTTGGAAATCTTAGATATAGTCTGTGGACCCCCACAGGCCATGGCTTGAAAACCACTGTTCCGTTGTAACGACAACCTTTCGAGAACCCCTTAGACAGTCTGCAAACTCCCAGAGGTCTGTGCACCACAGGTTGAGAAGTGCTCTGGGGGATATGGGAGAAATAGAAACCTCAAATAACAGATGCTAGTCACTTAATTATTCTTAACTCTGGAAAGCATTCAGATACAACAGCAATTGGCACAATAGAAGAACTTAAAAAAACCTAGTCGCTGATGTTGCTTCTACGACTATTTTGAGTTCTCTTCCCTTTCATTTTCCTTCTAATGCCAAATTAAAGGAAAAATCTTTTAATCTACAATGAAGGTTTTTTAAAAATCAAAAGTTACAGCCAGATGCTTTTTGTGTAAATTGGAATAACTTTACTGATTTCAATGGAGCTACGCTGATATATGCCAGAGCAGGATCTGGCTTCATAGTTAGAATTTTGTTGATAATGCTAGTCTATAGTCCTTGAAAAAGTTAAAATGTACAAATCATTTGGGGGATTTTCTCTTGCTTTAAATTGATTGTGTGACCAAAAAAGTACCCACTCCTCCATGAAATCTTAGAATTAGGCAAAACACACTTATACTTAGGAAGCAGCTACTGATTCTAAAAGTTCCAAATGAACTCAGATATTTAATATATTCTATTTTTTAGGACTCAACAAAGAGTCTCTTGAACCATACTACATAATTAGATTAAACAAATAATTCCATATGAACTGTAACCCTATCTGTAGTATGCTGGTGCAAAATCATTTTTTTAAACTCTGACCATACAACCAATTTTTGGCCTGGGGTCAGTCCACATGGAATCAATTGAAAAAACTGCAAGATCGGGGACTTATCTTGTATCACAGCTATAGGTTTTGTGACAGGGTCGGGCCAGAGGGCTACAGGAGAGTGATCCTATTGGGATGCAGGAAGTGGGGAGCCCACTGCTAAAAGATCCCCCCAGCCTTAAGGGGGGGATCAACAAGACCTGGAAACCAAGTGGTTTCAGGGGACAACTAATGAAATAACAGGGACAGACATGCTGTCAAAGGCTCAAACGAAGGGAACCAGATGGGGACACCGAGCAGAGAACCCCGGACAGCGCCCACTGCTCCTCGAAGGCATGAAGGGAGTCAGTGGATGCGTCCCAGAGGATTTCTGCCCGGTTGCGTGAATGGATGGAGGACCGGAAAGAGGCCCCACAGTTACAGGAGACTCCATCGGCCAACCTCCTCTCCCTGGTTTTATAGATGGCCATTTTAGCCAGGGCCAGGAGGAGGTTGACCAGGAGGTCCCGTGACTTTGTGAGGCCACCGATAGGCAGTGCATAAATAAGGAAATGAGGGGGAAAGTGCAGCCAGAAATGCAACAGGATATCTGTGAGGAGACAGAATAGAGGCTGCAGCTTGGCGTACTCCAGGTAAACGTGCACCAGAGTCTCCCTCACGCAGCAGAAAGGGCAGGTGTCCAGGATGGGGGTGAACTGCACCAATTACACGCTCGTGCTCAGACCCCTGTGAAGAAGCGACCAACTGACATCCCCGGCGGGCCTTGGGAGCAGGGTGGAGTATAGGCTGGCCCACCGGGGCTCCTCACCCTCTAGAGGTGGCAGGAGGTCCCTCCACTTTGTGTCAGGGTGGGACGCAAAGGTGAGGAAGTGCAGAGTGTGGAGCACGAGCGCGTATAGATGTTTCCTTGGTGTGGTCTGGAAATGAACCGGCTTTAAGTCGTGCAGATGGCTTATGATGAAGGGGCACGGAGGCCGGTTGGGTCCATGGGGCAGGGGCCTGCTACAGGAGAATGAGAGAAGGCAAATATATTAGCCCCCGATTAAGCAGGTCCCTTTTCCCTGGGTAAGATAACGGGGCAGTTCCAGAAAAATCAGGAATTTGCTGGAACCAATGAAGGCAGGCAGGCTAATTAGGACACCTGGTTTAAAAAGGACCTCACTTCAGTCAGTGAAGGGTGCGCAAAGTGCTGAGAGTGAGAGGGCCTGCGGCTGGAGAACTGAGGAGTACAAACGCTATCTGGCATCACGAGGAAGGTCCTGTAGTGAGGATAAAGAAGATGTTGGGAGGAGGCTATGGGGAAGTAGCCCAGGGAGTTGTAGCTGTCACACAGGTGTTACACGTAACACTGTAGACAGCTGCGATCCACAGGGCCCTGGGCTGAAACCCAGAGTAGAGGGAGGGCCTGGGTTCCCCTCATTCCCCTCCCTCCTACTGGATATAAGAGGAGTTGACTTGGACTGTGGGTCCCACCAGAGGCGAAGATCCCTGGCCTGTCTCCCTGGCCCACTAGGTGGGTCAGCAGAGACTGTGGGGATTGTTCTCCTTCCTTTTCCCCATGCTGGCAAGTGATGTGGTTAGCTGAGTGAATGGCAGGTTTGAGCCATAAAACTGGCCAAACTGAGGGCTGCCCTGAATATCTGAGGTGAGCAAATCCGCCAATAAGTGCAGGACCCACCAAGGCAGAGGAGGAACTTTGTCACAGTCTTTTAAGATGCTCCAAAAAAGGACAGCCAGAATAAGACAGTATCGAAACACAACTTCTGGTGGAAATACACTATTCTCCAACATAGAGCTTGCAGAGTTCCCCTGGGAGTCAGTAAGGCATAAATGGCACCAGTTCTTACTGATTTCCAGTTTAAATTATTAATTATTCCAGTTCCTTTGACTGGTTTGCTAGTAAAGCCTGTTCTGCTCTGCACAGCTTCTGTGTTAAGCTCACTGGAGTCCTTTTCCAAACAGTGTTTCACTGCTATTGCCTATGAGGAAAACACATCACATTTTATTTGTAGTTATATTGAATCTATTTTAAAAAATTAAAAATTCCTGATGTCCCTTTAAATGATGAGCTCCAGAGATACCTTAGAAAACAAAGCCAAAAGAATAAGCTACGTTCTACTTCCTCCTACAGAAAGAGAAGTTTGGAGTAACTGTTGACTTCTGTGTTGTATAACTAAGAGCAGAATTTGGCCCTAAACCTTGAAACTCAGCATGATGGCTTTAAAAAAGTGCAATTAAAAAAAGCCCAAATATCTGAAAAATCCATCCTCCTTTCACTGTCCAGTCCTGGGTTCTAGATTCTGTATCATACCAAAACCAGAACAAGTTAAGGTAACACAAATCTTTAACTCGAGACTGGGCAAGGTTATGAAAAATATTTTCAGGCACATTTTCAAGTATATAGTTGTAATGTATAAATATAGTCATAATTTAAGCAATAGTCATAGTACAGTCTGGTAATCATTGGGAATCCTAACCAGTGCTTTCTTTTAAGCTCAATCATAAGGGCAGCAGATTTAACACTTGCTCTCCATTTTTTTTAACATAACATATTTTGTCAAAGCGAGCACCTATTGGGTTTAGAAGATCCTTCCCCATTCCCACTCAGTCCTCAGCTGCTCATTTGAGAGGTAACATTTAGGTTTGGACTGACGATCAGCTATCACCAAATATGCCATTGAACAGCCAACAAACAGAAAGGATCAATACCAAACTAGACTCAATTCGGTACAATCCAAATACCAAGAGATTGACAAATTGTTGTGTATTTGGTTGTCATGGTTTTTTTTACTATGGCAACTGAGTTAGACTATTAAGGGATAGCTCAGCCGGTTTCAACCGGCTGAGTGAGCTCTCTGTGTCTGTAAATAAAATGGTGGTTTGGTTAGTTGTCTGCTGTCTGGCCTCAAGTGATTTCTTCCTAAACCGGCTGCCCCCAAGGATATAAGACAAATTACTCTACCTTTTCCACTTACTATATACTCAAGGAATAGGTTACATGTTGTGAAAAACCAGTATTTGTACATCTTAATTCCCCATATTTATGGACCAACAAAGACATTCAGCTTGCACCTCTGTCTCCATAACCACATTCTTCAGGGGCAAGGGAAATTAGTGTCGTGCTATCCTCTATCTTAAATTTATCACCTGACTTTATATCGCAAGGATAGGCAACTTATGGCATGTGTGCCACAGACGGCACACGAGCTGATTTTCAGTGGCACTCACACTGCCTAGGTCCTGGCCACTGGACTAGAGGCCTCTGCATTTTAATTTAATTTTAAATGAAGCTTCTTAAACATTTTAAAAACCTTTTTTATTTTACATATACCAATAGTTTAGTTATATATTATAGACTTATAGAAAGAGACCTTCTAAAAACGTTAAATTGTATTACTGGCATGCGAAACCTTAAATTAGAGTAAATAAATGAAGACTCGGCACACCACTTCTGAAAGGTTGCCGACCCCTGTTATGTCGCTATCTAAACCAGGAAGTTAACAAGATCATAACTGTACCACCACCAAATTCTAACTGGTTTTCAACCTTTTTAACCTGTTTTATATCAGTCAGAATAGCTTCATAGTACTCCAAATTAAAAAGGAAGTAAAAAATGAGAATGAAATAACCTAGTTCCATTCTAGAAAGGAGTAGGCTTTTCTGGATAAAAACCTATAGATGTCCAAGTTTGAGTATGAATCGAGTGTTTCAAGAGTAAACCTGGAAAGATGAGTATGTGTAGAGAAAATACTAACCACCTCTGTAGAAAAGGTTTGATTAATGTGCTCACACAGCTAGGATGACACATAGCTATGCCGGACAGCTATCGTGGACAAATTTAGAACCTCTGTATGAAGTCAGTGTAGACCATGTCTATCATAAATAAAAAAGCAGTTTTCTATTAGAGAGTGGGGGTAGAAAAGAAGCAGTGCTCATATCAGAACAAGGCTAAAGGGAACGGTTGTAGGGCATTACCCCCAGACACCTGCTCCATCCCATGTCCTCAAGCACCCCCACAGCCTGTTCCCACTCTCATTGCCAGCCAGAGACCCATCCTATGAAGTCCCCACCCTCTTGGATCCCAGTGATCCATTTCCCCAAATCATTATGTCTCCCCACCCCCTTATTATATTCAGCCTCTCTGCCCTCAGACCCTTTCCAAAGGCCCACTCCTACCCTGGCTTGGCCTGCCAGGAGCAGAAGAATGCAGGCGGGGAGGGTCAAACTCAGGAAGAAGTGAGCAAATTATTAGCAAAATGTTCAAACTTTTTTCTGATTTTATTTTTGTCATCGAACTATAAATAAGAGGTGAACACATTGGTAGCCTGCCTGCCCAGCCTACCTTGAAGAAATACGGATTCACTTCCTCTTACCAAGTTATAACCACCAGACTACTATTATCAACAGCTAGGGAATATGGCTTTAGTCAACTTAATTCGTGGTAGGCCAGTAAATTGTTTCACTAACAAATACAGATCCATTCAAGGAACTGAGAGGGTGTGGGACCAGCAGGGCCCCATGTACCGGCGCATAAGCACAGGGCTCCAGAGGTTGCCAAAGCTGGCCCTGGGGGTACCATTACGGGGAAAAAATTCTGACAGCGTGCATGTGGGCGCGCACACATCAAATATGGAATCGTCAGCGTTTTTTCTTCTACATGGACAAATACTCAATGAACAACTTGTTCACTCTGGTAATAGCAGTCTGGAGGCAACTTTAAACTTGTGAAAAAATGGGTCTCGTCTTACCTTTTCCTTTTCTTTTATTTTCTGTTCTAAGGACCGACGATTATTTTCGACAAATTGTCTCTGATGACTCAGTAGGTCGTCCATTTTTTGCTCCAACATTTCACGCTATACAAAGTGTAATCATAAATCACAGTGATGCAAGGGTAATATTTATTATTTGTACTACAATAGCAATCCCACCCCCGCAATCAGGATTGAAATCCCGCTTTAGTAGGCAGTGTTTAAAAAAAACAACAACAAAAAACGACATACATACGAGGAAGTCATGGTCTCTGCCCCAAAACTGCTTACAGTGTTCCATGACTTAGTGAACACTCACACAGGTATCCCATACCAAACTGAGAACAGATTACACTTGGCTAGAAGACAAGTGTCTGCTAAAGTTTTAATAAGTGTTTAGGCACAGGAGATAAATTCAATGCAACTTTAAATTTACAGAGAATCGGCACATTGATTGATCAGTAAAAGATTACTGAACTATTTTGAACATATTTACTAATATAATCTGCAATTCAATCGGATTTCAAACTCATGTAAAGAAGCTAGACTATAATAAGAAAAGCTCTCAACAGTCACATCTAGAGGTTATGGTGACAGAGCTATGCCAGTAACTCAGGTGATTCATAAGTAGCATCATTGTGACATCAGAAGCAGCAACCAATCAATCTTTCCTCTGCACTTTGCTATCAGTCAGTGAAGTGGAGAGGGCCTAGTCACAGGTCAAAAGTTCTCATTGTTAACTTACTTGAACATCTGTATACAAACATGGTAATAACCCTGGATTGACTCATTGTCCCTGGCCTCAACCTACTCCCAGCCAAGACCTTCTCTCAATGGGGTCCTCACAGAGGTAGCAAAGAACCGCCATTAACGTACCTCTGCAGAGGCAAATTCTTAACCCCCATTCATATGATGGTATAATCTTCAGCATCCTGTATATAGGATGTAGGAAGCAGCAGAATTTTCTAACAAGCAGCAGCATTTTCTAACATTCTTAAGTAGGCAGCAGAATCTGCATACATAGATAAAATCCCTGACAGCAAAGAGTAGGAGACAACCATCACACTTACAGAAGACATATGTGGTGGTGCCTTTCCCCACGGCAACATAACTTCTTTAATCTAAGTGTGTATGGAGGGGCAGAAAGGGGATGGGAAAAGAGTTAAGCTAAAGAGAAATATGAAGAATCGTGGAATCCATGACTTGCATGAGATACAATGTTCTACCCAATGCACACAGAAATTGTAGAGCTGCAACAATTGGCAGAGGCCAAAACATTCAGCTGGACTAACTTCCACATGTTAAATACGGTGAAAAGCCAATGATTTTCAAAGCAGGAGACAGTGGTGCTGTTAAAACGTCTTTTTATGACACTTTCAAATGGCTTTAGGATATATAAAATATCTGTGTTTCTTAGATATTTGTTATCGTTATTCACTCTACCGCAATAACAATACTGCATTGCTGGCTGCCTCATTAGAGAGCTGGCCTGCTATTTGTTCAGACTATCAGAGCAACTTATCCATAAAGGAAAACTTTTCAAGGTGCAGATCTTCCCCACAGCACACACCCACGTAACTGGTATTAAAAAAAAAAAATTAAAAAAAATCTAAAGGTAGGGGAAAAAAGGAACCAATCACTAATCCCAAAAGTCATAGAGCAGCAGATGATCCACTAGTTTCCATGGTTCTCCTGCTACGTTGTCCAGTATATCAATGCAGTGGCTGACCCACTAAACCAAACAACTACTTCATGCAGTGGCAAGGAAGCTCCTGCAGAGAAAGGAAGTGCTGTGCAGGCTGCTGAAATCTTGCCCACCCTATCCCATATAGCAAAGTGTAGGCCTCTTCATGGATATGGAAAGATGGGGCCAAATAAGGATTTGCCTCTTAATGAAAGGCTGGGTTTGACTGGCTTTATTTCTTTACTCTTATCAGTGTACACCTCTTTGGCATCTGTTTTAGCTAGCAAAAAAAAATCCATTTTATATGATTAACACACGTTTGCTCCACTAATGCAAATTATTTCAACGTTTCAATTATATCAGTACTATAGCCACAGAAATTTCTTGGCTTCCTTGCACTGAATACAAGCGGGCCTTTTCCCCCTTGATTCTTCTGCAGCAAAACAGAGAGGTCTTGGAAGGACCCAAGATCTTGCATTCTGAGCACTTTAAAACTCTTCAGTAAGGTGTGAGAATTCTTTCCTGTCATGGAAGGGATCCAGAGGTACCACCTGAATTTAGAGGTCCAAAGGATAGAGAAATATCTGTCCTGGATCATGCAGGTCTGTGACTCTAAGTGGACAGCACTGTTCTCTTTTCTTGTTTATGTACCAGCCTCACAGACTGCAATACAGTTCTACTAATAGGCTTTATTAACTTCTGCCTGTGCTGGTGCTGCATAAGCAAAAGTATGAGATGTTTTAGCTCATATAAAGCTATTTAAATCTTTTAAGGGCATAGGGAAATGGTGGACTTAAATATACAGTAGAACCTCAGAGTTACCAACTCGGGAATGGACGTTGTTCGTAACTCTGAACAAAACATGATGGTTGTTCTTTCAAAAGTTTACAACTGAACATTGTCTTAACATAGCTTTCCAACTTAACTATGCAGAAGAAAAAATGCTGCTTTCCCTTCATTTTTTAGTAATTTAACACAGTACAGTCCTGCATTTGCATTTTTTGTGGGGGATGGGGTGGGGTAGAAGGGATGTGTCTCTGCTGCTGCCTAATTATGTTCTTCCGGTTCCAAACGAGATTTGTGTGGTTGACTGATCAGTTTGTATCTCTGGTGTTTGTAACTCTAAAGCTCAACTGTAAATTATGGAGCCACCATTAGCAAGCACATACATAGTTAAGCTTTGTTGGAGAACTGTGTAATGAATTGTGTTAGTGAAATGTGTACTAAGTAATGTTAGAGAAATTATTATATACAATTCTGGAAGAAAATAGGAATGTTTGCTTTTTGTATGTAGTTCTGCTGCTTGAGGTTGTCAGATTTTGCTGAAACAGTCCGTAAATCAGAAAATTCGTTTTTGTGTCTCATCTATACAGTTCTTGACCAAGCAGATAGCAGGGTAGAGAAGAGAGCTGTTAGCTTTCAGTAAGTGAGGTACAATCCCTCATGCCCCCACCCATCCATTCAATCAGCTAACAAGTTTTTTTTTTAATCACAATATTAATAACATTCACTGCTTGTTCTCTCACCTTATTCTTGGCTTTGACTATTTCAATGACAGAAGACCCCAAACTCTTCATATATTCCATAGTTACTAAAAAGCTCTCAACAGTCACCTCTAGAGGTTATGGTGACAGAGCTATGCCAGTTACTCAGGTGATTTACAAATAGCATCACTGTGACATCAGAAGTACCAACCAATCAATCTTTCCTGTGCAATTTGCTCAGTAACTCAGGTGATTCATAAGTAGCATCATTGTGACATCAGAAGTGGCAACCAATCAATCTTTCCTCTGCACTTTGCTATCAGTCAGTGAAGTGGAGAGGGCCTATTCACAGGTCAAAAGTTCTCATTGTAAAATTACTTGAACATTTGTATACAAACATGGTAATAATCCTGGATTGACTCAATGTCCCTGGCCTCAACCTACTCCCAGCCAAAACCTTCTCTCAATGGGGTCCTCACAGAGGTAGCAAACAACCGCCATTACCGTACCTCTCCAGAGGAAAATTCTTAACCCCCATTCACATGATGATTCAGCATCCTGTATATAGGATGAAGAAAGCAGCAGAATTTTCTAACAAGCAGCAAAATTGTACAAGTCAGGTACAATCCCTCATCCCCCACCTGCCTATTCAACCAGCTAACAAGTAAAAACTAAAGGCCACAGAAACAGATGAGTACGAAGAATAAAAATTGCAGTTGTAATATAAGTGTAAGCGGGGGAATGGTCCCGCTATTGTGGGGAACTTTCCTGGCTTCTGTGTACCCCGGTGAAGTGGGCTAGCGAAAGGATCTGAGTCCTCGCTCCCACTTCCTTTACCCAGAGGCCTCCCTGCCCTTGAGGACTCTCCTGTTTGGCAGAGTTCTCGTAGCCCCAACAAGACTGGGCCCAGGATTCCTGGGGGGCTCAACCCCCAACCCTGCTGTGGCCACCTAGGACAGGGGCTAAGGTGTCCCCACTCCGGGGTACCCTCTCTGCACTGGGCACCTCCCTGACCCACTGATTATTCCATACAATTTAAAGCAAATACAAGTTGTTTACTTAACAATCGATTTAAAGAAAAGAATAAGAATAAATGGGAACGGTTACAGGGAAACACATCACCCTGCTCTGTGGCAGGGAACATTACAAACAATGTCTCTGGACATCAAAGCACTTTGCAGTCTGTTCCTTGTAGGCCCCAGGCCTCCTTCTCAGGCCCTGGCTGCGCTGCAGGAATGCTGCGGGTGGGACACTTGAAATGGTGGTGACCACACACCTCCGGACTTTGGGTGGTGGGATCCTTCTTTCCAGTGCCAGCCCCCCGGCAGGTTAAGGTCCCCTCCCAGCCTGGCCTGCATGGACCCTTGGCTGGAGTGTCTTTCTGCGCTGGGCCCTTTTACCAAGGTTCCCCCCCTTGGCTGGCCCCAGTTGCTCACCACACTCTGGCTCTCTGGCTGCAGCTCTGCTCCCAGCACAGGAACTGCTCTCCCTGGGATGTGCCTCTGGCTCTAGCTCCGCTCCCAGCACAGGATCTGCTCTCTCTCTGCGCTGTGCTTCTGGCTCTCTGGCTGCAGCTCTGCTCCCAGCACAGGATCTGCTCTCTCTGGGCTGTGCCTCTGGCTCTCTGGCTGCAGCTCTGCTCCCAGCACAGGATCTGCTCTCTGGGCTGTGACTCTGGCTCTCTGGCTGCAGCTCCGCTCCCAGCACAGGATCTGCTCTCCCTGGGCTGTGCCTCTGGCTCTCTGGCTGCAGCTCTGGCCCCTCTGGATCTGGCCTGGCTCTGTTCTCCAGCTCAGCTTGGGCCCCTGCTTCCTCCTTAGCTCGGCCCCACTCTGTCTGACTCCGGCACATTCCTGCTCACACACGGAGGACGGACCCACACTGGCCTTCTGTCTCCCTGATTAGCCGGCCTGCCCTGTCAATCAGGCTGACCTGGAGCATTGGCCTCTTGCCATTGTTCCTGGGGACTGTCAGTCTCAGGGTCCTGATTTGCCATCGATCCCTCCCCTTTTAGTGCTGGGAGCTAGCAGCCAAAACACCCCCACTGAATGTTAGTAAGGGGGCAACAGTCCCCTTACATTCCCCCCTGCTAAAATTCTGCCACAGCCACAATAGTTACACCGGTACATCCAGGCCCCATAACAACAACATATATCCACATCATATTATATTAAAAACCCATTAACAATTACGAAAAGAACATTTAACATAGTTAACACTCCACATCTACTTCTTAATACTATACATAACAATATTCATCAACACACTACATAGAACCAATAAAATAAGTATCTCTAAGTCTAACAGGAAGTACACCTTTATTAGCCCTCTGGGACCTCCTTAAAACTGGTGGTTCGTTACCCATATTTTCTGTTTCCCTATCCTCGGTAATACTGGGTCAGTTTGAGGGATCTGGCCATTCTCGTTAGGGTTTGGGTTTGCCCCACTCTGTCCCCCTCTGTATTTGGTTTGTGGGACTAGAACCATTTCCCAACTGGTTTCAGCCTCCTCAGAGTGTACTGATCTACGCCTCCTATGGTCCCTGTCTGGACTAAGAGTGCAATGTTTCAACTGGTCCCTGTGTACTACTCTCTCAGGACCTCCTCGTTCAGGCCGAATGGTGTAAACTGGTAGCTCGGGATTGGTGTGAGCAACTACAATGTGGGGCTTTGACTCCCACTTGTCCTGTATTTTATTACGCCCCCGGTGTCTATGGTTACGAACTAGTACACGGTCACCGGGCCTGATGAGAGCCCCACTGGACTTGCGATCATAAGTCCTTTTCCTACTTTGGGCAGTGTCTTTAGTTGTATTGAGAGCAACTTCACAGGCTATCTTCAGCCTGTCATGGTGACCTTTGACTTGGTCATCATAATTGGTCACCTCATCCTTAGAAAAGATTTCTTGATGTTTCTCTGGCAACGCCCTTATGTTAGCCACATGTGCAGGAATCAGCCCTTGGCGTGCCACGTGAACAGGAACTGGCAGTCTCCCATCACATCTTTCTGGAAGAAAGGTAACTCGTCCTCCCTTCTCCCTCATCATCTGCAGCTCATTTTCTGGTACACAGCGGTGTTCATCAAGGATCTTCCCTTTCCACGGAGGAATAATGGTCTTCTGTTTTCTGCCCACTTTAACATTTCCAATATGCCTCCTGGGGCCCAGGGAATGACTCTGCCTCTCCGCTCGAGCCAATACTCTACTCCGCACAGCATTCTTCGTATAGTGCTCGTGACAGTTCATCCTCCTGGTTCCTTCTCCTGGTAAGAGTAGCTCCTTCAGCTCACTGATGATGTTCATTCCTAGAATCCCTGGAACTTCTTCTCCCATATGGCTCCCTTTTGACGCTTTGTCTTTCAGGATGAAGATGCATTTTCCTGGCAGCGTTTGGCCCATATACTCTATGTCTGCTTCAAGGCACCCCGCCACTGGGATTGCCAGTCCGTTAACAGCTGTTAGGCATTACAAACCGTGTGCTGTGCATGGTCAGGTCCTTGTCCTTCAAATATTTTTTAAAATGCGACTCTGTAATGGTGGTGACTTCGGAGCCAGTATCTACCAAACATCTGGTCTTCACCCCTGCTATATATACTTCAGCAGTTAGACAGTCTCCAAATGCTCGCTTACAGAAGTCGCTAGATATGCTGGCACTGACCACGTTCCTCTCACTGTATGCAGAGGGATTTTCCACCAAGGACAGGCCTAGGAATCCTTCTGCCACTGCTTGGCCTTCTACTCTAGATGGACCACTCGCTCCTGGTGCCCCATTGGTTTCGAGTGCCTGGGACTCTGTTCTCCTTCTCAGTGAACATTCTCGGCTAGTATGTCCTGGCCTGTCACAAGTGTAACAAATGTATCTTCCCAGCTCATCCTTCAGTGGGGCTCTTCTTCGGGGTCCTGGGGCCCTTGGATGTCTTGGCATATTGGTGGGGTTTTTCTCTTTCATCACCTCAGTCATTACTTTCAACATCTCCCCCTGTTGGACCGCCAGTTTTTGGACAGCTTCACTTAAGCTTTCCAATGTTAGCTGTGTTTGGGGCAGGGCTTTTTCCCCAGCAGCTGCATTCACTAGGCTCCCACTTCGTGTACAGGGGTTACTCTTGGCTGTCTCTGCCACAGGAACTTCCTCTTCTTCTGACCACATAATGGCAGCCTGCATGAGTTCATAGAACTTCTTACTGGGCTCTTCCTTAAACCTCCTTTTCATTTCACGTCTGAGGGAGTCATCACGAAGCCCCAACACCAGCTGCTCTTTCAGAACTGTATCTGGGTCTGGAACTCGTTGAGGTCTCGCTCCACTTTGCTCATTCTCTCCTGGAGGTCATATGCATATGCCCGGATAGTTTCACCAGGCTCCTGCTTTCTCTCAAAGAACTCCTTTAGTCGGGTTCCAATAGGCACCTTGTCTCCATACACTTCTAGGAGGAGTTCAAATACCTTTTCCACATCTTTCTTGTCTGCCACTGCCATGAACTTTACTGTGGCCTTGGCCTGGCCCTTGAGATGTTCCTCTATGAAGTCTACATGGTCTTCTACAGGTACTCTTAGCACACGCAGAGCTGCCTTCACAGACTTGACCCACTCCTCTACCGTAATGTCTCCTGGTCTTGTCGGGAAGCCACCAAACTCTGTGACCTTCCGCTCCCGTGGGACATAAATAGTAGCGGGTTTCTTAGCTTCTGCTGCCTGTTGGTCTATTACTGCCTTGGCCAGCGATAAGGCTTCTCTCTGTTCAGTTCTAGCTTGTTGTAATGCCTCCGCTTGGTCTGATAATCTGCGCTGAAGTTCAGCAAACTGGGTTCGTAGTTCTTCAATTCCAGCCATGGTAGAGTGCTCAACCAGGCCTGGACAGTGCTACTAGAACTCAACCAGTAAACCAATGGGGTGGACCCTGTGGATAGGATCCTGTTCGTGACGCCAATTATGTAAGCGGGGGAATGGTCCCGCTATTGTGGGGAACTTTCCTGGCTTCTGTGTACCCGGTGAAGTGGGCTAGCGAAAGGATCTGAGTCCTCGCTCCCACTTCCTTTACCCAGAGGCCTCCCTGCCCTTGAGGACTCTCCTGTTTGGCAGAGTTCTCGTAGCCCCAACAAGACTGGGCCCAGGATTCCTGGGGGGCTCAACCCCCAACCCTGCTGTGGCCACCTAGGACAGGGGCTAAGGTGTCCCCACTCCGGGGTACCCTCTCTGCACTGGGCACCTCCCTGACCCACTGATTATTCCATACAATTTAAAGCAAATACAAGTTGTTTACTTAACAATCAATTTAAAGAAAAGAATAAGAATAAATGGGAACGGTTACAGGGAAACACATCACCCTGCTCTGTGGCAGGGAACATTACAAACAATGTCTCTGGACATCAAAGCACTTTGCAGTCTGTTCCTTGTAGGCCCCAGGCCTCCTTCTCAGGCCCTGGCTGTGCTGCAGGAATGCTGCGGGTGGGACACTTGAAATGGTGGTGACCACACACCTCCGGACTTTGGGTGGTGGGATCCTTCTTTCCAGTGCCAGCCCCCCGGCAGGTTAAGGTCCCCCTCCCAGCCTGGCCTGCATGGACCCTTGGCTGGAGTGTCTTTCTGCGCTGGGCCCTTTTACCAAGGTTCCCCCCCTTGGCTGGCCCCAGTTGCTCACCACACTCTGGCTCTCTGGCTGCAGCTCTGCTCCCAGCACAGGAACTGCTCTCCCTGGGATGTGCCTCTGGCTCTAGCTCCGCTCCCAGCACAGGATCTGCTCTCTCTCTGCGCTGTGCTTCTGGCTCTCTGGCTGCAGCTCTGCTCCCAGCACAGGATCTGCTCTCTCTGGGCTGTGCCTCTGGCTCTCTGGCTGCAGCTCTGCTCCCAGCACAGGATCTGCTCTCTCTGGGCTGTGCCTCTGGCTCTCTGGCTGCAGCTCCGCTCCCAGCACAGGATCTGCTCTCTCTGGGCTGTGCCTCTGGCTCTCTGGCTGCAGCTCTGGCCCCTCTGGATCTGGCCTGGCTCTGTTCTCCAGCTCAGCTTGGGCCCCTGCTTCCTCCTTAGCTCGGCCCCACTCTGTCTGACTCCGGCACATTCCTGCTCACACACGGAGGACGGGACCCACACTGGCCTTCTGTCTCCCTGATTAGCCGGCCTGCCCTGTCAATCAGGCTGACCTGGAGCATTGGCCTCTTGCCATTGTTCCTGGGGACTGTCAGTCTCAGGGTCCTGATTTGCCATCGATCCCTCCCCTTTTAGTGCTGGGAGCTAGCAGCCAAAACACCCCCACTGAATGTTAGTAAGGGGGCAACAGTCCCCTTACATAAGTACAACTGCATGCAGCCAGGGAGCGTGACAGCAAGGAATAGCTGCGATGGGAACTACACAGATATAAGTAAGTTTTAGCAGGATAAGCAAAAAATGTATTAATCTGGGTTAGTTATTGTGATTTATGCAGGCGAATCTTTTAATCAGGGCCGGCTCAAAACCCCAGCACGCCACGCACGCGCATGGGGCGGCATTTTCCCAGGAGGGCGGCAGGCGGGTCCGGCGGACCTTCCGCAGTCATGCCTGCGGAGGGTCTGCTGGTCCCGCGGCTCGGGTAGACCTCCCGCAGGCATGACTGCGGACGGTTCCCTGGTCCCGCGGCTCGGGTGGACTTCCCGCAGGCATGCCTGCGGAAGCTCCACTGGAGCCGCGGGACCAGCGCACCCTCCGCAGGCACGTCCCCCGGAGCCGGGGACCGGCGCCCGGCAGCGCGCCCCCACGGCATGCCGCCCTGCTTGGGGTGGCCGGATTACTAGAGCCGCCCCTGCTTTTAATTAGGGGGTTAGAGTAGAATATATATGGATAAAGACACAGATGAGGTAGCTTCCTCTACTGAGTCTGCGCAAAGTTACAGAACAGAGGATTAAAAAATAGATGATTGACATAATAGTGGAGAAGAGACAGAGGAAAAATAGCCAAGCATAGCAGAGATTTGAGAAGAGTCACCCTGTCCCCAAGAAAGATAACTTGAGCACTTCCTTGTCTTGCCTTATCTTTTTTTGCACGTTTATGTAATTCATATGTGATAGTAGCATTGTCTAAAAACATATATAATAAAGGCTAAAATAAATTGTTTAAGCCTAAATTGAAGTGGATTTGGTTTTCACCCAACAGGTTGACGTTTGCATTTAAAGTGGAACTAAAAATCCTGGTTTCACAGTATAATAAATGAATCTACTTTCCAAGTTCAGCAGAGTTACACTTTAGATTACATTAATTTTTTGCATAAAATAGTTTCTTACTTTGCCAGAGACATTTTTTTTTTAAAATCACAATATTAATAAAATTCACTGCTTGTTCTCTCACCTTATTCTTGGCTTTGATTATTTCAATGACAGAAGACCCCAAACTCTTCATATATTCCCTAGTTACTAAAAAGCTCTCAACAGAGGTGATGGTGACAGAGCTATACCAGTAACTCAGGTGATTTACAAGTAGCATCATTGTGACATCAGAAGAACCAACCAATCAAACTTTCCTGTGCAATTTGCTCAGTAACTCAGGTGATTCATAAGTAGCATCATTGTGACATCAGAAGTAGCAACCAATCAATCTTTCCTCTGCACTTTGCTATCAGTCAGTGAAGTGGAGAGGGCCTATTCACAAGTCAAAAGTTCTCATTGTTAACTTACTTGAACATCTGTATACAAACATGGTAATAACCCTGGATTGACTCAATGTCCCTGGCCTCAACCTACTCCCAGCCAAGACCTTCTCTCAATGGGGTCCTTACAGAGGCAGCAAAGAACAGCCATTACCGTACCTCTGCAGAGGCAAATTCTTAACCCCCATTCATATGATGGTATAATCTTCAGCATCCTGTATATAGGATGTAGGAAGCAGCAGAATTTTCTAACAAGCAGCAGCATTTTCTAATATTCTTAAGTAGGCAGCAGAATCTGCATGCATAGATAAAATCCCTGACTGCAAAGAGTAGGTGACAACCATCACACTTACAGAAGGCATATGTGGTGGTGCCTTTCCCACAGCAACATAACTTCTTTAATCTAAGTGTGTATGGAGGGGCAGAAAGGGGATGGGAAAAGAGTTCAGCTAAAGAGAAATATGAAGAATCGTGGAATCCATGACTTGCATGAGTTATAATGTTCTACCCAATACACACGGAAACTGTGAGCTGCAGCAATTGGCAGAGGCCAAAACATTCAGCTGGACTAACTTCCCCATGTTCTCAGGCATTCCTGCACCCCTCAGAGTTGCTCCACTAATCTCAACTCAGAGTGCCTGCAAAGTTCAGTAGCTCCACCAGAACCTCCAGTTCTCCTGGTAACCACAGAACCTGAGGGACCCCTATCATACTTCTAAGTACTACAATGTTCCCCGTTTCTTAGCTCCCCTATTGTTCTCTGCATAACACCGGGAGCTCTCTGCCAGCTTTCTTTCTTTGCATGGGAAAGATTTCAAAATGTCTTAAAGAAATTATCAAGAAAATCCCCAGGCAGAAACCAAACAAAACAAATCATTAAACTCTGTGAGTAAAGTTGACAGTACATGTAAGTTTGTTTTTTTTTAAATTCGTAATGCTGCAGTTATGAAAAACAAATAAAATGAAGCATTAGAAACCAAGGTAATTCAGAGTTAAGATCAAAATAAAAGACAGCCTAACATTTGAAAAGTAGGCAAGATCAGGGCCGGCTCCAGGCACCAGTGTAGCAAGCAGGTGCCTGGGCAGCCAATGAAGAGAGGGGTGGCACGTGCAGCAGTTCGGCGGCACTTCGACAGTGGGGCTGTCACTCCCGCTTGGAGCGAAGGACCTGCTGCCGAATTGCCGCCATAGAAGAAGCGGCGGTAGAGCTGCCACCAATCGCGAACGCGGCTTCTTTTTATTATTATTTTTTGCTGCTTGGGGCGGCAAAAATGCTAAAGCCGGCCTTGGTTCAGATGCAAGCCTGTGACAACTGTCAGTAGGAACACAGCATGTGTCCAAAAGACACTTTGTCCGGACATAAGATAAGCATAAGTTGGGTCTGCATAAAAGCTTGGAGTTCTCCATCCTTCTCTTTGAGGAGATCTTAGTCTGGAATCATCTCTGGACTCTTCCGTGCCCGGTACCTTTTTCACAGAAAGCTTCTTGTCCGATGTGCCAGCTTTTGAAAGAGGATGTTGCTGATGAGGCCCAGGAAGTGAGGGACCCAGTACTAGCACTCTAAGGAGCAGAGAAGACATTTACAGGATGGTTATCTGACCCAGGGCCTGAAGCTACTCTCATTGCTTTACCCATTAAGTACATCTGGAGCAGGGCTTCTCTAGATTTGCAGGTCCATAAGTGAAGGACTTGCAAATATGTATTTTGTCTGGGGGAATGTTCCCGGAAAATGCCAAACATTACAGGGTATAGTGCCCGTGTTTGATGGGCAGTATGTAAATCCAGGGGACTTAAAAGAAGCCATCCTGACACCAGAAAGAAATAGCTATTCTGGTTAAAAAACCAAAATGCCAATGAGCAACCACTAGCTATCTCTATCTACACGCTGCACAGATTTAAAAAGAGCCAGGTATTTTGTTAGCACTGCTCACTGCCCATGTTCATCTCAAAGCCAGGAGGCATGAGAGGAACTGAGTGGTGGCTGGCCTGCTCCACCCTTTTATGCCCTCGGTGCAGGATATGAGGATGCTCAAGGTGCATGAGACTCTGAACATGGGTGAGTGGGGTACATTGCACACCGTCAGCAAACTGTGGAAATGGATAACCACTCAAAGGGAAAAAAGTTGCAAAGGGACAGCAGTGGTCTGTTTATTAAACCAATAATACACTGGCTTTTACAAATTGTCCTGGAGCCAGTACAAAAAGCCCTTGATCAAAACACCAGTTCAGTAAGGAGATCTTATCTCGCAAACTCTTATGTGAAGGACATGAAAACGGCACATTTCCCAGGAAGAAAGATTAGAGGCTAGAGTCACTGAAAAGGCAGAGTTGAGGTGGTTTGAGAGCCTGAATTATACATTTCCAAATTGATAAATGTTGGGTTGCAATTTACGTTTAACTTAACTTTGAATTTCCCGTATTTTTAATACTTGTTATTTTTAATTACTACAAATGTATTGTAAGGCACTCTCATCCTTGACTCGAGTTTACCCAAGTATTGAGCCTGCGATAGTTTAGAATCCAAGTAACTTTCCCCTGAATTTATGGCAGTTTAGGCTGAAAATATTAAACTATATGACAGTGTCCCTTTAAGGTCACAATTGGCCACCAGGTGTCAATCTTCCTCTCTGGAATATTATTGGTAGGGGCCTATGGTCCATTTTGGTCAATTTTACGGTCATAGGCTTTTAAAATCCATAAATGTCATGATTTCAGCTATTTAAATCTGAAATGTCACAGTGTTGTAATTGTAGGGGTCCTGATCCAAAAAGGTATTGTGTGTGTGGGCGGTGGGGTGTCACAAAGTTACTGCGGAGGGGTGGGGGGTTGTGGTGCTGCTACCCTTACCACTGTGCTGCTGGTGTTGACGGCGCCGCCTTTAAGCTGGGAGGCAGCTGCTAGCTGGAAGGCCAGCTCTGAAGGCAGCACAGAAGTAAGGACCCTCAATTTGAGAAACACTGGTCTCCCCCATGAAATCTGTATAGAATAGGATAAAAGTACACAAAAGACCAGATTTCATGGTCCGTTTGGACAGAAGCCGTGGCCCGCGCCTGCTGGGGATAGAGAACTCCAGGGCTGTGGGCGCGGTGCTCCCTGTCCCCGGGCGGCACGGGGCCGCTTCTCTCCCCTGCTCAGGCACTAGGCACTAGGGGCACTAGGCACTAGGCAGAGCACATCAATGCATCGCATTGGGGACCACTGACTTAAACTGACCAGCTTGAAACCCCGCTATACCGCGACCCTGCATTTATCGCCATGGAATTTTTTAGACCCCAAACATCGCGTTATAACGGGGTTTCACTGTACTTACAGTATTAGTACTTTAAAGCAGCCTACACATTCTAATTAGACACTTGATAAGATGCAAATTAGAAAAACTATTTAAAACTGCTTATCAGGTTAAATATGTAGCAATATAAAAACATTTTAAAAATCTATTATCATATTGGAAAAATTGAAAGGCCTTTAAAAGTCTGGTTGGCACAATTTATCGTTATTTTATGAACTTGGATAGTGGCTGTAGATCAGTTTCACTTTGTTTTTTACTAGCTTCATTTTCTGATTCTTATGCATTGGCACAACACTGCAGTGTTTAGGCCACAAATTTTGCAGAGGTTCTTTGTCAGGGGTTCTCAAACTGGGGGTTGCAACCCCTTAGGGGGTCGTGAGGCTATGATGTGGGGGAGTCTCAAGCTGTCAGCCTTCACCGCAAACCCTGCTTTGCCTCCAGCATTTATAATGGTGTTAAATATATTTTAAAGTGTTTTTAATTTATACGGGGTGGGGACTTGCTATTTGAAAGTGGTCACCAGTACCAAAGCTTGAGAATCACTGCTCTTTGTTTATAAGAACTACCTCCACTGGAATTTTCTAAAACATTATTAAAACATTTCTATTTGGTCTTAAGTTTTGAAAAAGCTGCTTCTGAAGAAAAGCTATTAGAAACCTATATTTGGGGCTAAATTTAACCCAATAGTGTTCATTTAACTTATTCAATGCATGTCTCCCTTTTTGGAAGGGGCCTTTTGTAAATATCATATAGGGTCTTTTTTTTCACATCACTAAAACCACTTATCTAAAAATCAAAACTGTTTTTTTCATGATACACGTGTGTGTGTTTGGGGAGGCTCAGAATCTATAGTTTCTTTTCCACAGACTTCAATGGAATTTTGCACATGAAGAACAGTAGTCATCAATTTCAGATTATTAGCATGTGAAATGAATGATCTGATCATTCTTTTATGAGGACCTATTCCACTGGTACTCTATCTGCGAACAAACAGATGGCAGCCAATGGCAGTTGAGAATTTTCCTTTTTTCGGTCACTGACCCTTCTCCCTGCCCCATCCCCTTCCTCCCCCCCCCAACACCCCCCAAAAAACCCCAGACAAACTAACAAACAAACAAACAAACAAACAAACCAACCAACCAACCAACCCTTCAGGCTTCCAAAGCTGAAACTTCATCTTAGGTTTGCAATTAACTTTACAATGTGACCGTGCACATAAACTAAGCCTTGAATGAAAACTCTTCCCATTTAAACTAACAGTAAGCAAAGGGTGAGTGTTTGAATTGAGATAACTGTCCTGCAGAACAGCATTACCATTTAAAAAATCATCTTTTTCAAAGACCACTTGCCAATGATTTTGGCTTAATTGGATTAAAGCAGAAATCTAAGAAAGGAGACCCATCCATTCACTGAAAAAAAAATGGAGGATACAGACACTGTCCCAAACACTTCCAACAAGGTAACAAAATTTACTGACAGAAAATCTGAAGACCAAAGACAGAATGGCAGAGCAGAAGACTTGAAATGGCCTTAAGTCACCTGTCACCTTATCTGCTGAAGATAAGGTTCTTCCTATAGTGTTTATTAAATGTTTACAAAGACTTCCAAGTGGGTATCCTGCATAGCTGCACTGACACTAGGGCTACACTACAGCTTAAGTCGACATAAGGTTTGTTGCTCAGTTGGTGCTCCATCCGTTAGTATCTTGCAGTATTTTGAGGTACAGACAGAGCAGCCTGTTAATTTTTACACACAAAGCTTTCTGGTTTGTGGGCACAATTTCACATAACTTATTTTCAGTGAGTAGTATGTAAGACTTGCCTAAACATTATGTTGAAGATACGCTTTGCTCAGCCCACCGTGATATGGCACATCCCCATGCCCCTTTGCCAGGACCTCTGAGGGGGATTCTTGCAGAAAGCAGCATGGCTGCATACTGCCATGGCCAGACTAAGGCCTCTTAAACAGCTCTTTCTTTGCCACTTTGGAATCATCAAGGAGCATGACTTCCTGAAACAAGTGCAGCTGTCTTTATGAAATACTATCCTTTTTCTATATCCGAAAGAAGCCCACCTCCTCCCCAAGGCACTGGGTTAAGAAACCCTGATCTACTCTCCATGTAAGGTCTAGCACTCATTATGGTTTAGTAATTTGGAGGCAATCCATATAGTTATGCTGTACAGGGTGGGAAAATCCGAGTAGCTGCAACAGTTATGTCAGGGAAGGCTGCCTCCCTTCCTCTCCACCTAACAGTTCTGTGTTTATCACTAACCTTGAGAGTGGGGCTCTCCTCAAGATTCTCCCTAACACCTGCACAACTGTCTGGTCACTGTCAGAGCCAAGAGGACGCACACAGAGAAGGACATGCTCTGTGAGATTCTGCAGGTCTAAAAGTGAAATGCAAGGGCAATAAGGCAGCGGTGTGAACAGCTGCTGAAGGAGTAGAGGGAGGACAAAGATGCAAAAAGAAATGCTGCTGCTGCTGCTGATCCAGCTGCTCAAATGAATTGTTGATCAATTATTGATTAAGAATCTCACTGCATTAGTTCACCCACTCCAAAGCATGGATAAATATGGGGTGTTGGCAGGGATCATAGACACCTCATCCCCTTGTGCCAGTTCCTGCTGTACTACTCTCATGGACAACATGTCAGGAACGAAGAACTTTGATTACATGTACAGTCATCTGTGATGCGCTGACATCCAGTCTGCATGTTGTACTTGTACCTAGTCAAGTTATATAGCTAGTAAAGTCAATTATCAGTTAGCTTTTTTTTTTTTTTGGTATGTCTAGCATGCCGTGGTGGTAATAAAGTACATACTTGAAAGTTGGTGCAACTTTATTGTGACTTTTTGGTATTGCAGTGCTAGAAAGTAATATAACCAGAAAGGCTTCTATACCTCTAAACAAAGTCAATGCATGTATATTACAGAAGTGCTAGCCTTTATTGAGTCTAGAAATACACCACCTGTACTGTGACAGCATTTCTATGACCATCAGTTATCTTCCACACTTCAACAACAAATGCCAGAAAAGTCATGAATGTCACAAATTCCACACCTGTTCTATTAATAGCTTCATAGAAACAGGGTTAGGCTATTACCTACTGTTGAAGTAAGCTTTTAAAACTTCCTTTACCTGAACCGCGTTAGCAATGCAACTGTTAGCTAGCCTATTTTAGATCCAGCCCGTCCACCTCACTCATCCACCCTGGCAAGAGGGTCTCTCAGAGAGTGCTGCATGCTGTGCAGTGCATAAGAACTGAGAATGTTTTACTTGTTGATATGGAGCTTTGGCATGAGACCCCTCCACCTATCCTGTCGTCTTCCACCTCTGCCCACTTCACATTCCTTCTTCAGCTGCACAGATAAGAGTCAGATCTTTCCTTGTTTCTGTCTAGCTTGATAGTATGTGGTTTCTTAAGCCAGAGAATTAAGGGTGGGCAGTTTCCATAAATTATGATTGGCACAGAAATGTCATTAATTCCAGTTGGATGGAGTGGGGTGTCTGCTTTCAATATGTCAAAAAGCACGGTGTTTCTAAAGCCGTGGTTGTCCTGAATTTCTCTGAACCAGCCAGTGTTTGTCAGTAGCGTGTCCCTTATGATCTACCAAGGCCTGCATACATTTTGAAGGTACCTTTTTTTAATATGCTCAGAACCTGGGAAGGGTGGGCACAGAATGGGGATATTCCCCACCTATTACCCCAGCACATTTAGAGAAACCCAGCTTATTGAATCCACTTTTTTTTTTTTTTTGCACAACGATCTAGCCTAACTACCCCGTACAGCAGGGTGTGCTTTATTGTCTTGCATACCTCAGTGATAACTGTCCTTACCATTGATTTTTTTTGTAACACCAAATTGATTACCCCACTAATTGGTAGCAAACTGGTGGTGTAAGATTCCATAGGGCAATCACCACTTGTTTCCCCACTGTAAGGGCAGCTCTCACCTTGCTGTTCCTGTGCTGGGGGAGTGGGCCGAGCTGACCATGCAACTCTAGGAATGAACTTCTGCATCTAAAAAGTTCTAGAACCACTGATTGTCCCACCACCCACTAGACAGGCTCAAAACTGCCACTCCACCAAATGTGGTTGTTCCATGAATAGCCTCTGCATTTATTTTCCAGTTATCCTCAGTTGACTCTTTGAATGCTGAGTCTTTGGGAATATAGCACTAGAATGCCTTGCCAGAGTGCAGCACATTTTTGCCAATACAACTCAACGCTATGCAGACGACATGCCAGCAGAAGTGGCAGAGTGTAAAATGCACTTGACCAAAATAGTTTTGGCAGTGTCACCATGACAACAGAATTTTTACCACTGCCACGTTCTCGTGCAACTTTTTAGAGACAGGCTTGAAAGTCTTCACCTAACACTCTATATTATATTAATGAGCGTGATAAAGTGAAAGAGTTTGGAGGTTATATGACTCTTTGGGGGATTGTTGTACATATAGCAGTAGCTTCATAAAATGGAATATTAATAAAACAATTTAATTATGAACATTTGGAGAATCTGCCTATGTACAGTTTACAAATGGTTTGATATCGGGGACCCTGTGTCAGATTGCAAACTCTATTTTGAATGTGGGTCTTTTAGCTTCTGTTTTTTTACCTCCATCTTGGACTAAAATTCCAAGTGGTGAGGGCCTGGGGCTATCAATGATAGGCTGTGAAACTTTGATGATCATTTAAATGGAGCACCCTGGGACAAAGCAAGGGCTACTATCCAGGCTAAACTAGCTTTTCACCATCTAAATTCTAGGAAAAGAAGCAAAGAGTCTTGTGGCACCTTATAGACTAACAAACGTTTTGGAGCATGAGCTTTCCTGGGTGAATATCCACTTCGTCGGATGCCCCCACGAAAGCTCATGCTCCAAAACGTCTGTAGGTCTATAAGGTGCCACAAGACTTTTTGCTGCTTTTATAGATCCAGATAACACGGCTACCCCTCTGATACTTAAATTCTAGGAGTGATGGTAACTAAGCAACAGAATCTGTGGTCAGGTACTTTCATTAGCTGATGAGGCTGATTGGGAGTCACCTGACAAAGAAGGGGGAGATAAGAAAAGAGGGTTTCTGACGAATCCTGGGGAGGGAGGCAAGGAGAGAAACGACTGCAGATACTCCATGATTCAGGGGAGAAACCATGTGCATGAGGGCAGAGAGAGGAAGAATCCTGAACTAGAGGACTCTGACCTAAGATCAAAGAATGCTCTAAGAGTGGTGACAAAATTGAGGCAGGGAATTGTGTAGAGGGTTTTATTATTTTTTTGTTCAGATCTGTATACTTCTTGTGCTTGCTAACAGAGTGTTTTTTGGGAACCCTTGTAAAGTCTGTGTGTCTGTGTTCAACTACTACCTATCACTGAAGAGGTGAACTGTGGACCTGGAGTGCTCACAATGTAGAAGCTCTGGGAAAAGGGTGTGTTTAAGTCTGCAGGGTCAGTGCTGGCCTGTGGGCTTAAGACAATTAGGTTGTGTGGTCCTGTAACTGGGAAGTGGAACTAGGAGCCTGGGCCCTGGAAGTGTACCAGCAAATCCAAGGGAAAAGGCAGTTGCTGCAGCCTATTCAGGCCAAGGGAAGCTTAAGAGCACAAATCAAGCATATTGGGACCCAAAGGCAGCAGTCTTGTGAATGTCCAGCAGAGGGAGCCTTATCAGAGCTGTGACTGATTTTAAGAGGGGATAATGGTTGTAATTGCTCTTCATCTCTGTGTCCTTCGTGTATAATTCTTTAAATTATGAGTTTTCTGAAATATTAAACCTTGAGTGTATATATAAAATATAAGCTAATTGTCTCTTTGATAGAAGAAAGAATTTAAACAACAACCCAATATCACTAGAAGTGAAAGTACAGATTCCAATATTTATTTGAAGGTGTGGTATTGTCATCTAGAATCACATTTTTAGTGATATATCGTTATTATGCCTAATTTTATATTCCTTGAGCAACCAAAATTGCCATTCGATGTGCACTGGGGGCTCTTAAAAATGTCGGATTGGGCCCTATTTGTTTCTGTAACTAATTCCTTGTACTTCTAATTCTCTTTTAAGCAGGAACAAATCTGAACTTGAGAGAAGTCAGCAAACATTGATTACAGGAGACTTATCACTCAGGAGGACCCCACAGAAGAATTTTTCTGCTCTTTTAAAACCAAATCAAAATCACAATGATCACTCCCCCTCCCCCCTAGTATGCAATTGAACAAAATGTAAATTCTTGTGAAAGTACAGGTCATTCCTGAAAGCATAAAAGAAAACAAAAGGTGAATGAAGAAAACAGCTGACCATGTGTTTGGCTTATAATCTGTTAATGTCTATAATTTTCCAGTATTTGAAAATTAATTCCCATGAGTGACAATGTAGGAATTGAAGTGAGCATACTTTGTGAGTCCAAGACTATGCTTTGTCTTGATTCAGGGGACGTACAAATGCAGATACTAATATAGACGTAACACATGCATAGGCGGCAGGTTCGTATAATTTTTGGTGGGGCCCAAAATGGTGGTCCCCCCCCCCCCCCGTAAGCTGATATAAAATGAAGCTACAATGCGTCAGCACCACAAGATTACAAGGGTCAATTAAAAGCGGAAAGTCAGAAGCAGCACTTGCCTGCTTCAATATACGGTATTATATTTTGTTGCACCTGTTGTGACAAAGTGGGAATGTTCTTAATGTTTTCTCTGAATACTGTGTGGGTGCCTCAGTTTCCCCTGCAAAGTGCCAACTGACGGTGTTGGGGACAAAGAGATCAGGTGGCCTCCTTGTCCGGAAGAGACACAGAGGCCAGATGAGGGAGTGTCAGTTTGGAGCTGGCTGGGGAAATTGGGAGAGGCCCAGAACTTGGGTCTGGGTTCCCCACCCCCCAAGATGGACCTGACTGAGGGGTCCTGTTTTCTGTACCTACAAGCTCTGTTTTAGACTGTATCCCTGTCATCTAATAAACCTTTTGTTTTACTGTCTGGCTGAGAGTCACATCTGACTGCGGAGTTGGGGTGCAGGGACCTCTGGTTGCCCCAGGACCTGCCTGGGCAGACTCGCTGCGGAAAGTGCATGGTGTGGAAGGGCATGCTGAATGCTCTGAGGTCAGACCCAGGAAGGTGTAAGCTTCTTGCCCTGGAGACAGTATGCTCAGAGAGGAGGCTCCCCCAGAGTCCTGACTGGCTTTGTATGGAGTTGTTCCAAAGCATCCCAGCATCCCCTTCCACACCATGCGCTTCCCGGAAGTCTGCACAGGCACTGACACTCCCTCCTCTGGCCTTTGTCTCTTTTCCAGGCATTAGGAGGCCACCTGATCTCTTTGTTCTCCAACACCTTCAGTTGGCACCTTGCAGGAGAGTGGCCCAGGCCATCAGTTGCCTGGAGACAGGGTGTCGGCCATTCTCTGTGCAGACAGCATCACACTGGCCCTCTAGGGCTTTACAACAATCACACCCCCTTATCCCACCATCTAGCGCCTTAAGAAATGCATTGGGGAAACTGAGGCACACAGACAGTATTCAGAGAAAACACCTCTATATGACCAGTTACATACTTTGAAGGGTGTAAAATAATCAAATATTGTGCTAAATACAATGATACTCCAAACTGACCACCAAATTTAAGTTGCATGTTTTTCCCCTCAGGTGAGGGTTCTGGGGTGGAGCTGGGGATGAGGGGTTCACAGTGCAGGAGCGTGCTCGGTGCTGGGGGTGCAGGCTTTGGGGTGAGGCAGGGCTGAGGATGAGGAACTTGGGGTGCAGACAGGCTGCCCCAGGGCTAGGGCCAGAGAGGACTCCCCATCACCACCACTGGCAGCAGCAAGCTCCAGGGGAGGGACCCCTCCTGCCCCCCACGGCACACACACTCTGCACATGCTCCTAGGGCCCCTCTCAGGTCCAGAAAGCTCACTCCCCTCCCCTATGATGGGTACTGGGGGGGGGCACAGGTGGCCTTCCATGTTGCTGCCCCTCACCATAACTTCACTGTGGATGGGGCTGCCCCTTGCCCAGCATGGGGCAGAAGTGGGGTAGGCAGGGTGGTGGCTGGCTATGGGACGGGGGAGCAGGGTGTCATAAAATTCACCCAAGCCCCAGCTGCTCAGGTCTAGGAAGCCTCCCTCTCCCATCCCTCCTGTGGCGGGTGGGTTGGTGGGTGCTGGGGGAGGGGGCATTGCCTTCACATGTGGCTTCCTGCCTCCCCTGTGCAGCCTGCTGTGCCTCACTGGGGGTAGGAGTAGGGGCTGGGACTAGGGCTGGGGTAGGGGGGGAATCATAGGGTCAAACACTCAAACATAATAAAAAATCATAGGGTCAAACACTCACGGAAGCCCCAACAGCTGCTAAGGTGAGTGATGTCTGTCTCCTGGCCCGTTTGTGTCTCCTCCAGGTAGGGGCAGGAGAGGAGACGGGAGGGGAGGCCCCCTCCACTCCCCTCCCCCTCCTGAGTGCTTCAGCAGCAGTTAGCATTCCTCTTATGCTAATGCTGCAGCCCTTAGGCTACGGCAGCAGCAGCAAAGGAGAGAGAGACGTGCTGTGCGCTCTCTTTACATTCAGGCAGGGAAGCTCCGGGGAGGGGGAAAAATCTAGCTCCAAATATTGGTGGAGCAGAGCCCCTGATTATGAATATTCCTGGGGCTTTAGCTCCAAGAGCCCGTATAAGTTGGTGCCCATGACGTACATCCTAACTAATTATGTTCTATAACAAAATATTCAGGTAAAATTTTCATTCAAAATAATTGAAATTCAGTTTTGCTGGCTGGTGAATCGGGGGCTTGAGGGATTTAGTAGTAAGTGCTCAGAGTTGGAAATGCTTACCAGTGTTGGGGACTCTGGTACCCCAAACGGCAAAGTTCGTTGTCTGACCGCGAGAGACAGGCAACACCAGCAAAGTTCAAATATAATGCTCTTTATTGAAGAGTGCACACGACAATAGAGAGCGAGCTCATCTCCAAAGAGAACCAGCTAACCTCTTTACAAAATAACCTAGGTTTATATAGACAGTTCCGTCGCATCATCATAATTGCAATTACCTAGTTAAGTAGTCACTCCCCTTCTTTTGAAACTAGAAACTGTTACCATACATTCATTTTTATGTTCTACAAGATTAAATGTTTTACATGATTTATGATACTTTAACAATCACTAATCAATCTAAAATGTAATTGTCAGGAATAGACATAGAACAGAAACAGGGAGTACTGCACAGGGAGTTTGGAAGTTTGGAAACTTGGCTTCTTATGAGTTCTTTAAACGAATTGTTTCTACCTCAGTACGTTTGGTACCATGCTAGGAATACAGTCCCTTTCTTATCTCATGGTTGCTTAACTTTGTGAGAGACAGACCTGTAACTCCCTGGGACTTTCCACTTATGAATTACCCATAAACCTCTGTTAGGGTGTTAGCCTGACTTTGTTCAGGTTGACACAACTGGCTTTGGGTTACATTTTATTTAGGCCTAACACCAGTGACAAGGTACCATCACACAATTTGCTTGAGTTTAGGGTTGTGAAATTCAGACTCTACAATATAAAACAAAAACACTCAGATTTCATGGACACCAAAAGAAGGTACTGCCAAAAACTTGCATTTGGCTACCTAGCTGGAGTTGGAGATCCCCAGTCCTTGTTCTCATTTGAAAGCTGAGATTTCAGATGCTTTTGGAAGAGGCAAAGCATTCTGGCTATGGTGT
Organism: Mauremys reevesii; assembly: GCF_016161935.1. Taxonomy (NCBI): domain Eukaryota; kingdom Metazoa; phylum Chordata; order Testudines; family Geoemydidae; genus Mauremys; species Mauremys reevesii. The sequence continues at coordinate 50,910,439 of NC_052625.1, forward strand.
TCCTTGAGAAAGTGGCTGCTCCAGTTATGTAGGAGTTAAAGTGGAGAGAAGCAAGATGTGACTTTAGGCTGAGATTTTCAAATGTGTGGTGAGTCCCATTAGCAAGAAGTTAGGTGTCCAACTCCCACTGATTTTTCTTTTGAAGCTCCTTTGAACCTTAATGCCTGATTTTTAATTCATGCTACAAATGAATGTTAATGCCAGGGGAGCGACGGGAAAAAATTCTTCATTCAAGAGATATTACAATATACATTTGTACCCCTGGTATTGGTCCCTCAGTCTAGTGGTTGCAATTTCATTGTGGCACTGAGTTCCAGATCTCAGTTTTCAGTCTCTGAACGGTTCGGTTTTAGAAGAACTCCCGTTGAGTTGTTGTCTTAATATATCACTAGAGATTAATGAGGGCTGTAAGATTATGTATGAAATGAGGCAGATTATTAGCAAATATTCACTGTCAATTTGTAGGTTTTAAGTTTGAAGAACTCCAAGAACAATACAATAAAGAAGTTGAAGAAAGAAAAAAGCTGAGAAATATCCAGATTAAAGTATGGTTTAGGACCAGCTGCCTCTGCCTATTCCTGGGCTGCCCTCTGCAGCACCAGTACCTCCATAGACCTCCATCAAGACCCGCAGCCTGGGGAGTTGCAAGGCTAGAGCTCCCCAGCTCCCCTTGCCCTTTCCCCCAGCTCTGCTCTGCTTCGGGTACCTTGCTTGCAGACAGCTCACCCCTCTCCCTCCAGGGCTGAAGAGAGATTCCTTCAGGTGCTGGCTCACAGGCCTCTTATCAGGCCAGCTGGGCCTGATTGGGTTACACAGCTGTGGCTGCTTCCTTAATCAGCTTCGATTGGCTGTTTTGAAGCCCTGCTTTACTGGAGGGGGGAAGCTGCTCCTCTACTGATGTCAGGGATTACATTCTTGTGAATTTTGGGGAGCAGTATTGGGACCCTTAGTGCTTTAGTCAAAAACCCCATTCAAATGTTAGACATATTGGAAAACCAAGTTCAGTAAGTACCAATAGCAGCTTTTTTGTATTTTTAGAACAGAATGGTCTGATCCAGTAGGGCCAATGGTCCATCTAGCCCATTATCCTGGCTTCTGGATGGTGGCAGATGCTTCAGAGGGAATGAACAGAACAGGGCAATTTATTGAGTGATCCCTCCCCTGTCATCCAGTCCCGGCTTCTGGCAGTCAGAGGTTTAGGGAAAGAAAAATATCTGATATTAGAGCCAAAGCATGTTTTTTGAGTCCAGGGATTTTGTAAAAGTAAGTGCAAATAAATGAGTGTCTCTCTCTTGTGTGTGGAATGATTTACATGTAGAATTCTTGCTAATGGGATCACCACACATTTGGAGATGACTAGAGCCCACAGTCTAAAATGTAGCTATATTTGTCCACAGAACACAAATGAGGATCCGTTCTAATGCACAGTAAGTCTAGAACGAAATACAAAAATGAATATTATGCCTGTCAACAGCTAGCTTGACAAAACCGATCTGATCGTGAGGAATGTGCAGGGAAGGTACCTCAATGTTAACTGATACGATGCCTCTCTTAAAAAACAAAACAAAAAACTTGATATACTAAATATAAGGAACCACAGGTCAAACTTCTTGCCATTGAGATGCTGGCCAGCTTAGATATATCTGAACTGCAGATAGTACTCCCCCAACCCTCTTCAGCTGCCTGTGATGTTAATCAGCAAAGTATTCCAGTCAGTTGACTGCTGGGGGTATAAAAGCAGACTGGTATAAATCACATAGTACTTTGTGCTGATGGACGATCTGTGTCGCGGACTCTGTTATCCAAAATTGCAACTGACAGCTTGACCAATTGCCCTAACTTATTTCCACCATACAGTAGTGAATTAATTCTCTTATGAATTGTCAGCTATGTAAAGGTAGATATGCTTTCCCCCACTCTTTTTAAATAGAAAATAAATCATTCTCATCTTCAAAGTACTAAGAGTCACAGAAAGATTGCTCGGCATCAGGCTTCTTCATCAGTGTTCTTGTGGCAACAAGAAAAGACACACAACTGTCCTTCATCCAGCAGTCAAGAAACCCTTTAAAGAGAGGTTTTACTTCATCCCATTTTCCATGGGGATAAGAGGCAATTCCTAGTCACAGTGGCTTAAGATCAAAGAAGACAGATTTCAACAACAAGTTCCCTGAAAATTGTGGTAATTCTTCCGTCATCGAGCAGTTAAAAACACAGAACCAAGGTATCTTGCAAGTGTAGTTATTACTTTAAATCTACTTTGTAAATAAGAACATCTTATTTTTTTTAAAGAGAATTAAAACCCTCTGTGTTTAATGACTTCATTGAAGACTGTTTTATATATAAAAGGGGAGTAAAATACCTACTCAACATGTAAGACTTTTGGAGATCTCTGGGTAAAAAACCCTATATACATGTTTATTAATTATTTTCTTGGTTTATAAAGTTTTTCCAGTATGAAAAAATTAACTGAGCTCAGAAACTGACTTGTTTTATTGTGTTTTTGAATTTAATTCTTTGGTAGGTTCTGTAGAGTAATCTGTTCTATCAAGAAGTCATTTTTCAGGGAGATCCTTGCCTGCTTAAACTAGAACCATAGTAGAATGAGCATCTGGAGCTTCTTCAACTGAGAAGTCTTCTGAGCTTAAGCTCTCTAGTGTAGCCACTCTAAGCCGATGGGATAGAGGTCTAGAGGTCTCCCGTTGGCTTAATTCCTCCGGGCCCAAGCGGTGGCAGCTATGTCTCCTGTCAAAACAGTGCTGTCACACCGACGCTTAACTCTGTGTAAGTTATGTCGCTCAGGTGGGTGACTAATTTCACACAACTGAGCAACAAACCTTATGTCGACTTAAGCTGTAGTGTAGCCCTAGTGTCAGTGCAGCTGTGCAGGATACCCACTTGGAAGTCTTTGTAAACATTTAATAAACACTATAGGAAGAACCTTATCTTCAGCAGATAAGGTGACAGGTGACTTAAGGCCATTTCATGTCTTCTGCTCTGCCATTCTGTCTTTGGTCTTCAGATTTTCTGTCAGTAAATTTTGTTACCTTGTTGGAAGTGTTTGGGACAGTGTCTGTATCCTCCATTTTTTTTTCAGTGAATGGATGGGTCTCCTTTCTTAGATTTCTGCTTTAATCCAATTAAGCCAAAATCATTGGCAAGTGGTCTTTGAAAAAGATGATTTTTTAAATGGTAATGCTGTTCTGCAGGACAGTTATCTCAATTCAAACACTCACCCTTTGCTTACTGTTAGTTTAAATGGGAAGAGTTTTCATTCACGGCTTAGTTTATGTGCACGGTCACATTGTAAAGTTAATTGCAAACCTAAGATGAAGTTTCAGCTTTGGAAGCCTGAAGGGTTGGTTGGTTGGTTGGTTGGTTGGTTTGTTTGTTTGTTTGTTTGTTAGTTTGTCTGGGTTTTTTTGGGGGGTGTTGGGGGGGGGAGGAAGGGGATGGGGCAGGGAGAAGGGTCAGTGACCGAAAAAAGGAAAATTCTCAACTGCCATTGGCTGCCATCTGTTTGTTCGCAGATAGAGTACCAGTGGAATAGGTCCTCATAAAAGAATGATCAGATCATTCATTTCACATGCTAATAATCTGAAATTGATGACTACTGTTCTTCATGTGCAAAATTCCATTGAAGTCTGTGGAAAAGAAACTATAGATTCTGAGCCTCCCCAAACACACACACGTGTATCATGAAAAAAACAGTTTTGATTTTTAGATAAGTGGTTTTAGTGATGTGAAAAAAAGACCCTATATGATATTTACAAAAGGCCCCTTCCAAAAAGGGAGACATGCATTGAATAAGTTAAATGAACACTATTGGGTTAAATTTAGCCCCAAATATAGGTTTCTAATAGCTTTTCTTCAGAAGCAGCTTTTTCAAAACTTAAGACCAAATAGAAATGTTTTAATAATGTTTTAGAAAATTCCAGTGGAGGTAGTTCTTATAAACAAAGAGCAGTGATTCTCAAGCTTTGGTACTGGTGACCCCTTTCACATAGCAAGTCCCCACCCCACCCCGTATAAATTAAAAACACTTTAAAATATATTTAACACCATTATAAATGTTGGAGGCAAAGCAGGGTTTATGTGAAGGCTGACAGCTTGAGACTCCCCCATCATAGCCTCACGACCTCCTAAGGGGTTGCAACCCCAGTTTGAGAACCCTGACAAAGAACCTCTGCAAAATTTGTGGCCTAAACACTGCAGTGTTGTGCCAATGCATAAGAATCAGAAAATGAAGCTAGTAAAAACAAAGTGAAACTGATCTACAGCCACTATCCAAGTTCAAAAATAAATATAAATTGTCCCAACCAGACATTTAAAGGCCTTTCAATATTTCCAATATGATAATATACTTTGAACATGTTTTGATCTTGCTACCTAATTAACCTGATAATCAGTTTTTATATAGTTTTTTTCTAATTTTCATCTTATCATGTGTCTAATTAGAATTTGTAGTCTGCTTTATAGTACTAATACTGTAAGTACAGTGAACCCCGTTATAACGCGATGTTTGGGGTCCAAAAATTCCATGGCGATAAATGCAGGGTCGCGGTATAGCGGGTTTCAAGCTGGTCAGTTTAAGTCAGTGGTCCCCAATGCGATGCATTGATGTGCTCTGCCTAGTGCCTAGTGCCCCTAGTGCCTAGTGCCTGAGCAGGAGAGAAGCGGCCCGTGCCTACGGGACAGAGAGCACGGCGCCCACAGCCCTGGAGTTCTCTATCCCCAGCAGGCGCGGGCCACGGCTTCTGTCCAAACGGACCATGAAATCTGGTCTTTGTTTACTTTTATCCTATTCTATACAGATTTCATGGGGGAGACCAGTGTTTCTCAAATTGAGGGTCCTTACTTCTGTGCTGCCTTCAGAGCTGGCCTTCCAGCTAGCAGCTGCCACTCTCCGGCCTCCCAGCTTAAAGGCGGCGCCGTCAACACCAGCAGCACAGTGGTAAGGGTAGCAGCACCACAACCCCCCACCCTCCGCAGTAACTTTGTGACACCCCACCGCCACACACACAATACCTTTTGGATCAGGACCCCTACAATTACAACACTGTGACATTTCAGATTTAAATAGCTGAAATCATGACATTTATGGATTTTAAAAGCCTATGACCGTAAAATTGACCAAAATGGACCATAGGCCCCTACCAATAATATTCCAGAGAGGAAGATTGACACCTGGTGGCCAATTGTGACCTTAAAGGGACACTGTCATATAGTTTAATATTTTCAGCCTAAACTGCCATAAATTCAGGGGAAAGTTACTTGGATTCTAAACTATCGCAGGCTCAATACTTGGGTAAACTCGAGTCAAGGATGAGAGTGCCTTACAATACATTTGTAGTAATTAAAAATAACAAGTATTAAAAATACGGGAAATTCAAAGTTAAGTTAAACGTAAATTGCAACCCAACATTTATCAATTTGGAAATGTATAATTCAGGCTCTCAAACCACCTCAACTCTGCCTTTTCAGTGACTCTAGCCTCTAATCTTTCTTCCTGGGAAATGTGCCGTTTTCATGTCCTTCACATAAGAGTTTGCGAGATAAGATCTCCTTACTGAACTGGTGTTTTGATCAAGGGCTTTTTGTACTGGCTCCAGGACAATTTGTAAAAGCCAGTGTATTATTGGTATAATGAACAGACCACTGCTGTCCCTTTGCAACTTTTTTCCCTTTGAGTGGTTATCCATTTCCACAGTTTGCTGACGGTGTGCAATGTACCCCACTCACCCATGTTCAGAGTCTCATGCACCTTGAGCATCCTCATATCCTGCACCGAGGGCATAAAAGGGTGGAGCAGGCCAGCCACCACTCAGTTCCTCTCATGCCTCCTGGCTTTGAGATGAACATGGGCAGTGAGCAGTGCTAACAAAATACCTGGCTCTTTTTAAATCTGTGCAGCGTGTAGATAGAGATAGCTAGTGGTTGCCCATTGGCATTTTGGTTTTTTAACCAGAATAGCTATTTCTTTCTGGTGTCAGGATGGCTTCTTTTAAGTCCCCTGGATTTACATACTGCCCATCAAACACGGGCACTATACCCTGTAATGTTTGGCATTTTCCGGGAACATTCCCCCAGACAAAATACATATTTGCAAGTCCTTCACTTGCGGGACCTGCAAATCTAGAGAAGCCCTGCTCCAGATGTACTTAATGGGTAAAGCAATGAGAGTAGCTTCAGGCCCTGGGTCAGATAACCATCCTGTAAATGTCTTCTCTGCTCCTTAGAGTGCTAGTACTGGGTCCCTCACTTCCTGGGCCTCATCAGCAACATCCTCTTTCAAAAGCTGGCACATCGGACAAGAAGCTTTCTGTGAAAAAGGTACCGGGCACGGAAGAGTCCAGAGATGATTCCAGACTAAGATCTCCTCAAAGAGAAGGATGGAGAACTCCAAGCTTTTATGCAGACCCAACTTATGCTTATCTTATGTCCGGACAAAGTGTCTTTTGGACACATGCTGTGTTCCTACTGACAGTTGTCACAGGCTTGCATCTGAACCAAGGCCGGCTTTAGCATTTTTGCCGCCCCAAGCAGCAAAAAATAATAATAAAAGCGTTCGCGATTGGTGGCAGCTCTACCGCCGCTTCTTCTATGGCGGCAATTCGGCAGCAGGTCCTTCGCTCCAAGCGGGAGTGACAGCCCCACTGTCGAAGTGCCGCCGAACTGCTGCACGTGCCACCCCTCTCTTCATTGGCTGCCCAGGCACCTGCTTGCTACACTGGTGCCTGGAGCGCCCTGATCTTGCCTACTTTTCAAATGTTAGGCTGTCTTTTATTTTGATCTTAACTCTGAATTACCTTGGTTTCTAATGCTTCATTTTATTTGTTTTTCATAACTGCAGCATTACGAATTTAAAAAAAAACAAACTTACATGTACTGTCAACTTTACTCACAGAGTTTAATGATTTGTTTGGTTTGTTTTCTGCCTGTGGTTTTTCTTGATAATTTCTTTTTGACATTTTGAAATCTTTCCCATGCAAAGAAAGAAAGCTGGCAGAGAGCTCCGGTGTTATGCAGAGAACAATAGGGAGCTAAGAAACAGGGAACATTGTAGTACTTAGAAGTATGATAGGGGTCCCTCAGGTTCTGTGGTTACCAGGAGAACTGGAGGTTCTGGTGGAGCTACTGAACTTTGCAGGCACTCTGAGTTGAGATTAGTGGAGCAACTCTGAGGGGTGCAGGAATGCCTGAGAACATGGGGAAGTTAGTCCAGCTGAATGTTTTGGCCTCTGCCAATTGCTGCAGCTCACAGTTTCCGTGTGTATTGGGTAGAACATTATAACTCATGCAAGTCATGGATTCCACGATTCTTCATATTTCTCTTTAGCTGAACTCTTTTCCCATCCCCTTTCTGCCCCTCCATACACACTTAGATTAAAGAAGTTATGTTGCTGTGGGAAAGGCACCACCACATATGCCTTCTGTAAGTGTGATGGTTGTCACCTACTCTTTGCAGTCAGGGATTTTATCTATGCATGCAGATTCTGCTGCCTACTTAAGAATATTAGAAAATGCTGCTGCTTGTTAGAAAATTCTGCTGCTTCCTACATCCTATATACAGGATGCTGAAGATTATACCATCATATGAATGGGGGTTAAGAATTTGCCTCTGCAGAGGTACGGTAATGGCTGTTCTTTGCTGCCTCTGTAAGGACCCCATTGAGAGAAGGTCTTGGCTGGGAGTAGGTTGAGGCCAGGGACATTGAGTCAATCCAGGGTTATTACCATGTTTGTATACAGATGTTCAAGTAAGTTAACAATGAGAACTTTTGACTTGTGAATAGGCCCTCTCCACTTCACTGACTGATAGCAAAGTGCAGAGGAAAGATTGATTGGTTGCTACTTCTGATGTCACAATGATGCTACTTATGAATCACCTGAGTTACTGAGCAAATTGCACAGGAAAGTTTGATTGGTTGGTTCTTCTGATGTCACAATGATGCTACTTGTAAATCACCTGAGTTACTGGTATAGCTCTGTCACCATCACCTCTGTTGAGAGCTTTTTAGTAACTAGGGAATATATGAAGAGTTTGGGGTCTTCTGTCATTGAAATAATCAAAGCCAAGAATAAGGTGAGAGAACAAGCAGTGAATTTTATTAATATTGTGATTTTTTTTTTAAAAAAAATGTCTCTGGCAAAGTAAGAAACTATTTTATGCAAAAAATTAATGTAATCTAAAGTGTAACTCTGCTGAACTTGGAAAGTAGATTCATTTATTATACTGTGAAACCGGGATTTTTAGTTCCACTTTAAATGCAAACGTCAACCTGTTGGGTGAAAACCAAATCCACTTCAATTTAGGCTTAAACAATTTATTTTAGCCTTTATTATATATGTTTTTAGACAATGCTACTATCACATATGAATTACATAAACGTGCAAAAAAAGATAAGGCAAGACAAGGAAGTGCTCAAGTTATCTTTCTTGGGGACAGGGTGACTCTTCTCAAATCTCTGCTATGCTTGGCTATTTTTCCTCTGTCTCTTCTCCACTATTATGTCAATCATCTATTTTTTAATCCTCTGTTCTGTAACTTTGCGCAGACTCAGTAGAGGAAGCTACCTCATCTGTGTCTTTATCCATATATATTCTACTCTAACCCCCTAATTAAAAGCAGGGGCGGCTCTATTAATCCGGCCACCCAAGCAGGCGGCATGCCGTGGGGCGCTGCGGCGCCGGTCCCCGGCTCCGGGCGTGCCTGCGGAGGAGTGCGCTGGTCCCGCGGCTCCAGTGGAGCTTCCGCAGGCATGCCTGCGGGAAGTCCACCGAGCCGCGGGACCAGGGAACCGTCTGCAGTCATGCCTGCGGGAGGTCTACCCGAGCCGCGGAACCAGCAGGCATGACTGCGGAAGGTCCGCCGGACCCGCCTGCCGCCCTCCTGGGAAAATGCCGCCCACGCGCGTGCGTGGCGTGCTGGAGTTTTGAGCCGGCCCTGATTAAAAGATTCGCCTGCATAAATCACAATAACTAACCCAGATTAATACATTTTTTGCTTATCCTGCTAAAACTTACTTATATCTGTGTAGTTCCCATCACAGCTATTCCTTGCTGTCATGCTCCCTGGCTGCATGCAGTTGTACTTATATTACAACCGCAATTTTTATTCTTCGTACTCATCTGTTTCTGTGGCTTTGAGTTTTTACTTGTTAGCTGGTTGAATAGGCAGGTGGGGGATGAGGGATTGTACCTGACTTGTACAATTTTGCTGCTTGTTAGAAAATTCTGCTGCTTTCTACATCCTAAATACAGGATGCTGAAGGTTATACCATCATGTGAATGGGGGTTAAGAATTTTCCTCTGGAGAGGTACGGTAATGGCGGTTGTTTGCTACCTCTGTGAGGACCCCATTGAGAGAAGGTCTTGGCTGGGAGTAGGTTGAGGCCAGGGACATTGAGTCAATCCAGGGTTATTACCATGTTTGTATACAGATGTTCAAGTAAGTTAACGATGAGAACTTTTGACCTGTGAATAGGCCCTCTCCACTTCACTTATTAAAACTTTAGCACACACTTGTCTTCTAGCCAAGTGTAATCTGTTCTCAGTTTGGTATGGGTACCTGTGTGAGTGTTTACCAAGTCATGGAACACTGTAAGCAGTTTTGGGGCAGAGACCATGACTTCCTCGTATGTATGTCGTTTTTTGTTGTTGTTTTTTTTTTAAACACTGCCTACTAAAGTGGGATTTCAATCCTGATTGCGGGGGCGGGATTGCTATTGTAGTACAAATAATAAATATTACCCTTGCATCACTGTGATTTATGATTAAACTCTGTATAGCGTGAACTGTTGGAGCAAAAAATGGACGACCTACTGAGTCATCAGAGACAATTTGTCGAAAATAATCGTCGGTCCTTAGAACAGAAAAGAAAAGGAAAGGAAAAGGTAAGACGAGACCCATTTTTTCACAAGTTTAAAGTTGCCTCCAGACCGCTATTACCAGAGTGAACAAGTTGTTCATTGAGTATTTGTCCATGTAGAAGAAAAAACGCTGATGATTCCATATTTGATGTGTGCGCGCATACATGCACGCTGTCAGAATTTTTTCCCCGTAATGGTACCCCCAGGGCCGGCTTTGGCAACCTCTGGAGCCCTGTGCTTATGCGCCGGTACATGGGGCCCTGCTGGTCCCACGCCCTCTCAGTTCCTTGAATGGATCTGTATTTGTTAGTGAAACAATTTACTGGCCTACCACGAATTAAGTTGACTAAAGCCATGTTCCCTAGCTGGTGATAATAGTAGTCTGGTGGTTAAAACTTGGTAAGAGGAAGTGAATCCGTATTTCTTCAAGGTAGGCTGGGCAGGCAGGCTACCAATTTGTTCACCTCTAATTTATAGTTCGATGACAAAAATAAAATCAGAAAAAAGTTTGAACATTTTGCTAATAATTTGCTCACTTCTTCCTGAGTTTGACCCTCCCCGCCTGCATTCTTCTGCTCCTGGCAGGCCAAGCCAGGGTAGGAGTGGGCCTTTGGAAAGGGTCTGAGGGCAGAGAGGCTGGGTATAATAAGGGGGTGGCGAGACATAAAGATTTGGGGAAATGGATCACTGGGATCCAAGAGGGTGGGGACGTCATAGGATGGGTCTCTGGCTGGCAATGAGAGTGGGAACAATCTGTGGGGGTGCTTGAGGACATGGGATGGAGCAGGTGTCTTGCTGGAGGATAGGAGGGTGCTTAGGAGAAAGCTGAGGGGAAGCACTAGCACTTCACTACCTTCTCCAGCTGACAAACCTGCTATGATTTGTTAGAGGGGAGTCCTGCAGCTGCTGCCAAGAGAAGTTTGGCAGAGAGGTTTGTTGCCAGGAGACGCCACTAGTGCTTTCCTCCCTATCTTCCTCTGCTTTCTGCTCCCCACTCAGCCCTCTCTTTTTCTTACCAACCCCAACACCGACTAAAAGTCCGTGCCCCTCATAGCCCTATTCCCTCATATAAATCCCCTCTCAAATTCATGTAGAGCCCCAACCATAAGGACCGTGGGGCCTGGAAGAAGCCTCAAAAACGAATTATACCCAGATGGATATCTACTTTGCATCTCCTAATGGTTGCAGGAGATGGGCTAGATTCCTAAGGATCTTAGGAGGTGTGCATTAGTGAAGTTCTGCTCCAGACCTGAGGCGGGAGGAGTCAATGCCCTCTACCAAACTTCTGTTGCTGCCCAGTCATGTGTTAAGTCAAATTGAAAATAACTAAGGCATTTTCCTCATGAAAAACATTTTGACAGCAATAAGCTAAACATGTAATCATAGCAAAGAAGGGAATTCCCCGCACCCCAAAGGATCATGATTATTGGGGATTAGTCTGGTTGCTTAGTTGTAATGCTCGATGTTGTTATGGAGATCTACTTTTGAATCGATATATAAGCTTCATTCCATTATTTGCTAGTATTTTTTGATCCACCTGTCTTGGTGTAGCAGATGAAGTAGGCTACTCTGATTGGCCAAAGTGAGTCATGGCCATTAGTGGCCATAACAGAATTTATGCTTTACTTAAAAATGGGTTTTAAACTCTTTTTGCTTCTGTCAGAGAGCGCTTTAGTGTAATTAGTAACTTTTTTAAGAGGCAATTTACAGCCCCTCCCCTGCGTTTTCCAGTGTTAATAGTTATAGTAACTTGACAAGAAACATGTAACTAGAGTGTGTTTCTCTCTCCTACCCTCCCCCCAGTCTTCTACATTTCTAAGAAGTGTTTCATCAGCTACATGACTTACTGACAGGGGATCTGCCGTGCGACCAGATAAACCAGGACTTGCAGCAAGCCAACGATGCTCTACGAGCAGAACTCAACAAAGTAGGATTTTTAATATCTGAACTATTCAAATGGAAGTGGTGATGCTGAGTTTTTATTTTATGTAAAATTTAACTGTCCTCTTTATTGTGTTTGAAGATCTATACATGACTAATATTTAAGTGCAACTAAATATATCACAGGTCAGAGCAAGCTGTGGTATGTTCCTGTCACAGGGTGAGCTGGTCCATTAAAAGACTGGGGCACAGCTGCACCTTTTGTCAGGTTTAGCCCATCTCCCTGTATGATGGGAATAAATACAAGGGTCATGTGACAGAAGCATGCATCTAAACCGGGCCTGCTGGCAGGTAAAAGGGCAGCCTGTGGTCATTCAAGAGAGAGAGACCCCCCCTCTGCCCCAAAAGTTCAGAGAGAGAGACTCTCTCTCGTTAGTGCCCAGGCAGAGAGCCTGTGAAGAGGACAGGTGACAATTTTCCAGAACTCCAAGGCAAAAGCCTTTTGGGGGAAGAGAATTACAAGGAACTGGAAACTGTGCAGGGATAAGCCTCCATTGATGGACTTGCAGGATGCAGAAGTCCCAGCTAGGAGAGGGGCGGGACCACAAGGATGGGCCTGCTCTGATCAAGACCTGGAAAAACTTGAGGCATTATATGCGGAAAAGAATAATTGAGGCTGGTTAAGGGTATGTTTGAGTCTTGTGTTATGATAATAAACCAACCTGGAAGAGAGCACTACTGTAAAATCACCACATGTGATATCTGGTTTGATGCAAGATTAAAGGTAAACTGAGGTAGCAGATGGGCCCAAAGGCAATCTGGGGTAATGCCCTACAACCGTTCCCTTTAGCCTTGTTCTGATATGAGCACTGCTTCTTTTCTATCCACACTCTCTAATAGAAAACTGCTTTTTTATTTATGATAGACATGGTCTACACTGACTTCATACAGAGGTTCTAAATTTGTCCACGATAGCTGTCCGGCATAGCTATGTGTCATCCTAGCTGTGTGAGCACATTAATCAAACCTTTTCTACAGAGGTGGTTAGTATTTTCTCTACACATACTCTTCTTTCCAGGTTTACTCTTGATACACTCGATTCATACTCAAACTTGGACATCTATAGGTTTTTATCCAGAAAAGCCTACTCCTTTCTAGAATGGAACTAGGTTATTTCATTCTCATTTTTTACTTCCTTTTTAATTTGGAGTACTATGGAGCTATTATGACTGATATAAAACAGGTTTAAAAGGTTGAAAACCAGTTAGAATTTGGTGGTGGTACAGTTATGATCTTGTTAACTTCCTGGTTTAGATAGCGACATAACAGGGGTCGGCAACCTTTCAGAAGTGGTGTGCCGAGTCTTCATTTATTCACTCTAATTTAAGGTTTCGCGTGCCAGTAATACAATTTAACGTTTTTAGAAGGTCTCTTTCTATAAGTCTATAATATATAACTAAACTATTGATGTATGTAAAGTAAAAAAGGTTTTTAAAATGTTTAAGAAGCTTCATTTAAAATTAAATTAAAATGCAGAGGCCTCTGGACCAGTGGCCAGGACCCAGGCAGTGTGAGTGCCACTGAAAATCAGCTCGTGTGCTGTCTGTGGTACGCATGCCATAAGTTGCCTATCCTTGCAATATAAAGTCAGGTGATAAATTTAAGATAGAGGATAGCACGACACTAATTTCCCTTGCCCCTGAAGAATGTGGTTATGGAGACAGAGGTGCAAGCTGAATGTCTTTGTTGGTCCATAAATATGGGGAATTAAGATGTACAAATACTGGTTTTTCACAACATGTAACCTATTCCTTGAGTATATAGTAAGTGGAAAAGGTAGAGTAATTTGTCAATCTCTTGGTATTTGGATTGTACCGAATTGAGTCTAGTTTGGTATTGATCCTTTCTTTTTGTTGGCTGTTCAATGGCATATTTGGTGATAGCTGATCGTCAGTCCAACACCTAAATGTTACCTCTCAAATGAGCAGCTGAGGACTGAGTGGGAATGGGGAAGGATCTTCTAAACCCAATAGGTGCTCGCTTTGACAAAATATGTTATGTTAAAAAAAATGGAGAGCAAGTGTTAAATCTGCTGCCCTTATGATTGAGCTTAAAAGAAAGCACTGGTTAGGATTCCCAATGATTACCAGACTGTACTATGACTATTGCTTAAATTATGACTATATTTATGCATTACAACTATATACTTGAAAATGTGCCTGAAAATATTTTTCATAACCTTGCCCAGTCTTGACTTAAAGATTTGTGTTACCTTAACTTGTTCTGGTTTTGGTATGATACAGAATCTAGAACCCAGGACTGGACAGTGAAAGGAGGATGGATTTTTCAGACATTTAGGCCATTTTTAATTGCACTTTTTTAAAGCCATCATGCTGAGTTTCAAGGTTTAGGGCCAAATTCTGCTCTTAGTTATACAACACAGAAGTCAACAGTTACTCCAAATTTCTCTTTCTGTAGGAGGAAGCAGAACATAGCTTATTCTTTTGGCTTTGTTTTCTAAGGTATCTCTGGAGCTCATCATTTAAAGGGACATCAGGAATTTTTAATTTTTTAAAATAGATTCAATATAACTACAAATAAAATGTGATGTGTTTTCCTCATAGGCAATAGCAATGAAACACTGTTTGGAAAAGGACTCCAGTGAGCTTAACACAGAAGCTGTGCAGAGCAGAACAGGCTTTACTAGCAAACCAGTCAAAGGAACTGGAATAATTAATAATTTAAACTGGAAATCAGTAAGAACTGGTGCCATTTATGCCTTACTGACTCCCAGGGGAACTCTGCAAGCTCTATGTTGGAGAATAGTGTATTTCCACCAGAAGTTGTGTTTCGATACTGTCTTATTCTGGCTGTCCTTTTTTGGAGCATCTTAAAAGACTGTGACAAAGTTCCTCCTCTGCCTTGGTGGGTCCTGCACTTATTAGCGGATTTGCTCACCTCAGATATTCAGGGCAGCCCTCAGTTTGGCCAGTTTTATGGCTCAAACCTGCCATTCACTCAGCTAACCACATCACTTGCCAGCATGGGGAAAAGGAAGGAGAACAATCCCCACAGTCTCTGCTGACCCAGATAGTGTTTGTACTCCTCAGTTCTCCAGCCGCAGGCCCTCTCACTCTCAGTACTTTGCGCACCCTTCACTGACTGAAGTGAGGTCCTTTTTAAACCAGGTGTCCTAATTAGCCTGCCTGCCTTCATTGGTTCCAGCAAATTCCTGATTTTTCTGGAACTGCCCCTGTTATCTTACCCAGGGAAAAGGGACCTGCTTAATCGGGGGCTAATATATTTGCCTTCTCTCATTCTCCTGTAGCGGGCCCCTGCCCCATGGACCCAACCGGCCTCCGTGCCCCTTCATCATAAGCCATCTGCACGACTTAAAGCCGGTTCATTTCCAGACCACGCCAAGGAAACATCTATACGCGCTCGTGCTCCACACTCTGCACTTCCTCACCTTTGCGTCCCACCCTGACACAAAGTGGAGGGACCTCCTGCCACCTCTAGAGGGTGAGGAGCCCCGGTGGGCCAGCCTATACTCCACCCTGCTCCCAAGGCCCGCCGGGGATGTCAGTTGGTCGCTTCTTCACAGGGGTCTGAGCACGAGCGTGTAATTGGTGCAGTTCACCCCCATCCTGGACACCTGCCCTTTCTGCTGCGTGAGGGAGACTCTGGTGCACGTTTACCTGGAGTACGCCAAGCTGCAGCCTCTATTCTGTCTCCTCACAGATATCCTGTTGCATTTCTGGCTGCACTTTCCCCCTCATTTCCTTATTTATGCACTGCCTATCGGTGGCCTCACAAAGTCATGGGACCTCCTGGTCAACCTCCTCCTGGCCCTGGCTAAAATGGCCATCTATAAAACCAGGGAGAGGAGGTTGGCCGATGGAGTCTCCTGTAACTGTGGGGCCTCTTTCCGGTCCTCCATCCATTCACGCAACCGGGCAGAAATCCTCTGGGACGCGTCCACTGACTCCCTTCATGCCTTCGAGGAGCAGTGGGCGCTGTCCGGGGTTCTCTGTCCCCATCTGGTTCCCTTCGTTTGAGCCTTTGACAGCATGTCTGTCCCTGTTATTTCATTAGTTGTCCCCTGAAACCACTTGGTTTCCAGGTCTTGTTGATCCCCCCTTTAAGGCTGGGGGGATCTTTTAGCAGTGGGCTCCCCACTTCCTGAATCCCAATAGGATCACTCTCCTGTAGCCCTCTGGCCCGACCCTGTCACAAGACCTATAGCTGTGATACAAGAAAAGGCCCCGATCTTGCAGTTTTTGCAATTGATTCCATATGGACTGACTCCAGGTCAAAAATTGGTTGTATGGTCAGAGTTTAAAAAAATGATTTTGCACCAGCATACTACAGATAGGGTTACAGTTCATATGGAATTATTTGTTTAATCTAATTATGTAGTATGGTTCAAGAGACTCTTTGTTTAGTCCTAAAAAATAGACTATATTAAATATCTGAGTTCATTTGGAACTTCTAGAATCAGTAGCTGCTTCCTAAGTATAAGTGTGTTTTGCCTAATTCTAAGATTTCATGGAGGAGTGGGTACTTTTTTGGTCACACAATCAATTTAAAGCAAGAGAAAATCCCCCAAATGATTTGTACATTTTAACTTTTTCAAGGACTATAGACTAGCATTATCAACAAAATTCTAACTATGAAGCCAGATCCTGCTCTGGCATATATCAGCATAGCTCCATTGAAATCAGTAAAGTTATTTCAATTTACACAAAAAGCATCTGGCTGTAACTTTTGATTTTTAAAAAACCTTGATTGTAGATTAAAAGATTTTTCCTTTAATTTGGCATTAGAAGGAAAATGAAAGGGAAGAGAACTCAAAATAGTCGTAGAAGCAACATCAGCGACTGGGTTTTTTTAAGTTCTTCTATTGTGCCAATTGCTGTTGTATCTGAAAGCTTTCCAGAGTTAAGAATAATTAAGTGACTAGCATCTGTTATTTGAGGTTTCTATTTCTCCCATATCCCCCAGAGCAGTTTTCAACCTGTGGTGCACAGACCTCTGGGAGTTTGCAGAATGTCTAAGGGGTTCTCGAAAGGTTGTCGTTACAACGGAACAGTGGTTTTCAAGCCGTGGCCTGTGGGGGTCCACAGACTATATCTAAGATTTCCAAAGAGGTCTGCACCTCCATTTGAAATTTTCTAGGGTCTGCAAATGGAAAAGAGGTTGAAAACCACTGTCCCAGAGGGCAAAGTGTGGAGGGCGGGAGCGGGCGCGGGAGTGTAAATATGAAAAATGGTGATGTTAGTTGTCATTCTAAGTTTTTGCAGGAATGAATTTCATAGTATTGGGTCAGCTCCTGAAAAAGCCCTGTCTGCTGCATCTGCTAGTTTTACTTCTGATGTGTAGACAGTTGTTCCTGAGGAACACAGCTACTGAAGTCTGAGAGAGTAAGATGGTATATTGGGCCCATTTCCTTTACAGCTTTGAAAATAAAGACCGAGATTTGATTCAGTGTTCTGTTGGGGAATGAGCGGAGTGAGTGAAACAT
Source organism: Mauremys reevesii (assembly GCF_016161935.1). Lineage (NCBI taxonomy): Eukaryota > Metazoa > Chordata > Testudines > Geoemydidae > Mauremys > Mauremys reevesii. Next base: position 50,927,713 of record NC_052625.1, read on the forward strand.
AGGACTGATGTACTCAAGTGAACCTGTATTACTGAGGAGGTGTGCTGCTGTGTTCTGTAAGTCTTGCAGATTTTGCAGGGCAGAAGCATTCAAGTCTAAATACATTGGATTGCGATGATTCAAGCAAGAGTTAATGATGGCCTATGCGATTGAGGCCAAATTGTAAATACAAATGATGGGATGTAGCCTTACCAGATTAAGGTAGGAGAATGCATTTCTTGTAAATAGTTTTGTGAACGTCCTGCATCAGAGCATGGGATTTTTTTTGTGCAGCTATGTTAGGTTGTTGGTTCCAGCTTTTTGTTGAATGCTTCTTAATCAGAGCCACTTGTGCTGAGTCACAGCAAGAGGGCTGTGAGTTTCAGCCATTTAAACCCCTTGAATTTTGTTGATATTTTGAACACAGGAAGCTGAGAATTCATACAGCTTTGAAACATTTGTCATACATCAGCATTGTCTGAAAATGTTGTCGCTTGACACCTGTGTCTTTTAGAATGATTGATAGAGTGTGTGTGTGTGTGTGTGTGTGTGTGTGTGTGTGTGTGTGTGTTTGTTACGGTATAGCAGTTGGACAGTTTGGACTAGAAGGTTGTGAGACAAAAGGAAAATAACTAGAAGTATCAACGGTTTTAGTTATGTTCTTTGGGTGACTTGTTTAAATAGCTGAAAATACAGACTTGCTGTGTCGGCAAGGTTATAATTTGTTTTCCATCCAGACCCTCCCTTTTCTTGAATTTGGCTTCTGCGCACTAGTGCCCATCTGCTCGTAGTAAGTAGATGAAGAAATGATGGCTTGCTTCCAGTAGAGTCCCACCAGTGCCATGCCGTCTGTTACCCAGCAATGCAGGAGTTGGGTGGAAGGAGTTAGTTTCTTAGAAATAACTTTTATTTCAGTTCCCAGGTAGGACATAGTTGTATGGGGTATTTTAACTTTTCTTAAAATATTTGGAAAAAAAGATGCTTAGAAAATGTACTATCCCGAGCCCCCAGGTATTACTGACTAATAATACTTTACTTCAAATGCTACCTTGCTACCAAGAGCAACTTCATATATTTGACTCATCCACGCTGAGAGATGGGTGGTCTGAGAACAGGAGCTAGAACTGGAAAGTTCTCCTGTGTTCTGATACTGACTCCCCTCTGTGGCTTTGGGCAAGTCACTTAACTTCACTGACGCTCAGTTTTTGTGGGCTGAATTCTATCCTGTGTCAAGATCTTCTATAGGCAGGCACCAGAGAACTGGTTGTAGCTCCCTGGTTCCGTATCCTGAGCCACCTAAGTACTGCTGTGATCTGTGCCAGCTGGGAGACGTCCCAAAAGGATTGTCTGCCCTCTGAGGACTGCCAAGAGTGCCGTTTGTGTTCCTAACTCATGTATATGTTTCCAGAGTCTTCACAGGGACTCAGATGGGTAGTATTCCACATCACACTACTCTCAGTTTATTGACTTAATCAACTGTTTTGTAACTAATGTTTTGTTGTAGGAAATGGAGGAAAAAAACCTTCTTCGCTGCCAGTCTGATCAAAAATCTCAAGAAATCCATCAGCTGCAAGAAGAACTGAAAACAGCTAAACAGTTTCTGAAGGAGACCCAGAATTATGCGGAAGAGATGAAAAGTGAGATACACATTTCTACCTATTTAAATCCTGTTGCAAACTATTACTTCAGTGTGGAAGTTCTTTAAACCTCATTATCAATGGTGATTTGAAGAATACCCAAGAAAAAAAAGTTCCCTTTGTGTGATATAGTTAAATTAACTTTCAGCTAATACACGCAATTCTCTTTCCAAACTGAGATGGAACTTCTTTATACAAATATATAGTACTAACTCATAAAATTATATGGTTTTAAAGCAATTTAAAATGAGGATTAAATATGTCCCAAAGAGAACTATATGGTCAGCATATTAAATACTACAATGTGCTCCTGTGTTTTAAAATCCCAAGCAAACAAATATACCTCAAACTATTATCCTTTTAGCTTGTGTATGGACGCCATCAAGCTTAAACGTGGTGAAATGTTACCTGCCGAGCCGTAATTTGACTTTTCCCTACATTTGTCTATTTGGTTGGGAAAATGCAATTTGCAGATTGAGGTTTAAGAGAACAGGTAATTCTGCTAAATAGCCATTGTAAAGAAGGAGACTGCTCCCGCTTATCCCTGTAGAAGTCTAACCTTACTTAATGAGATTTCAAAATTAAATGTATGGACCCAGTCCTGCTCCCATTTTAATCAGTATTTTGCACTCTCCAATCCATGAGGCCATCCAAATAAGTGCTTTGTGTTTTGATCTTATTCTTGGCAAGTGGCAGCACTTTCGGCTAGCTAATAAAATGTAACGCCTTCTAAGTCCATTTTCTTGCTTTCGCTATCTTCTAGCTGTGGTTCTTACGGTGTCAAATGGTAGCATTATCTCCATTTTCTGAAGGGAATAATTATGAACAAAAAATAAGTCAGAAGATGTTTGTGCTGTAGCTGTGCACTGCAACCAACAATACCTCGTCTTAATTGAAACATAACTGAATGTGGGTGCTCAGAGTCCTAGGCTGTCACCCTTAACCCCCGGACAGTTCTTCCTCTCTAACAAGTCTCTGACTATCCTCTCACCCCTGCAGTGCCTCCTTCTGGTCATCCAGGGACTGAGCTCATTTCTAGCTGGAGCATCCTCTGCTGGTCACTATCCCTCTCCTCACTGGCCCCCATGTCCCTCCCAGACCCCAGTGCCCTCCCCGTCAGGCTCCTGCTCCCAGCAGAAATCCACTATCTGGGTCTCCCCACCCCAGGGAATACCCACCCCCTATTCTCCACCTTGTCTCAGTGGCTACTGCCAGTACCATCTAGCCCCCTTTCACTGAGGCTGACTGCAGTCTGTAATGGCCACTCATCATTGGCTGGGGGATTTGGACCTGCTGCCTTTCCCGCAACTCAGTACCTCTGTGGGACTAGGACAAGGCCCTGCGGCCTGGGGATTTGCCAGTCTGGAGCTTTCCCTAGCCCTGCTTCAAACTAGTACCCCAGCAGCCAGGTCCCTCTCCCTTCAGAGCTAGAGGGAGACTGACTGAGTGCCTGGCTCACAGCCCTTTTATAAGGACCAGCTGTGGCCTGATTGGGGACTGGCCCAGCTGTAGCTGCCTCCCCAATCAGCCCAGGCTTGCTGCTTTCCCCAGCCACAGCCCTCTGCAGGGTTGTTCCAACCCCTTCAGGGCTAGAGCGGGCAACCGGCCTGCCACCCCTCCCCCCTTTGAATCACCACCCTAAATAATCCTTCTCCACCCTAGGTGTTGATATATTTCAAATAACTGTTGATTGCTATCATTTCCCTTCCCCTCTGTCTGCTCCTCTTTCTCACCAAGTTCTGGGTCTTGGAGACATTGAATTTTCCTTGTCCTGTAGGAAGGGAATGCGTAGTCTTGTTTCATATGGTAAGTTGGTGTTATTCAATAGAATTCTCTTTGCAATACAGGAAATCTCTTGTATTGCCCATGTCTCTTAATTTTACTCCATACATCAGTTCATCAAACACCTTGAACATTTTTATATATGCTGGATTTTAAAGAGAGAAAATGGACAAATAGGGTACCAACATTCTTTATCTAGCCATTGGTACTGTTATCTGTCAACCATGAGTTTCAGAGTACAAGCCATCGGACCTCAGGGAGGATGGGCTGTAGAAACAGTTACAATTGTGAAGCATAGAGCGATTTGACTAGCAGTATGTTCTTTCTGCAAAACTGAATTCTGGCAATGCTAAAATTGTCTCAGCTATCCAATGTCATGGTTTGGGAATAAAGGCAGTTTTAGAACACATAAGTAATTATATTCTGAAATACTAAGAAAATGTATTGCTAGGTGAAAAATTGAATATTGGCAATATTGCCATTTTATAGTGTTATCCATAAAAGCTAATATTGCATATTTGACATAGTTTGCTTTCACAAATTAAGCACTTGATTTTTATTACTATAGAGAAGAGTTTGTCTCAGGAAATACAATTAGAAAAGAAAGAAGCTGAGATTCGGGATTTAGAGGGGAAAAATCAAGATTTGACTGAGGAACTTGAGAAAGTGCAGTCAGAGTTGCAACTTAAACAAGCTGAGATCGCTCATCTCCAAAATCTATCTGCAGCCGAGTTGGCTTGTTTAAAAAAGGAAATAGTAAACATCCAGGCATAGCAAAAGTTACTTCAAGAGCAACTTAACATCTCGCTTCAAGAAAATGAGCAACTGAGCAAGGTAATAAAAGAAAGAATGAATCAGTAGCACGTTACTTAGTTCATGACAGGAAAATGGAAACTATTTCAAATGATTTGTCCTATATCTTGGTTGAAATGGTACAATACGGAAACTAACAAAGCCATGTTATTTTCAGTCTCTGTTATCAATGCCAGATAAGAGCAATATCAATATCCTTTGCTGACAGTTAATGAGGCATTTAGCTTTTAAGAGCCCAAATATTAAATTGTGTCCTTTTTAATATCTATTCTCTATTCTAAGATAACATTTGCTATAACTTCTCCATTAGTAGCATGGAAATGCGATTAAATCTGTTATCTTCTCAACTTCTGGCTATCAAAGATACAGGAGGTCTTTAGCAGGACACCTGAAAACGTGATAAAATTGTGCACGTTTTGTCTGTTCTGTGGCCCAGGTTTTCTCCTCACTGGTAACAAAGAGGTGATTCCTCTCCCCTGTAGAACTGGGAGGTGGATCAGTGTTGTTGCTGAAGGTCCCCGGACTAAGCTCCACCCTTCACCTCAGGCCACCAGAAATTGTGTCCACCAGCAGAACAAGTTGGCGGTTCAGTTTCTCCCAACACTTTGTTTTCTAATTAATTATTGTTCATTTTTCTGCCATATTGATTTCATTTCAACTTCTTGCTCCTCTTTCCCTTTCCTCAAGTAAGTTCTGTGGATCCGCAAACACGGCACCTCTCAGTAACTCCCTTTGACCGCTATTGCAGTGCTAGAAAAGCCCTGCAAGATCAAGCTAAGTCCAAGTAGTTCAGGGGGCAGCTTTTTAGGGGGCTTAGAGGATTACCTATGTCTTGCTGTTCCAAGCCACCAACCCTTGCTCTGTGAGGGGACGGGGCTTTGTTGGACCAGCGCACTAGTGCCATGCATGCGTCCATAAACACACCCATTGGAAGCCCTGACTCCATTGTGAGAAGGCTTGATCAGGAGCATGAGGATTCTCAAGGAGATGAGAACCGACATAGTCTGCTCAGGAATAATACTTGGAAACTCCGTGCGCTGGGTCCCAAAAGGCAAAAGAATTGTCCCTTTGTAAAGAAGTAATGCGTACCATTAATGAGTAGGTTGTATAAACATCAGTCTTTAAATCTTTTCTCTTGCCTTCCCACCCTTAGGGCTGGTCTACACTGTGGGGAGTGTCGATCTAAGATACGCAACTTCAGCTACGTGAATAGCGTAGCTGAAGTCAAGTATCTTAGATCTATTTACCTTCTGTGCTCACGGCACGGATCGATGTCCACGGCTCCCCGTCGACTCCGCTACCGCCGCTCCGGTGGAGTTCTGGAATTGATGGGAGCGCGTTCAGGATCGATATATCGTGTCTAGATGAGCCACGATATATCAATCCCCGATAAATCGATCCCTACGCCGATAGGGCAGGTAGACTGGACGTACCCTTAGGATGTGTTTGCTGTTGTTTTCTCCTATATACGGGTCTCCTGGAGTGCTCTGTATCAGACTCGCTGCCTCCCTTCTCTCCCCCCCCAAGTATATCTGGGTGTGCAGAGAGATGTGTTACTTCTGTAGCCCATTCTCAGGTGGCAGGGTAATATAGTTTGTTCATCTCTGTTTTCAGCCTGGGACCCTCTTTCAAGCAGGGAAGGGGACCCAAATTTTAGGTCACAATGGAGTGGGAATTGTCCCTGTCTGTTTATCAGGTCAAGGACTCAGGCTTTACCAAGGAAAGGAGTTTGGAGTCTCCTCTCCCTCTCCATAGGCTTGCTCAGCATTGAAGGATTAAAGAGCACTTTAGCCAGTGTGTGCCCAGAAGAGAGGCACATAAGAATTCCATTCATTTCGGTTAAATCTAGATGTTAAACTAAAAAGTTATATAAAAAGATAAGGATAATGTGTAAGAAAGGGGAACCTAAGTGCATCAGTAGTCCTAACTTACAGAGACATGGACATCCCTCCAGCAGGGGCATTCTTCCAAAAGATTCCATTGACCAAAAGAGTGAGGACACTACAGCAAATTTCAAAACTCCAACTGTGGCCATTTCTTAGACTTAGTAAGGAAAATCTAGTTGGTGGCAAGCAAGTGGGCCATCGTCTCTAGGGTATGATCCTCAATTTGATTGTGAGAGTTCTCTGGGTTACATTCTTGTCAAATCCTTGAGGTGTTGTGTAAGATATTCTTTCATGGCAATTTTTCTCTATCTTGATGTGATTTGTAGCAAAGCATTCTTACTCTCTGGCTACAAGGAAACTGTTTACACTCATGAACGTGAAAAAAATCATCCATACCCCGTGCATCCACTTTCATAAGTGCAAGGCTATTTGGGGAACCAGTGAAATTAGTAGCTGAGACAACAGAAGCCTGAACCCTCCTTGTCAAAGCCGGCATAGTAATCCATTGGTCACTGCCAACACCAAAGGTATTCATGAAGGGAATGGTTTCAGAGTAGCAGCCGTGTTTAGTAGTAGAACAGGAGTACTTGTGGCACCTTAAAGATTAACAAATTTATTTTAGCATGCAGAGGGGAGAGTATGAAGCAGAAGCTCACATAGATGACCTAAATCTTTTTCTTCCCAAACAATTAAATCTTCAGCATCACAAAGACAAAATGAGCATTTGTGTGTGAAGAGTTTACAATTCCTATACAAGACTCTTCGTTTTGACCTATCCTCTGTGTTGAGAGGTTTAAATGGCTGGTAGTATCACAGCAAGGCTGAGGTCTCAAGTTACACAACCCTGTCCATTTACAGACAACATCACTGTTTGTGCCCTGACCAGCGAAACAGATCCATTCCCAACTTGCCAGCTGCTAGAAAGGATTCCAACCCCGCTGCAGTTCAAAATCAGAATATTCTGAATCCAGTGCAGGACATTGTTCAACCAGGTTAAAATAAATTTACCACTCTGGTAAAGATTTACAAAGACCCAAAACTTCATCTCATCAATTGTATCCTGGCAGCAGTCACCCCGGAGCTAGTTTTCCCCAGTGACCAGGTTTGCTGATGCCATGCATTGGTAATGTCCTCTGAGTGGGATTTCTCAATGTGTCTCCAGAAATTCCATTTGTGGACACGTCATTCTCAGATCCTGTCCAAATGTCTCTTTTGGGGCAGGTAAGTACAAGGAACATACTTTAAGCCAACCCAGTTTTCACTTTGGCCCTTGTATGATTGCTACAGGAACACACCTCACTTGGTGAAGAGCATACCTGGAAGACAAGATGCCGCCAGGGTTATGGTGGGTGTCACAGAAAAAAAGAGCGTCCAGCTTTCTGAACCGCACACCTTGTGCTGTACCGTTTTTCAGTATGTTTACTTTTACAGAATTCAGTAGTGTTGGAACAAAAACATAGGAATGGACAGATGGGTTCAAACTAGTGGTCCATTGAGTCTCCTGTATGTCATCTGACGGTGGCCAGTAGCAGTTGCTTCAGAGGAAGGTTCAAGAAACCTGTAGAGGGCAGTTATGGAATAACTAATCAACAAGGGAAATTTCTTCCTATCTCCTGTTAGAGGTTGGCTTGTGCTCTGAAGTATGAATGTTTATATCCCTTTCAACATAAGTGAGTAACCAGAGGTCAGAACTTCTCTCAGAGGCCATGGAAATAATGTCAGATGTCGAGAAGAATCCGCTGCTTTACAAGACATTTCGCATAAAGGGAAGAGGAAAGAGCTGAAATCATCCTTCTAGTTCTTCACTAGCCAGAAGTTCTGGGAATTTTTGGACATGATTGATTGATAGCTAAGGAATCTCCACTATACCAGCAGAAAAAACAGATCTCTTGACGCATGGGCCTCTATTTCATCTGTACCTGAGCTGCCTACAGTTTGACAGCCTGGATATCAAAAGGAAAGTGTAGTTCAGCAGAGATTATCCTTTAGCCCAGTGATTCTCAAACTTTTGTCCTGTTGACCCCTTTCACATAGCAAGCCTCTGAGTGCACCCCCACCTCCTTATAAATTAAAAACACTTTTTTAGCCTGACTGATACATTTTGGTATCCAGGCAGAATTCAATCAGGAACTTTCATTCATTGTTCTGGTAAAGTTTCACTTATGGTGCAAAGGAAACAATACCTTACTTGCCAGGGTCTCTACTTCAAAATGAGACCGTGTTTAAACATGTCTTTTCACTCTGCCCCTAAGGTTGACCGTAACTGACTGATGTGATATTAAACATAACAGGGCAGTGTCTACACTGCATGTTGTAACATCGTGTTAATGAACACATTAATTAATATCTTCTGAAATTTCCCAGGGCAGACATGCCCCTATTATCTTTAAACTGCTTCTACTACCTCCTTATGTCACACTCGACTTGGGAGAGCATATCAGTTCTGATGTATGCAGAATTTCCATCTAAATTATTAATGAAGTGATTCTTCTTATGACAGCACTATTCTTGCTAATAATTTAGATAGGCATGTGAACAATTCCATGTGCCACTGCAAAGAGAAATTCTGGTAATGACTATATGAAGTTTTATTTGTAACACGCATAGGTTGGGTGTTTACTGCCAAGCAGAAGGGGAAAAGTTTTTAAACCTGTCCATCTAGGTGAATTTTTCTTATCAATTCCTCTGCATTTTCTAGTCTGCAATCTTTTCTACTTCCATTTATGGTGAATGAGGGACTGTAGTTCTATGCTCGCTTCAGAAATAAACACATCAAAAAGCACTCATGTAGCACAGTGTGGAGCCGGTATTGTGGCAAGCAGGCATTGTGTGACAGTACTCACTCCATGCCCAGCTGATGGAGCACTGTGCTTGATATTTACATTATCCTGAAGTGCGTTTTATAAGGCTGCCAGATATCTACCATCCATTCATTTTGGCACCCCAATGCACATAAGGTGGACAAACATGCCTGGACCACATGCTTTTCGGCTGGGTTCTGTCATTTGGTTATTTTGAATATTATATTTAGATTATGATTTCTCTATCAAGGAAATCTACACACACGTAGCTTTCCAATAAACATGACTTTAATGTTTCTCTGTTGGAATTAGAAGCTGCTATAATTCAATTGTATATTACTAAGTGAACTCTTCTGTACAAATTCATATTATAACTTTTGTTTGGATTTTTAGTTGCACTGAACTTTTAATGGTAGGTGAGATGCCATTAGTGAGAGAATAATGCTTAGACAGAAGAATGAATTTTCCTATTAGCAACTAAAATTTTTTTTTTATTTTATAGCTAGACAATCTGAAGGCTTTAGATCAACTGAAGAAGCAAAATGGATTCGCTGACAGTAAACTGAAGACATGGATGCAATCCTGTAAGCAGCTGGGGAAGGAAAAAGAAATGTTGCCGAAACAAACTGCTGACCATAATGCTCTATTAAAGGAGCACAAGCCAAGTATGGGGTAGTTGAAGAAGGAAATGCTATACTAGAATGATTGTAAGGCTGCAAATCATTCATGGAAGTCACGGTTTCTGGGACCTCTGTGAATTTTGCAGTGCTGGTGCAGCTGATGCCAGGATCCCAGCAGCTGGGGAAGCCCAGGAGACAGCCGCATTGGCCGTTGCTCAGTCAGCCCCAGGCACGGTCCCTGGAGCAGCAGTCTGGGACTAGTGGTGGTGGGGCCCTGAGCCACCCCTTTCCCCGCACCAGCATTGCCCTGCTCTCTCTCCACTCCCCAGCAGTCTTCAGGAGCGTCCTCTCCCAGGCGGTAAGATTTAGTCCCAGGTATTTTTAGTAAAAGTCATGGAGGGTCACGGGCCCTGACTTTTTGTTTATTGCCCGTGACCTGTCCATGACTTTTACTAAAAATACCAACGACTAAAACATAGCCTTAATCATGATCCTGTTTCTAACCTTAATGCATTTATTTAGAACACATGTTTTCAAAACCTCCATTATTACATTTGATTCAGATGAGGGGCCAGATCCTCATAAATCAGTATAGTTTCTGAAGCTCTGCTATAGTTGACTGTGGTTGCACAAGCACACGTCTTATGTACTTAATTAACAAATGAATGATTGAGATCATTGCATTCTAAACACATATTTCCAGAGTCTCCTTAAAGTTATTTGTACAGGTAACGACTCTTTCCCTTGGTCAGGTGCTGATGAGGTTGCCATCTACCTACATTCACTGACCCAGGACAACGAGCCAGAGTATGAGCCAGATGGACTCCCAGAGGTGGTCAGAAAAGGTAATTGTTACTTCTTTAGAGGAGAATGGTCCACATTGTGGGGAGTGTGTGCGCGCACGCTTATCTAAATAATCGTGTTGTCATAGGTGTGACTTGGAAGCATTGTAAAAACTTGGACATCATTGGCCAAATCCAGCCCTCATATAGGTTGCAAGAGAGGGATTCTAGGCCCAGCCATTGCCATTATAAAACACCTTTTTCTTCTGGTTGATAGGAAGGGGGGAAAATTTTGCTTAAACATTTTTAACTAAATGTTTTTTCATTGAAATGTGCTGCATTGTCAAAACCGAAATGTATTACGGAGATGTATTGATTCGGACAAAGTTTTTGCTGAGCAGGGAGGGAGACCCCCAAATTGAAAGCCTGATGTTTTTTGATTCAATTTCATTTTATGAAAGCATTTGAAAGGCTTATGTTTTCATTCCAATCTAGAATAAAAACAAATTGTGAAACCTCGAAAGGGGTAACAAAACAGAATTGTCTCCCTCTGGCCGGCTCTATGTAGAACAATAGGAGAGACATCGTTTTCAGATGGAAATGATTTTCCAGTTAATGGTGTCCCTTTAAAGGAAAAAGAGAACATTTGCTTGGGGAAAACTCTTTTTGCCATTTTAGTAGAGTTGCTGTTACACAGATCCACACCCTTGCCTGAGTTCACCTATAAAATTCTAGGAACGCAAGATAGTCCTAATAATTCCCCCATTCTGTTATTCAGTGAGTAAATTCCATTGTACTTTCTTAAATTATTACCCGTTGTCATCTCCATCTTGAATTGAGCAAGATCAGATTGATTGGAACAATAAAGTAATTTAATCAACTGTGGTTAATGGCTGTTGTTTATTTTTCAGGCTTTGCTGATATTCCTACTGGGAAAACCAACCCCTGTGTTTTGCGCAAAACAGCGCTAAACCTAAAGACCAGTGCCCGTCTTGCTGCTCAAAGCCAAAATTTGTCACCATATGGCCAACGTTTACAAAAAGGTAGGTCAGCTAATTTTGCCAAGATCTCTAAACCGACAGCTGGTGGCAGCAAATCACCAAAGGTAACTGATCGTCAAAATGTATCTGAATGTGCAGGGCCTGGGAAATCCACATAATGTATTTATCTCTCCAAGTGAGTTTGAAGATATGCCGTGTTATTCATACCTCCTTTATATCTGCCATGAATATAGTGAATGTAAATAAAATGAATAAAGCTTGGCACATAACAAAGATCTGGGCATAATGGTAAACTTAAAATTGTTGGTATGATCAAATCTGTGATCTCATGCCAAGTGCTCATTAACTTGGTAAATGGGAATGAGGTCAATCTTCCCACTTTAATGCTCATCCCAAATATTTGATTATTTCTTGAAAGGCCTGGATGCCTAGAGCAGCGGGGGTGTGCGCGTGCATATATGGATTACACGCAAAAGCACTCAAAAATTCGTATATGCTGGAATTAAGGCTCCTTGTCCCAATCTCCCTGCTCAGCCAGCCCCAGTTCTCTTAGACTCATAGACTTTAAGGTCAGAAGGGGCCATTCTGATCATCTAGCCTGACCTCCTGCACAACGCAGGCCACAGAATCTCACCCACCCACTCCTGTAACAAACCCCTAACCTGTGTCTGAGTTACTGAAGTCCTCATATCGTGGTTTAAAGAGCTCCAGGTGAGAGAATCCTCCAGCAAGTGACCCGTGCCCCATGCCGCAGAGGAAGGTGAAAAACCTCCAGGGCCTCTGCCAATCTGCCCTGGAGGAAAAATCCTTCCCGACCCCAAATATGGCAATCAGTTAAACCCTGAGCATGTGGGCCAGACTCACCAGCCAGACACCCAGGAAAGAATTCTCTGTAGTAACTCAGATCCCACCCCATCTAACATCACATCACAGACCACTGGGCATATTTACCTGCTAATAATCAAAGATCAATTGCCAAATTAATTGCCAAAATTAGGCTATCCCATCATACCGTTCCCTCCATAAACTTATCAAGCTTAGTCTTGAAGCCAGATATGTCTTTTGCCCCCGCTACTCCCCTTGGAAGGCTGTTCCAGAATTTCACTCCTCTAATGGTTAGAAACCTTCATCTAATTTCAACTCTAAACGTCCTAGTGTCCAGTTTATATCCATTTGTTCTTGTGTCCACAGTGGTACGAAGCTTAAATAATTCCTCTCCTCCTGATATTTATCCTTCTGATATATTTATAAAGAGCAATCAGATCTCCCCTCAGCCTTCTTTTGATTAGGCTAAACAAGCCAAGCTCTTTGAGTCTCCTTACATAAGACAGGTTTTCCATTTCTTGGATCATCCTAGTAGCCTTTCTCTGTCCCTGTTCTAGTTTGAATTCATCCTTCTTAAACATGGGAGACCAGAACTGCACAAAATATTCCAGATGAGGTCTCACCAGTGCCTTGTATAACGGTACTAACCCTCCTTATCTTTACTGGAAATATCTCACCTGATGCATCCTAAAACCGCATTAGCTTTTTTCATGGCCATATCACATTGGCAGCTCATAGTCATCTTGTGATCAACCAATACTTCAAGGTCCTTCTCCTCCTCTGTTACTTCCAAATGATGCGTCCCCAATTTATAACCAAAATTCTTGTTCTTAATCCCTAAATGCATGACCTTGCACTTTTCACTGTTAAATTTCATCCTATTACTATTACTCCAGTTTACAGGGTCATCCAGATCTTCCTGTGTGATATCCTGGTCTTTCTCTGGCTCCCAGCTTTATTAGCACATTCCCACTTTTTGTTCCAAAGTCAGTAATAAAAAGATTAAATAAGATTGGTCCCAAAACCGATCCCTGAGGAACTCCACTAGTAACCTCCTTCCAGCCTGACAGTTCACCTTTCAGTATGACCTGTTGTAGTCTCCCCTTTAACCAGTTCCTTATCCACCTTTCAATTTTCATCTTGATCCCCATCTTTTCCAATTTAACGAATAACTTCCCCGGTGGAACCGTATCAATTGCCTTACTGAAATCGAGATAAATTAGATCCACTGCGTTTCCTTTGTCTAAAAAATCTGTTACCATCTCAAAGAAGGAGATCAGGTTGGTTTGGCACGATCTACCTTTTGTAAAACCATGTTGTATTTTGTCCCAATTACCACTGACCTCAATGTCCTTAACTACCTTCTCCTTCAAAAATTTTTCCAAGACCTTGCATACTACGGATGTCAAACTAACAGGCCTATAGTTACTTGGATCACATTTTTTCCTTTTCTTAAAAATAGGAACTATGTTAGCAATTCTCCAGTTGTCCAGTAGAACCCCCGAGTTTACTGATTCATTAAAAATTCTTGCTAATGGGCTTGCAATTTCATGTAATAGTTCCTTTAATATTCTTGAGTGAAGATTATCTGGGCCCTCCAATTTAGTCCCATTAAGGTGTTTGAGTTTGGCTTCTACCTTGGATGTGGTAATATCTACCTCCATATCCTCACTCCCATTTGTCATCCTACCATTATCCCTAAGCTCCTCATTAAAGACTGAGGCAAAGTTTTTGTTTAGATATTGAGCCATGCCTAGATTATCCTTAACCTCCACTCCATCCTCAGTGTTTAGCGGTCCCACTTCTTCTGTCTTTGTTTTCTTCTTATTTATACGGCTATTGAACCTTTTACTATTGGTTTTAATTCCCTTTGCAAGGGCCAACTCTACATGGCTTTTGGCCTTTGCCTTTCTAACGTTATTCCTACATGTTCTGACCTCAATAAGGTAGCTTTCCTTGCTGATCACCCCCGTCTTCCACTCCTTGTAGGCTTTCTGCTTTTTCTTAATCATCTCTCTGAGATGCTTGCTCATCCAGCTTGGTCATCAACTCCTGCCTATGAATTTTTTTCCCCTTTCTTGGAATGCAGGCTTCTGATAGTTTCTGCAACTTTGACTTGAAGGAATTCCAGGCCTCCTCCACCTTTAGATCCACAAGTTCTTCAGTCCAATCCACTTCCCTAACGAATTTCCTTCATGCTTTAAAGTTAGCCCTTTTGAAATCAAAACCCTAGTCCCAGATCTATTTTTGTTTATCCTTCCATCTAGCTTGAACTGAGTTAGCTCATGATCACTCGAACCAAGGTGGTCCCCTACAACCATTTCTTCTATGAGGTTCTCACTACTCACCCAAACCAAATCTAAAATGGCATCTTGTTGATTCTTCAACTACTTGGTAAAGGAATCCATCAGCTATCACATCCAGAAAAATCTGAGCCCTATAATTATTACTAGCACTTGTCCTCCAGTCTATATCTGGGAAATTAAGGTCTCCCATAATCACACAATTCCATTAATGTTTACTTCATTAAAAACATGAGAGGTCTCTATCCATATCCAAATCAGATCCTGGTGGTCTCTAGCTAGCCCCAAGCACCTCAGGAGGTTCTAGTAGCTTTCTTTCCCATTGTGATTTTTGCCCACATAGACTCTGTCTTGTCCATTCCATGACTTCTTATTTCTTTACAGTTAACCTCATTGTTGATATACAGTGTTACTCCACCACCTTTGCCTTAATTTCTGTCTTTCCTAAACAGCACATAGCCTTCAATACCTGTACTCCAGTCATGAATACTATTCCACCATGTTTCTGTTATCCCTATAATATCCGGTTTCACTTCCTGCACCAGAAGCTCTACTTCCTCCATTTTGTTACCTAGGCTCCTCGCATTAGTGTACAAACATCTTAATTTTTGCCATTTGGCTTCACTGACATTCTTTACCCAGTTAGGCACAGACATTCTACCCCCAGTATCACTTATTAGACTGGTATCTACACTACCCTTCCTCCTTATTTCCATTCTCCGACCCATGGTTGTATCCTTTCTTACTTTGTTTTCTTCCCTCTCAATGCTAAGAAGGGAGATTACCCTTTTATGGGAATTTTGGAGATTACCTGGACATCTCCCAACCATCTTCCCCAAATTCCTAGTTTAAAGCTCTCTTAATCAGTTGTGCCAGCCTCCATCCTAGAAGTCTATTTCCCTCCTTACTCAGGTGAAGTCCATCCCAAGAGAACAGTCCTCTGTCCATGAATGCTTCTCAGTGGCCATACATCCCAAAGCCCTCCTTATAGCACCACTGCCTGAGCCATCTGTTGATCGCCATAATCTTTTCACACCTTTGTTGCCCTTCTCTAGGAATAGGCAGAATCCCACTGAAGATCACCTGAGCCTCAATTTCATTAAGCGTCTTCTTCATTTTCTAACTCTGCAAACCTGTTCCTGAGCTCTATTTCTCCTTCACTGGCCCGTCTTTTTCTCTGCCTGGTTCTCTTAGTCACGTGCTTCCACCATCCACTTTCCTCACCCAGCAGTCTCCCCTCAGAATTCTTTGGTCCTGCTTCCATCTGCAAGACTGAGCTTTTCCCTTCAGCCTCCTCATGTCTTTGCTCCATCATCCGCTCGAATCCCCTTCTAAACTCAACAGAGTTTCCACCTGCATCTCCAGTCCTCGGATCTTTTCTTCCATCAGCTCTATCAGGCAGCACGTCAGGCAGACTAAACTCTTTACAGGTACCCTCCAGGATCATGTACATGCAGCAGCTTCCATATCCAGTCAGCCTCATTCTGTCTTTCACTGCTGCCTCTGTATCGGTCATAGCCTTCCCACCTAAAACCTGTAAGTCCAGGAAACACAAACCGAAGCAAACCACCACCACCTACAGCAAAACAACCCCCCAACAGGCACCAGAACACTGGCAGAACACCACCCACTCCCTTCACTAGCCTGTCAATTCCTCTCCTTAAGTCTCTTAGTCTCCCCTGCAAATTCTCCCTACAAACTCCCTTCTCCTCCTCCTCCTCCTCTTAGCTCTGTGTCTTCTCTCAGTGTCTCCTCTACATTCCTTTCCCCTTCCCCGGCCTTCTCTCATAGTCTTCCAGTCCTAGCATTGCCTACCAGCTCCCTGTCCTTGGCCCCCTCCCCGCACTCCCATTCCAGTCCCAATCTTGGCATACTCCTTGTCCCAGTCTGCCCCTCCCGCCCCTGCTCCTCCATTTGTCTTTTGTCCCCTCTGCATTTGAGTCCAGTATCTTCCTCCATCAGCATGCTTGTGCAGCAGCTTGGAGGGGTCATTGGGAGTTTATTGAGAGAAAAGTTCCTGCTCTCAGTTCTGGTGCCTGGACCAAAGCAGCTGGGAAGAACTGTTGCAGGGAAACTCTGGCTTTGATCCTTAGAGGCCTGGGCTGGAGCATATCAATTGTTTCTGCGGGTGGCACAGTGTGCCGTGTTTTCACATCCAGGAGCTGTGTGGAAATGGCGCATGTGCAGTCAGTCTGTGGGGAATAGCTCATGCACAATTTGGTTAGCACTAAGAGCTGTGCGAGATTCAAGTATACTCAGCGAGGACGAAATCTTCAGAGATTTTAGCTGCTACAAGTCTAAGAATTCTCTCTGAGTATCTGTGAACTGTGATTTTTTCAAAGGCTTATAATTTGGCCAAATGTGGGCAGGTTTTCATGGGGATGGCAAAGCACATTCTCTGCACAAAGGCCACCCCTGCCAAATTACAAGTCCCTGCTCCAACACATAGAGTTTTTCAAAGAAAAGTTGCCAGAATATTTTAATATGAGAAAAATGTAGATTTCCCTAGCCTTGGTCTTGGGAATAGCTTAACCATTTTGGCTGAAATTCTGCCTCTGTCCCCACCCTGAAAATTTCAGCCCAAGCAATTAAAGTTTGTAAAGTTAGAAGCAGCAGAAAACAGGGTCTTCTTGTAATGGGAGGAGTCAGGTACCCTTAATAATAAATGGTCCTATTAGCGTTGCCAGTAATATATGTTGGTAACAATTCTGTTTTTGCTGGCACTAGAAGGATAAGCCCTGATGCTCACCTCTCACACAGGACCCACATCAGTGTAAATGGGATGAGAATTGGGGCCAATTACCTAGACTATCAGAAGCTTTGGCATTCAGGATTTCAATGGTCATGAAGCACACATATATAACTACTGAAGTTTTAGCTAACTGATGCTAAAATCATGTCAGAATTTGGTGGGGAGTGCAGGGAGTGCAGAGACAAGGACGATTGTAATAGCAGTGGGGACTGGAATTTGAGAGAACCCCAAAGGTGTACACATTGTGAAATTTTTCAACAGTTTTACAAAGTTAGTGTTGACCATCACAACAAACATATTGTGAAGGTTATGTTAAATATTTAGAATGACATGACATTCTCCTGAATATTTCATAATACGTCTGGACAGGATATCCTCTGCAGGCCAATGTAAATGCTTCAGGACTAAACAACTTTTTCAAGTGCTATCATATTTACAGAATAAACTATAGGACATTTACAAATTCATTATGAAATATCAGTAATTAAACTTAAATTACATATCTCAAAATACAGTTCTGCAGATTAGTGATTGAGCAAGAAGAGACTAGACAAGGAACTCCTGTGTACTACTCCTTAGCTTTGCCTATACCTTGTTAAATTATGTGACTTGTGATTTGTAAAGCATGGATGATAATGCCCATTCTATCTTGAACATGGTGAGGAGTAGGTAGTTGCTGTAAAGCATTCTGCATAGCGCTGTTGTATTTTCAGAGTGATAACTATAAACATTGAAGATTCTTGCTTTTAGCGTGTGTCTGCTAATTCATATTATTCAGTCGCTTGGAATGGGTCTTTCACTTCCTGCTGGTAATTAACAAGGTTCTCCAATACCACTAAAGCATGAGAATTTTTTTCTTTGTATTGCAGGTAGATGATACTCAGCAGTGCCAAGCAGAAACAGCTATTGAACCCATGGAATCTAGTTCAAGATCTCCTCTTTGCATGAAGAAGCAAAACACACAAGCTGTTGCTGAGAACTTGAGGAGAATCTCAACACACACCAAGGCAGATGTTCCTTGAGCACACAAAAACTACCTGATCAAAATGAACAAGACAAAAACTGTATGGTACAGTAAACCTGAGTAGTATAAGTAGTATACCATGAAACAAACCCTAACCGCACCCCTTGACCCCTTAAACTCTGCCCCTTGACCCCTTAAACCCCACTCACCTGTCACCAGAAGTCCCGCTCCGGGGGGTATTAATCCCAGGGTCAAGATGCCACATGACCGGAAGCAAGGTGTGTCACGTGACCATCCTCTACCACTCAGGAAGGGTTTCAGCCGCTGGGGACCACCCCGAGAGGAGATTTGACCAATCAAGGCAAGTTCTGGGGTGGAGGACCCATCTGGATGTGGGTCATGTGATCCCTCTAAGAACTCCTCCTACTTCCCTCTACCAATCAGGATGGGGATCACCCTGATAGGACCTCCCTCAGAGGAGATTTGACCAATCAGAGTGAGTTCTGGGGTGGGGTGACCTGTTCGGAAGTGGGTCGTGTGACCCCCTCTAAGAACTCCTCCCAACGCCCTCTGCCAATCAGAGAGCAGCACCATTACCCCATAAGTCCCAGCTCCGGGCAGAGGAGGCCATCTCTGACCAAGGACACGTGTTTTAGAAATTGTGGAAAGGCTACTGAGAGGAAACGTGGACTCCTTTACCACCCCCATGAGAACTTCGGACTTTGTTTTAACCCCGAGCACCTTTAGACTTGTGTGGAGAAAGCGCTACCTCAATGACAGTTCCAAGGAGGACCCTTTGACTCAACCGTTGGGTTCTTACACTGTTTGTTTTCTGAAAATCTCTCAACAGCTTAACGATGCTGTGACAGTACCTCCTATACGGCTTTTGACAGTACCTCCCATAAGGCTTTATGGAAATAATGCTTAGAATGTGTTTTATGGAACTATGCTTAGAATGTGTTTTATGCTACATATGCCATGTAACACATCTCCGTAAAGGTTATGATCTACTGAATGTATTAATCCTATTCGTATGCATGTATCATTTTTGTATTCAAAGTTATGAATGTTGGCTGTGTACCGGCTTGATTTCTAAATAACCTTAGTAGAGCATTTGGTCAGTTCCTGGGGAAAGGAATGTTGAAATTAAGTACCTAATCAAGAAACACTGAAAGGACAATGGATCTTGGAATGCTCCAATCCACATAAGAAGTCTACTTGAGGAAGTTCAAGGTAGCATGTAAACAATGGATGCTCCCTGTAAAAACTGTGAGTCATGCATGGACATGTGGCTTGCCCAAGTGACTCCAAAACTCCATCTTGGAGCTGGACTTGGCACCGGAGTGAGGAGGGGGTCTCCACCCCCAAGAGAAAGTCTATTTAAACCCCTAGGAGAGCCCTCCATTTTGGCTTCAGCTGGCTAAAGAGACAGCCCCATCTCCCCCTCCCTGGGATACTTGAAAGAAATTGGAACAAAAGACAGTGAGTGCAGGGGTGTGAGTGATTGCTGGACCCAGGCTAAAGGAGATTAGTCTGTAAAGGGAGCATTGTGGAACTGGTGAGGATCTTATCTGTATTCAGTTTGATTAGATATAGATTTGCACATTTTCTTTTATTTTGCTTGGTGACTTACTTTGTTCTGCCTTTTACTACATGCATCCACTTAAATCCTCCTTTCTGTCTTTAATAAAATCACAATTTACTTATTAATTAACTCAGAGTATGTATTAATACCTGGGGGAGCAAACAACTGTGCCTATGTCTCTATCAGAGTTACAGAGGGCAAACAATTGATGAGTTTATCCTGTATAAGCTTTATACAGGGTAAAAGGGATTTATTTGGGTTTAGACCCCATTGGGAGTTGGGCATCTGAGTTTAAAGATAGGAACACTTCTGTTAGCTGCTTTCAGGTAAACCTGCAGCTTTGGGGCAAGTAATTCAGACCCTGGGTCTGTGTTGGAGCAGCCGGGAGTGTCTGGCTCAGCAAGACAGGGAGCTGGCAGGGAAAGCAGGGCTTGAAGTAGTTTGGGAACATCAGGTGGCAGCTCCCAGGAGGTTTCTGTGATCCAGCCTGTTACAGTGGCGTAGTCAGCAGAATCTGTGCACATCTGATTGCTTTGAGGTACTGGTAGTGATTTTAAGTGAGTTTTGAGTGTGGTCGGTGGCTGAAGAACAGCCCAAGTGGTTACTGGTTTGTTATTTTCTATTTGCTTATTTTGGGTAAGGGAAGTAGGGACAGAAAAGGAAGCAAAATAAGTAAGAGACAAGATCTGAAGATGCTAAAACTGCACAGGGTGCAAATTGCCCAGAAAGGCTGAACACAGGGCACTGTGAAAGTCTCTGTTAATGAAGAATCCCCTGAGCTGAGTGCATCCCACTTTCAGTGAACTGCAGAGGGGATGTGGCCCAGAAGAAGAAAGCTGGAAAATGACTAGCAGTGAAGCTGCTTACAAACTAGAGTTGGCTAGACTGGAAGCAAAGAGAAAGAAAATGAACATAAACGACTAATGGAAAGGAGGAGGCTGCCCACGAGAGAGCAATGGAGGCAGAGACAGCAAGGGTGGAGGCAGAAGCAGCTTCCCACAAGAGAGCTATGGAGGCAGAGACAGCAAGGATGGAGGTAGAAAAAGCCAGGGAAGAGGCTGCCCACGAGAGAGCTATGCAGACCCAGAGAAAGGCCCAGAAGCATGAACTGGCTGTAACGGAGTCAAAGAGACAAAACCCTCCACCTGCTGGCTCCACTTCCCCAAAAATTCATAAATGGGAGCAACTGTGTCCACAGTATGAGGAATCCAGCGAGATCAGTGAATATTTCATCACCTTCAAGAGACTGGGCACCCTGCATGCCATCCCTGAAGATCAAAAGATGACCACATTGATAGCAAAATGGACTGGTAGAGCTCTGGACATATTCAGTAAGATGCCTATTGATGATGCTTCAAACTACAGTAAATTTAAGGATCTGGTTTTGAAAGAGTTTCAGATTACACCTGAAACCTACAGGGTGAAATTCAGGAGTCTTAAGAGGGGATCTGGATTGAGTAATGTGGTTTATGCCAATGAAATGAGAGATTTGGTAGACAAGTGGGTGTGGGGGAAGGGCATTACAAGCTTCCAAGGGATGTGTGATCTGGTTACTCAGGAACACTTCCTGAATATGGGCAGGGAAGATGTAAAACAGTATTTGTGGGACAAAAAGGTAAATGCAGTGGGTGAATTAGCTGGGTATGCAGACTCTTATGAGCAAGCACAAGCTGCAATCAAACATAAACCACTGGGAGAGGGGTACAGGGTTGGGGGAAAGCAGAATCACCGTTTTACCCCTGGGAAAAAGGAGGCTGGGAACCTCCCAATTCCCTGGAACTCGTCCCAAATTTCCTGTGCAAGCAGAGGAGCCCAAGAGGTGCTATGATTGTAAGTCAACTGAGCACCTGAGGACTAAGTGTCCCTTTCTGAGTAGAAACAAGCAACAAGTAACACATGAAGCTGCAGCTTCTCAGAGCCAGGCTGTGGCCTCTTTCCACACAGGATTTGTAAAGCTTGCTTCCACACAACCAAGCAATGAGCATATGCATGCTGTTAAAATGAATGGTGCAGTGCTTCTTGGACTGAGGGACACAGGTGCTGAGATTTCTGTGGTCAGGAGGGACCTTATCCAGAAGAAGGATCTGTTGCCAGGTAAAATGGCAGAATTAGAGCTGTTAGCGGGTTACAAAGTCTTTGCACCTTTAGCTAAAGTACACATGCAAACTAAGGATTTGCAGGCTGAACCGACTGTTGCAACGGTGGCACACAATTTTGCACCGTTTCTATTGGGAAACGATTTCCCAGTGTGGCAGAATCTGTCCCAGGGCTGGTTAGCAGTCGGGGTCGGTGCGGGGTGAAGTCACATGGACTGCTGGGGGAATAGGAGGGTGTCTCCTAGATTCCTCTGCAGCAGTAAAGAATGCAGCTTTGGGGCAGGGATGGTTGTGGCCAGGTTCTGTAGTCCCGGGCCTCAAGGAAAGTTCCAGAGGGAGGGGCTGGATGAAGGCAGCTCCTGTCCCGTAATCATCTCCCCAGGGGAGGGGGAGGAACCACCTTGTAACAGGGGGGCCACCACAGCTGCTGACTGCCAGGAAATTGCAGGTCAGCAGAGGCAGGACCTGCCCTGGGGTGCATAGAGAGGTGTGTGCCAAGGTGGAAGTTGGGGTCCTGGTGACCACAGTGGTGGAAACAGACCCCAAGATCGCTGTAGCTGGAAGCAAACCCAACCTGAGTGAAAAGGGGGAAATTTTGCTGGCCAGTGAAAAGTCTGCCATAGCTGGTAGCTGTGAGCCCACAGTTGGACCAGGGTCACCTTCCCTTTCAGGGGACACAGGAGTGTCTGACCCAGAGGGAGCCCAGAGAGGGAAGCCCAGATGGAAGGGGGGGCAGAGAGTCCGCCCACCTTTTGTGGGAAGGGACTTTCCCAGGAGGAGGGTGAAAAGTTTGCATTTAAAATGCCAGCCCCTTCTCCTATGGTTCATGTTGTAAGGGAAACCTGAGGGTCAGATCTCCTGAACGGGGGAGTCCATCCAGCTGGCCTGTTGGGAACAGAAAGTGGGGTGCCCAAGGGGTCCAGAGCCCCCCATTGAAAGGTGGTGTTCTTTCTGCACCTGTAAGAGATAAAACTCTCTCTCCAAGATGGGGGTGGTGGGGAATCTCTGCATGGGTGGCACTTCACAAGGGAGTGCGGTCCAGCCCAGAGACCTTCCAGAGGGAGGGGCCGAGGGCAGGCAGGGTGGCCGTGCACCCTCTCCTTGCCAAAGGCTCAACCACATGCCTGAATTAAAGCCTTCTCCAAAGAGGCAGAGTGCCTACCAGAGGCTACAGAGAGCTGGGAAAATGCAATAGACACTAAAGGAGTCAAACTGAGTGAACGAAGCCTGTCCACCGTAGATTTGCTGTTAACCTTGTGTCTTTTGCTAATTCACCTATGGGATAAAACAAAGGAATGCATACTAGTGTTAAACCCTTTAAAGATGTGGGACATACCTGCTTTGTGGAAGAAACTGTTGTACATGCTAGGGATGGTGACAGGAGAGCCCCACAAGCAAGTTACTTTTCAGCCTACGCCTGTAAACAGTCTGGAAGCTTGGAACAGCAGCAAAAGCATAACAGCCCCATGCTGCTGTGTAGAAGGGGAAACTGAGGCACACTGCCTCATGGCATTGGTGGCTAATTGCCAAAACGCTTCCGCTGTAACAGATATCGCTGTCTGCGTTCTGTTAACAATACTACACCCCAACCTGTTTTCTGGCATCTGAGGACCAGGACCCCCAAAACTGGCTAGGACCCTTAGGAATGACATCATATGGTTTAAAGGTACTTGAAAGGAGTGTAACCAAAAACAAACAGGGATTTTACATGTACTGCCTCCATGATGAACAGTGTCCAAGTCTCTGGCAGTAAGCTCAGGGGGAGGGTGTGACGGTACCTCCCATAAGGCTCTATGGAAATATGCTTAGAATGTGTTTTATGCTACATATGCCATGTAACATATCTCCATAAAGGTTATGATCTACTGAATGTATTAATCCTATTTGTATGCATGTATCATTTTTGTATTCAAAGTTATGAATGTTGGCTGTGTACCGGCTTGATTTCTAAATAACCTTAGTAGAGCATTTGGTCAGTTCCTGGGGAAAGGAATGTTGAAATTAAGTACCTAATCAAGAAACACTGAAAGGACAATGGATCTTGGAATGCTCCAATCCACATAAGAAGTCTACTTGAGGAAGTTCAAGGTAGCATGTAAACAATGGATGCTCCCTCTAAAAACTGTGAGTCATGCATGGACATGGGACTTGCCCAGGTGACTCCAAATCTCCATCTTGGAGCTGGGCTCGGCACAGGAGTGAGGAGGATCTCCACCCCCAAGAGAAAGTCTATTTAAACCCCTGGGAGAGCCCTCCATTTTGTCTTCAGCTGGCTAAAGAGAGAGCCTCCACCCCCACCCCAGGATACCCGAAAGAAATGGGAACAAAGGACAGTGACTGCAGGAGGTGTGAGTGATTGCTGAACCCAGGCTAAAAGGAGATTAGTCTGTCAAAGGAGCATTGTAGAACTGGTGGGGATCTTATCTGTATTCAGTTTGATTAGATATAGATTTGCACATTTTAAGCTGTATACAGGGTAAAATGGATTTATTTGGGTTTAGACCCCATTGGGAGCTGGGCATCTGAGTGTTAAAGACAGGAACACTTCTGTTAGCTGCTTTCAGGTAACCCTGCAGCTTGGGGCAAGTAATTCAGACCCTGGGTCTGTGTTGGAGCAGACGGGAGTGTCTGGCTCAGCAAGACAGGGTGCTGGGGTCCTGAGCTGGCAGGGAAAGCAGGGGTAGCAGTAGTCTGGGCACATCAGGTGGCAGCTCCCAGGGGGTTTCTGTGATCCCACCTGTCACAGATGCCTTTCTAGAGGCCTTTGAGAACTTACACGTCGGTAGCCCTGTGGGAGTAAGTCTATCATGCATCAGCTGTTTTTGCTCACGTCTGAGACACAGATCTCAAGAGGGAAATCTGGAAAAGGACAAAATGGACTTCCTTATGGAAGGGGTCACCCCACTAAAGCTCCCAACTTCCGGGGGGGTGTAATATAGTTATTTAACAGAGCCGTCTGTGGAGACATAGAATCATAGAACTTAGGATCAGAAGGGACCATTATGATCATCTAGTCTGACCTCCCGCAAAATGCAGGCCACAAAAGCTGACCCACCCACTCTTGAAATAATTCCCTTGACTCAGCTGTTGCAGTCCCCAAATCCTGGTTTAAAGACTTCAAGTAGCAGGTAATCCTCCAGCAAGCGACCCCTGCCCCATGCTGCGGAGGAAGGTGAAAAACCTCCAGGGCCACTGCCAATCTACCCTGGAGGAAAATTCCTTCCCAACTCCAAATATGGCGATCAGCTGAACCCCGAGCATGCGGGCAAGACTCTCCAGCCAGACACTCAGGAAAAAGACTTTCAATATCCCAACATTGACCCTCGGTACTAATTACCAGTGGCGGCACGTTATTGACCTATTGACTAAATAGTGTTATCCTATCAAACCATTCCCTCCATAAACTTATGAAGCTTAAACTTAAAGCCAGAGAGGTCCTTCGCCCCCACTGTTTCCCTCGGTAGGCTGTTCCAGAATTTCACTCCCCTGATGGTTAGAAACCTTCGTCTAATTTCAAGCCTAAACTTCCCGACTGCCAATTTATATCCATGTCATGTACCATGTTTTACTCACACAAGTATGGAGCGGGGGACACATTCGTATTGACACATTTAAATAAGTTTTATTAATCGCCTGCTTGAACACAACCTTGTGGCGCCACCTGTAAAAATGGATGCCATGACCCCTACCATAAGGGAGTCTGAGCTGGTTCCTGTTGTCAGTAGCTACTGGTGTGATGCTCCCTGCAATGGACACAGCTCAGTCAGTGGTGGGGATTTCCACTGCACCCTAGGCTGGACAAAGATGTGCTCTCCGGTACGTATTCTTATACACAGGTGCAGAACAGATTACTCATCACTCTGATGCATTGAGGTGCAGCCCCTTTGCGCATTACTGCCTTTCTCCTGGCACAGGTCGTTTCGAACAAATCCTTCCATTATACAGTCTGTCCATCATATTATCCTTTCCTATTGTCTATTCATCATATTGTGCTTTTATACTGTCCTTAGGCTGGGTCTGCCTGTTCCTTGTTATCTGTGTGGGATGTGTTCGTACCCAGCTGTTCTGGTGCTGTTTTGGCATACGTTCCTAAGAACATAAGAACGGCCGTGCAGGTCAGACCAAAGGTCCATCTAGCCCAGTATCTGTCTACCAACAGTGGCCAATGCCAGGTGCCCCAGAGGGAGTGAACCTAACAGGCAATGATCAGTGATCTCTCTCCTGCCATCCATCTCCATCCTCTGACGAACAGAGGCTAGGGACACCATTCATACTCCATCCTGGCTAATAGCCATTACTGGACTTAACCTCATGAATTCATCCAGTTCTCTTTAAACGCTGTTATAGTCTTAACCTTCACAACCTCCCCAAGTAAGGAGTTCCACAAGTTGACTGTGCGCTGCGTGAAGAAGAACTTCCTTTTATTTGTTTTAAACCTGCTGCCTATTAATTTCATTTGGTGACCCCCTAGTTCTTGTATTATGGGACTAAGTAAATAACTTTTCCTTTTCCACTTTCTCAACATCACTCATGATTTTATATACCTCTATCATATCCCACCTTAGTCTCCTCTTTTCCAAGCTGAAGAGTCCTAGCCTCTTTAATCTCTCCTCCTATGGGACCCTCTCCAAACCCCTGATCATTTTAGTTGCCCTTTTCTGAACCTTTTCTAGTGCTAGAATATCTTTTTTGAGGTGAGGAGACCACATCTGTACACAGCAGCTGAAACCCTTCCTCTTCTAGCAGCCCTCTTTTTGCCAATTTCTGTGAGCAGGGCCTGCCTCTGGCTCACAGCCTAAATTTGCTTAGCAACATCTTGACCCTTACTTCAGATCAGGCCTCAGCTCACTACAATTCATTCTTCCATTTTGTCCTTTTCCAGATTTTCCTCTTGAGATCTGTGTCTCAGGCATGAGCAAAAACAGCTGATGCACGATATATTTTTTCCCACGGGGCTACCGATGTGTAAGTTCTCAGAGGCCTCTAGAAAGGCATCGTCAAGCTGTTGAGAGATTTTCAGTAAAGAAACAGTGTAAGCACCCTACTGCTTGTTGTTAATTTATGCAATCCCTGGTTCTTCTTCGAGTGATTGCTCATATCCATTCCATGCAGGTGTGCGCGCCGCGCGCACGTTCGTCCGAAGACTTTTACACTAGCAACTCAGTGGGTCGGCTGGGCGCCTGGAGTGGCACCACCATGGTGCCGGATATATACACCAGCTGACCCACCCACTCCTCAGTTCCTTCTACCGCCCGTGTCGGTCGTTTGGAACAGTGGAGCGCTTAGCTGACCTCCACTTCCCTAGCTACTCATAGTTTCTCTCGTTAATTATAGTTCAGATTTCTATAGTAGTATAGTTAGAGTATTTAATTCAGAGGGGTTCGGGAGTTATCCCCTTCCCACACCTGGTGCCGGGTACGATGCCAGTCCACAGGGTTTACAATGCTCGGCCGGCCACAAGTTGATGCCGACAAGAGATCCTCTCCTGGAACCTTGAGGAATCTCACCTAACAGATAAGTGCCGCTTTGTAAGGCCTTTAATCCGAACAAAAGGAGCAGGACTTCGTCTCAAGCAGCTCCTGAGGGAGGCAGCTTGCTCCTCCGCTCGGCACCGGCGCTGGTTAGTCTTAGGGAGCGCCCTCGGCACCGGATCGCCGTACCGCCAAGGCCTTCGCACCGCCGTCGCTGGCTCCGACGCCCACTCGGCATGGATCCCTCTCCTGGAGTATGAAGAGGCACAAGATTCTTGCTGCGTCCGAGTCGCCTGCTCTGCAGCCCGAGCGCTATGCTAAGTCGGATCGCCCGCACCGATGTTCGCCGCGTCACCGACAATATCCGCACCGTTAACTCCGGCCATGCAAGAGCCGCCGAGTCCGGTGCTGGAAAGCTCCCGATGCGAACCGTGGTCGAGCTCGCTATTAAAGCTGCGCCAGACCCGCTTGCTCCGCAGCCCGAGCGCTCTCTGGGTTGCACTGCCCGGCACCTATACCTGCTGCAGCAGCGACGGTATCGCACCGCTCACTCGGCCATGCAAGAGCTGTCGAGTCTGGTACCGAAAGCTCCCGCACAAGCCGTGGTTGAGCTTACTCTCCAGCTGCGCCGAGCCGCTGCTCCACAGCCTGAACGCTATACCAACTCGGTCTGCCCGGTTCTGATACCTGCTTGCTGCGACGCACCAACATTATCGGCACCGCCGACCCGCCACGCAAGAGCCGTCGAGTCCAGCACCGCCGTGCGGAGTTATATTGTCGATCGCAGCCTGCCTTGCTCAGACCACCCTCCGGTCGGCACCTCAGAGCAGCAGCGTTCACGATCGCGGTCCCGCAGATGTTCTCGGTCCCATCGCCAAGCCAGGTGCCGGCACGCTCCACGGTCCTGGCACCGCTCTCCATTTCAGTACTGGTCATACTCGCTGGCACCGATCAGCGTCCGTTCGCCGACCTGGCACGCTGGTGCCATCCAGCTCCTGGCACCGCTCCAGGCTCTGGACTCCTGTAGCCACTCCCGGCATCCAGCCTCCAGATTTGAGTCGACCTCCTGGCACCCTCAGTCGCAGGTCCCATTTTCGCTCCCGATACAGAGTGCCTCCTGGTACCGATCCCGGTACCGCGTTGAGACGACATCAGCTAGAGAGAGCCTATGCCCAGGGCTTTTAGCTCCTCCATGGCCATCCATTCGGGTGTGCACACCAGAGTCTCCCACGTGCCCCAGGGCCAGGACCCTAACCCCATCAGTGGCTACCCTGTACGTCTGGCGTACCGTCAGGCCATTCGCGGGCCTACCTGTGATCCGATCTCGCTCTGTTCTGTCAGAGCACTGGTGCCAGAGGCGGCGGTTGGCCGTCCCCTCCGACCAGTATGGAGGAAGCCCAGTTCAGCCACCGGATTCCCATCCCACTGGATCAGGAGGTCATCCAGGAGCGTGAGCCCACACAGGACCCACTTGTCCCTGGCCTTTCTTCTTCCTTCCTCCCCACATGAGGCGCTGGCAGGAGCGCACTCCTCTCGGCCTCCCCTAATCGGCAGGGGCCATCAGGACCTCCCGAGACGAAAGTGGCCTTCACCTGAATCTCCAAGTGGTCACTATCTCCGCCCCTGTGGCTCGAGTCGAATGCTGTGTGCATGGTATCCTCCAGGGGTGATGGGTACCTATAGGTACATCTTTCCCCTGCTCCCTGGCCACTGCATAGTCCGGTCAATAACATGCAACGCCATGGCACGACAGGTACCAGCCCTAAATTCAAGGAGGCTAGGCAAATGGACTCCTGGGCCATAAGATGTACTCGGCAGGCGCCCTACAACCGCTTGCAAACCAGCAAGCCCTGCTCAGCCGTCACATTATGATGGCGCTTGGGAGACTTTTACAGAGTCGTTTCTCTGAACTTCTGTCAGGGGTTTGATGCCTCCTGGAAAATGGAACGAGAAGTGGTGAGAGCTTCCCTCCAGGCCTTGTTGGATGTAGCTGACCATGGCCACGACTCTGGCCTCAGGTGTGGCCACGAGGCACACTTCATGGCTCCAGTTATTGAGCCTCCCCTGCCAGCTGCTGCACACTATACAGGACTGTGTCCTTCAATGACAAAGGCCTGTTCTCACAGCTGACCCTAGGCTGCAAGGCCAAAGGACAGCAAGGTCACTATGCACTCCCTCTCGGCATATGCATACCGATGTCTCACCGCCTGACCTTTCCGCCCCAGCCTCACTGCTCTTACCCTGCGCCAGACAAAGACAGGGCTTTGCCAGCAGGCGCATCGCTGAGGCAATCGGGGGCGTTGGTCCAAGGACCCCAAAGGCCAAAATCAGTCCTCCTAACCACCAATCGGGCAAAAGCCTATCCCTCCTCGTCCATCTTAGGCACCCTCTCACAAGCACCTTTTTGGCAGGAGACGTCGCATGGACGCCTCACCATCGGAGCTATAGAGGAGGTCCTAAGGACGAATGGGGCAAAGGGTTCTAGTCCCTCTGATTCCTGATCCCCAAGGCATGTAAGAGGTCTCAGACCTACCCTAGACCTGCGGAGCTCACCAAGTTCATGATAGACCTGGAGAGTCTCGCATGAGCAGTCCATGCTGGGACCGCCATCTCATCCTTGCATCCCGAGACGTGGTATTCCGCCTCGATATAACGGGCGATATTTTCACGTCGCCACTTATCCTCCAGACAGAAGGTACCTCCCGGTTTGTGGCCAACCGTCATTTCCAGTTTACGTCCTCCCGGCTGGCCTCTATACAGCCCATGTGTATCCACAGTGCCATTCTGGCTGTAGTCGCCACCTCTCCCTCGCCCAACCGCCGGATACACGCTTCTCTGTATCTAGACGATTGGCTCATTCCAGGGACCACCGGGGCCCAAGTTACCACCTTCCATGTAAGGCGTTGCGACAAGGTCCTATTCCATGCCTTCAGGCCTGATGATCCATAAAGAGGAATCCACCTGATTCCACACAGGAATAGATTCAACTGCTGAGGCCACCTCTGGACTCCAGTATCGCACAGCCTGCTTCACCTACGCCTTGGTTTCACGCGCGATGGTAACCATTGTACAAGGTCTATGGACCTTCCTGACAACTGTACGAACTCTGCCTTAGGTTTCCTGGGTCACATGGCTGCCTGCACGCTCATAACTAAACATGCCAGGCTGCGCTTCTCCGTGCCGCGCTTTAATCGACCACCTCAGTGTACCACCCGGCCAAAGGTGACTTTATGGTCAGTGGTCGCACCGATCCCCGAGCGTCCCAGGCTCCACCTCGACTGGGGTCGACGCCCTCCTGATGTGTGCAGCGGGATGCTGTTCCATCCACCTCACCCTCGGTGTCCTCTATGATGGACGCCCCATCTCTCGGCTGGGAATTGCTTACTTGGGTCAGTTCTCACACTTAAGGCCTGTGATTGGCTCACCAGCTGGCTCCTTGCACATCAATGTCCGGGAGTTGAGAGCAGTCTGCCTTGTAGTAACAGACGCTTCAGCAGCACCTGCAAGGCTGTTGTGTCTCGGTGTTCACAAACAACACAACGGACACGCTGCTGCATAAACAAGCACGGAGGAGCACGGTCCAGCTCCGGACTCCTGCACAGCCCAATTGATGGACCTGGTACCGTCCTTTCTCCCAGTGGTCCGGGAGCACTCTGGCTGATCGCCTCAGCAGATCCTTCCTGTCTCTCAAGTGGTTGATTCTGCACGGATCTCATCCATTCCGTTCTCCGGAAGTGGGGTTTTCCCCGCATAGTCCTCTCTCTCGGCTCTTGCGAGAACGGAACAGAGGGAAAAGTTCTGCTTCATTCCAAGGCCTCTCCCGGGCTCGATGCTGGCTTTGCTTTTCTGATGCCGTGGGCGCAGCCCTCTGCTGTACGCTTTCCCACCGTGCCCGCTGGTTCACAGGGTCCTGCTAAAACTCTGCAGGGACAGAGCGCACGCTATCATGATCGGCCTGGGCGTGGCCTAGGCAGCACTGGTACACCATGTTACTAGTGTCAAAGTTAGAATCAAGACTCACAATTTGTCAGACCACTCTGTTTTTATTAGCAAAGCGCATGTGTTGCTCAATAACACTCAGATAATGTGAGTGGCCATGCAAGGCTCCACACAGTCTTATTTATACAGATAAAAGAGCCGGAAATCAAACAAAGAGGACAAAAGAGTAAAACAGCAAAATTCACCTGGGGCCTTATGCATGCATAATCCTGCACTTCCTTACTAACTCCTATCCGATCTAAGGCTAATTATCAAGCCAACAATTGCCCTTAGAACTGGTACCAATTGTTTTATGTTAATGTCTGTTTTCCTGATACCTGGACTTCCGGAAAGCATTCCAGCCGATTTGTCCTTAAAGGTACAGACAGCATTTATTTAATCCTATCTATTTTTGTGAATATAATTCATTCTACTTTCACAATCCCTCCTTTGGTCACGCTTTCTTCACATGACCAACGATGGACCTGGGTTCATACATATTAACCGCTCTTTATCTTTTTGTTCATCAGCAATATTTAAAATCATCATATTAGTAATTTGTTTTGGGGCAGTCACCTGAGTGGCAGTATTTATACAATTTGATACAAGCAGGAGATTAACTGAAAACATACAAAATCACTAGGGATTCCAAACAGGATGAATTAGGGGCTCCTGAAACAACCAGTTTCCTAGGCCAGGAGTGAAATTGAACAGGTTGCTTAGCCACTCTCCATAAAGAACTCTACGGCCTCTTCATGGGGAAGATATGCGATTTGTTCTGAAGTGGCTAGCACGATCTATTACCTCATTGGTATTGTCAGGTATATACACACAACATTCTTTCCAATGAGTGCACAGGTCCCCTCCTTTGGCCGCCAGCACTATGTCCAATGCCTGACGGTTTTGAAGGGCCACCTGCATTCGGATCGCTCTGTTTCTTTGGCCAGAGTTTTTTAAACTCTCCGGTTTCATTTGCCATTATTTCAACTTTTACTGCTTGTAACCTCAGGAGCCTTTTGGTATGGTGTATATTACTCCCCAAGTGGGATAAGGGAACCGCCAATGGCATCTTCCCAGGCGTTAAGGGGCTTTGTGTTATTTATATACCATTGGGCATCTGGTAGTCCCTTCTTTTTCGCCTGAAATTACGGAGGCGTCTTCTGTGGGAAGGAACCATAGCACTCGGAATTGTGGGAAGAGTTGGGCGGGATAACAGATACCTGACCAGTTAGCTGGTAATGCAGTATAAGCTTTGGTTCCACAATCCTAATGATGGCCTATTAAGGCCAGGGAAGGGTCAATTGCATCCATTTATTACATAGGGTGTGTCTACAAATGAGAGATGTTTATCCTCCAAAGGGACAGAGGTAATTCTCCTTACGAGGAGTGGTAGTGTTTGTATGGCATTGAAAGATTGTATTATGTTTACTTCAAGATTACTGTAAGGAGAACATGAGGGATTGATTTTCTGTTTGATCCCAGGTTGAGAAAAATTCATATCCCCATACCAGCCACGCCACTCTTTAGTTTTGTTTGAATAATCCCACACACCATTGGCCACGATATGCTGAAGGCAGATCCAGCTCCTGTCCCATTACACACCTAACACCAGTGACCCTTTCCTCCACTCACACTTATCCAGTTAGTTACATTTATTCCCACTGCTTCCTGCAAGTGTCATTGCTGTTCCATGTTTTGTTAAACGGACGGAGGTCCTCCAGTGAGATCTGGGGAATTGAGGATAGCTTCAGTTTGACAGGAATACCAGCTTGAGAATGGGCTGGGATGTGGCTGCAGACCCAGCATTTAGAAATATTAAGGGGTCTGAGCTATCCACCTTGCTGCTGGATAAAAGAATTGTCATTGTGGGCTCCCCAGACCTAAGACACCAGCAGCCGAGGAACAGGCGCCACCAGAGGTGCATGTTGGGAGGCAAGGCCCTTCTGGTTCTGACAACTCAACTGAGGGAACCGCAGTCACGGTTTACATCCACCAGGCAGCAGGCGCTAGGCTCACTACTGCTTCTTTGGTGGGCCTTGCTTTAGGTTGTCGGCCTGCTTCTGGCAACCCTTACGAGCGTAGATTGTAAGGTATTGCAGGCTGTTCCTCTGCGTCTTCTTCTGGAGTCAAAATTGACTCTGCGCAGTCCTGAGGTGATGATTGGTTCGCCAGGAGGGTGTCTTTACACTGCGAAGCATGTATCCACGCTGCGATGCCAGATAGTTTAACAGCCGCCTGGGTAGTAAGCAGTACCTGATGAGGACCCTTCCACCGGGTTCCAAGGGTTGCTGCATGCTTTCGGCGATGGTGCCGTGACGAGACCCAGTCACCTGGCTCGAGGTTGTGGCAAGCGCCGGAGGTGGGTTCCGCTGCCAGGCGGCTCGAACCTGTGAATGGAAGTGACTACAGCTTGCATTAATCCTCGCAGTATTGAAGGAACGTACTGTGAGTCAAGTTCAAGTCTGGGACTGGAGTAATGGTAGCCACAGCTCGCATAGGCGTCCATAACAATTTCAAAGGGACTCAGTTTATGTCTTTGGGATGGAGTGGATCGCATTTCATAAGGGCTAGTGGTAAAGCTGCTGGCCAGCTTAACCCTGTGGAGGCACAAATCTTAGCAAGTTTATTCTTGGCACACCATTTCGCCTTTCCACAGCACCTGCACTTTGTGGGTGGTAGGGACAGTGGCAGATGTGTGATATGTAATATACGATCCAAGTGTTGAACAATTTGTCCAGTAAAATGTGTACCGGTCACTGGACAGAGTGGCAGGAATTCCCTTGGCAGGCATAATATGATTTAACAAACATTTAGCAATAGACAGTGAATCAGCCTTACGACAAGGAAAGGCTTTAATCTAACCAGAAAATAAACATACCATAACCAAAATGAATTCATATCGTTGGCACTTGGGCATTTGTACAAAATCAAGTTGCCAATGCAAGAAGGGTGCTTGGGGCAGGCCCCGAACTCTGGAGCCACTTTTACAGGTTTACCAATATTGTGGCTTTGACAAGTGGTACAGGCGGCACAGTGGCGGGCTGCAAAAGAGCTGAAATGGGGGCCCACCATCCCACCTTAGTTACAGCAGAGACCATCCTCCTTTCCGACATGCGAAACACCGTGAAGCAGGGCGCCAGAGACGGGTAGAGGAAAAGGGAGCCACAAAGGCACCAGTAGGCTTAACGCCAAAGGGAATCAGGATGCAAAGAGCAACCCTGGGCAACCCAGGAGTCTTTTCGGCTTCTGGGGCAGAATCCTGGAGTAGGGTGAGGTCAGTGAGGACGGCGGTGCTATAGAAACAGAAAGGGAACCTAGAAATGCATCTGGGGAAGGTTCTATGGCAGCAGCATGTTTAGCAGAGGCATCAGCAAATGCGTTACCCTTAGCAACATCAGTATCTCACGAGCGGCCAGGGCACTTAACAATAGCTAGGGCAGAGGGAAGTAAAACTGCATACAGGAGAGCAGCAATGTAGGGGCTGTTTTTAATGGGGTACCAGCGGAGGTGAGGAAACCCCAGCTTGCCACAGGGTGCCAAAGTCATGTACAACCCCAAAAGCATAGCGGAGTCAGTGTAAATGGTGGCAGAGCGCCCCTCCGCCAAAAAGCAGGCACGGGTGAGGGCAACTAATTCAGCAACTTGTGCTGAGGTCACAGAAGGTAAAGGTGCAGCTTCAAGGGTTTCAGAGAGTGACACAACAGCTTATCCTGCAAGGAGACGCACCTTGGCTGTCTCGAAAACAGGAACCATCAGTAAACAAACAAGGTCAGAGTTAGGAGAGGGACATCGGAAAGGTCAGGGCGGACAGTGACAGCAGACAGTTGCAAGACAGTCATGGGGATCACCATCATTAGACAAGGGAAGGAGAGTGGCAGGATTTAACTGAGAACAACGCTATGGTGATATACGGCCGACAGCAGTAGAAGTTCGCACTCTGGTAAGGCGAGCAGAGGAGAGGTGGCTTGTGTTACGCTGTAACAGCAGAGTTTCCACAGAGTGAGGGACCATGAGAGTAAGGGGAGAGCGAAGGACAAGGGATTCAGACATTTTGACTAGGCGCTGGCAGCCACAGCACGCAGGCAGGGGTAGGCCTTAAATACAGGGTCCAAAGTGGCAGAGAAATAAGCTACTGGGCGGTTCTTTTCTCCGCACCTGAGTAAGAACTCCAAGTGCACATCCAGATTGTTCATGGCAGAAAAGGGTAAAAGGCTTAGAATAGTCTGGCAGCCCTAAAGCTGGGCAGAAGCTAAACCTGTTTGAGGGAAACAAAGGCAGAGTCTGCTTTAGGGGCCATGGCATGGGATTAGGCACAGAGAGTCGAGTGAGTTCCTGGAGAGGTTTTGCAAGGGAGGCATATTGGGAATCCATTGCTCAGAAAATCCAGCCATGCCCAAAAATTTTCGGACCTGGCATGGGGAGCAGGGTCGGGAAAGCTAAGGATAGCCTGGACACGGGTGGGAGAGAGCATAATGGGAACCCTGGAGAGGACAAAACCAAGGTATGTGACAGAGGCTTGACAGAGCTGTAGTTTAGAGCGAGAAGCCTTGTGACCTTTGTTTGCTAAGGCAGTAAGGAGCACTAAAGAATCAGTTTTTGAGGCAGATAACGAGGGGGAAACAGAGGAGTAGATCATCCACATATTGGACTAGGAGTGGACCCGATGGGAAAACAAGGGGCTAGGTCTCGGCTAATGCCTGGGAAAAGTAAGATGGGCCTGTATACCCCTGGGGAAGCGTGGTCCATGATATTGCTGTCCCTTGTAAGAAAAGGCAAAGAGGTACTGGGAGTCAGTGGTGAACCGGAACAGAAAAGAAAGCAGAGCACAAATCAACAAATATAAAATGAGTTGCGGCTGGTGGATAGAAGCTTAGTAATCGTTGCTGGTTTGGGGACAACAGGAAAGCGCGTGGGTAATGACAATACGATTAATGGCTCGGAGGTCCTGAACAAATCGCCAAGGATTTGCCATCAGCTTCTTCGGAACTGGGAGGATAGGGCAGTGTTTAGACTGGTCAGGGGGAACAATAATGCTCTTTGCTTCCCGCAGGGCAGTTATGATCTGAGCAATGCCAGCCTCTGCCCTCAGGGTTTAAAGCGGTATTGAAAGGCGAGGCAGGGGTTTGGAGGAGTCCGCCAGTAATGCAGACGGGGTCAGTGTTTGCTGCCCACCTTCAGAGGGGATGGGGTTGGCCATGAGAGGATGGGACCTGCGAAATTAGGTGTTCATGGATGGGACCAGTAAGGGCAAACAAGGGTGACTGGAGTGGAAAAGGGAAGTTTCAGGACAGCAGCAGAGTACAGGAATCACTCAGAGAGGACTGGGGGAATTTGTAAATAGACCCCATCCCGAGGAACAGTATATGGTGCAGCCAAGCTATATAACAGATCCTGACCCAAAAGGTTTTACTGTGGAGTGAATCAGAGAGAAGGAAGGCATGGTCCGCAGAAAGGGGACCAAATCCTGACTGGGTAGAGGTTTTGGAAAGGGGAAAAGAGGTTGGGACTCTGCAATGCCCACAGAGCGGGACACAGTTTTTCCGCGAGCCGGGAACCGCAGGCAGGATCAGTAGTACGAACTGCAGAGAGTGAAGCTCCCCAGTATCAACAAGGAAAGGGAGAGAAAGATCATTGATAGTTAACACACACTCACCCGTAGGGAGTGAGTGGTAGTAAAGGAGTTAAAATTTCCTGAGGTTCCCGGCATCCCATCATTGCTGTGAGACAAAAGTGGCTGGGGACTG